>NC_140655.1:8022847-9222847 GCF_978046115.1 Saccoglossus kowalevskii | reverse complement strand
ACTGCAAACCGTAAGTCGAAGACAAACTGCTTGCAAAGTTTTGAAAAACGATTGCAAAGTTTGTAGATTCGTTTGGGAATGTTACATATGATATTATATTGACGGGTTACATAATCAAAAGTTCGAAAACTTAAACAAATATTTCGTAAATTGCCGTTAAAGTAGCGTACTATTATTCGCAGCATGTAGAGGTCATAGGTCAATTCAAGAAGTTACTCGAACAAACGCTATCAGGTTTAAAACAGTGTCAAACATGAAATAGTCGCCAACTCGAGTGTATTTCAAATTGCGTAAGCAGTAGTGCGGGTAGGTGAAGAAGCAAAGTTTAAAGTCAAGCTCAGTCGGGCCTGGTTAGTTCTTGCACGGGAGACTGCCTGAGAAAACCAGCTAGGGATTTTTTTTTTGGTTTCATCACATACATATTAAACATATGAGACAATGTTCGTGCATCTTTTTTCACTGTAATGTCAATTATTTTTAGTAGAAAAACATGGAAATTTAAGCATGTTTTCAAGTTCATGAACATTTTTCCAATTTCTCTGTTACTTTTGGAGATCAAGTTGGTGATGATGTCGGCACATAGTGGGGTTTGACCTGTTAACGTACCGTGAAAAGTCGTACAAAGTGAACGCAAAGTTGTGCAAAGTGATTGGAAAGTTTGTAGATATATTTGTATGCTTGACCTAACTTGTTGGCATACAGAAACCCGCAGTTGTAAAGTCAAATAGATGAATAAAAGCGAGATGAAAACAGCCTATATAAGCAGAGTATCACATGAGCTGACTGACCGTAAAAATGATAGAAAACAGCATGCAAAGTTGGTAAAAACGTGCGAAACGTTAGCGGAGTTTCATGTATATTTAACCTAAGTCATTGGAATGCCAACCCCGCAGTTAAATTTCGAAAACATTAAGTAAAAGTCAAGAAAATGCCAGATATATAAGCAGATTATGGCAACTGCAAACCGTAAGTCGAAGACAAACTGCTTGCAAAGTTTTGAAAAACGATTGCAAAGTTTGTAGATTCGTTTGGGAATGTTACATATGATATTATAATGACGGGTTACATAATCAAAAGTTCGAAAACTTAAACAAATATTTCGTAAATTGCCGTTAAAGTAGCGTACTATTATTTGCAGCATGTAGAGGTCATAGGTCAATTCAAGAAGTTACTCGAACAAACGCTATCAGGTTTAAAACAGTGTCAAACATGAAATAGTCGCCAACTCGAGTGTATTTCAAATTGCGTAAGCAGAAGTGCGGGTAGGTGAAGAAGCAAAGTTTAAAGTCAAGCTCAGTCGGGCCTGGTTAGTTCTTGCACGGGAGACTGCCTGAGAAAACCAGCTAGGGATTTTTTTTTGGTTTCATCACATACATATCAAACATATGAGACAATGTTCGTGCATCTTTTTTTCACTGTAATGTCAATTATTTTTAGTAGAAAAACATGGAAATTTAGGCATGTTTTCAAGTTCATGAACATTTTTCCAATTTCTCTGTTACTTTTGGAGATCAAGTTGGTGATGATGTCGGCACATAGTGGGGTTTGACCTGTTAATGTACCGTGAAAAGTCGTACAAAGTGAACGCAAAGTTGTGCAAAGTGATTGGAAAGTTTGTAGATATATTTGTATGCTTGACCTAACTTGTTGGCATACAGAAACCCGCAGTTGTAAAGTCAAATAAATGAATAAAAGCGAGATGAAAACAGCCTATATAAGCAGAGTATCACATGAGCTGACTGACCGTAAAAATGATAGAAAACAGCATGCAAAGTTGGTAAAAACGTGCGAAACGTTGGCGGAGTTTCATGTATATTTAACCTAAGTCATTGGAATGCCAACCCCGCAGTTAAATTTCGAAAACATTAAGTAAAAGTCAAGAAAATGCCAGATATATAAGCAGATTATGGCAACTGCAAACCGTAAATCGAAGACAAACTGCTTGCAAAGTTTTGAAAAACGATTGCAAAGTTTGTAGATTCGTTTGGGAATGTTACATATGATATTATATTGACGGGTTACATAATCAAAAGTTCGAAAACTTAAAAAAATATTTCGTAAATTGCCGTTAAAATAGCGTACTATTATTCGCAGCATGTAGAGGTCATAGGTCAATTCAAGAAGTTACTCGAACAAACGCTATCAGGTTTAAAACAGTGTCAAACATGAAATAGTCGCCAACTCGAGTATATTTCAAATTGCGTAAGCAGTAGTGCGGGTAGGTGAAGAAGCAAAGTTTAAAGTCAAGCTCAGTCGGGCCTGGTTAGTTCTTGCTTGGGAGACTGCCTGAGAAAACCAGCTAGGGATTTTTTTTTTGGTTTCATCACATACATATTAAACATATGAGACAATGTTCGTGCATCTTTTTTCACTGTAATGTCAATTATTTTTAGTAGAAAAACATGGAAATTTAAGCATGTTTTCAAGTTCATGAACATTTTTCCAATTTCTCTGTTACTTTTGGAGATCAAGTTGGTGATGATGTCGGCACATAGTGGGGTTTGCCCTGTTAATGTACCGTGAAAAGTCGTACAAAGTGAACGCAAAGTTGTGCAAAGTGATTGGAAAGTTTGTAGATATATTTGTATGCTTGACCTAACTTGTTGGCATACAGAAACCCGCAGTTGTAAAGTCAAATAAATGAATAAAAGCGAGATGAAAACAGCCTATATAAGCAGAGTATCACATGAGCTGACTGACCGTAAAAATGATAGAAAACAGCATGCAAAGTTGGTAAAAACGTGCGAAACGTTGGCGGAGTTTCATGTATATTTAACCTAAGTCATTGGAATGCCAACCCCGCAGTTAAATTTCGAAAACATTAAGTAAAAGTCAAGAAAATGCCAGATATATAAGCAGATTATGGCAACTGCAAACCGTAAATCGAAGACAAACTGCTTGCAAAGTTTTGAAAAACGATTGCAAAGTTTGTAGATTCGTTTGGGAATGTTACATATGATATTATATTGACGGGTTACATAATCAAAAGTTCGAAAACTTAAAAAAATATTTCGTAAATTGCCGTTAAAATAGCGTACTATTATTCGCAGCATGTAGAGGTCATAGGTCAATTCAAGAAGTTACTCGAACAAACGCTATCAGGTTTAAAACAGTGTCAAACATGAAATAGTCGCCAACTCGAGTATATTTCAAATTGCGTAAGCAGTAGTGCGGGTAGGTGAAGAAGCAAAGTTTAAAGTCAAGCTCAGTCGGGCCTGGTTAGTTCTTGCATGGGAGACTGCCTGAGAAAACCAGCTAGGGATTTTTTTTTTGGTTTCATCACATACATATTAAACATATGAGACAATGTTCGTGCATCTTTTTTCACTGTAATGTCAATTATTTTTAGTAGAAAAACATGGAAATTTAAGCATGTTTTCAAGTTCATGAACATTTTTCCAATTTCTCTGTTACTTTTGGAGATCAAGTTGGTGATGATGTCGGCACATAGTGGGGTTTGACCTGTTAATGTACCGTGAAAAGTCGTACAAAGTGAACGCAAAGTTGTGCAAAGTGATTGGAAAGTTTGTAGATATATTTGTATGCTTGACCTAACTTGTTGGCATACAGAAACCCGCAGTTGTAAAGTCAAATAGATGAATAAAAGCGAGATGAAAACAGCCTATATAAGCAGAGTATCACATGAGCTGACTGACCGTAAAAATGATAGAAAACAGCATGCAAAGTTGGTAAAAACGTGCGAAACGTTAGCGGAGTTTCATGTATATTTAACCTAAGTCATTGGAATGCCAACCCCGCAGTTAAATTTCGAAAACATTAAGTAAAAGTCAAGAAAATGCCAGATATATAAGCAGATTATGGCAACTGCAAACCGTAAGTCGAAGACAAACTGCTTGCAAAGTTTTGAAAAACGATTGCAAAGTTTGTAGATTCGTTTGGGAATGTTACATATGATATTATATTGACGGGTTACATAATCAAAAGTTCGAAAACTTAAACAAATATTTCGTAAATTGCCGTTAAAGTAGCGTACTATTATTCGCAGCATGTAGAGGTCATAGGTCAATTCAAGAAGTTACTCGAACAAACGCTATCAGGTTTAAAACAGTGTCAAACATGAAATAGTCGCCAACTCGAGTGTATTTCAAATTGCGTAAGCAGTAGTGCGGGTAGGTGAAGAAGCAAAGTTTAAAGTCAAGCTCAGTCGGGCCTGGTTAGTTCTTGCACGGGAGACTGCCTGAGAAAACCAGCTAGGGATTTTTTTTTTGGTTTCATCACATACATATCAAACATATGAGACAATGTTCGTGCATCTTTTTTTCACTGTAATGTCAATTATTTTTAGTAGAAAAACATGGAAATTTAGGCATGTTTTCAAGTTCATGAACATTTTTCCAATTTCTCTGTTACTTTTGGAGATCAAGTTGGTGATGATGTCGGCACATAGTGGGGTTTGCCCTGTTAATGTACCGTGAAAAGTCGTACAAAGTGAACGCAAAGTTGTGCAAAGTGATTGGAAAGTTTGTAGATATATTTGTATGCTTGACCTAACTTGTTGGCATACAGAAACCCGCAGTTGTAAAGTCAAATAAATGAATAAAAGCGAGATGAAAACAGCCTATATAAGCAGAGTATCACATGAGCTGACTGACCGTAAAAATGATAGAAAACAGCATGCAAAGTTGGTAAAAACGTGCGAAACGTTGGCGGAGTTTCATGTATATTTAACCTAAGTCATTGGAATGCCAACCCCGCAGTTAAATTTCGAAAACATTAAGTAAAAGTCAAGAAAATGCCAGATATATAAGCAGATTATGGCAACTGCAAACCGTAAGTCGAAGACAAACTGCTTGCAAAGTTTTGAAAAACGATTGCAAAGTTTGTAGATTCGTTTGGGAATGTTACATATGATATTATATTGACGGGTTACATAGTCAAAAGTTCGAAAACTTAAAAAAATATTTCGTAAATTGCCGTTAAAATAGCGTACTATTATTCGCAGCATGTAGAGGTCATAGGTCAATTCAAGAAGTTACTCGAACAAACGCTATCAGGTTTAAAACAGTGTCAAACATGAAATAGTCGCCAACTCGAGTGTATTTCAAATTGCGTAAGCAGTAGTGCGGGTAGGTGAAGAAGCAAAGTTTAAAGTCAAGCTCAGTCGGGCCTGGTTAGTTCTTGCATGGGAGACTGCCTGAGAAAACCAGCTAGGGATTTTTTTTTTGGTTTCATCACATACATATTAAACATATGAGACAATGTTCGTGCATCTTTTTTCACTGTAATGTCAATTATTTTTAGTAGAAAAACATGGAAATTTAAGCATGTTTTCAAGTTCATGAACATTTTTCCAATTTCTCTGTTACTTTTGGAGATCAAGTTGGTGATGATGTCGGCACATAGTGGGGTTTGACCTGTTAATGTACCGTGAAAAGTCGTACAAAGTGAACGCAAAGTTGTGCAAAGTGATTGGAAAGTTTGTAGATATATTTGTATGCTTGACCTAACTTGTTGGCATACAGAAACCCGCAGTTGTAAAGTCAAATAAATGAATAAAAGCGAGATGAAAACAGCCTATATAAGCAGAGTATCACATGAGCTGACTGACCGTAAAAATGATAGAAAACAGCATGCAAAGTTGGTAAAAACGTGCGAAACGTTGGCGGAGTTTCATGTATATTTAACCTAAGTCATTGGAATGCCAACCCCGCAGTTAAATTTCGAAAACATTAAGTAAAAGTCAAGAAAATGCCAGATATATAAGCAGATTATGGCAACTGCAAACCGTAAGTCGAAGACAAACTGCTTGCAAAGTTTTGAAAAACGATTGCAAAGTTTGTAGATTCGTTTGGGAATGTTACATATGATATTATATTGACGGGTTACATAGTCAAAAGTTCGAAAACTTAAAAAAATATTTCGTAAATTGCCGTTAAAATAGCGTACTATTATTCGCAGCATGTAGAGGTCATAGGTCAATTCAAGAAGTTACTCGAACAAACGCTATCAGGTTTAAAACAGTGTCAAACATGAAATAGTCGCCAACTCGAGTGTATTTCAAATTGCGTAAGCAGTAGTGCGGGTAGGTGAAGAAGCAAAGTTTAAAGTCAAGCTCAGTCGGGCCTGGTTAGTTCTTGCATGGGAGACTGCCTGAGAAAACCAGCTAGGGATTTTTTTTTTGGTTTCATCACATACATATTAAACATATGAGACAATGTTCGTGCATCTTTTTTCACTGTAATGTCAATTATTTTTAGTAGAAAAACATGGAAATTTAAGCATGTTTTCAAGTTCATGAACATTTTTCCAATTTCTCTGTTACTTTTGGAGATCAAGTTGGTGATGATGTCGGCACATAGTGGGGTTTGACCTGTTAATGTACCGTGAAAAGTCGTACAAAGTGAACGCAAAGTTGTGCAAAGTGATTGGAAAGTTTGTAGATATATTTGTATGCTTGACCTAACTTGTTGGCATACAGAAACCCGCAGTTGTAAAGTCAAATAAATGAATAAAAGCGAGATGAAAACAGCCTATATAAGCAGAGTATCACATGAGCTGACTGACCGTAAAAATGATAGAAAACAGCATGCAAAGTTGGTAAAAACGTGCGAAACGTTAGCGGAGTTTCATGTATATTTAACCTAAGTCATTGGAATGCCAACCCCGCAGTTAAATTTCGAAAACATTAAGTAAAAGTCAAGAAAATGCCAGATATATAAGCAGATTATGGCAACTGCAAACCGTAAGTCGAAGACAAACTGCTTGCAAAGTTTTGAAAAACGATTGCAAAGTTTGTAGATTCGTTTGGGAATGTTACATATGATATTATATTGACGGGTTACATAATCAAAAGTTCGAAAACTTAAACAAATATTTCGTAAATTGCCGTTAAAGTAGCGTACTATTATTCGCAGCATGTAGAGGTCATAGGTCAATTCAAGAAGTTACTCGAACAAACGCTATCAGGTTTAAAACAGTGTCAAACATGAAATAGTCGCCAACTCGAGTGTATTTCAAATTGCGTAAGCAGTAGTGCGGGTAGGTGAAGAAGCAAAGTTTAAAGTCAAGCTCAGTCGGGCCTGGTTAGTTCTTGCACGGGAGACTGCCTGAGAAAACCAGCTAGGGATTTTTTTTTTGGTTTCATCACATACATATCAAACATATGAGACAATGTTCGTGCATCTTTTTTTCACTGTAATGTCAATTATTTTTAGTAGAAAAACATGGAAATTTAGGCATGTTTTCAAGTTCATGAACATTTTTCCAATTTCTCTGTTACTTTTGGAGATCAAGTTGGTGATGATGTCGGCACATAGTGGGGTTTGCCCTGTTAATGTACCGTGAAAAGTCGTACAAAGTGAACGCAAAGTTGTGCAAAGTGATTGGAAAGTTTGTAGATATATTTGTATGCTTGACCTAACTTGTTGGCATACAGAAACCCGCAGTTGTAAAGTCAAATAAATGAATAAAAGCGAGATGAAAACAGCCTATATAAGCAGAGTATCACATGAGCTGACTGACCGTAAAAATGATAGAAAACAGCATGCAAAGTTGGTAAAAACGTGCGAAACGTTGGCGGAGTTTCATGTATATTTAACCTAAGTCATTGGAATGCCAACCCCGCAGTTAAATTTCGAAAACATTAAGTAAAAGTCAAGAAAATGCCAGATATATAAGCAGATTATGGCAACTGCAAACCGTAAGTCGAAGACAAACTGCTTGCAAAGTTTTGAAAAACGATTGCAAAGTTTGTAGATTCGTTTGGGAATGTTACATATGATATTATATTGACGGGTTACATAGTCAAAAGTTCGAAAACTTAAAAAAATATTTCGTAAATTGCCGTTAAAATAGCGTACTATTATTCGCAGCATGTAGAGGTCATAGGTCAATTCAAGAAGTTACTCGAACAAACGCTATCAGGTTTAAAACAGTGTCAAACATGAAATAGTCGCCAACTCGAGTGTATTTCAAATTGCGTAAGCAGTAGTGCGGGTAGGTGAAGAAGCAAAGTTTAAAGTCAAGCTCAGTCGGGCCTGGTTAGTTCTTGCATGGGAGACTGCCTGAGAAAACCAGCTAGGGATTTTTTTTTTGGTTTCATCACATACATATTAAACATATGAGACAATGTTCGTGCATCTTTTTTCACTGTAATGTCAATTATTTTTAGTAGAAAAACATGGAAATTTAAGCATGTTTTCAAGTTCATGAACATTTTTCCAATTTCTCTGTTACTTTTGGAGATCAAGTTGGTGATGATGTCGGCACATAGTGGGGTTTGACCTGTTAATGTACCGTGAAAAGTCGTACAAAGTGAACGCAAAGTTGTGCAAAGTGATTGGAAAGTTTGTAGATATATTTGTATGCTTGACCTAACTTGTTGGCATACAGAAACCCGCAGTTGTAAAGTCAAATAAATGAATAAAAGCGAGATGAAAACAGCCTATATAAGCAGAGTATCACATGAGCTGACTGACCGTAAAAATGATAGAAAACAGCATGCAAAGTTGGTAAAAACGTGCGAAACGTTGGCGGAGTTTCATGTATATTTAACCTAAGTCATTGGAATGCCAACCCCGCAGTTAAATTTCGAAAACATTAAGTAAAAGTCAAGAAAATGCCAGATATATAAGCAGATTATGGCAACTGCAAACCGTAAGTCGAAGACAAACTGCTTGCAAAGTTTTGAAAAACGATTGCAAAGTTTGTAGATTCGTTTGGGAATGTTACATATGATATTATATTGACGGGTTACATAGTCAAAAGTTCGAAAACTTAAAAAAATATTTCGTAAATTGCCGTTAAAATAGCGTACTATTATTCGCAGCATGTAGAGGTCATAGGTCAATTCAAGAAGTTACTCGAACAAACGCTATCAGGTTTAAAACAGTGTCAAACATGAAATAGTCGCCAACTCGAGTGTATTTCAAATTGCGTAAGCAGTAGTGCGGGTAGGTGAAGAAGCAAAGTTTAAAGTCAAGCTCAGTCGGGCCTGGTTAGTTCTTGCATGGGAGACTGACTGAGAAAACCAGCTAGGGATTTTTTTTTTGGTTTCATCACATACATATTAAACATATGAGACAATGTTCGTGCATCTTTTTTCACTGTAATGTCAATTATTTTTAGTAGAAAAACATGGAAATTTAAGCATGTTTTCAAGTTCATGAACATTTTTCCAATTTCTCTGTTACTTTTGGAGATCAAGTTGGTGATGATGTCGGCACATAGTGGGGTTTGACCTGTTAACGTACCGTGAAAAGTCGTACAAAGTGAACGCAAATTTGTGCAAAGTGATTGGAAAGTTTGTAGATATATTTGTATGCTTGACCTAACTTGTTGGCATATAGAAACCCGCAGTTGTAAAGTCAAATAGATGAATAAAAGCGAGATGAAAACAGCCTATATAAGCAGAGTATCACATGAGCTGACTGACCGTAAAAATGATAGAAAACAGCATGCAAAGTTGGTAAAAACGTGCGAAACGTTGGCGGAGTTTCATGTATATTTAACCTAAGTCATTGGAATGCCAACCCCGCAGTTAAATTTCGAAAACATTAAGTAAAAGTCAAGAAAATGCCAGATATATAAGCAGATTATGGAAACTGCAAACCGTAAGTCGAAGACAAACTGCTTGCAAAGTTTTGAAAAACGATTGCAAAGTTTGTAGATTCGTTTGGGAATGTTACATATGATATTATATTGACGGGTTACATAATCAAAAGTTCGAAAACTTAAACAAATATTTCGTAAATTGCCGTTAAAGTAGCGTACTATTATTCGCAGCATGTAGAGGTCATAGGTCAATTCAAGAAGTTACTCGAACAAACGCTATCAGGTTTAAAACAGTGTCAAACATGAAATAGTCGCCAACTCGAGTGTATTTCAAATTGCGTAAGCAGTAGTGCGGGTAGGTGAAGAAGCAAAGTTTAAAGTCAAGCTCAGTCGGGCCTGGTTAGTTCTTGCATGGGAGACTGCCTGAGAAAACCAGCTAGGGATTTTTTTTTTGGTTTCATCACATACATATTAAACATATGAGACAATGTTCGTGCATCTTTTTTCACTGTAATGTCAATTATTTTTAGTAGAAAAACATGGAAATTTAGGCATGTTTTCAAGTTCATGAAAATTTTTCCAATTTCTCTGTTACTTTTGGAGATCAAGTTGGTGATGATGTCGGCACATAGTGGGGTTTGACCTGTTAACGTACCGTGAAAAGTCGTACAAAGTGAACGCAAAGTTGTGCAAAGTGATTGAAAGTTTGTAGATATATTTGAATGCTTGACCTAACTTGTTGGCATACAGAAACCCGCAGTTGTAAAGTCAAATAAATGAATAAAAGCGAGATGAAAACAGCCTATATAAGCAGAGTATCACATGAGCTGACTGACCGTAAAAATGATAGAAAACAGCATGCAAAGTTGGTAAAAACATGCGAAACGTTGGCGGAATTTCATGTATATTTAACCTAAGTCATTGGAATGCCAACCCCGCAGTTAAATTTCGAAAACATTAAGTAAAAGTCAAGAAAATGCCAGATATACAAGCAGATTATGGCAACTGCAAACCGTAAGTCGAAGACAAACTGCTTGCAAAGTTTTGAAAAACGATTGCAAAGTTTGCAGATTCGTTTGGGAATGTTACATATGATATTATATTGACGAGTTACATAGTCAAAAGTTCGAAAACTTAAAAAAATATTTCGTAAATTGCCGTTAAAATAGCGTACTATTATTCGCAGCATGTAGAGGTCATAGGTCAATTCAAGAAGTTACTCGAACAAACGCTATCAGGTTTAAAACAGTGTCAAACATGAAATAATCGCCAATTCAAGTATATTTCAAATTGCGTAAGCAGTAGTGTGGGTAGGTGAAGAGACAAAGTTTAAAGTCAAGCTCAGTCGGGCCTGGTTAGTTCTTGCATGGGAGACTGCCTGAGAAAACCAGCTAGGGAATTTTTTTTTGGTTTCATCACATACATATCAAACATATGAGACAATGTTCGTGCATCTTTTTTTCACTGTAATGTCAATTATTTTTAGTAGAAAAACATGGAAATTTAGGCATGTTATCAAGTTCATGAACATTTTTCCAATTTCTCTGTCATTTTTGGAGATCAAGTTGGTGATGATGTCGGCACATATTGGGGTTTGACCTGTTAACGTACCGTGAAAAGTCGTACAAAGTGAACGCAAAGTTGTGCAAAGTGATTGGAAAGTTTGTAGATATATTTGTATGCTTGACCTAACTTGTTGGCATATAGAAACCCGCAGTTGTAAAGTCAAATAAATGAATAAAAGCGAGATGAAAACAGCCTATATAAGCAGAGTATCACATGAGCTGACTGACCGTAAAAATGATAGAAAACAGCATGCAATTTGGTAAAGGCGTGCGAAACGTTTGCGGACTTTCATGTATATTTAACCTAAGTCATTGGAATGCCAACCCCGCAGTTAAATTTCGAAAACATTAAGTAAAAGTCAAGAAAATGCCAGATATACAAGCAGATTATGGCAACTGCAAACCGTAAGTCGAAGACAAACTGCTTGCAAAGTTTTGAAAAACGATTGCAAAGTTTGCAGATTCGTTTGGGAATGTTACATATGATATTATATTGACGAGTTACATAGTCAAAAGTTCGAAAACTTAAAAAAATATTTCGTAAATTGCCGTTAAAATAGCGTACTATTATTCGCAGCATGTAGAGGTCATAGGTCAATTCAAGAAGTTACTCGAACAAACGCTATCAGGTTTAAAACAGTGTCAAACATGAAATAATCGCCAATTCAAGTATATTTCAAATTGCGTAAGCAGTAGTGTGGGTAGGTGAAGAGACAAAGTTTAAAGTCAAGCTCAGTCGGGCCTGGTTAGTTCTTGCATGGGAGACTGCCTGAGAAAACCAGCTAGGGAATTTTTTTTTGGTTTCATCACATACATATCAAACATATGAGACAATGTTCGTGCATCTTTTTTTCACTGTAATGTCAATTATTTTTAGTAGAAAAACATGGAAATTTAGGCATGTTATCAAGTTCATGAACATTTTTCCAATTTCTCTGTCATTTTTGGAGATCAAGTTGGTGATGATGTCGGCACATATTGGGGTTTGACCTGTTAACGTACCGTGAAAAGTCGTACAAAGTGAACGCAAAGTTGTGCAAAGTGATTGGAAAGTTTGTAGATATATTTGTATGCTTGACCTAACTTGTTGGCATATAGAAACCCGCAGTTGTAAAGTCAAATAAATGAATAAAAGCGAGATGAAAACAGCCTATATAAGCAGAGTATCACATGAGCTGACTGACCGTAAAAATGATAGAAAACAGCATGCAATTTGGTAAAGGCGTGCGAAACGTTTGCGGACTTTCATGTATATTTAACCTAAGTCATTGGAATGCCAACCCCGCAGTTAAATTTCGAAAACATTAAGTAAAAGTCAAGAAAATGCCAGATATATAAGCAGATTATGGCAACTGCAAACCGTAAATCGAAGACAAACTGCTTGCAAAGTTTTGAAAAACGATTGCAAAGTTTGTAGATTCGTTTGGGAATGTTACATATGATATTATATTGACGGGTTACATAATCAAAAGTTCGAAAACTTAAACAAATATTTCGTAAATTGCCGTTAAAGTAGCGTACTATTATTCGCAGCATGTAGAGGTCATAGGTCAATTCAAGAAGTTACTCGAACAAACGCTATCAGGTTTAAAACAGTGTCAAACATGAAATAGTCGCCAACTCGAGTGTATTTCAAATTGCGTAAGCAGTAGTGCGGGTAGGTGAAGAAGCAAAGTTTAAAGTCAAGCTCAGTCGGGCCTGTTTAGTTCTTGCATGGGAGACTGCCTGAGAAAACCAGCTAGGGATTTTTTTTTTGGTTTCATCACATACATATTAAACATATGAGACAATGTTCGTGCATCTTTTTTCACTGTAATGTCAATTATTTTTAGTAGAAAAACATGGAAATTTAGGCATGTTTTCAAGTTCATGAACATTTTTCCAATTTCTCTGTTACTTTTGGAGATCAAGTTGGTGATGATGTCGGCACATAGTGGGGTTTGACCTGTTAACGTACCGTGAAAAGTCGTACAAAGTGAACGCAAAGTTGTGCAAAGTGATTGGAAAGTTTGTAGATATATTTGAATGCTTGACCTAACTTGTTGGCATACAGAAACCCGCAGTTGTAAAGTCAAATAAATGAATAAAAGCGAGATGAAAACAGCCTATATAAGCAGAGTATCACATGAGCTGACTGACCGTAAAAATGATAGAAAACAGCATGCAAAGTTGGTAAAAACATGCGAAACGTGGGCGGAATTTCATGTATATTTAACCTAAGTCATTGGAATGCCAACCCCGCAGTTAAATTTCGAAAACATTAAGTAAAAGTCAAGAAAATGCCAGATATACAAGCAGATTATGGCAACTGCAAACCGTAAGTCGAAGACAAACTGCTTGCAAAGTTTTGAAAAACGATTGCAAAGTTTGTAGATTCGTTTGGGAATGTTACATATGATATTATATTGACGAGTTACATAGTCAAAAGTTCGAAAACTTAAAAAAATATTTCGTAAATTGCCGTTAAAATAGCGTACTATTATTCGCAGCATGTAGAGGTCATAGGTCAATTCAAGAAGTTACTCGAACAAACGCTATCAGGTTTAAAACAGTGTCAAACATGAAATAGTCGCCAATTCAAGCATATTTCAAATTGCGTAAGCAGTAGTGTGGGTAGGTGAAGAGACAACGTTTAAAGTCAAGCTCAGTCGGGCCTGGTTAGTTCTTGCATGGGAGACTGCCTGAGAAAACCAGCTAGGGAATTTTTTTTTGGTTTCATCACATACATATTAAACATATGAGACAATGTTCGTGCATCTTTTTTCACTGTAATGTCAATTATTTTTAGTAGAAAAACATGGAAATTTAGGCATGTTATCAAGTTCATGAACATTTTTCCAATTTCTCTGTCATTTTTGGAGATCAAGTTGGTGATGATGTCGGCACATATTGGGGTTTGACCTGTTAACGTACCGTGAAATGTCGTACAAAGTGAACGCAAAGTTGTGCAAAGTGATTGGAAAGTTTGTAGATATATTTGTATGCTTGACCTAACTTGTTGGCCTATAGAAACCCGCAGTTGTAAAGTCAAATAAATGAATAAAAGCGAGATGAAAACAGCCTATATAAGCAGAGTATCACATGAGCTGACTGACCGTAAAAATGATAGAAAACAGCATGCAATTTGGTAAAGGCGTGCGAAACGTTGGCGGACTTTCATGTATATTTAACCTAAGTCATTGGAATGCCAACCCCGCAGTTAAATTTCGAAAACATTAAGTAAAAGTCAAGAAATTGCCAGATATATAAGCAGATTATGGCAACTGCACACCGTAAATCGAAGACAAACTGCTTGCAAAGTTTTGAAAAACGATTGCAAAGTTTGTAGATTCGTTTGGGAATGTTACATATGATATTATATTGACGGGTTACATAATGAAAAGTTCGAAAACTTAAACAAATATTTCGTAAATTGCCGTTAAAGTAGCGTACTATTATTCGCAGCATGTAGAGGTCATAGGTCAATTCAAGAAGTTACTCGAACAAACGCTATCAGGTTTAAAACAGTGTCAAACATGAAATAATCGCCAACTCGAGTGTATTTCAAATTGCGTAAGCAGTAGTGCGGGTAGGTGATGAAGCAAAGTTTAAAGTCAAGCTCAGTCGGGCCTGGTTAGTTCTTGCATGGGAGACTGCCTGAGAAAACCAGCTAGGGATTTTTTTTTTGGTTTCATCACATACATATTAAACATATGAGACAATGTTCGTGCATCTTTTTTCACTGTAATGTCAATTATTTTTAGTAGAAAAACATGGAAATTTAGGCATGTTTTCAAGTTCATGAACATTTTTCCAATTTCTCTGTTACTTTTGGAGATCAAGTTGGTGATGATGTCGGCACATAGTGGGGTTTGACCTGTTAACGTACCGTGAAAAGTCGTACAAAGTGAACGCAAAGTTGTGCAAAGTGATTGGAAAGTTTGTAGATATATTTGAATGCTTGACCTAACTTGTTGGCATACAGAAACCCGCAGTTGTAAAGTCAAATAAATGAATAAAAGCGAGATGAAAACAGCCTATATAAGCAGAGTATCACATGAGCTGACTGACCGTAAAAATGATAGAAAACAGCATGCAAAGTTGGTAAAAACATGCGAAACGTGGGCGGAATTTCATGTATATTTAACCTAAGTCATTGGAATGCCAACCCCGCAGTTAAATTTCGAAAACATTAAGTAAAAGTCAAGAAAATGCCAGATATACAAGCAGATTATGGCAACTGCAAACCGTAAGTCGAAGACAAACTGCTTGCAAAGTTTTGAAAAACGATTGCAAAGTTTGTAGATTCGTTTGGGAATGTTACATATGATATTATATTGACGAGTTACATAGTCAAAAGTTCGAAAACTTAAAAAAATATTTCGTAAATTGCCGTTAAAATAGCGTACTATTATTCGCAGCATGTAGAGGTCATAGGTCAATTCAAGAAGTTACTCGAACAAACGCTATCAGGTTTAAAACAGTGTCAAACATGAAATAGTCGCCAATTCAAGCATATTTCAAATTGCGTAAGCAGTAGTGTGGGTAGGTGAAGAGACAACGTTTAAAGTCAAGCTCAGTCGGGCCTGGTTAGTTCTTGCATGGGAGACTGCCTGAGAAAACCAGCTAGGGAATTTTTTTTTGGTTTCATCACATACATATTAAACATATGAGACAATGTTCGTGCATCTTTTTTCACTGTAATGTCAATTATTTTTAGTAGAAAAACATGGAAATTTAGGCATGTTATCAAGTTCATGAACATTTTTCCAATTTCTCTGTCATTTTTGGAGATCAAGTTGGTGATGATGTCGGCACATATTGGGGTTTGACCTGTTAACGTACCGTGAAATGTCGTACAAAGTGAACGCAAAGTTGTGCAAAGTGATTGGAAAGTTTGTAGATATATTTGTATGCTTGACCTAACTTGTTGGCCTATAGAAACCCGCAGTTGTAAAGTCAAATAAATGAATAAAAGCGAGATGAAAACAGCCTATATAAGCAGAGTATCACATGAGCTGACTGACCGTAAAAATGATAGAAAACAGCATGCAATTTGGTAAAGGCGTGCGAAACGTTGGCGGACTTTCATGTATATTTAACCTAAGTCATTGGAATGCCAACCCCGCAGTTAAATTTCGAAAACATTAAGTAAAAGTCAAGAAATTGCCAGATATATAAGCAGATTATGGCAACTGCACACCGTAAATCGAAGACAAACTGCTTGCAAAGTTTTGAAAAACGATTGCAAAGTTTGTAGATTCGTTTGGGAATGTTACATATGATATTATATTGACGGGTTACATAATGAAAAGTTCGAAAACTTAAACAAATATTTCGTAAATTGCCGTTAAAGTAGCGTACTATTATTCGCAGCATGTAGAGGTCATAGGTCAATTCAAGAAGTTACTCGAACAAACGCTATCAGGTTTAAAACAGTGTCAAACATGAAATAATCGCCAACTCGAGTGTATTTCAAATTGCGTAAGCAGTAGTGCGGGTAGGTGATGAAGCAAAGTTTAAAGTCAAGCTCAGTCGGGCCTGGTTAGTTCTTGCATGGGAGACTGCCTGAGAAAACCAGCTAGGGATTTTTTTTTTGGTTTCATCACATACATATTAAACATATGAGACAATGTTCGTGCATCTTTTTTCACTGTAATGTCAATTATTTTTAGTAGAAAAACATGGAAATTTAGGCATGTTTTCAAGTTCATGAACATTTTTCCAATTTCTCTGTTACTTTTGGAGATCAAGTTGGTGATGATGTCGGCACATAGTGGGGTTTGACCTGTTAACGTACCGTGAAAAGTCGTACAAAGTGAACGCAAAGTTGTGCAAAGTGATTGGAAAGTTTGTAGATATATTTGAATGCTTGACCTAACTTGTTGGCATACAGAAACCCGCAGTTGTAAAGTCAAATAAATGAATAAAAGCGAGATGAAAACAGCCTATATAAGCAGAGTATCACATGAGCTGACTGACCGTAAAAATGATAGAAAACAGCATGCAATTTGGTAAAGGCGAGCGAAACGTTGGCGGACTTTCATGTATATTTAACCTAAGTCATTGGAATGCCAACCCCGCAGTTAAATTTCGAAAACATTAAGTAAAAGTCAAGAAAATGCCAGATATATAAGCAGATTATGGCAACTGCACACCGTAAATCGAAGACAAACTGCTTGCAAAGTTTTGAAAAACGATTGCAAAGTTTGTAGATTCGTTTGGGAATGTTACATATGATATTATATTGACGGGTTACATAATGAAAAGTTCGAAAACTTAAACAAATATTTCGTAAATTGCCGTTAAAGTAGCGTACTATTATTCGCAGCATGTAGAGGTCATAGGTCAATTCAAGAAGTTACTCGAACAAACGCTATCAGGTTTAAAACAGTGTCAAACATGAAATAGTCGCCAACTCGAGTGTATTTCAAATTGCGTAAGCAGTAGTGCGGGTAGGTGATGAAGCAAAGTTTAAAGTCAAGCTCAGTCGGGCCTGGTTAGTTCTTGCATGGGAGACTGCCTGAGAAAACCAGCTAGGGATTTTTTTTTTGGTTTCATCACATACATATTAAACATATGAGACAATGTTCGTGCATCTTTTTTCACTGTAATGTCAATTATTTTTAGTAGAAAAACATGGAAATTTAGGCATGTTTTCAAGTTCATGAACATTTTTCCAATTTCTCTGTTACTTTTGGAGATCAAGTTGGTGATGATGTCGGCACATAGTGGGGTTTGACCTGTTAACGTACCGTGAAAAGTCGTACAAAGTGAACGCAAAGTTGTGCAAAGTGATTGGAAAGTTTGTAGATATATTTGAATGCTTGACCTAACTTGTTGGCATACAGAAACCCGCAGTTGTAAAGTCAAATAAATGAATAAAAGCGAGATGAAAACAGCCTATATAAGCAGAGTATCACATGAGCTGACTGACCGTAAAAATGATAGAAAACAGCATGCAATTTGGTAAAGGCGTGCGAAACGTTTGCGGACTTTCATGTATATTTAACCTAAGTCATTGGAATGCCAACCCCGCAGTTAAATTTCGAAAACATTAAGTAAAAGTCAAGAAAATGCCAGATATATAAGCAGATTATGGCAACTGCAAACCGTAAATCGAAGACAAACTGCTTGCAAAGTTTTGAAAAACGATTGCAAAGTTTGTAGATTCGTTTGGGAATGTTACATATGATATTATATTGACGGGTTACATAATCAAAAGTTCGAAAACTTAAACAAATATTTCGTAAATTGCCGTTAAAGTAGCGTACTATTATTCGCAGCATGTAGAGGTCATAGGTCAATTCAAGAAGTTACTCGAACAAACGCTATCAGGTTTAAAACAGTGTCAAACATGAAATAGTCGCCAACTCGAGTGTATTTCAAATTGCGTAAGCAGTAGTGCGGGTAGGTGAAGAAGCAAAGTTTAAAGTCAAGCTCAGTCGGGCCTGGTTAGTTCTTGCATGGGAGACTGCCTGAGAAAACCAGCTAGGGATTTTTTTTTTGGTTTCATCACATACATATTAAACATATGAGACAATGTTCGTGCATCTTTTTTCACTGTAATGTCAATTATTTTTAGTAGAAAAACATGGAAATTTAGGCATGTTATCAAGTTCATGAACATTTTTCCAATTTCTCTGTCATTTTTGGAGATCAAGTTGGTGATGATGTCGGCACATATTGGGGTTTGACCTGTTAACGTACCGTGAAATGTCGTACAAAGTGAACGCAAAGTTGTGCAAAGTGATTGGAAAGTTTGTAGATATATTTGTATGCTTGACCTAACTTGTTGGCATATAGAAACCCGCAGTTGTAAAGTCAAATAAATGAATAAAAGCGAGATGAAAACAGCCTATATAAGCAGAGTATCACATGAGCTGACTGACCGTAAAAATGATAGAAAACAGCATGCAATTTGGTAAAGGCGTGCGGCACGTTGGCGGACTTTCATGTATATTTAACCTAAGTCATTGGAATGCCAACCCCGCAGTTAAATTTCGAAAACATTAAGTAAAAGTCAAGAAATTGCCAGATATATAAGCAGATTATGGCAACTGCACACCGTAAATCGAAGACAAACTGCTTGCAAAGTTTTGAAAAACGATTGCAAAGTTTGTAGATTCGTTTGGGAATGTTACATATGATATTATATTGACGGGTTACATAATGAAAAGTTCGAAAACTTAAACAAATATTTCGTAAATTGCCGTTAAAGTAGCGTACTATTATTCGCAGCATGTAGAGGTCATAGGTCAATTCAAGAAGTTACTCGAACAAACGCTATCAGGTTTAAAACAGTGTCAAACATGAAATAGTCGCCAACTCGAGTGTATTTCAAATTGCGTAAGCAGTAGTGCGGGTAGGTGATGAAGCAAAGTTTAAAGTCAAGCTCAGTCGGGCCTGGTTAGTTCTTGCATGGGAGACTGCCTGAGAAAACCAGCTAGGGATTTTTTTTTTGGTTTCATCACATACATATTAAACATATGAGACAATGTTCGTGCATCTTTTTTCACTGTAATGTCAATTATTTTTAGTAGAAAAACATGGAAATTTAGGCATGTTTTCAAGTTCATGAACATTTTTCCAATTTCTCTGTTACTTTTGGAGATCAAGTTGGTGATGATGTCGGCACATAGTGGGGTTTGACCTGTTAACGTACCGTGAAAAGTCGTACAAAGTGAACGCAAAGTTGTGCAAAGTGATTGGAAAGTTTGTAGATATATTTGAATGCTTGACCTAACTTGTTGGCATACAGAAACCCGCAGTTGTAAAGTCAAATAAATGAATAAAAGCGAGATGAAAACAGCCTATATAAGCAGAGTATCACATGAGCTGACTGACCGTAAAAATGATAGAAAACAGCATGCAATTTGGTAAAGGCGTGCGAAACGTTTGCGGACTTTCATGTATATTTAACCTAAGTCATTGGAATGCCAACCCCGCAGTTAAATTTCGAAAACATTAAGTAAAAGTCAAGAAAATGCCAGATATATAAGCAGATTATGGCAACTGCAAACCGTAAGTCGAAGACAAACTGCTTGCAAAGTTTTGAAAAACGATTGCAAAGTTTGTAGATTCGTTTGGGAATGTTACATATGATATTATATTGACGAGTTACATAGTCAAAAGTTCGAAAACTTAAAAAAATATTTCGTAAATTGCCGTTAAAATAGCGTACTATTATTCGCAGCATGTAGAGGTCATAGGTCAATTCAAGAAGTTACTCGAACAAACGCTATCAGGTTTAAAACAGTGTCAAACATGAAATAGTCGCCAATTCAAGCATATTTCAAATTGCGTAAGCAGTAGTGTGGGTAGGTGAAGAGACAACGTTTAAAGTCAAGCTCAGTCGGGCCTGGTTAGTTCTTGCATGGGAGACTGCCTGAGAAAACCAGCTAGGGAATTTTTTTTTGGTTTCATCACATACATATCAAACATATGAGACAATGTTCGTGCATCTTTTTTTCACTGTAATGTAAATTATTTTTAGTAGAAAAACATGGAAATTTAGGCATGTTATCAAGTTCATGAACATTTTTCCAATTTCTCTGTCATTTTTGGAGATCAAGTTGGTGATGATGTCGGCACATATTGGGGTTTGACCTGTTAACGTACCGTGAAATGTCGTACAAAGTGAACGCAAAGTTGTGCAAAGTGATTGGAAAGTTTGTAGATATATTTGTATGCTTGAC
The DNA here is from genome assembly GCF_978046115.1 of Saccoglossus kowalevskii. NCBI lineage: Eukaryota > Metazoa > Hemichordata > Enteropneusta > Harrimaniidae > Saccoglossus > Saccoglossus kowalevskii. Next base: position 9,202,092 of record NC_140655.1, on the reverse strand, counting down.
CTAACTTGTTGGCATATAGAAACCCGCAGTTGTAAAGTCAAATAAATGAATAAAAGCGAGATGAAAACAGCCTATATAAGCAGAGTATCACATGAGCTGACTGACCGTAAAAATGATAGAAAACAGCATGCAATTTGGTAAAGGCGTGCGAAACGTTGGCGGACTTTCATGTATATTTAACCTAAGTCATTGGAATGCCAACCCCGCAGTTAAATTTCGAAAACATTAAGTAAAAGTCAAGAAAATGCCAGATATATAAGCAGGTTATGGCAACTGCACACCGTAAATCGAAGACAAACTGCTTGCAAAGTTTTGAAAAACGATTGCAAAGTTTGTAGATTCGTTTGGGAATGTTACATATGATATTATATTGACGGGTTACATAATGAAAAGTTCGAAAACTTAAACAAATATTTCGTAAATTGCCGTTAAAGTAGCGTACTATTATTCGCAGCATGTAGAGGTCATAGGTCAATTCAAGAAGTTACTCGAACAAACGCTATCAGGTTTAAAACAGTGTCAAACATGAAATAGTCGCCAACTCGAGTGTATTTCAAATTGCGTAAGCAGTAGTGCGGGTAGGTGATGAAGCAAAGTTTAAAGTCAAGCTCAGTCGGGCCTGGTTAGTTCTTGCATGGGAGACTGCCTGAGAAAACCAGCTAGGGATTTTTTTTTTGGTTTCATCACATACATATTAAACATATGAGACAATGTTCGTGCATCTTTTTTCACTGTAATGTCAATTATTTTTAGTAGAAAAACATGGAAATTTAGGCATGTTTTCAAGTTCATGAACATTTTTCCAATTTCTCTGTTACTTTTGGAGATCAAGTTGGTGATGATGTCGGCACATAGTGGGGTTTGACCTGTTAACGTACCGTGAAAAGTCGTACAAAGTGAACGCAAAGTTGTGCAAAGTGATTGGAAAGTTTGTAGATATATTTGAATGCTTGACCTAACTTGTTGGCATACAGAAACCCGCAGTTGTAAAGTCAAATAAATGAATAAAAGCGAGATGAAAACAGCCTATATAAGCAGAGTATCACATGAGCTGACTGACCGTAAAAATGATAGAAAACAGCATGCAATTTGGTAAAGGCGTGCGAAACGTTTGCGGACTTTCATGTATATTTAACCTAAGTCATTGGAATGCCAACCCCGCAGTTAAATTTCGAAAACATTAAGTAAAAGTCAAGAAAATGCCAGATATATAAGCAGATTATGGCAACTGCAAACCGTAAATCGAAGACAAACTGCTTGCAAAGTTTTGAAAAACGATTGCAAAGTTTGTAGATTCGTTTGGGAATGTTACATATGATATTATATTGACGGGTTACATAATCAAAAGTTCGAAAACTTAAACAAATATTTCGTAAATTGCCGTTAAAGTAGCGTACTATTATTCGCAGCATGTAGAGGTCATAGGTCAATTCAAGAAGTTACTCGAACAAACGCTATCAGGTTTAAAACAGTGTCAAACATGAAATAGTCGCCAACTCGAGTGTATTTCAAATTGCGTAAGCAGTAGTGCGGGTAGGTGAAGAAGCAAAGTTTAAAGTCAAGCTCAGTCGGGCCTGGTTAGTTCTTGCATGGGAGACTGCCTGAGAAAACCAGCTAGGGATTTTTTTTTTGGTTTCATCACATACATATTAAACATATGAGACAATGTTCGTGCATCTTTTTTCACTGTAATGTCAATTATTTTTAGTAGAAAAACATGGAAATTTAGGCATGTTTTCAAGTTCATGAACATTTTTCCAATTTCTCTGTTACTTTTGGAGATCAAGTTGGTGATGATGTCGGCACATAGTGGGGTTTGACCTGTTAACGTACCGTGAAAAGTCGTACAAAGTGAACGCAAAGTTGTGCAAAGTGATTGGAAAGTTTGTAGATATATTTGAATGCTTGACCTAACTTGTTGGCATACAGAAACCCGCAGTTGTAAAGTCAAATAAATGAATAAAAGCGAGATGAAAACAGCCTATATAAGCAGAGTATCACATGAGCTGACTGACCGTAAAAATGATAGAAAACAGCATGCAATTTGGTAAAGGCGTGCGAAACGTTTGCGGACTTTCATGTATATTTAACCTAAGTCATTGGAATGCCAACCCCGCAGTTAAATTTCGAAAACATTAAGTAAAAGTCAAGAAAATGCCAGATATATAAGCAGATTATGGCAACTGCAAACCGTAAATCGAAGACAAACTGCTTGCAAAGTTTTGAAAAACGATTGCAAAGTTTGTAGATTCGTTTGGGAATGTTACATATGATATTATATTGACGGGTTACATAATCAAAAGTTCGAAAACTTAAACAAATATTTCGTAAATTGCCGTTAAAGTAGCGTACTATTATTCGCAGCATGTAGAGGTCATAGGTCAATTCAAGAAGTTACTCGAACAAACGCTATCAGGTTTAAAACAGTGTCAAACATGAAATAGTCGCCAACTCGAGTGTATTTCAAATTGCGTAAGCAGTAGTGCGGGTAGGTGAAGAAGCAAAGTTTAAAGTCAAGCTCAGTCGGGCCTGGTTAGTTCTTGCATGGGAGACTGCCTGAGAAAACCAGCTAGGGATTTTTTTTTTGGTTTCATCACATACATATTAAACATATGAGACAATGTTCGTGCATCTTTTTTCACTGTAATGTCAATTATTTTTAGTAGAAAAACATGGAAATTTAGGCATGTTTTCAAGTTCATGAACATTTTTCCAATTTCTCTGTTACTTTTGGAGATCAAGTTGGTGATGATGTCGGCACATAGTGGGGTTTGACCTGTTAATGTACCGTGAAAAGTCGTACAAAGTGAACGCAAAGTTGTGCAAAGTGATTGGAAAGTTTGTAGATATATTTGTATGCTTGACCTAACTTGTTGGCATATAGAAACCCGCAGTTGTAAAGTCAAATAAATGAATAAAAGCGAGATGAAAACAGCCTATATAAGCAGAGTATCACATGAGCTGACTGACCGTAAAAATGATAGAAAACAGCATGCAAATTGGTAAAGGCGTGCGAAACGTTTGCGGACTTTCATGTATATTTAACCTAAGTCATTGGAATGCCAACCCCGCAGTTAAATTTCGAAAACATTAAGTAAAAGTCAAGAAAATGCCAGATATATAAGCAGATTATGGCAACTGCAAACCGTAAATCGAAGACAAACTGCTTGCAAAGTTTTGAAAAACGATTGCAAAGTTTGTAGATTCGTTTGGGAATGTTACATATGATATTATATTGACGGGTTACATAATCAAAAGTTCGAAAACTTAAACAAATATTTCGTAAATTGCCGTTAAAGTAGCGTACTATTATTCGCAGCATGTAGAGGTCATAGGTCAATTCAAGAAGTTACTCGAACAAACGCTATCAGGTTTAAAACAGTGTCAAACATGAAATAGTCGCCAACTCGAGTGTATTTCAAATTGCGTAAGCAGTAGTGCGGGTAGGTGAAGAAGCAAAGTTTAAAGTCAAGCTCAGTCGGGCCTGTTTAGTTCTTGCATGGGAGACTGCCTGAGAAAACCAGCTAGGGATTTTTTTTTTGGTTTCATCACATACATATTAAACATATGAGACAATGTTCGTGCATCTTTTTTCACTGTAATGTCAATTATTTTTAGTAGAAAAACATGGAAATTTAGGCATGTTTTCAAGTTCATGAACATTTTTCCAATTTCTCTGTTACTTTTGGAGATCAAGTTGGTGATGATGTCGGCACATAGTGGGGTTTGACCTGTTAACGTACCGTGAAAAGTCGTACAAAGTGAACGCAAAGTTGTGCAAAGTGATTGGAAAGTTTGTAGATATATTTGAATGCTTGACCTAACTTGTTGGCATACAGAAACCCGCAGTTGTAAAGTCAAATAAATGAATAAAAGCGAGATGAAAACAGCCTATATAAGCAGAGTATCACATGAGCTGACTGACCGTAAAAATGATAGAAAACAGCATGCAAAGTTGGTAAAAACATGCGAAACGTGGGCGGAATTTCATGTATATTTAACCTAAGTCATTGGAATGCCAACCCCGCAGTTAAATTTCGAAAACATTAAGTAAAAGTCAAGAAAATGCCAGATATACAAGCAGATTATGGCAACTGCAAACCGTAAGTCGAAGACAAACTGCTTGCAAAGTTTTGAAAAACGATTGCAAAGTTTGTAGATTCGTTTGGGAATGTTACATATGATATTATATTGACGAGTTACATAGTCAAAAGTTCGAAAACTTAAAAAAATATTTCGTAAATTGCCGTTAAAATAGCGTACTATTATTCGCAGCATGTAGAGGTCATAGGTCAATTCAAGAAGTTACTCGAACAAACGCTATCAGGTTTAAAACAGTGTCAAACATGAAATAGTCGCCAATTCAAGCATATTTCAAATTGCGTAAGCAGTAGTGTGGGTAGGTGAAGAGACAACGTTTAAAGTCAAGCTCAGTCGGGCCTGGTTAGTTCTTGCATGGGAGACTGCCTGAGAAAACCAGCTAGGGAATTTTTTTTTGGTTTCATCACATACATATCAAACATATGAGACAATGTTCGTGCATCTTTTTTTCACTGTAATGTAAATTATTTTTAGTAGAAAAACATGGAAATTTAGGCATGTTATCAAGTTCATGAACATTTTTCCAATTTCTCTGTCATTTTTGGAGATCAAGTTGGTGATGATGTCGGCACATATTGGGGTTTGACCTGTTAACGTACCGTGAAATGTCGTACAAAGTGAACGCAAAGTTGTGCAAAGTGATTGGAAAGTTTGTAGATATATTTGTATGCTTGACCTAACTTGTTGGCATATAGAAACCCGCAGTTGTAAAGTCAAATAAATGAATAAAAGCGAGATGAAAACAGCCTATATAAGCAGAGTATCACATGAGCTGACTGACCGTAAAAATGATAGAAAACAGCATGCAATTTGGTAAAGGCGTGCGAAACGTTGGCGGACTTTCATGTATATTTAACCTAAGTCATTGGAATGCCAACCCCGCAGTTAAATTTCGAAAACATTAAGTAAAAGTCAAGAAAATGCCAGATATATAAGCAGATTATGGCAACTGCACACCGTAAATCGAAGACAAACTGCTTGCAAAGTTTTGAAAAACGATTGCAAAGTTTGTAGATTCGTTTGGGAATGTTACATATGATATTATATTGACGGGTTACATAATGAAAAGTTCGAAAACTTAAACAAATATTTCGTAAATTGCCGTTAAAGTAGCGTACTATTATTCGCAGCATGTAGAGGTCATAGGTCAATTCAAGAAGTTACTCGAACAAACGCTATCAGGTTTAAAACAGTGTCAAACATGAAATAGTCGCCAACTCGAGTGTATTTCAAATTGCGTAAGCAGTAGTGCGGGTAGGTGAAGAAGCAAAGTTTAAAGTCAAGCTCAGTCGGGCCTGGTTAGTTCTTGCATGGGAGACTGCCTGAGAAAACCAGCTAGGGATTTTTTTTTTGGTTTCATCACATACATATTAAACATATGAGACAATGTTCGTGCATCTTTTTTCACTGTAATGTCAATTATTTTTAGTAGAAAAACATGGAAATTTAGGCATGTTATCAAGTTCATGAACATTTTTCCAATTTCTCTGTCATTTTTGGAGATCAAGTTGGTGATGATGTCGGCACATATTGGGGTTTGACCTGTTAACGTACCGTGAAATGTCGTACAAAGTGAACGCAAAGTTGTGCAAAGTGATTGGAAAGTTTGTAGATATATTTGTATGCTTGACCTAACTTGTTGGCCTATAGAAACCCGCAGTTGTAAAGTCAAATAAATGAATAAAAGCGAGATGAAAACAGCCTATATAAGCAGAGTATCACATGAGCTGACTGACCGTAAAAATGATAGAAAACAGCATGCAATTTGGTAAAGGCGTGCGAAACGTTGGCGGACTTTCATGTATATTTAACCTAAGTCATTGGAATGCCAACCCCACAGTTAAATTTCGAAAACATTAAGTAAAAGTCAAGAAATTGCCAGATATATAAGCAGATTATGGCAACTGCACACCGTAAATCGAAGACAAACTGCTTGCAAAGTTTTGAAAAACGATTGCAAAGTTTGTAGATTCGTTTGGGAATGTTACATATGATATTATATTGACGGGTTACATAATGAAAAGTTCGAAAACTTAAACAAATATTTCGTAAATTGCCGTTAAAGTAGCGTACTATTATTCGCAGCATGTAGAGGTCATAGGTCAATTCAAGAAGTTACTCGAACAAACGCTATCAGGTTTAAAACAGTGTCAAACATGAAATAATCGCCAACTCGAGTGTATTTCAAATTGCGTAAGCAGTAGTGCGGGTAGGTGATGAAGCAAAGTTTAAAGTCAAGCTCAGTCGGGCCTGGTTAGTTCTTGCATGGGAGACTGCCTGAGAAAACCAGCTAGGGATTTTTTTTTTGGTTTCATCACATACATATTAAACATATGAGACAATGTTCGTGCATCTTTTTTCACTGTAATGTCAATTATTTTTAGTAGAAAAACATGGAAATTTAGGCATGTTTTCAAGTTCATGAACATTTTTCCAATTTCTCTGTTACTTTTGGAGATCAAGTTGGTGATGATGTCGGCACATAGTGGGGTTTGACCTCTTAACGTACCGTGAAAAGTCGTACAAAGTGAACGCAAAGTTGTGCAAAGTGATTGGAAAGTTTGTAGATATATTTGAATGCTTGACCTAACTTGTTGGCATACAGAAACCCGCAGTTGTAAAGTCAAATAAATGAATAAAAGCGAGATGAAAACAGCCTATATAAGCAGAGTATCACATGAGCTGACTGACCGTAAAAATGATAGAAAACAGCATGCAATTTGGTAAAGGCGTGCGAAACGTTTGCGGACTTTCATGTATATTTAACCTAAGTCATTGGAATGCCAACCCCGCAGTTAAATTTCGAAAACATTAAGTAAAAGTCAAGAAAATGCCAGATATATAAGCAGATTATGGCAACTGCAAACCGTAAATCGAAGACAAACTGCTTGCAAAGTTTTGAAAAACGATTGCAAAGTTTGTAGATTCGTTTGGGAATGTTACATATGATATTATATTGACGGGTTACATAATCAAAAGTTCGAAAACTTAAACAAATATTTCGTAAATTGCCGTTAAAGTAGCGTACTATTATTCGCAGCATGTAGAGGTCATAGGTCAATTCAAGAAGTTACTCGAACAAACGCTATCAGGTTTAAAACAGTGTCAAACATGAAATAGTCGCCAACTCGAGTGTATTTCAAATTGCGTAAGCAGTAGTGCGGGTAGGTGAAGAAGCAAAGTTTAAAGTCAAGCTCAGTCGGGCCTGGTTAGTTCTTGCATGGGAGACTGCCTGAGAAAACCAGCTAGGGATTTTTTTTTTGGTTTCATCACATACATATTAAACATATGAGACAATGTTCGTGCATCTTTTTTCACTGTAATGTCAATTATTTTTAGTAGAAAAACATGGAAATTTAGGCATGTTTTCAAGTTCATGAACATTTTTCCAATTTCTCTGTTACTTTTGGAGATCAAGTTGGTGATGATGTCGGCACATAGTGGGGTTTGACCTGTTAATGTACCGTGAAAAGTCGTACAAAGTGAACGCAAAGTTGTGCAAAGTGATTGGAAAGTTTGTAGATATATTTGTATGCTTGACCTAACTTGTTGGCATACAGAAACCCACAGTTGTAAAGTCAAATAAATGAATAAAAGCGAGATGAAAACAGCCTATATAAGCAGAGTATCACATGAGCTGACTGACCGTAAAAATGATAGAAAACAGCATGCAAAGTTGGTAAAAACGTGCGAAACGTTGGCGGAGTTTCATGTATATTTAACCTAAGTCATTGGAATGCCAACCCCGCAGTTAAATTTCGAAAACATTAAGTAAAAGTCAAGAAAATGCCAGATATATAAGCAGATTATGACAACTGCAAACCGTAAATCGAAGACAAACTGCTTGCAAAGTTTTGAAAAACGATTGCAAAGTTTGTAGATTCCTTTGGGAATGTTACATACGATATTATATTGACGGGTTACATAGTTAAAAGTTCGAAAACTTAAAAGAATATTTCGTAAATTGCCGTTAAAGTAGCGTACTATTATTCGCAGCATGTAGAGGTCATAGGTCAATTCAAGAAGTTACTCGAACAAACGCTATCAGGTTTAAAACAGTGTCAAACATGAAATAGTCGCCAACTCGAGTGTATTTCAAATTGCGTAAGCAGTAGTGCGGGTAGGTGAAGAAGCAAAGTTTAAAGTCAAGCTCAGTCGGGCCTGGTTAGTTCATGCATGGGAGACTGCCTGAGAAAACCAGCTAGGGAATTTTTTTTTGGTTTCATCACATACATATTAAACATATGAGACAATGTTCGTGCATCTTTTTTTCACTGTAATGTCAATTATCTTTAGTAGAAAAACATGGAAAATTAGGCATGTTTTCAACTTCATGAACATTTTTCCAATTTCTCTGTTATTTTTGGAGATCAAGTTGGTGATGATGTCGGCACATAGTGGGGTTTGACGTGTTAACGTACCGTGAAAAGTCGTACAAAGTGAACACAAAGTTGTACAAAGTGATTGGAAAGTTTGTAGATATATTTGTATGCTTGACCTAACTTGTTGGCATATAGAAACCCGCAGTTGTAAAGTCAAATAAATGACTAAAAGCGAGATGAAAACGGCCTATATAAGCAGAGTATCACATGAGCTGACTGGCCGTAAAAATGATAGAAAACAGCATGCAAAGTTGGTAAAAACGTGCGAAACGTTGGCGGAGTTTCATGTATATTTAACCTAAGTCATTGGAATGCCAACCCCGCAGTTAAATTTCGAAAACATTAAGTAAAAGTCAAGAAAATGCCAGATATATAAGCAGATTATGGCAACTGCAAACCGTAAATCGAAGACAAACTGCTTGCAAAGTTTTGAAAAACGATTGCAAAGTTTGTAGATTCGTTTGGGAATGTTACATATGATATTATATTGACGGGTTACATAATGAAAAGTTCGAAAACTTAAACAAATATTTCGTAAATTGCCGTTAAAGTAGCGTACTATTATTCGCAGCATGTAGAGGTCATAGGTCAATTCAAGAAGTTACTCGAACAAACGCTATCAGGTTTAAAACAGTGTCAAACATGAAATAGTCGCCAACTCGAGTGTATTTCAAATTGCGTAAGCAGTAGTGCGGGTAGGTGATGAAGCAAAGTTTAAAGTCAAGCTCAGTCGGGCCTGGTTAGTTCTTGCATGGGAGACTGCCTGAGAAAACCAGCTAGGGATTTTTTTTTTGGTTTCATCACATACATATTAAACATATGAGACAATGTTCGTGCATCTTTTTTCACTGTAATGTCAATTATTTTTAGTAGAAAAACATGGAAATTTAGGCATGTTTTCAAGTTCATGAACATTTTTCCAATTTCTCTGTTACTTTTGGAGATCAAGTTGGTGATGATGTCGGCACATAGTGGGGTTTGACCTGTTAATGTACCGTGAAAAGTCGTACAAAGTGAACGCAAAGTTGTGCAAAGTGATTGGAAAGTTTGTAGATATATTTGTATGCTTGACCTAACTTGTTGGCATACAGAAACCCACAGTTGTAAAGTCAAATAAATGAATAAAAGCGAGATGAAAACAGCCTATATAAGCAGAGTATCACATGAGCTGACTGACCGTAAAAATGATAGAAAACAGCATGCAAAGTTGGTAAAAACGTGCGAAACGTTGGCGGAGTTTCATGTATATTTAACCTAAGTCATTGGAATGCCAACCCCGCAGTTAAATTTCGAAAACATTAAGTAAAAGTCAAGAAAATGCCAGATATATAAGCAGATTATGGCAACTGCAAACCGTAAATCGAAGACAAACTGCTTGCAAAGTTTTGAAAAACGATTGCAAAGTTTGTAGATTCGTTTGGGAATGTTACATATGATATTATATTGACGGGTTACATAATGAAAAGTTCGAAAACTTAAACAAATATTTCGTAAATTGCCGTTAAAGTAGCGTACTATTATTCGCAACATGTAGAGGTCATAGGTCAATTCAAGAAGTTACTCGAACAAACGCTATCAGGTTTAAAACAGTGTCAAACATGAAATAGTCGCCAACTCGAGTGTATTTCAAATTGCGTAAGCAGTAGTGCGGGTAGGTGATGAAGCAAAGTTTAAAGTCAAGCTCAGTCGGGCCTGGTTAGTTCTTGCATGGGAGACTGCCTGAGAAAACCAGCTAGGGATTTTTTTTTTGGTTTCATCACATACATATTAAACATATGAGACAATGTTCGTGCATCTTTTTTCACTGTAATGTCAATTATTTTTAGTAGAAAAACATGGAAATTTAGGCATGTTTTCAAGTTCATGAACATTTTTCCAATTTCTCTGTTACTTTTGGAGATCAAGTTGGTGATGATGTCGGCACATAGTGGGGTTTGACCTGTTAATGTACCGTGAAAAGTCGTACAAAGTGAACGCAAAGTTGTGCAAAGTGATTGGAAAGTTTGTAGATATATTTGTATGCTTGACCTAACTTGTTGGCATACAGAAACCCACAGTTGTAAAGTCAAATAAATGAATAAAAGCGAGATGAAAACAGCCTATATAAGCAGAGTATCACATGAGCTGACTGACCGTAAAAATGATAGAAAACAGCATGCAAAGTTGGTAAAAACGTGCGAAACGTTGGCGGAGTTTCATGTATATTTAACCTAAGTCATTGGAATGCCAACCCCGCAGTTAAATTTCGAAAACATTAAGTAAAAGTCAAGAAAATGCCAGATATATAAGCAGATTATGGCAACTGCAAACCGTAAATCAAAGACAAACTGCTTGCAAAGTTTTGAAAAACGGTTGCAAAGTTTGTAGATTCCTTTGGGAATGTTACATACGATATTATATTGACGGGTTACATAGTTAAAAGTTCGAAAACTTAAAAGAATATTTCGTAAATTGCCGTTAAAGTAGCGTACTATTATTCGCAGCATGTAGAGGTCATAGGTCAATTCAAGAAGTTACTCGAACAAACGCTATCAGGTTTAAAACAGTGTCAAACATGAAATAGTCGCCAACTCGAGTGTATTTCAAATTGCGTAAGCAGTAGTGCGGGTAGGTGATGAAGCAAAGTTTAAAGTCAAGCTCAGTCGGGCCTGGTTAGTTCTTGCATGGGAGACTGCCTGAGAAAACCAGCTAGGGATTTTTTTTTTGGTTTCATCACATACATATTAAACATATGAGACAATGTTCGTGCATCTTTTTTTCACTGTAATGTCAATTATCTTTAGTAGAAAAACATGGAAAATTAGGCATGTTTTCAACTTCATGAACATTTTTCCAATTTCTCTGTTATTTTTGGAGATCAAGTTGGTGATGATGTCGGCACATAGTGGGGTTTGACCTGTTAACGTACCGTGAAAAGTCGTACAAAGTGAACGCAAAGTTGTGCAAAGTGATTGGAAAGTTTGTAGATATATTTGTATGCTTGACCTAACTTGTTGGCATATAGAAACCCGCAGTTGTAAAGTCAAATAAATGAATAAAAGCGAGATGAAAACAGCCTATATAAGCAGAGTATCACATGAGCTGACTGGCCGTAAAAATGATAGAAAACAGCATGCAAAGTTGGTAAAAGCGTGCGAAACGTTGGCGGAGTTTCATGTATATTTAACCTAAGTCATTGGAATGCCAACCCCGCAGTTAAATTTCGAAAACATTAAGTAAAAGTCAAGAAAATGCCAGATATATAAGCAGATTATGGCAACTGCAAACCGTAAATCGAAGACAAACTGCTTGCAAAGTTTTGAAAAACGATTGCAAAGTTTGTAGATTCGTTTGGGAATGTTACATACGATATTATATTGACGGGTTACATAGTCAAAATTTCAAAAACTTAAAAAAATATTTCGTAAATTGCCGTTAAAGTAGCGTACTATTATTCGCAGCACGTAGAGGTCATAGGTCAATTCAAGAAGTTACTCGTACAAACGCTATCAGGTTTAAAACAGTGTCAAACATGAAATAGTCGCCAGATCGAGCATATTTCAAATTGCGTAAGCAGTAGTGTGGGTAGGTGAAGAGACAAAGTTTAAAGTCAAGCTCAATCGGGCATGGTTAGTTCTTGCATGGGAGACTGCCTGAGAAACCCAGCTAGGGATTTTTTTTTTGGTTTCATCACATACATATTAAACATATGAGACAATGTTCGTGCATCTTTTTTCACTGTAATGTCAATTATCTTTAGTAGAAAAACATGGAAATTTAGGCATGTTTTCAAGTTCATGAACATTTTTCCAATTTCTCTGTTATTTTGGAGATCAAGTTGGTGATGATGTCGGCACATAGTGGGGTTTGACCTGTTAACGTACCGTGAAAAGTCGTACAAAGTGAACGCAAAGTTGTGCAAAGTGATTGGAAAGTTTGTAGATATATTTGTATGCTTGACCTAACTTGTTGGCATATAGAAACCCGCAGTTGTAAAGTCAAATAAATGAATAAAAGCGAGATGAAAACAGCCTATATAAGCAGAGTATCACATGAGCTGACTGGCCGTAAAAATGATAGAAAACAGCATGCAAAGTTGGTAAAAGCGTGCGAAACGTTGGCGGAGTTTCATGTATATTTAACCTAAGTCATTGGAATGCCAACCCCGCAGTTAAATTTCGAAAACATTAAGTAAAAGTCAAGAAAATGCCAGATATATAAGCAGATTATGGCAACTGCAAACCGTAAATCGAAGACAAACTGCTTGCAAAGTTTTGAAAAACGATTGCAAAGTTTGTAGATTCGTTTGGGAATGTTACATACGATATTATATTGACGGGTTACATAGTCAAAAGTTCAAAAACTTAAAAAAATATTTTGTAAATTGCCGTTAAAGTAGCGTACTATTATTCGCAGCACGTAGAGGTCATAGGTCAATTCAAGAAGTTACTCGTACAAACGCTATCAGGTTTAAAACAGTGTCAAACATGAAATAGTCGCCAACTCGAGTATATTTCAAATTGCGTAAGCAGTAGTGTGGGTAGGTGAAGAGACAAAGTTTAAAGTCAAGCTCAGTCGGGCCTGGTTAGTTCATGCATGGGAGACTGCCTGAGAAAATCAGCTATGGAATTTTTTTTTTGGTTTCATCACATACATATTAAACATATGAGACAATGTTCGTGCATCTTTTTTTCACTGTAATGTCAATTATTTTTAGTAGAAAAACATGGAAATTTAGGCATGTTTTCAAGTTCATGAAAATATTTCCAATTTCTCTGTTATTTTTAGAGATCAAGTTGGTGATGATGTCGGCACATAGTGGGGTTTGACGTGTTAATGTACCGTGAAAAGTCGTACAAAGTGAACGCAAAGTTGTGCAAAGTGATTGGAAAGTTTGTAGATATATTTTTATGCTTGACCTAACTTGTTGGCATATAGAAACCCGCAGTTGTAAAGTCAAATAAATGAATAAAAGCGAGATGAAAACAGCCAATATAAGCAGAGTATCACATGAGATGACTGGCCGTAAAAATGATAGAAAACAGCATGCAAAGTTGGTAAAAGCGTGCGAAACGTTGGCGGAGTTTCATGTATATTTAACCTAAGTCATTGGAATGCCAACCCCGCAGTTAAATTTCGAAAACATTAAGTAAAAGTCAAGAAAATGCCAGATATATAAGCAGATAATGGCAACTGCAAACCATAAATCGAAGACAAACTGCTTGCAAAGTTTTGAAAAACGATTGCAAAGTTTGTAGATTCCTTTGGGAATGTTACATACGATATTATGTTGACCGGTTACATAGATAAAAGTTCGAAAACTTAAAAAAAATATTTCGTAAATTGCCGTTAAAGTAGCGTACTATTATTCGCAGCATGTAGAGGTCATAGGTCAATTGAAGAAGTTACTCGTACAAACGCTATCAGGTTTAAAACAGTGTCAAACATGAAATAGTCGCCAACTCGAGTATATTTCAAATTGCGTAAGCAGTAGTGTGGGTAGGTGAAGAGACAAAGTTTAAAGTCAAGCTCAGTCAGGCATGGTTAGTTCTTGCATGGGAGACTGCCTGAGAAAACCAGCTAGGGATTTTTTTTTGGTTTCATCACATACATATTAAACATATGAGACAATGTTCGTGCATCTTTTTTTCACTGTAATGTCAATTATTTTTAGTAGAAAAACATGGAAATTTAGGCATGTTATCAAGTTCATGAACATTTTTCCAATTTCTCTGTTATTTTTGGAGATCAAGTTGGTGATGATGTCGGCACATAGTGGGGTATGACCTGTTAACATACCGTGAAAAGTCGTACAAAGTGAACGCAAAGTTGTGCAAAGTGATTGGAAAGTTTGTAGATATATTTGTATGCTTGATCTAACTTGTTGGCATATAGAAACCCGCAGTTGTAAAGTCAAATAAATGAATAAAAGCGATATGAAAACAGCCTATATAAGCAGAGTATCACATGAGATGACTGGCCGTAAAAATGATAGAAAACAGCATGCAAAGTTGGTAAAAGCGTGCGAAACGTTGGCGGAGTTTCATGTATATTTAACCTAAGTCATTGGAATGCCAACCCCGCAGTTAAATTTCGAAAACATTAAGTAAAAGTCAAGAAAATGCCAGATATATAAGCAGATTATGGCAACTGCAAACCGAAAATCGAAGACAAACTGCTTGCAAAGTTTTGAAAAATGATTGCAAAGTTTGTAGATTCGTTTGGGAATGTTACATATGATATTATATTGACGGGTTACATAATCAAAAGTTCGAAAACTTAAAAGAATATTTCGTAAATTGCCGTTAAAATAGCGTACTATTATTCGCAGCATGTAGAGGTCATAGGTCAATTGAAGAAGTTACTCGTACAAACGCTATCAGGTTTAAAACAGTGTCAAACATGAAATAGTCGCCAACTCGAGTATATTTCAAATTGCGTAAGCAGTAGTGTGGGTAGGTGAAGAGACAAAGTTTAAAGTCAAGCTCAGTCGGCCTGGTTAGTTCATGCATGGGAGACTGCCTGAGAAAATCAGCTATGGAATTTTTTTTTTGGTTTCATCACATACATATTAAACATATGAGACAATGTTCGTGCATCTTTTTTTCACTGTAATGTCAATTATTTTTAGTAGAAAAACATGGAAATTTAGGCATGTTTTCAAGTTCATGAACATGTTTCCAATTTCTCTGTTTTTTTTTGGAGATCAAGTTGGTGATGATGTCGGCACATAGTGGGGTTTGACGTGTTAATGTACCGTGAAAAGTCGTACAAAGTGAACGCAAAGTTGTGCAAAGTGATTGGAAAGTTTGTAGATATATTTTTATGCTTGACCTAACTTGTTGGCATATAGAAACCCGCAGTTGTAAAGTCAAATAAATGAATAAAAGCGATATGAAAACAGCCTATATAAGCAGAGTATCACATGAGATGACTGGCCGTAAAAATGATAGAAAACAGCATGCAAAGTTGGTAAAAGCGTGCGAAACGTTGGCGGAGTTTCATGTATATTTAACCTAAGTCATTGGAATGCCAACCCCGCAGTTAAATTTCGAAAACATTAAGTAAAAGTCAAGAAAATGCCAGATATATAAGCAGATTATGGCAACTGCAAACCGAAAATCGAAGACAAACTGCTTGCAAAGTTTTGAAAAATGATTGCAAAGTTTGTAGATTCGTTTGGGAATGTTACATATGATATTATATTGACGGGTTACATAATCAAAAGTTCGAAAACTTAAAAGAATATTTCGTAAATTGCCGTTAAAATAGCGTACTATTATTCGCAGCATGTAGAGGTCATAGGTCAATTGAAGAAGTTACTCGTACAAACGCTATCAGGTTTAAAACAGTGTCAAACATGAAATAGTCGCCTACTCGATTATATTTCAAATTGCGTAAGCAGTAGTGCGGGTAGGTGAAGAGACAAAGTTTAAAGTCAAGCTCAGTCGGGCCTGGTTAGTTCTTGCATGGGAGACTGCCTGAGAAAACCAGCTAGGGATTTTTTTTTTGGTTTCATCACATACATTTCAAACATATGAGACAATGTTCGTGCATCTTTTTTTCACTGTAATGTCAATTATTTTTAGTAGAAAAACATGGAAATTTAGGCATGTTTTCAAGTTCATGAAAATGTTTCCAATTTCTCTGTTATTTTTAGAGATCAAGTTGGTGATGATGTCGGCACATAGTGGGGTTTGACGTGTTAATGTACCGTGAAAAGTCGTACAAAGTGAACGCAAAGTTGTGCAAAGTGATTGGAAAGTTTGTAGATATATTTTTATGCTTGACCTAACTTGTTGGCATATAGAAACCCGCAGTTGTAAAGTCAAATAAATGAATAAAAGCGAGATGAAAACAGCCAATATAAGCAGAGTATCACATGAGATGACTGGCCGTAAAAATGATAGAAAACAGCATGCAAAGTTGGTAAAAGCGTGCGAAACGTTGGCGGAGTTTCATGTATATTTAACCTAAGTCATTGGAATGCCAACCCCGCAGTTAAATTTCGAAAACATTAAGTAAAAGTCAAGAAAATGCCAGATATATAAGCAGATAATGGCAACTGCAAACCGTAAATCGAAGACAAACTGCTTGCAAAGTTTTGAAAAACGATTGCAAAGTTTGTAGATTCCTTTGGGAATGTTACATACGATATTATGTTGACGGGTTACATAGTTAAAAGTTCGAAAACTTAAAAAAAATATTTCGTAAATTGCCGTTAAAGTAGCGTACTATTATTCGCAGCATGTAGAGGTCATAGGTCAATTGAAGAAGTTACTCGTACAAACGCTATCAGGTTTAAAACAGTGTCAAACATGAAATAGTCGCCAACTCGAGTATATTTCAAATTGCGTAAGCAGTAGTGTGGGTAGGTGAAGAGACAAAGTTTAAAGTCAAGCTCAGTCAGGCATGGTTAGTTCTTGCATGGGAGACTGCCTGAGAAAACCAGCTAGGGATTTTTTTTTGGTTTCATCACATACATATTAAACATATGAGACAATGTTCGTGCATCTTTTTTTCACTGTAATGTCAATTATTTTTAGTAGAAAAACATGGAAATTTAGGCATGTTATCAAGTTCATGAACATTTTTCCAATTTCTCTGTTATTTTTGGAGATCAAGTTGGTGATGATGTCGGCACATAGTGGGGTATGACCTGTTAACATACCGTGAAAAGTCGTACAAAGTGAACGCAAAGTTGTGCAAAGTGATTGGAAAGTTTGTAGATATATTTGTATGCTTGATCTAACTTGTTGGCATATAGAAACCCGCAGTTGTAAAGTCAAATAAATGAATAAAAGCGATATGAAAACAGCCTATATAAGCAGAGTATCACATGAGATGACTGGCCGTAAAAATGATAGAAAACAGCATGCAAAGTTGGTAAAAGCGTGCGAAACGTTGGCGGAGTTTCATGTATATTTAACCTAAGTCATTGGAATGCCAACCCCGCAGTTAAATTTCAAAAACATTAAGTAAAAGTCAAGAAAATGCCAGATATATAAGCAGATTATGGCAACTGCAAACCGAAAATCGAAGACAAACTGCTTGCAAAGTTTTGAAAAATGATTGCAAAGTTTGTAGATTCGTTTGGGAATGTTACATATGATATTATATTGACGGGTTACATAATCAAAAGTTCGAAAACTTAAAAGAATATTTCGTAAATTGCCGTTAAAATAGCGTACTATTATTCGCAGCATGTAGAGGTCATAGGTCAATTGAAGAAGTTACTCGTACAAACGCTATCAGGTTTAAAACAGTGTCAAACATGAAATAGTCGCCAACTCGAGTATATTTCAAATTGCGTAAGCAGTAGTGTGGGTAGGTGAAGAGACAAAGTTTAAAGTCAAGCTCAGTCGGCCTGGTTAGTTCGTGCATGGGAGACTGCCTGAGAAAATCAGCTATGGAATTTTTTTTTTGGTTTCATCACATACATATTAAACATATGAGACAATGTTCGTGCATCTTTTTTTCACTGTAATGTCAATTATTTTTAGTAGAAAAACATGGAAATTTAGGCATGTTTTCAAGTTCATGAACATGTTTCCAATTTCTCTGTTATTTTTGGAGATCAAGTTGGTGATGATGTCGGCACATAGTGGGGTTTGACGTGTTAATGTACCGTGAAAAGTCGTACAAAGTGAACGCAAAGTTGTGCAAAGTGATTGGAAAGTTTGTAGATATATTTTTATGCTTGACCTAACTTGTTGGCATATAGAAACCCGCAGTTGTAAAGTCAAATAAATGAATAAAAGCGATATGAAAACAGCCTATATAAGCAGAGTATCACATGAGATGACTGGCCGTAAAAATGATAGAAACAGCATGCAAAGTTGGTAAAAGCGTGCGAAACGTTGGCGGAGTTTCATGTATATTTAACCTAAGTCATTGGAATGCCAACCCCGCAGTTAAATTTCGAAAACATTAAGTAAAAGTCAAGAAAATGCCAGATATATAAGCAGATTATGGCAACTGCAAACCGAAAATCGAAGACAAACTGCTTGCAAAGTTTTGAAAAATGATTGCAAAGTTTGTAGATTCGTTTGGGAATGTTACATATGATATTATATTGACGGGTTACATAATCAAAAGTTCGAAAACTTAAAAGAATATTTCGTAAATTGCCGTTAAAATAGCGTACTATTATTCGCAGCATGTAGAGGTCATAGGTCAATTGAAGAAGTTACTCGTACAAACGCTATCAGGTTTAAAACAGTGTCAAACATGAAATAGTCGCCAACTCGAGTATATTTCAAATTGCGTAAGCAGTAGTGTGGGTAGGTGAAGAGACAAAGTTTAAAGTCAAGCTCAGTCGGCCTGGTTAGTTCATGCATGGGAGACTGCCTGAGAAAATCAGCTATGGAATTTTTTTTTTGGTTTCATCACATACATATTAAACATATGAGACAATGTTCGTGCATCTTTTTTTCACTGTAATGTCAATTATTTTTAGTAGAAAAACATGGAAATTTAGGCATGTTTTCAAGTTCATGAACATGTTTCCAATTTCTCTGTTATTTTTGGAGATCAAGTTGGTGATGATGTCGGCACATAGTGGGGTTTGACGTGTTAATGTACCGTGAAAAGTCGTACAAAGTGAACGCAAAGTTGTGCAAAGTGATTGGAAAGTTTGTAGATATATTTTTATGCTTGACCTAACTTGTTGGCATATAGAAACCCGCAGTTGTAAAGTCAAATAAATGAATAAAAGCGAGATGAAAACAGCCAATATAAGCAGAGTATCACATGAGATGACTGGCCGTAAAAATGATAGAAAACAGCATGCAAAGTTGGTAAAAGCGTGCGAAACGTTGGCGGAGTTTCATGTATATTTAACCTAAGTCATTGGAATGCCAACCCCGCAGTTAAATTTCGAAAACATTAAGTAAAAGTCAAAAAAATGCCTGATATATAAGCAGATTATGGCAACTGCAAACCGTAAATCGAAGACAAACTGCTTGCAAAGTTTTGAAAAACGATTGCAAAGTTTGTAGATTCGTTTGGGAATGTTACATATGATATTATATTGACGGGTTACATAGTCAAAAGTTCGAAAACTTAAAAAAATATTTCGTAAATTGCCGTTAAAATAGCGTACTATTATTCGCAGCACGTAGAGGTCATAGGTCAATTCAAGAAGTTACTCGAACAAACGCTATCAGGTTTAAAACAGTGTCAAACATGAAATAGTCGCCAACTCGAGTATATTTCCAATTGCGTAAGCAGTAGTGTGGGTAGGTGAAGAGACAAAATTTAAAGTCAAGCTCAGTCGGGCATGGTTAGTTCTTGCATGGGAGACTGCCTGAGAAAACCAGCTAGGGATTTTTTTTTGGGGTTTCATCACATACATATTAAACATATGAGACAATGTTCGTGCATCTTTTTTCACTGTAATGTCAATTATTTTTAGTAGAAAAACATGGAAAATTAGGCATGTTTTCAACTTCATGAATATTTTTCCAATTTCTCTGTTATTTTTGGAGATCAAGTTGGTGATGATGTCGGCACATAGTGGGGTTTGACCTGTTAACGTACCGTGAAAAGTCGTACAAAGTGAACGCAAAGTGGTGCAAAGTGATTGGAAAGTTTGTAGATATATTTGTATGCTTGACCTAACTTGTTGGCATATAGAAACCCGCAGTTGTAAAGTCAAATAAATGAATAAAAGCGAGAGGAAAACAGCCTATATATGCAGAGTATCACATGAGCTGACTGACCGTAAAAATGATAGAAAACAGCATGCAAAGTTGGGAAAAGCGTGCGAAACGTTGGTGAAGTTACATGTATATTTAACCTAAGTCATTGGAATGCCAAACCCGCAGTTAAATTTCGAAAACATTAAGTAAAAGTCAAGAAAATGCCAGATATATAAGCAGATTATGGCAACTGCAAACCGTAAATCGAAGACAAACTGCTTGCAAAGTTTTGAAAAACGATTGCAAAGTTTGTAGATTCGTTTGGGAATGTTACATATGATATTATATTGACGGGTTACATAATCAAAAGTTCGAAAACTTAAAAAAATATTTCGTAAATTGCCGTTAAAATAGCGTACTATTATTCGCAGCATGTAGAGGTCATAGGTCAATTGAAGAAGTTACTCGTACAAACGCTATCAGGTTTAAAACAGTGTCAAACATGAAATAGTCGCCAACTCGAGTATATTTCAAATTGCGTAAGCAGTAGTGTGGGTAGGTGAAGAGACAAAGTTTAAAGTCAAGCTCAGTCGGCCTGGTTAGTTCATGCATGGGAGACTGCCTGAGAAAATCAGCTATGGAATTTTTTTTTTGGTTTCATCACATACATATTAAACATATGAGACAATGTTCGTGCATCTTTTTTTCACTGTAATGTCAATTATTTTTAGTAGAAAAACATGGAAATTTAGGCATGTTTTCAAGTTCATGAACATGTTTCCAATTTCTCTGTTATTTTTGGAGATCAAGTTGGTGATGATGTCGGCACATAGTGGGGTTTGACGTGTTAATGTACCGTGAAAAGTCGTACAAAGTGAACGCAAAGTTGTGCAAAGTGATTGGAAAGTTTGTAGATATATTTTTATGCTTGACCTAACTTGTTGGCATATAGAAACCCGCAGTTGTAAAGTCAAATAAATGAATAAAAGCGAGATGAAAACAGCCAATATAAGCAGAGTATCACATGAGATGACTGGCCGTAAAAATGATAGAAAACAGCATGCAAAGTTGGTAAAAGCGTGCGAAACGTTGGCGGAGTTTCATGTATATTTAACCTAAGTCATTGGAATGCCAACCCCGCAGTTAAATTTCGAAAACATTAAGTAAAAGTCAAAAAAATGCCTGATATATAAGCAGATTATGGCAACTGCAAACCGTAAATCGAAGACAAACTGCTTGCAAAGTTTTGAAAAACGATTGCAAAGTTTGTAGATTCGTTTGGGAATGTTACATATGATATTATATTGACGGGTTACATAGTCAAAAGTTCGAAAACTTAAAAAAATATTTCGTAAATTGCCGTTAAAATAGCGTACTATTATTCGCAGCACGTAGAGGTCATAGGTCAATTCAAGAAGTTACTCGAACAAACGCTATCAGGTTTAAAACAGTGTCAAACATGAAATAGTCGCCAACTCGAGTATATTTCAAATTGCGTAAGCAGTAGTGTGGGTAGGTGAAGAGACAAAGTTTAAAGTCAAGCTCAGTCGGGCATGGTTAGTTCTTGCATGGGAGACTGCCTGAGAAAACCAGCTAGGGATTTTTTTTTGGGGTTTCATCACATACATATTAAACATATGAGACAATGTTCGTGCATCTTTTTTCACTGTAATGTCAATTATTTTTAGTAGAAAAACATGGAAAATTAGGCATGTTTTCAACTTCATGAATATTTTTCCAATTTCTCTGTTATTTTTGGAGATCAAGTTGGTGATGATGTCGGCACATAGTGGGGTTTGACCTGTTAACGTACCGTGAAAAGTCGTACAAAGTGAACGCAAAGTGGTGCAAAGTGATTGGAAAGTTTGTAGATATATTTGTATGCTTGACCTAACTTGTTGGCATATAGAAACCCGCAGTTGTAAAGTCAAATAAATGAATAAAAGCGAGAGGAAAACAGCCTATATATGCAGAGTATCACATGAGCTGACTGACCGTAAAAATGATAGAAAACAGCATGCAAAGTTGGGAAAAGCGTGCGAAACGTTGGTGAAGTTACATGTATATTTAACCTAAGTCATTGGAATGCCAAACCCGCAGTTAAATTTCGAAAACATTAAGTAAAAGTCAAGAAAATGCCAGATATATAAGCAGATTATGGCAACTGCAAACCGTAAATCGAAGACAAACTGCTTGCAAAGTTTTGAAAAACGATTGCAAAGTTTGTAGATTCGTTTGGGAATGTTACATATGATATTATATTGACGGGTTACATAATCAAAAGTTCGAAAACTTAAAAAAATATTTCGTAAATTGCCGTTAAAATAGCGTACTATTATTCGCAGCATGTAGAGGTCATAGGTCAATTCAAGAAGTTACTCGAACAAACGCTATCAGGTTTAAAACAGTGTCAAACATGAAATAGTCGCCAACTCGAGTATATTTCAAATTGCGTAAGCAGTAGTGTGGGTAGGTGAAGAGACAAAGTTTAAAGTCAAGCTCAGTCGGGCATGGTTAGTTCTTGCATGGGAGACTGCCTGAGAAAACCAGCTAGGGATTTTTTTTGGGGTTTCATCACATACATATTAAACATATGAGACAATGTTCGTGCATCTTTTTTCACTGTAATGTCAATTATTTTTAGTAGAAAAACATGGAAAATTAGGCATGTTTTCAACTTCATGAATATTTTTCCAATTTCTCTGTTATTTTTGGAGATCAAGTTGGTGATGATGTCGGCACATAGTGGGGTTTGACCTGTTAACGTACCGTGAAAAGTAGTACAAAGTGAACGCAAAGTGGTGCAAAGTGATTGGAAAGTTTGTAGATATATTTGTATGCTTGACCTAACTTGTTGGCATATAGAAACCCGCAGTTGTAAAGTCAAATAAATGAATAAAAGCGAGATGAAAACAGCCTATATAAGCAGAGTATCACATGAGCTGACTGACCGTAAAAATGATAGAAAACAGCATGCAAAGTTGGTAAAAGCGTGCGAAACGTTGGTGGAGTTTCATGTATATTTAACCTAAGTCATTGGAATGCCAACCCCGCAGTTAAATTTCGAAAACATTAAGTAAAAGTCAAGAAAATGCCAGATATATAAGCAGATTATGGCAACTGCAAACCGTAAATCGAAGACAAACTGCTTGCAAAGTTTTGAAAAACGATTGCAAAGTTTGTAGATTCGTTTGGGAATGTTACATATGATATTATATTGACGGGTTACATAGTTAAAAGTTCGAAAACTTAAAAGAATATTTCGTAAATTGCCGTTAAAGTAGCGTACTATTATTCGCAGCATGTAGAGGTCATAGGTCAATTCAAGAAGTTACTCGTACAAACGCTATCAGGTTTAAAACAGTGTCAAACATGAAATAGTCGCCAACTCGAGTATATTTCAAATTGCGTAAGCAGTAGTGTGGGTAGGTGAAGAGACAAAGTTTAAAGTCAAGCTCAGTCGGGCATGGTTAGTTCTTGCATGGGAGACTGCCTGAGAAAACCAGCTAGGGATTTTTTTTTTGGTTTCATCACATACATATTAAACATATGAGACAATGTTCGTGCATCTTTTTTTCACTGTAATGTCAATTATTTTTAGTAGAAAAACATGGAAATTTAGGCATGTTTTCAAGTTCATGAACATGTTTCCAATTTCTCTGTTATTTTTGGAGATCAAGTTGGTGATGATGTCGGCACATAGTGGGGTTTGACGTGTTAATGTACCGTGAAAAGTCGTACAAAGTGAACGCAAAGTTGTGCAAAGTGATTGGAAAGTTTGTAGATATATTTTTATGCTTGACCTAACTTGTTGGCATATAGAAACCCGCAGTTGTAAAGTCAAATAAATGAATAAAAGCGAGATGAAAACAGCCAATATAAGCAGAGTATCACATGAGATGACTGGCCGTAAAAATGATAGAAAACAGCATGCAAAGTTGGTAAAAGCGTGCGAAACGTTGGCGGAGTTTCATGTATATTTAACCTAAGTCATTGGAATGCCAACCCCGCAGTTAAATTTCGAAAACATTAAGTAAAAGTCAAAAAAATGCCTGATATATAAGCAGATTATGGCAACTGCAAACCGTAAATCGAAGACAAACTGCTTGCAAAGTTTTGAAAAACGATTGCAAAGTTTGTAGATTCGTTTGGGAATGTTACATATGATATTATATTGACGGGTTACATAGTCAAAAGTTCGAAAACTTAAAAAAATATTTCGTAAATTGCCGTTAAAATAGCGTACTATTATTCGCAGCACGTAGAGGTCATAGGTCAATTCAAGAAGTTACTCGAACAAACGCTATCAGGTTTAAAACAGTGTCAAACATGAAATAGTCGCCAACTCGAGTATATTTCAAATTGCGTAAGCAGTAGTGTGGGTAGGTGAAGAGACAAAGTTTAAAGTCAAGCTCAGTCGGGCATGGTTAGTTCTTGCATGGGAGACTGCCTGAGAAAACCAGCTAGGGATTTTTTTTTGGGGTTTCATCACATACATATTAAACATATGAGACAATGTTCGTGCATCTTTTTTCACTGTAATGTCAATTATTTTTAGTAGAAAAACATGGAAAATTAGGCATGTTTTCAACTTCATGAATATTTTTCCAATTTCTCTGTTATTTTTGGAGATCAAGTTGGTGATGATGTCGGCACATAGTGGGGTTTGACCTGTTAACGTACCGTGAAAAGTCGTACAAAGTGAACGCAAAGTGGTGCAAAGTGATTGGAAAGTTTGTAGATATATTTGTATGCTTGACCTAACTTGTTGGCATATAGAAACCCGCAGTTGTAAAGTCAAATAAATGAATAAAAGCGAGAGGAAAACAGCCTATATATGCAGAGTATCACATGAGCTGACTGACCGTAAAAATGATAGAAAACAGCATGCAAAGTTGGGAAAAGCGTGCGAAACGTTGGTGAAGTTACATGTATATTTAACCTAAGTCATTGGAATGCCAAACCCGCAGTTAAATTTCGAAAACATTAAGTAAAAGTCAAGAAAATGCCAGATATATAAGCAGATTATGGCAACTGCAAACCGTAAATCGAAGACAAACTGCTTGCAAAGTTTTGAAAAACGATTGCAAAGTTTGTAGATTCGTTTGGGAATGTTACATATGATATTATATTGACGGGTTACATAGTCAAAAGTTCGAAAACTTAAAAAAATATTTCGTAAATTGCCGTTAAAATAGCGTACTATTATTCGCAGCATGTAGAGGTCATAGGTCAATTCAAGAAGTTACTCGAACAAACGCTATCAGGTTTAAAACAGTGTCAAACATGAAATAGTCGCCAACTCGAGTATATTTCAAATTGCGTAAGCAGTAGTGTGGGTAGGTGAAGAGACAAAGTTTAAAGTCAAGCTCAGTCGGGCATGGTTAGTTCTTGCATGGGAGACTGCCTGAGAAAACCAGCTAGGGATTTTTTTTTGGGGTTTCATCACATACATATTAAACATATGAGACAATGTTCGTGCATCTTTTTTCACTGTAATGTCAATTATTTTTAGTAGAAAAACATGGAAAATTAGGCATGTTTTCAACTTCATGAATATTTTTCCAATTTCTCTGTTATTTTTGGAGATCAAGTTGGTGATGATGTCGGCACATAGTGGGGTTTGACCTGTTAACGTACCGTGAAAAGTCGTACAAAGTGAACGCAAAGTGGTGCAAAGTGATTGGAAAGTTTGTAGATATATTTGTATGCTTGACCTAACTTGTTGGCATATAGAAACCCGCAGTTGTAAAGTCAAATAAATGAATAAAAGCGAGAGGAAAACAGCCTATATATGCAGAGTATCACATGAGCTGACTGACCGTAAAAATGATAGAAAACAGCATGCAAAGTTGGGAAAAGCGTGCGAAACGTTGGTGAAGTTACATGTATATTTAACCTAAGTCATTGGAATGCCAAACCCGCAGTTAAATTTCGAAAACATTAAGTAAAAGTCAAGAAAATGCCAGATATATAAGCAGATTATGGCAACTGCAAACCGTAAATCGAAGACAAACTGCTTGCAAAGTTTTGAAAAACGATTGCAAAGTTTGTAGATTCGTTTGGGAATGTTACATATGATATTATATTGACGGGTTACATAGTCAAAAGTTCGAAAACTTAAAAAAATATTTCGTAAATTGCCGTTAAAATAGCGTACTATTATTCGCAGCATGTAGAGGTCATAGGTCAATTCAAGAAGTTACTCGAACAAACGCTATCAGGTTTAAAACAGTGTCAAACATGAAATAGTCGCCAACTCGAGTATATTTCAAATTGCGTAAGCAGTAGTGTGGGTAGGTGAAGAGACAAAGTTTAAAGTCAAGCTCAGTCGGGCATGGTTAGTTCTTGCATGGGAGACTGCCTGAGAAAACCAGCTAGGGATTTTTTTTGGGGTTTCATCACATACATATTAAACATATGAGACAATGTTCGTGCATCTTTTTTCACTGTAATGTCAATTATTTTTAGTAGAAAAACATGGAAAATTAGGCATGTTTTCAACTTCATGAATATTTTTCCAATTTCTCTGTTATTTTTGGAGATCAAGTTGGTGATGATGTCGGCACATAGTGGGGTTTGACCTGTTAACGTACCGTGAAAAGTCGTACAAAGTGAACGCAAAGTGGTGAAAAGTGATTGGAAAGTTTGTAGATATATTTGTATGCTTGACCTAACTTGTTGGCATATAGAAACCCGCAGTTGTAAAGTCAAATAAATGAATAAAAGCGAGATGAAAACAGCCTATATAAGCAGAGTATCACATGAGCTGACTGACCGTAAAAATGATAGAAAACAGCATGCAAAGTTGGTAAAAGCGTGCGAAACGTTGGTGGAGTTTCATGTATATTTAACCTAAGTCATTGGAATGCCAACCCCGCAGTTAAATTTCGAAAACATTAAGTAAAAGTCAAGAAAATGCCAGATATATAAGCAGATTATGGCAACTGCAAACCGTAAATCGAAGACAAACTGCTTGCAAAGTTTTGAAAAACGATTGCAAAGTTTGTAGATTCGTTTGGGAATGTTACATATGATATTATATTGACGGGTTACATAGTTAAAAGTTCGAAAACTTAAAAGAATATTTCGTAAATTGCCGTTAAAGTAGCGTACTATTATTCGCAGCATGTAGAGGTCATAGGTCAATTCAAGAAGTTACTCGTACAAACGCTATCAGGTTTAAAACAGTGTCAAACATGAAATAGTCGCCAACTCGAGTATATTTCAAATTGCGTAAGCAGTAGTGTGGGTAGGTGAAGAGACAAAGTTTAAAGTCAAGCTCAGTCGGGCATGGTTAGTTCTTGCATGGGAGACTGCCTGAGAAAACCAGCTAGGGATTTTTTTTTTGGTTTCATCACATACATATTAAACATATGAGACAATGTTCGTGCATCTTTTTTCACTGTAATGTCAATTATTTTTAGTAGAAAAACATGGAAAATTAGGCATGTTTTCAACTTCATGAATATTTTTCCAATTTCTCTGTTATTTTTGGAGATCAAGTTGGTGATGATGTCGGCACATAGTGGGGTTTGACCTGATAACGTACCGTGAAAAGTCGTACAAAGTGAACGCAAAGTTGTGCAAAGTGATTGGAAAGTTTGTAGATATATTTGTATGCTTGACCTAACGTGTTGGCATATAGAAACACGCAGTTGTAAAGTCAAATATATGAATAAAAGCGAGATGAAAACAGCCTATATAAGCAGAGTATCACATGAGCTGACTGGCCGTATAAATGATAGAAAACAGCATGCAAAGTTGTTAAAAGTGTTCGAAACGTTGGCGGAGTTACATGTATATTTAACCTAAGTCATAGGAATGCCAACCCCGCAGTTAAATTTCGAAAACATTAAGTAAAAGTCACGAAAATGACAGATATATAAGCAGATTATGGCAACTGCAAACCGTAAATCGAAGACAAACTGCTTGCAAAGTTTTGAAAAACGATTGCAAAGTTTGTAGATTCGTTTGGGAATGTTACATATGATATTATATTGACGGGTTACATAGTCAAAAGTTCGAAAACTTAAAAAAATATTTCGTAAATTGACGTTAAAGTAGCGTACTATTATTCGCAGCATGTAGAGGTCATAGGTCAGTTCAAGAAGTTACTCGAACAAACGCTATCAGGTTTAAAACAGTGTCAAACATGAAATAGTCGCCAACTCGAGTATATTTCAAATTGCGTAAGCAGTAGTGTGGGTAGGTGAAGAAACAAAGTTTAAAGTCAAGCTCAGTCGGGCCTGGTTAGTTCTTGCATGGGAGACTGCCTGAGAAAACCAGCTAGGGATTTTTTTTTGGTTTCATAACATACATATTAAACATATGAGACAATGTTCGTGCATCTTTTTTCACTGTAATGTCAATTATTTTTAGTAGAAAAACATGGAAAATTAGGCATGTTTTCAACTTCATGAATATTTTTCCAATTTCTCTGTTATTTTTGGAGATCAAGTTGGTGATGATGTCGGCACATAGTGGGGTTTGACCTGTTAACGTACCGTGAAAAGTCGTACAACGTGAACGCAAAGTTGTGCAAAGTGATTGGAAAGTTTGTAGATATATTTGTATGCTTGACCTAACTTGTTGGCATATAGAAACCCGCAGTTGTAAAGTCAAATAAATGAATAAAAGCGAGATGAAAACAGCCTATATAAGCAGAGTATCACATGAGCTGACTGACCGTAAAAATGATAGAAAACAGCATGCAAAGCTGGCAAAAGCGTGCGAAACGTTGGCGGAGTTTCATGTATATTTAACCTAAGTCATTGGAATGCCAACCCCGCAGTTACATTTCGAAAACATTAAGTAAAAGTCAAGAAAATGCCAGATATATAAGCAGATTATGGCAACTGAAAATCGTAAATCGAAGACAAACTGCTTGCAAAGTTTTGAAAAACGATTGCAAAGTTTGTAGATTCGTTTGGGAATGTTACATATGATATTATATTGACGGGTTACATAGTCAAAAGTTCGAAAACTTAAAAAAAATATTTCGTAAATTGCCGTTAAAGTAGCGTACTATTATTCGCAGCATGTAGAGGTCATAGGTCAATTCAAGAAGTTACTCGTACAAACGCTATCAGGTTTAAAACAGTGTCAAACATGAAATAGTCGCCAACTCGAGTATTTTTCAAATTGCGTAAGCAGTAGTGTGGGTAGGTGAAGAGACAAAGTTTAAAGTCAAGCTCAGTCGGGCATGGTTAGTTCTTGCATGGGAGACTGCCTGAGAAAACCAGCTAGGGATTTTTTTTTGGTTTCATCACATACATATCAAACATATGAGACAATGTTCGTGCATCTTTTTTTCACTGTAATGTCAATTATTTTTAGTAGAAAAACATGGAAATTTAGGCATGTTATCAAGTTCATGAACATTTTTCCAATTTCTCTGTTATTTTTGGAGATCAAGTTGGTGATGATGTCGGCACATAGTGGGGTTTGACCTGTTAACGTACCGTGAAAAGTCGTACAAAGTGAACGCAAAGTTGTGCAAAGTGATTGGAAAGTTTGTAGATATATTTGTATGCTTGACCTAACTTGTTGGCATATAGAAACCCGCAGTTGTAAAGTCAAATAAATGAATAAAAGCGAGATGAAAACAGCCTATATAAGCAGAGTATCACATGAGCTGACTGACCGTAAAAATGATAGAAAACAGCATGCAAAGCTGGTAAAAGCGTGCGAAACGTTGGCGGAGTTTCATGTATATTTAACCTAAGTCATTGGAATGCCAACCCCGCAGTTACATTTCGAAAACATTAAGTAAAAGTCAAGAAAATGCCAGATATATAAGCAGATTATGGCAACTGAAAATCGTAAATCGAAGACAAACTGCTTGCAAAGTTTTGAAAAACGATTGCAAAGTTTGTAGATTCGTTTGGGAATGTTACATATGATATTATATTGACGGGTTACATAGTCAAAAGTTCGAAAACTTAAAAAAAATATTTCGTAAATTGCCGTTAAAGTAGCGTACTATTATTCGCAGCATGTAGAGGTCATAGGTCAATTCAAGAAGTTACTCGTACAAACGCTATCAGGTTTAAAACAGTGTCAAACATGAAATAGTCGCCAACTCGAGTATTTTTCAAATTGCGTAAGCAGTAGTGTGGGTAGGTGAAGAGACAAAGTTTAAAGTCAAGCTCAGTCGGGCATGGTTAGTTCTTGCATGGGAGACTGCCTGAGAAAACCAGCTAGGGATTTTTTTTTGGTTTCATCACATACATATCAAACATATGAGACAATGTTCGTGCATCTTTTTTTCACTGTAATGTCAATTATTTTTAGTAGAAAAACATGGAAATTTAGGCATGTTATCAAGTTCATGAACATTTTTCCAATTTCTCTGTTATTTTTGGAGATCAAGTTGGTGATGATGTCGGCACATAGTGGGGTTTGACCTGTTAACGTACCGTGAAAAGTCGTACAAAGTGAACGCAAAGTTGTGCAAAGTGATTGGAAAGTTTGTAGATATATTTGTATGCTTGACCTAACTTGTTGGCATATAGAAACCCGCAGTTGTAAAGTCAAATAAATGAATAAAAGCGAGATGAAAACAGCCTATATAAGCAGAGTATCACATGAGCTGACTGACCGTAAAAATGATAGAAAACAGCATGCAAAGCTGGTAAAAGCGTGCGAAACGTTGGC
This sequence comes from Saccoglossus kowalevskii, assembly GCF_978046115.1. Lineage (NCBI taxonomy): Eukaryota > Metazoa > Hemichordata > Enteropneusta > Harrimaniidae > Saccoglossus > Saccoglossus kowalevskii. Next base: position 9,171,329 of record NC_140655.1, on the reverse strand, counting down.
GGAGTTTCATGTATATTTAACCTAAGTCATTGGAATGCCAACCCCGCAGTTACATTTCGAAAACATTAAGTAAAAGTCAAGAAAATGCCAGATATATAAGCAGATTATGGCAACTGAAAATCGTAAATCGAAGACAAACTGCTTGCAAAGTTTTGAAAAACGATTGCAAAGTTTGTAGATTCGTTTGGGAATGTTACATATGATATTATATTGACGGGTTACATAGTCAAAAGTTCGAAAACTTAAAAAAATATTTCGTAAATTGCCGTTAAAGTAGCGTACTATTATTCGCAGCATGTAGAGGTCATAGGTCAATTCAAGAAGTTACTCGTACAAACGCTATCAGGTTTAAAACAGTGTCAAACATGAAATAGTCGCCAACTCGAGTATATTTCAAATTGCGTAAGCAGTTGTGCGGGTAGGTGAAGAGACAAAGTTTAAAGTCAAGCTCAGTCGGGCCTGGTTAGTTCTTGCATGGGAGACTGCCTGAGAAAACCAGCTAGGGATTTTTTTTTTGGTTTCATCACATACATATCAAACATATGAGACAATGTTCGTGCATCTTTTTTTCACTGTAATGTCAATTATTTTTAGTAGAAAAACATGGAAATTTAGTCATGTTATCAAGTTCATGAAAATTTTTCCAATTTCTCTGTTATTTTTGGAGATCAAGTTGGTGATGATGTCGGCACATATTGGTGTTTGACCTGTTAACGTACCGTGAAAAGTCGTACAAAGTGAACGCAAAGTTGTGCAAAGTGATTGGAAAGTTCGTAGATATATTTGTATGCTTGACCTAACGTGTTGGCATATAGAAACACGCAGTTGTAAAGTCAAATATATGAATAAAAGCGAGAATAAAACAGCCTATATAAGCAGAGTATCACATGAGCTGACTGGCCGTATAAATGATAGAAAACAGCATGCAAAGTTGTTAAAAGTGTTCGAAACGTTGGCGGAGTTACATGTATATTTAACCTAAGTCATAGGAATGCCAACCCCGCAGTTAAATTTCGAAAACATTAAGTAAAAGTCACGAAAATGCCAGATATATAAGCAGATTATGGCAACTGCAAACCGTAAATCGAAGACAAACTGCTTGCAAAGTTTTTGAAAAACGATTGCAAAGTTTGTAGATTCGTTTGGGAATGTTACATATGATATTATATTGACGGGTTACATAGTCAAAAGTTCGAAAACTTAAAAAAATATTTCGTAAATTGACGTTAATGTAGCGTACTATTATTCGCAGCATGTAGAGGTCATAGGTCAATTCAAGAAGTTACTCGAACAAACGCTATCAGGTTTAAAACAGTGTCAAACATGAAATAGTCGCCAACTCGAGTATATTTCAAATTGCGTAAGCAGTAGTGTGGGTAGGTGAAGAAACAAAGTTTAAAGTCAAGCTCAGTCGGGCCTGGTTAGTTCTTGCATGGGAGACTGCCTGAGAAAACCAGCTAGGGATTTTTTTTTTGGTTTCATAACATACATATTAAACATATGAGACAATGTTCGTGCATCTTTTTTCACTGTAATGTCAATTATTTTTAGTAGAAAAACATGGAAAATTAGGCATGTTTTCAACTTCATGAATATTTTTCCAATTTCTCTGTTATTTTTGGAGATCAAGTTGGTGATGATGTCGGCACATAGTGGGGTTTGACCTGTTAACGTACCGTGAAAAGTCGTACAAAGTGAACGCAAAGTGGTGCAAAGTGATTGGAAAGTTTGTAGATATATTTGTATGCTTGACCTAACTTGTTGGCATATAGAAACCCGCAGTTGTGAAGTCAAATAAATGAATAAAAGCGAGATGAAAACAGCCTATATAAGCAGAGTATCACATGAGCTGACTGACCGTAAAAATGATAGAAAACAGCATGGAAAGCTGGTAAAAGCGTGCGAAACGTTGGCGGAGTTTCATGTATATTTAACCTAAGTCATTGGAATGCCAACCCCGCAGTTACATTTCGAAAACATTAAGTAAAAGTCAAGAAAATGCCAGATATATAAGCAGATTATGGCAACTGAAAATCGTAAATCGAAGACAAACTGCTTGCAAAGTTTTGAAAAACGATTGCAAAGTTTGTAGATTCGTTTCGGAATGTTACATATGATATTATATTGACGGGTTACATAGTCAAAAGTTCGAAAACTTAAAAAAAATATTTCGTAAATTGCCGTTAAAGTAGCGTACTATTATTCGCAGCATGTAGAGGTCATAGGTCAATTCAAGAAGTTACTCGTACAAACGCTATCAGGTTTAAAACAGTGTCAAACATGAAATAGTCGCCAACTCGAGTATTTTTCAAATTGCGTAAGCAGTAGTGTGGGTAGGTGAAGAGACAAAGTTTAAAGTCAAGCTCAGTCGGGCATGGTTAGTTCTTGCATGGGAGACTGCCTGAGAAAACCAGCTAGGGATTTTTTTTTTGGTTTCATCACATACATATTAAACATATGAGACAATGTTCGTGCATCTTTTTTCACAGTAATGTCAATTATTTTTAGTAGAAAAACATGGAAAATTAGGCATGTTTTCAACTTCATGAATATTTTTCCAATTTCTCTGTTATTTTTGGAGATCAAGTTGGTGATGATGTCGGCACATAGTGGGGTTTGACCTGTTAACGTACCGTGAAAAGTCGTACAAAGTGAACGCAAAGTTGTGCAAAGTGATTGGAAAGTTTGCAGATATATTTGTATGCTTGACCTAACTTGTTGGCATATAGAAACCCGCAGTTGTAAAGTCAAATAAATGAATAAAAGCGAGATGAAAACAGCATATATAAGCAGAGTATCACATGAGCTGACTGACCGTAAAAATGATAGAAAACAGCATGCAAAGCTGGTAAAAGCGTGCGAAACGTTGGCGGAGTTTCATGTATATTTAACCTAAGTCATTGGAATGCCAACCCCGCAGTTACATTTCGAAAACATTAAGTAAAAGTCAAGAAAATGCCAGATATATAAGCAGATTATGGCAACTGCAAACCGTAAATCGAAGACAAACTGCTTGCAAAGTTTTTGAAAAACGATTGCAAAGTTTGTAGATTCGTTTGGGAATGTTACATATGATATTATATTGACGGGTTACATAGTCAAAAGTTCGAAAACTTAAAAAAAATTTCGTAAATTGACGTTAAAGTAGCGTACTATTATTCGCAGCATGTAGAGGTCATAGGTCAATTCAAGAAGTTACTCGAACAAACGCTATCAGGTTTAAAACAGTGTCAAACATGAAATAGTCGCCAACTCGAGTATTTTTCAAATTGCGTAAGCAGTAGTGTGGGTAGGTGAAGAGACAAAGTTTAAAGTCAAGCTCAGTCGGGCATGGTTAGTTCTTGCATGGGAGACTGCCTGAGAAAACCAGCTAGGGATTTTTTTTTTGGTTTCATCATATACATATTAAACATATGAGACAATGTTCGTGCATCTTTTTTCACAGTAATGTCAATTATTTTTAGTAGAAAAACATGGAAAATTAGGCATGTTTTCAACTTCATGAATATTTTTCCAATTTCTCTGTTATTTTTGGAGATCAAGTTGGTGATGATGTCGGCACATAGTGGGGTTTGACCTGTTAACGTACCGTGAAAAGTCGTACAAAGTGAACGCAAAGTTGTGCAAAGTGATTGGAAAGTTTGTAGATATATTTGTATGCTTGACCTAACTTGTTGGCATATAGAAACCCGCAGTTGTAAAGTCAAATAAATGAATAAAAGCGAGATGAAAACAGCATATATAAGCAGAGTATCACATGAGCTGACTGACCGTAAAAATGATAGAAAACAGCATGCAAAGCTGGTAAAAGCGTGCGAAACGTTGGCGGAGTTTCATGTATATTTAACCTAAGTCATTGGAATGCCAACCCCGCAGTTACATTTCGAAAACATTAAGTAAAAGTCAAGAAAATGCCAGATATATAAGCAGATTATGGCAACTGAAAATCGTAAATCGAAAACAAACTGCTTGCAAAGTTTTGAAAAACGATTGCAAAGTTTGTAGATTCGTTTGGGAATGTTACATATGATATTATATTGACGGGTTACATAGTCAAAAGTTCGAAAACTTAAAAAAATATTTCGTAAATTGACGTTAAAGTAGCGTACTATTATTCGCAGCATGTAGACGTCATAGGTCAATTCAAGAAGTTACTCGAACAAACGCTATCAGGTTTAAAACAGTGTCAAACATGAAATAGTCGCCAACTCGAGTATATTTCAAATTGCGTAAGCAGTAGTGTGGGTAGGTGAAGAAACAAAGTTTAAAGTCAAGCTCAGTCGGGCCTGGTTAGTTCTTGCATGGGAGACTGCCTGAGAAAACCAGCTAGGGATTTTTTTTTTGGTTTCATACCATACATATTAAACATATGAGACAATGTTCGTGCATCTTTTTTCACTGTAATGTCAATTATTTTTAGTAGAAAAACATGGAAAATTAGGCATGTTTTCAACTTCATGAATATTTTTCCAATTTCTCTGTTATTTTTGGAGATCAAGTTGGTGATGATGTCGGCACATAGTGGGGTTTGACCTGTTAACGTACCGTGAAAAGTCGTACAAAGTGAACGCAAAGTTGTGCAAAGTGATTGGAAAGTTTGCAGATATATTTGTATGCTTGACCTAACTTGTTGGCATATAGAAACCCGCAGTTGTAAAGTCAAATAAATGAATAAAAGCGAGATGAAAACAGCATATATAAGCAGAGTATCACATGAGCTGACTGACCGTAAAATGATAGAAAACAGCATGCAAAGCTGGTAAAAGCGTGCGAAACGTTGGCGGAGTTTCATGTATATTTAACCTAAGTCATTGGAATGCCAACCCCGCAGTTACATTTCGAAAACATTAAGTAAAAGTCAAGAAAATGCCAGATATATAAGCAGATTATGGCAACTGCAAACCGTAAATCGAAGACAAACTGCTTGCAAAGTTTTTGAAAAACGATTGCAAAGTTTGTAGATTCGTTTGGGAATGTTACATATGATATTATATTGACGGGTTACATAGTCAAAAGTTCGAAAACTTAAAAAAAATTTCGTAAATTGACGTTAAAGTAGCGTACTATTATTCGCAGCATGTAGAGGTCATAGGTCAATTCAAGAAGTTACTCGAACAAACGCTATCAGGTTTAAAACAGTGTCAAACATGAAATAGTCGCCAACTCGAGTATTTTTCAAATTGCGTAAGCAGTAGTGTGGGTAGGTGAAGAGACAAAGTTTAAAGTCAAGCTCAGTCGGGCATGGTTAGTTCTTGCATGGGAGACTGCCTGAGAAAACCAGCTAGGGATTTTTTTTTTGGTTTCATCATATACATATTAAACATATGAGACAATGTTCGTGCATCTTTTTTCACAGTAATGTCAATTATTTTTAGTAGAAAAACATGGAAAATTAGGCATGTTTTCAACTTCATGAATATTTTTCCAATTTCTCTGTTATTTTTGGAGATCAAGTTGGTGATGATGTCGGCACATAGTGGGGTTTGACCTGTTAACGTACCGTGAAAAGTCGTACAAAGTGAACGCAAAGTTGTGCAAAGTGATTGGAAAGTTTGTAGATATATTTGTATGCTTGACCTAACTTGTTGGCATATAGAAACCCGCAGTTGTAAAGTCAAATAAATGAATAAAAGCGAGATGAAAACAGCATATATAAGCAGAGTATCACATGAGCTGACTGACCGTAAAAATGATAGAAAACAGCATGCAAAGCTGGTAAAAGCGTGCGAAACGTTGGCGGAGTTTCATGTATATTTAACCTAAGTCATTGGAATGCCAACCCCGCAGTTACATTTCGAAAACATTAAGTAAAAGTCAAGAAAATGCCAGATATATAAGCAGATTATGGCAACTGAAAATCGTAAATCGAAAACAAACTGCTTGCAAAGTTTTGAAAAACGATTGCAAAGTTTGTAGATTCGTTTGGGAATGTTACATATGATATTATATTGACGGGTTACATAGTCAAAAGTTCGAAAACTTAAAAAAATATTTCGTAAATTGACGTTAAAGTAGCGTACTATTATTCGCAGCATGTAGACGTCATAGGTCAATTCAAGAAGTTACTCGAACAAACGCTATCAGGTTTAAAACAGTGTCAAACATGAAATAGTCGCCAACTCGAGTATATTTCAAATTGCGTAAGCAGTAGTGTGGGTAGGTGAAGAAACAAAGTTTAAAGTCAAGCTCAGTCGGGCCTGGTTAGTTCTTGCATGGGAGACTGCCTGAGAAAACCAGCTAGGGATTTTTTTTTGGTTTCATACCATACATATTAAACATATGAGACAATGTTCGTGCATCTTTTTTCACTGTAATGTCAATTATTTTTAGTAGAAAAACATGGAAAATTAGGCATGTTTTCAACTTCATGAATATTTTTCCAATTTCTCTGTTATTTTTGGAGATCAAGTTGGTGATGATGTCGGCACATAGTGGGGTTTGACCTGTTAACGTACCGTGAAAAGTCGTACAAAGTGAACGCAAAGTTGTGAAAAGTGATTGGAAAGTTTGTAGATATATTTGTATGCTTGACCTAACTTGTTGGCATATAGAAACCCGCAGTTGTAAAGTCAAATAAATGAATAAAAGCGAGATGAAAACAGCATATATAAGCAGAGTATCACATGAGCTGACTGACCGTACAAATGATAGAAAACAGCATGCAAATCTGGTAAAAGCGTGCGAAACGTTGGCGGAGTTTCATGTATATTTAACCTAAGTCATTGGAATGCCAACCCCGCAGTTACATTTCGAAAACATTAAGTAAAAGTCAAGAAAATGCCAGATATATAAGCAGATTATGGCAACTGAAAATCGTAAATCGAAAACAAACTGCTTGCAAAGTTTTGAAAAACGATTGCAAAGTTTGTAGATTCGTTTGGGAATGTTACATATGATATTATATTGACGGGTTACATAGTCAAAAGTTCGAAAACTTAAAAAAATATTTCGTAAATTGCCGTTAAAGTAGCGTACTATTATTCGCAGCATGTAGAGGTCATAGGTCAATTCAAGAAGTTACTCGTACAAACGCTATCAGGTTTAAAACAGTGTCAAACATGAAATAGTCGCCAACTCGATTATATTTCAAATTGCGTAAGCAGTAGTGCGGGTAGGTGAAGAGACAAAGTTTAAAGTCAAGCTCAGTCGGGCCTGGTTAGTTCTAGCATGGGAGACTGCCTGAGAAAACCAGCTAGGGATTTTTTTTTTGGTTTCATCACATACATTTCAAACATATGAGACAATGTTCGTGCATCTTTTTTTCACTGTAATGTCAATTATTTTTAGTAGAAAAACATGGAAATTTAGGCATGTTATCAAGTTCATGAACATTTTTCCAATTTCTCTGTTATTTTTGGAGATCAAGTTGGTGATGATGTCGGCACATAGTGGGGTTTAACCTGTTAACGTAGCGTGAAAAGTCGTACAAAGTGAACGCAAAGTTGTGCAAAGTGATTGGAAACTTTGTAGATATATTTGTATGCTTGACCTAACTTGTTGGCATATAGAAACCCGCAGTTGTAAAGTCAAATAAATGAATAAAAGCGAGATGAAAACAGCCTATATAAGCAGAGTATCACATGAGCTGACTGACCGTAAAAATGATAGAAAACAGCATGCAAAGTTGGTAAAAGCGTGCGAAACGTTGGCGGAGTTTCATGTATATTTAACCTAAGTCATTGGAATGCCAACCCCGCAGTTAAATTTCGAAAACATTAAGTAAAAGTCAAGAAAATGCCAGATATATAAGCAGATTATGGCAACTGAAAATCGTAAATCGAAGACAAACTGCTTGCAAAGTTTTGAAAAACGATTGCAAAGTTTGTAGATTCGTTTGGGAATGTTACATATGATATTATATTGACGGGTTACATAGTCAAAAGTTCGAAAACTTAAAAAAATATTTCGTAAATTGCCGTTAAAGTAGCGTACTATTATTCGCAGCATGTAGAGGTCATAGGTCAATTCAAGAAGTTACTCGTACAAACGCTATCAGGTTTAAAACAGTGTCAAACATGAAATAGTCGCCAACTCGAGTATATTTCAAATTGCGTAAGCAGTAGTGCGGGTAGGTGAAGAGACAAAGTTTAAAGTCAAGCTCAGTCGGGCCTGGTTAGTTCTTGCATGGGAGACTGCCTGAGAAAACCAGCTAGGGATTTTTTTTTTGGTTTCATCACATACATATCAAACATATGAGACAATGTTCGTGCATCTTTTTTTCACTGTAATGTCAATTATTTTTAGTAGAAAAACATGGAAATTTAGGCATGTTATCAAGTTCATGAACATTTTTCCAATTTCTCTGTTATTTTTGGAGATCAAGTTGGTGATGATGTCGGCACATAGTGGGGTTTGACATGTTAACGTACCGTGAAAAGTCGTACAAAGTGAACGCAAAGTTGTGCAAAGTGATTGGAAAGTTCGTAGATATATTTGTATGCTTGACCTAACGTGTTGGCATATATAAACACGCAGTTGTAAAGTCAAATATATGAATAAAAGCGAGATGAAAACAGCCTATATAAGCAGAGTATCACATGAGCTGACTGGCCGTATAAATGATAGAAAACAGCATGCAAAGTTGTTAAAAGTGTTCGAAACGTTGGCGGAGTTACAAGTATATTTAACCTAAGTCATAGGAATGCCAACCCCGCAGTTAAATTTCGAAAACATTAAGTAAAAGTCACGAAAATGCCAGATATATAAGCAGATTATGGCAACTGCAAACCGTAAATCGAAGACAAACTGCTTGCAAAGTTTTGAAAAACGATTGCAAAGTTTGTAGATTCGTTTGGGAATGTTACATATGATATTATATAGACGGGTTACATAGTCAAAAGTTCGAAAACTTAAAAAAATATTTCGTAAATTGCCGTTAAAGTAGCGTACTATTATTCGCAGCATGTAGAGGTCATAGGTCAATTCAAGAAGTTACTCGAACAAACGCTATCAGGTTTAAAACAGTGTCAAACATGAAATAGTCGCCAACTCGAGTATATTTCAAATTGCGTAAGCAGTAGTGCGGGTAGGTGAAGAGACAAAGTTTAAAGTCAAGCTCAGTCGGGCCTGGTTAGTTCTTGCATGGGAGACTGCCTGAGAAAACCAGCTAGGGATTTTTTTTTTTGGTTTCATCACATACATATCAAACATATGAGACAATGTTCGTGCATCTTTTTTTCACTGTAATGTCAATTATTTTTAGTAGAAAAACATGGAAATTTAGGCATGTTATCAAGTTCATGAACATTTTTCCAATTTCTCTGTTATTTTTGGAGATCAAGTTGGTGATGATGTCGGCACATAGTGGGGTTTGACATGTTAACGTACCGTGAAAAGTCGTACAAAGTGAACGCAAAGTTGTGCAAAGTGATTGGAAAGTTCGTAGATATATTTGTATGCTTGACCTAACGTGTTGGCATATATAAACACGCAGTTGTAAAGTCAAATATATGAATAAAAGCGAGATGAAAACAGCCTATATAAGCAGAGTATCACATGAGCTGACTGGCCGTATAAATGATAGAAAACAGCATGCAAAGTTGTTAAAAGTGTTCGAAACGTTGGCGGAGTTACAAGTATATTTAACCTAAGTCATAGGAATGCCAACCCCGCAGTTAAATTTCGAAAACATTAAGTAAAAGTCACGAAAATGCCAGATATATAAGCAGATTATGGCAACTGCAAACCGTAAATCGAAGACAAACTGCTTGCAAAGTTTTGAAAAACGATTGCAAAGTTTGTAGATTCGTTTGGGAATGTTACATATGATATTATATAGACGGGTTACATAGTCAAAAGTTCGAAAACTTAAAAAAATATTTCGTAAATTGCCGTTAAAGTAGCGTACTATTATTCGCAGCATGTAGAGGTCATAGGTCAATTCAAGAAGTTACTCGAACAAACGCTATCAGGTTTAAAACAGTGTCAAACATGAAATAGTCGCCAACTCGAGTATATTTCAAATTGCGTAAGCAGTAGTGTGAGTAGGTGAAGAAACAAAGTTTAAAGTCAAGCTCAGTCGGGCCTGGTTAGTTCTTGCATGGTAGACTGCCTGAGAAAACCAGCTAGGGATTTTTTTTTTGGTTTCATAACATACATATTAAACATATGAGACAATGTTCGTGCATCTTTTATCACTGTAATGTCAATTATTTTTAGTAGAAAAACATGGAAAATTAGGCATGTTTTCAACTTCATGAATATTTTTCCAATTTCTCTGTTATTTTTGGAGATCAAGTTGGTGATGATGTCGGCACATAGTGGGGTTTGACCTGTTAACGTACCGTGAAAAGTCGTACAAAGTGAACGCAAAGTGGTGCAAAGTGATTGGAAAGTTTGTAGATATATTTGTATGCTTGACCTAACGTGTTGGCATATAGAAACACGCAGTTGTAAAGTCAAATATATGAATAAAAGCGAGATGAAAACAGCCTATATAAGCAGAGTATCACATGAGCTGACTGGCCGTATAAATGATAGAAAACAGCATGCAAAGTTGTTAAAAGTGTTCGAAACGTTGGCGGAGTTACATGTATATTTAACCTAAGTCATAGGAATGCCAACCCCGCAGTTAAATTTCGAAAACATTAAGTAAAAGTCACGAAAATGCCAGATATATAAGCAGATTATGGCAACTGCAAACCGTAAATCGAAGACAAACTGCTTGCAAAGTTTTGAAAAACGATTGCAAAGTTTGTAGATTCGTTTGGGAATGTTACATATGATATTATATTGACGGGTTACATAGTCAAAAGTTCGAAAACTTAAAAAAATATTTCGTAAATTGACGTTAAAGTAGCGTACTATTATTCGCAGCATGTAGACGTCATAGGTCAATTCAAGAAGTTACTCGAACAAACGCTATCAGGTTTAAAACAGTGTCAAACATGAAATAGTCGCCAACTCGAGTATATTTCAAATTGCGTAAGCAGTAGTGTGGGTAGGTAAAGAAACAAAGTTTAAAGTCAAGCTCAGTCGGGCCTGGTTAGTTCTTGCATGGGAGACTGCCTGAGAAAACCAGCTAGGGATTTTTTTTTTGGTTTCATACCATACATATTAAACATATGAGACAATGTTCGTGCATCTTTTTTCACTGTAATGTCAATTATTTTTAGTAGAAAAACATGGAAAATTAGGCATGTTTTCAACTTCATGAATATTTTTCCAATTTCTCTGTTATTTTTGGAGATCAAGTTGGTGATGATGTCGGCACATAGTGGGGTTTGACCTGTTAACGTACCGTGAAAAGTCGTACAAAGTGAACGCAAAGTGGTGCAAAGTGATTGGAAAGTTTGTAGATATATTTGTATGCTTGACCTAACTTGTTGGCATATAGAAACCCGCAGTTGTAAAGTCAAATAAATGAATAAAAGCGAGATGAAAACAGCCTATATAAGCAGAGTATCACATGAGCTGACTGACCGTAAAAATGATAGAAAACAGCATGCAACGTTGGTAAAAGCGTGCGAAACGTTGGTGGAGTTTCATGTATATTTAACCTAAGTCATTGGAATGCCAACCCCGCAGTTAAATTTCGAAAACATTAAGTAAAAGTCAAGAAAATGCCAGATATATAAGCAGATTATGGCAACTGCAAACCGTAAATCGAAGACAAACTGCTTGCAAAGTTTTGAAAAACGATTGCAAAGTTTGTAGATTCGTTTGGGAATGTTACATATGATATTATATTGACGGGTTACATAGTCAAAAGTTCGAAAACTTAAAAGAATATTTCGTAAATTGCCGTTAAAGTAGCGTACTATTATTCGCAGCATGTAGAGGTCATAGGTCAATTCAAGAAGTTACTCGAACAAACGCTATCAGGTTTAAAACAGTGTCAAACATGAAATAGTCGCCAACTCGAGTATGTTTCAAATTGCGTAAGCAGTAGTGTGGGTAGGTGAAGAAACAAAGTTTAAAGTCAAGCTCAGTCGGGCCTGGTTAGTTCTTGCATGGGAGACTGCCTGAGAAAACCAGCTAGGGATTTTTTTTTGGTTTCATACCATGCATATTAAACATATAAGACAATGTTCGTGCATCTTTTTTCACTGTAATGTCAATTATTTTTAGTAGAAAAACATGGAAATTTAGGCATGTTTTCAAGTTCATGAACATTTTTCCAATTTCTCTGTTACTTTTGGAGATCAAGTTGGTGATGATGTCGGCACATAGTGGGGTTTGACCTGTTAACGTACCGTGAAAAGTCGTACAAAGTAAACGCAAAGTTGTGCAAAGTGATTGGAAAGTTTGTAGATATATTTGTATGCTTGACCTAACTTGTTGGCATATAGAAACCCGCAGTTGTAAAGTCAAATAAATGAATAAAAGCGAGGTGAAAACAGCCTATATGAGCAGAGTATCACATGAGCTGACTGACCGTAAAAATGATAGAAAACAGCATGCAAATTTGGTAAAAGCGTGCGAAACGTTGGCGGAGTTTCATGTATATTTAACCTAAGTCATTGGAATGCCAACCCCGCAGTTAAATTTCGAAAACATTAAGTAAAAGTCAAGAAAATGCCAGATATATAAGCAGATTATGGCAACTGCAAACCGTAAATCGAAGCCAAACTGCTTGCAAAGTTTTGAAAAACGATTGCAAAGTTTGTAGATTCGTTTGGAAATGTTACATATGATATTATATTGACGGGTTACATAATCAAAAGTTCGAAAACTTAAAAAAGTATTTCGTAAATTGCCGTTAAAGTAGCGTACTAGTATTTGCAGCATGTATAGGTCATATGTCAATTCAAGAAGTTACTCGTACAAACGCTATCAGGTTTAAAACAGTGTCAAACATGAAATAGTCGCCAACTCGAGTATATTTCAAATTGCGTAAGCAGTAGTGTGGGTAGGTGAAGAGACAAAGTTTAAAGTCAAGCTCAGTCGGGCCTGGTTAGTTCTTGCATGGGAGACTGCCTGAGAAAACCAGCTAGGGAATTTTTTTTTGGTTTCGTCACATACATTTCAAACATATGAGACAATGTTCGTGCATCTTTTTTTCACTGTAATGTCAATTATTTTTAGTAGAAAAACATGGAAATTTAGGCATGTTTTCAAGTTCATGAACATTTTTCCAATTTCTCTGTTATTTTTGGAGATCAAGTTGGTGATGATGTCGGCACATATTGGGGTTTGACCTGTTAACGTACCGTGAAAAGTCGTACAAAGTGAACGCAAAGTTGTGCAAAGTGATTGGAAAGTTTGTAAATATATTTGTATGCTTGACCTAACTTGTTGGCATATAGAAACCCGCAGTTGTAAAGTCAAATAAATGAATAAAAGCGAGATGAAAACAGCCTATATAAGCAGAGTATCACATGAGCTGACTGACCGTAAAAATGATAGAAAACAGCATGCAAAATTGGTAAAAGCGTGCGAAACTTTGGCGGAGTTTCATGTATATTTAACCTAAGTCATTGGAATGCCAACCCCGCAGTTAAATTTCGAAAACATTAAGTAAAAGTCAAGAAAATGCCAGATATATAAGCAGATTATGGCAACTGCAAACCGTAAATCGAAGACAAACTGCTTGCAAAGTTTTGAAAAACGATTGCAAAGTTTGTAGATTCGTTTGGGAATGTTACATATGATATTATATTGACGGGTTACATAGTCAAAAGTTCGAAAACTTAAAAAAGTATTTCGTAAATTGCCGTTAAAGTAGCGTACTAGTATTCGCAGCATGTTTAGGTCATATGTCAATTCAAGAAGTTACTCGTACAAACGCTATCAGGTTTAAAACAGTGTCAAACATGAAATAGTCGCCAACTCGAGTATATTTCAAATTGCCTAAGCAGTAGTGCGGGTAGGTGAAGAAACAAAGTTTAAAGTCAAGCTCAGTCGGGCCTGGTTAGTTCTTAAATTTCGTAAATTGCCGTTAAAATAGCGTACTATTATTCGCAGCATGTAGAGGTCATAGGTCAATTCAAGAAGTTACTCGAACAAACGCTATCAGGTTTAAAACAGTGTCAAACATGAAATAGTCGCCAACTCGAGTATATTTCAAATTGCGTAAGCAGTAGCGCGGGTAGGTGAAGAAACAAAGTGTAAAGTCAAGCTCAGTCGGGCCTGGTTAGTTCTTGCATGGGAGACTGCCTGAGAAAACCATCTAGGGATTTTTTTGGGGGGTTTCATCACATACATATTAAACATATGAGACAATGTTCGTGCATCTTTTTTCACTGTAATGTCAATTATTTTTAGTAGAAAAACATGGAAATTTAGGCATGTTATCAAGTTCATGAACATTTTTCCAATTTCTCTGTTATTTTTGGAGATCAAGTTGGTGATGATGTCGGCACATATTGGGGTTTGACCTGTTAACGTACCGTGAAAAGTCGTACAAAGTGAACGCAAAGTTGTGCAAAGTGATTGGAAAGTTTGTAAATATATTTGTATGCTTGACCTAACTTGTTGGCATATAGAAACCCGCAGTTGTAAAGTCAAATAAATGAATAAAAGCGAGATGAAAACAGCCTATATAAGCAGAGTATCACATGAGCTGACTGACCGTAAAAATGATAGAAAACAGCATGCAAAGTTGGTAAAAGCGTGCGAAACTTTGGCGGAGTTTCATGTATATTTAACCTAAGTCATTGGAATGCCAACCCCGCAGTTAAATTTCGAAAACATTAAGTAAAAGTCAAGAAAATGCCAGATATATAAGCAGATTATGGCAACTGCAAACCGTAAATCGAAGACAAACTGCTTGCAAAGTTTTGAAAAACGATTGCAAAGTTTGTAGATTCGTTTGGGAATGTTACATATGATATTATATTGACGGGCTACATAGTCAAAAGTTCGAAAACTTAAAAAAATATTTCGTAAATTGCCGTTAAAATAGCGTACTATTATTCGCAGCATGTAGAGGTCATAGGTCAATTCAATAAGTTACTCGTACAAACGCTATCAGGTTTAAAACAGTGTCAAACATGAAATAGTCGCCAACTCGAGTATATTTCAAATTGCGTAAGCAGTAGTGTGGGTAGGTGAAGCAACAAAGTTTAAAGTCAAGCTCAGTCGGGCCTGGTTAGTTCTTAAATTTCGTAAATTGCCGTTAAAATAGCGTACTATTATTCGCAGCATGTAGAGGTCATAGGTCAATTCAAGAAGTTACTCGAACAAACGCTATCAGGTTTAAAACAGTGTCAAACATGAAATAGTCGCCAACTCGAGTATATTTCAAATTGCGTAAGCAGTAGCGCGGGTAGGTGAAGAAACAAAGTGTAAAGTCAAGCTCAGTCGGGCCTGGTTAGTTCTTGCATGGGAGACTGCCTGAGAAAACCATCTAGGGATTTTTTTGGGGGGTTTCATCACATACATATTAAACATATGAGACAATGTTCGTGCATCTTTTTTTCACTGTAATGTCAATTATTTTTAGTAGAAAAACATGGAAATTTAGGCATGTTATCAAGTTCATGAACATTTTTCCAATTTCTCTGTTATTTTTGGAGATCAAGTTGGTGATGATGTCGGCACATATTGGGGTTTGACCTGTTAACGTACCGTGAAAAGTCGTACAAAGTGAACGCAAAGTTGTGCAAAGTGATTGGAAAGTTTGTAAATATATTTGTATGCTTGACCTAACTTGTTGGCATATAGAAACCCGCAGTTGTAAAGTCAAATAAATGAATAAAAGCGAGATGAAAACAGCCTATATAAGCAGAGTATCACATGAGCTGACTGACCGTAAAAATGATAGAAAACAGCATGCAAAGTTGGTAAAAGCGTGCGAAACTTTGGCGGAGTTTCATGTATATTTAACCTAAGTCATTGGAATGCCAACCCCGCAGTTAAATTTCGAAAACATTAAGTAAAAGTCAAGAAAATGCCAGATATATAAGCAGATTATGGCAACTGCAAACCGTAAATCGAAGACAAACTGCTTGCAAAGTTTTGAAAAACGATTGCAAAGTTTGTAGATTCGTTTGGGAATGTTACATATGATATTATATTGACGGGCTACATAGTCAAAAGTTCGAAAACTTAAAAAAATATTTCGTAAATTGCCGTTAAAATAGCGTACTATTATTCGCAGCATGTAGAGGTCATAGGGCAATTCAATAAGTTACTCGTACAAACGCTATCAGGTTTAAAACAGTGTCAAACATGAAATAGTCGCCAACTCGAGTATATTTCAAATTGCGTAAGCAGTAGTGTGGGTAGGTGAAGCAACAAAGTTTAAAGTCAAGCTCAGTCGGGCCTGGTTAGTTCTTAAATTTCGTAAATTGCCGTTAAAATAGCGTACTATTATTCGCAGCATGTAGAGGTCATAGGTCAATTCAAGAAGTTACTCGAACAAACGCTATCAGGTTTAAAACAGTGTCAAACATGAAATAGTCGCCAACTCGAGTATATTTCAAATTGCGTAAGCAGTAGCGCGGGTAGGTGAAGAAACAAAGTGTAAAGTCAAGCTCAGTCGGGCCTGGTTAGTTCTTGCATGGGAGACTGCCTGAGAAAACCATCTAGGGATTTTTTTGGGGGGTTTCATCACATACATATTAAACATATGAGACAATGTTCGTGCATCTTTTTTTCACTGTAATGTCAATTATTTTTAGTAGAAAAACATGGAAATTTAGGCATGTTATCAAGTTCATGAACATTTTTCCAATTTCTCTGTTATTTTTGGAGATCAAGTTGGTGATGATGTCGGCACATATTGGGGTTTGACCTGTTAACGTACCGTGAAAAGTCGTACAAAGTGAACGCAAAGTTGTGCAAAGTGATTGGAAAGTTTGTAAATATATTTGTATGCTTGACCTAACTTGTTGGCATATAGAAACCCGCAGTTGTAAAGTCAAATAAATGAATAAAAGCGAGATGAAAACAGCCTATATAAGCAGAGTATCACATGAGCTGACTGACCGTAAAAATGATAGAAAACAGAATGCAAAGTTGGTAAAAGCGTGCGAAACTTTGGCGGAGTTTCATGTATATTTAACCTAAGTCATTGGAATGCCAACCCCGCAGTTAAATTTCGAAAACATTAAGTAAAAGTCAAGAAAATGCCAGATATATAAGCAGATTATGGCAACTGCAAACCGTAAATCGAAGACAAACTGCTTGCAAAGTTTTGAAAAACGATTGCAAAGTTTGTAGATTCGTTTGGGAATGTTACATATGATATTATATTGACGGGCTACATAGTCAAAAGTTCGAAAACTTAAAAAAATATTTCGTAAATTGCCGTTAAAATAGCGTACTATTATTTGCAGCATGTAGAGGTCATAGGTCAATTCAATAAGTTACTCGTACAAACGCTATCAGGTTTAAAACAGTGTCAAACATGAAATAGTCGCCAACTCGAGTATATTTCAAATTGCGTAAGCAGTAGTGTGGGTAGGTGAAGAGACAAAGTTTAAAGTCAAGCTCAGTCGGGCCTGGTTAGTTCTTGCATGGGAGACTGCCTGAGAAAACCAACTAGGGAATTTTTTTTGGTTTCATCACATACATATCAAACATATGAGACAATGTTCGTGCATCTTTTTTTCACTGTAATGTCAATTATTTTTAGTAGAAAAACATGGAAGTTTAGGCATGTTATCAAGTTCATGAACATTTTTCCAATTTCTCTGTTATTTTTGGAGATCAAGTTGGTGATGATGTCGGCACATATTGGGGTTTGACCTGTTAACGTACCGTGAAAAGTCGTACAAAGTGAACGCAAAGTTGTGCAAAGTGATTGGAAAGTTTGTAAATATATTTGTATGCTTGACCTAACTTGTTGGCATATAGAAACCCGCAGTTGTAAAGTCAAATAAATGAATAAAAGCGAGATGAAAACAGCCTATATAAGCAGAGTATCACATGAGCTGACTGACCGTAAAAATGATAGCAAACAGCATGCAAAGTTGGTAAAAGCGTGCGAAACTTTGGCGGAGTTTCATGTATATTTAACCTAAGTCATTGGAATGCCAACCCCGCAGTTAAATTTCGAAAACATTAAGTAAAAGTCAAGAAAATGCCAGATATATAAGCAGATTATGGCAACTGCAAACCGTAAATCGAAAACAAACTGCTTGCAAAGTTTTGAAAAACGATTGCAAAGTTTGTAGATTCGTTTGGGAATGTTACATATGATATTATATTGACGGGTTACATAGTCAAAAGTTCGAAAACTTAAAAAAGTATTTCGTAAATTGCCGTTAAAGTAGCGTACTAGTATTCGCAGCATGTTTAGGTCATATGTCAATTCAAGAAGTTACTCGTACAAACGCTATCAGGTTTAAAACAGTGTCAAACATGAAATAGTCGCCAACTCGAGTATATTTCAAATTGCCTAAGCAGTAGTGCGGGTAGGTGAAGAAACAAAGTTTAAAGTCAAGCTCAGTCGGGCCTGGTTAGTTCTTAAACTTCGTAAATTGCCGTTAAAATAGCGTACTATTATTCGCAGCATGTAGAGGTCATAGGTCAATTCAAGAAGTTACTCGAACAAACGCTATCAGGTTTAAAACAGTGTCAAACATGAAATAGTCGCCAACTCGAGTATATTTCAAATTGCGTAAGCAGTAGCGCGGGTAGGTGAAGAAACAAAGTGTAAAGTCAAGCTCAGTCGGGCCTGGTTAGTTCTTGCATGGGAGACTGCCTGAGAAAACCATCTAGGGATTTTTTTGGGGGGTTTCATCACATACATATTAAACATATGAGACAATGTTCGTGCATCTTTTTTCACTGTAATGTCAATTATTTTTAGTAGAAAAACATGGAAATTTAGGCATGTTATCAAGTTCATGAACATTTTTCCAATTTCTCTGTTATTTTTGGAGATCAAGTTGGTGATGATGTCGGCACATATTGGGGTTTGACCTGTTAACGTACCGTGAAAAGTCGTACAAAGTGAACGCAAAGTTGTGCAAAGTGATTGGAAAGTTTGTAAATATATTTGTATGCTTGACCTAACTTGTTGGCATATAGAAACCCGCAGTTGTAAAGTCAAATATATGAATAAAAGCGAGATGAAAACAGCCTATATAAGCAGAGTATCACATGAGCTGACTGACCGTAAAAATGATAGAAAACAGCATGCAAAGTTGGTAAAAGCGTGCGAAACTTTGGCGGAGTTTCATGTATATTTAACCTAAGTCATTGGAATGCCAACCCCGCAGTTAAATTTCGAAAACATTAAGTAAAAGTCAAGAAAATGCCAGATATATAAGCAGATTATGGCAACTGCAAACCGTAAATCGAAGACAAACTGCTTGCAAAGTTTTGAAAAACGATTGCAAAGTTTGTAGATTCGTTTGGGAATGTTACATATGATATTATATTGACGGGTTACATAGTCAAAAGTTCGAAAACTTAAAAAAGTATTTCGTAAATTGCCGTTGAAGTAGCGTACTATTATTCGCAGCATGTAGAGGTCATAGGTCAATTCAAGAAGTTACTCGTGCAAACGCTATCAGGTTTAAAGCAGTGTCAAACATGAAATAGTCGCCAACTCGAGTATATTTCAAATTGCGTAAGCAGTAGTGTGGGTAGGTGAAGAGACAAAGTTTAAAGTCATGCTCAGTCGGGCATGGTTAGTTCTTGCATGGGAGACTGCCTTAGAAAACCAGCTAGGGACATTTTTTTTGGTTTCATCACATACATATCAAACATAAGAGACAACGTTCGTGCATCTTTTTTTCACTGTAATGTCAATTATTTTTAGTAGAAAAACATGGACATTTAGGCATGTTATCAAGTTCATGAACATTTTTCCAATTTCTCTGTTATTTTTGGAGATCAAGTTGGTGATGATGTCGGCACATATTGGGGTTTGACCTGTTAACGTACCGTGAAAAGTCGTACAAAGTGAACGTAAAGTTGTGCAAAGTGATTGGAAAGTTTGTAGATATATTTGTATGCTTGACCTAACTTGTTGGCATATAGAAACCCGCAGTTGTAAAGTCAAATAAATGAATAAAAGCGAGATGAAAACAGCCTATATAAGCAGAGTATCACATGAGCTGACTGACCGTAAAAATGATAGCAAACAGCATGCAAAGTTGGTAAAAGCGTGCGAAACTTTGGCGGAGTTTCATGTATATTTAACCTAAGTCATTGGAATGCCAACCCCGCAGTTAAATTTCGAAAACATTAAGTAAAAGTCAAGAAAATGCCAGATATATAAGCAGATTATGGCAACTGCAAACCGTAAATCGAAGACAAACTGCTTGCAAAGTTTTGAAAAACGATTGCAAAGTTTGTAGATTCGTTTGGGAATGTTACATATGATATTATATTGACGGGTTACATAGTCAAAAGTTCGAAAACTTAAAAAAGTATTTCGTAAATTGCCGTTAAAGTAGCGTACTAGTATTCGCAGCATGTTTAGGTCATATGTCAATTCAAGAAGTTACTCGTACAAACGCTATCAGGTTTAAAACAGTGTCAAACATGAAATAGTCGCCAACTCGAGTATATTTCAAATTGCCTAAGCAGTAGTGCGGGTAGGTGAAGAAACAAAGTTTAAAGTCAAGCTCAGTCGGGCCTGGTTAGTTCTTAAACTTCGTAAATTGCCGTTAAAATAGCGTACTATTATTCGCAGCATGTAGAGGTCATAGGTCAATTCAAGAAGTTACTCGAACAAACGCTATCAGGTTTAAAACAGTGTCAAACATGAAATAGTCGCCAACTCGAGTATATTTCAAATTGCGTAAGCAGTAGCGCGGGTAGGTGAAGAAACAAAGTGTAAAGTCAAGCTCAGTCGGGCCTGGTTAGTTCTTGCATGGGAGACTGCCTGAGAAAACCATCTAGGGATTTTTTTGGGGGGTTTCATCACATACATATTAAACATATGAGACAATGTTCGTGCATCTTTTTTCACTGTAATGTCAATTATTTTTAGTAGAAAAACATGGAAATTTAGGCATGTTATCAAGTTCATGAACATTTTTCCAATTTCTCTGTTATTTTTGGAGATCAAGTTGGTGATGATGTCGGCACATATTGGGGTTTGACCTGTTAACGTACCGTGAAAAGTCGTACAAAGTGAACGCAAAGTTGTGCAAAGTGATTGGAAAGTTTGTAAATATATTTGTATGCTTGACCTAACTTGTTGGCATATAGAAACCCGCAGTTGTAAAGTCAAATAAATGAATAAAAGCGAGATGAAAACAGCCTATATAAGCAGAGTATCACATGAGCTGACTGACCGTAAAAATGATAGAAAACAGCATGCAAAGTTGGTAAAAGCGTGCGAAACTTTGGCGGAGTTTCATGTATATTTAACCTAAGTCATTGGAATGCCAACCCCGCAGTTAAATTTCGAAAACATTAAGTAAAAGTCAAGAAAATGCCAGATATATAAGCAGATTATGGCAACTGCAAACCGTAAATCGAAGACAAACTGCTTGCAAAGTTTTGAAAAACGATTGCAAAGTTTGTAGATTCGTTTGGGAATGTTACATATGATATTATATTGACGGGTTACATAGTCAAAAGTTCGAAACCTTAAAAAAGTATTTCGTAAATTGCCGTTGAAGTAGCGTACTATTATTCGCAGCATGTAGAGGTCATAGGTCAATTCAAGAAGTTACTGGTGCAAACGCTATCAGGTTTAAAGCAGTGTCAAACATGAAATAGTCGCCAACTCGAGTATATTTCAAATTGCGTAAGCAGTAGTGTGGGTAGGTGAAGAGACAAAGTTTAAAGTCATGCTCAGTCGGGCATGGTTAGTTCTTGCATGGGAGACTGCCTTAGAAATCCAGCTAGAGACATTTTTTTTGGTTTCATCACATACATATCAAACATAAGAGACAACGTTCGTGCATCTTTTTTTCACTGTAATGTCAATTATTTTTAGTAGAAAAACATGGAAATTTAGGCATGTTATCAAGTTCATGAACATTTTTCCAATTTCTCTGTTATTTTTGGAGATCAAGTTGGTGATGATGTCGGCACATATTGGGGTTTGACCTGTTAACGTACCGTGAGAAGTCGTACAAAGTGAACGCAAAGTTGTGCAAAGTGATTGGAAAGTTTGTAAATATATTTGTATGCTTGACCTAACTTGTTGGCATATAGAAACCCGCAGTTGTAAAGTCAAATAAATGAATAAAAGCGAGATGAAAACAGCCTATATAAGCAGAGTATCACATGAGCTGACTGACCGTAAAAATGATAGAAAACAGCATGCAAAGTTGGTAAAAGCGTGCGAAACTTTGGCGGAGTTTCATGTATATTTAACCTAAGTCATTGGAATGCCAACCCCGCAGTTAAATTTCGAAAACATTAAGTAAAAGTCAAGAAAATGCCAGATATATAAGCAGATTATGGCAACTGCAAACCGTAAATCGAAGACAAACTGCTTGCAAAGTTTTGAAAAACGATTGCAAAGTTTGTAGATTCGTTTGGGAATGTTACATATGATATTATATTGACGGGTTACATAGTCAAAAGTTCGAAAACTTAAAAAAGTATTTCGTAAATTGCCGTTGAAGTAGCGTACTATTATTCGCAGCATGTAGAGGTCATAGGTCAATTCAAGAAGTTACTCGTGCAAACGCTATCAGGTTTAAAGCAGTGTCAAACATGAAATAGTCGCCAACTCGAGTATATTTCAAATTGCGTAAGCAGTAGTGTGGGTAGGTGAAGAGACAAAGTTTAAAGTCATGCTCAGTCTGGCATGGTTAGTTCTTGCATGGGAGACTGCCTTAGAAAACCAGCTAGGGACAATTTTTTTGGTTTCATCACATACATATCAAACATAAGAGACAACGTTCGTGCATCTTTTTTTCACTGTAATGTCAATTATTTTTAGTAGAAAAACATGGAAATTTAGGCATGTTATCAAGTTCATGAACATTTTTCCAATTTCTCTGTTATTTTTGGAGATCAAGTTGGTGATGATGTCGGCACATATTGGGGTTTGACCTGTTAACGTACCGTGAAAAGTCGTACAAAGTGAACGCAAAGTTGTGCAAAGTGATTGAAAAGTTTGTAAATATATTTGTATGCTTGACCTAACTTGTTGGCATATAGAAACCCGCAGTTGTAAAGTCAAATAAATGAATAAAAGCGAGATGAAAACAGCCTATATAAGCAGAGTATCACATGAGCTGACTGGCCGTGTAAATGATAGAAAACAGCATGCAAAGTTGTTAAAAGTGTTCGAAACGTTGGCGGAGTTACATGTATATTTAACCTAAGTCATTGGAATTCCAACCCCGCAGTTAAATTTCGAAAACATTAAGTAAAAGTCAAGAAAATGCCAGATATAAGCAGATTATGGCAACTACAAACCGTACATCGAAGACAAACTGCTTGCAAAGTTTTGAAAAACGATTGCAAAGTTTGTAGATTCGTTTGGGAATGTTACATATGATATTATATTGACGGGTTACATAGTCAAAAGTTCGAAAACTTAAAAAAATATTTCGTAAATTGCCGTTAAAATAGCGTACTATTATTCGCAGCATGTAGAGGTCATAGGTCAATTCAAGAAGTTACTCGAACAAACGCTATCGGGTTTAAAACAGTGTCAAACATGAAATAGTCGCCAACTCGAGTATATTTCAAATTGCGTAAGCAGTAGTGCGGGTAGGTGAAGAAACAAAGTTTAAAGTCATGCGCAGTCTGGCCTGGTTAGTTCTTGCATGGGAGACTGCCTTAGAAAACCAGCTAGGGACATTTTTTTTGGTTTCATCACATACATATCAAACATAAGAGACAACGTTCGTGCATCTTTTTTTCACTGTAATGTCAATTATTTTTAGTAGAAAAACATGGAAATTTAGGCATGTTATCAAGTTCATGAACATTTTTCCAATTTCTCTGTTATTTTTGGAGATCAAGTTGGTGATGATGTCGGCACATATTGGGGTTTGACCTGTTAACGTACCGTGAAAAGTCGTACAAAGTGAACGCAAAGTTGTGCAAAGTGATTGGAAAGTTTGTAAATATATTTGTATGCTTGACCTTACTTGTTGGCATATAGAAACCCGCAGTTGTAAAGTCAAATAAATGAATAAAAGCGAGATGAAAACAGCCTATATAAGCAGAGTATCACATGAGCTGACTGGCCGTGTAAATGATAGAAAACAGCATGCAAAGTTGTTAAAAGTGTTCGAAACGTTGGCGGAGTTACATGTATATTTAACCTAAGTCATTGGAATGCCAACCCCGCAGTTAAATTTCGAAAACATTAAGTAAAAGTCAAGAAAATGCCAGATATAAGCAGATTACGGCAACTACAAACCGTACATCGAAGACAAACTGCTTGCAAAGTTTTGAAAAACGATTGCAAAGTTTGTAGATTCGTTTGGGAATGTTACATATGATATTATATTGACGGGTTACATAGTCAAAAGTTCGAAAACTTAAAAAAGTATTTCGTAAATTGCCGTTAAAATAGCGTACTATTATTCGCAGCATGTAGAGGTCATAGGTCAATTCAAGAAGTTACTCGAACAAACGCTATCAGGTTTAAAACAGTGTCAAACATGAAATAGTCGCCAACTCGAGTATATTTCAAATTGCGTAAGCAGTAGTGCGGGTAGGTGAAGAAACAAAGTTTAAAGTCAAGCTCAGTCGGGCCTGGTTAGTTCTTGCATGGGAGACTGCCTGAGAAAACCATCTAGGGAATATTTTGGGGGGTTTCATCACATACATATTAAACATATGAGACAATGTTCGTGCATCTTTTTTCACTGTAATGTCAATTATTTTTAGTAGAAAAACATGGAAATTTAGGCATGTTATCAAGTTCATGAACATTTTTCCAATTTCTCTGTTATTTTTGGAGATCAAGTTGGTGATGATGTCGGCACATATTGGGGTTTGACCTGTTAACGTACCGTGAAAAGTCGTACAAAGTGAACGCAAAGTTGTGCAAAGTGATTGGAAAATTTGTAAATATATTTGTATGCTTGACCTAACTTGTTGGCATATAGAAACCCGCAGTTGTAAAGTCAAATAAATGAATAAAAGCGAGATGAAAACAGCCTATATAAGCAGAGTATCACATGAGCTGACTGGCCGTGCAAATGATAGAAAACAGCATGCAAAGTTGTTAAAAGTGTTCGAAACGTTGGCGGAGTTACATGTATATTTAACCTAAGTCATTGGAATGCCAACCCCGCAGTTTAATTTCGAAAACATTAAGTAAAAGTCAAGAAAATGCCAGATATAAGCAGATTATGGCAACTACAAACCGTACATCGAAGACAAACTGCTTGCAAAGTTTTGAAAAACGATTGCAAAGTTTGTAGATTCGTTTGGGAATGTTACATATGATATTATATTGACGGGTTACATAGTCAAAAGTTCGAAAACTTAAAAAAATATTTCGTAAATTGCCGTTAAAATAGCGTACTATTATTCGCAGCATGTAGAGGTCATAGGTCAATTCAATAAGTTACTCGTACAAACGCTATCAGGTTTAAAACAGTGTCAAACATGAAATAGTCGCCAACTCGAGTATATTTCAAATTGCGTAAGCAGTAGTGCGGGTAGGTGAAGAGACAAAGTTTAAAGTCAAGTTCAGTCGGGCCTGGTTAGTTCTTGCATGGGAGACTGCCTGAGAAAACCATCTAGGGATTTTTTGGGGGGGTTTCATCACATACATATTAAATATATGAGACAATGTTCGTGCATCTTTTTTCACTGTAATGTCAATTATTTTTAGTAGAAAAACATGGAAATTTAGGCATGTTATCAAGTTCATGAACATTTTTCCAATTTCTCTGTTATTTTTGGAGATCAAGTTGGTGATGATGTCGGCACATATTGGGGTTTGACCTGTTAACGTACCGTGAAAAGTCGTACAAAGTGAACGCAAAGTTGTGCAAAGTGATTGGAAAATTTGTAAATATATTTGTATGCTTGACCTAACTTGTTGGCATATAGAAACCCGCAGTTGTAAAGTCAAATAAATGAATAAAAGCGAGATGAAAACAGCCTATATAAGCAGAGTATCACATGAGCTGACTGGCCGTGCAAATGATAGAAAACAGCATGCAAAGTTGTTAAAAGTGTTCGAAACGTTGGCGGAGTTACATGTATATTTAACCTAAGTCATTGGAATGCCAACCCCGCAGTTTAATTTCGAAAACATTAAGTAAAAGTCAAGAAAATGCCAGATATAAGCAGATTATGGCAACTACAAACCGTACATCGAAGACAAACTGCTTGCAAAGTTTTGAAAAACGATTGCAAAGTTTGTAGATTCGTTTGGGAATGTTACATATGATATTATATTGACGGGTTACATAGTCAAAAGTTCGAAAACTTAAAAAAATATTTCGTAAATTGCCGTTAAAATAGCGTACTATTATTCGCAGCATGTAGAGGTCATAGGTCAATTCAATAAGTTACTCGTACAAACGCTATCAGGTTTAAAACAGTGTCAAACATGAAATAGTCGCCAACTCGAGTATATTTCAAATTGCGTAAGCAGTAGTGCGGGTAGGTGAAGAGACAAAGTTTAAAGTCAAGTTCAGTCGGGCCTGGTTAGTTCTTGCATGGGAGACTGCCTGAGAAAAACATCTAGGGATTTTTTGGGGGGGTTTCATCACATACATATTAAATATATGAGACAATGTTCGTGCATCTTTTTTCACTGTAATGTCAATTATTTTTAGTAGAAAAACATGGAAATTTAGGCATGTTATCAAGTTCATGAACATTTTTCCAATTTCTCTGTTATTTTTGGAGATCAAGTTGGTGATGATGTCGGCACATATTGGGGTTTGACCTGTTAACGTACCGTGAAAAGTCGTACAAAGTGAACGCAAAGTTGTGCAAAGTGATTGGAAAATTTGTAAATATATTTGTATGCTTGACCTAACTTGTTGGCATATAGAAACCCGCAGTTGTAAAGTCAAATAAATGAATAAAAGCGAGATGAAAACAGCCTATATAAGCAGAGTATCACATGAGCTGACTGGCCGTGCAAATGATAGAAAACAGCATGCAAAGTTGTTAAAAGTGTTCGAAACGTTGGCGGAGTTACATGTATATTTAACCTAAGTCATTGGAATGCCAATCCCGCAGTTTAATTTCGAAAACATTAAGTAAAAGTCAAGAAAATGCCAGATATAAGCAGATTATGGCAACTACAAACCGTACATCGAAGACAAACTGCTTGCAAAGTTTTGAAAAACGTTTGCAAAGTTTGTAGATTCGTTTGGGAATGTTACATATGATATTATATTGACGGGTTACATAGTCAAAAGTTCGAAAACTTAAAAAAATATTTCGTAAATTGCCGTTAAAATAGCGTACTATTATTCGCAGCATGTAGAGGTCATAGGTCAATTCAATAAGTTACTCGTACAAACGCCATCAGGTTTAAAACAGTGTCAAACATGAAATAGTCGCCAACTCGAGTATATTTCAAATTGCGTAAGCAGTAGTGTGGGTAGGTGAAGAGACAAAGTTTAAAGTCAAGCTCAGTCGGGCATGGTTAGTTCTTGCATGGGAGACTGCCTGAGAAAACCAGCTAGGGATTTTTTTGGGGGGTTTCATCACATACATATTAAACATATGAGACAATGTTCGTGCATCTTTTTTCACTGTAATGTCAATTATTTTTAGTAGAAAAACATGGAAATTTAGGCATGTTATCAAGTTCATGAACATTTTTCCAATTTCTCTGTTATTTTTGGAGATCAAGTTGGTGATGATGTCGGCACATATTGGGGTTTGACCTGTTAACGTACCGTGAAAAGTCGTACAAAGTGAACGCAAAGTTGTGCAAAGTGATTGGAAAGTTTGTAAATATATTTGTATGCTTGACCTAACTTGTTGGCATATAGAAACCCGCAGTTGTAAAGTCAAATAAATGAATAAAAGCGAGATGAAAACAGCCTATATAAGCAGAGTATCACATGAGCTGACTGGCCGTGTAAATGATAGAAAACAGCATGCAAATTTGTTAAAAGTGTTCGAAACGTTGGCGGAGTTACATGTATATTTAACCTAAGTCATTGGAATGCCAACCCCGCAGTTAAATTTCGAAAACATTAAGTAAAAGTCAAGAAAATGCCAGATATAAGCAGATTATGGCAACTACAAACCGTACATCGAAGACAAACTGCTTGCAAAGTTTTGAAAAACGATTGCAAAGTTTGTAGATTCGTTTGGGAATGTTACATATGATATTATATTGACGGGTTACATAGTCAAAAGTTCGAAATCTTAAAAAAATATTTCGTAAATTGCCGTTAAAATAGCGTACTATTATTCGCAGCATGTAGAGGTCATAGGACAATTCAATAAGTTACTCGTACAAACGCTATCAGGTTTAAAACAGTGTCAAACATGAAATAGTCGCCAACTCGAGTATATTTCAAATTGCGTAAGCAGTAGTGTGGGTAGGTGAAGAGACAAAGTTTAAAGTCAAGCTCAGTCGGGCATGGTTAGTTCTTGCATGGGAGACTGCCTGAGAAAACCAGCTAGGGATTTTTTTGGGGGGTTTCATCACATACATATTAAACATATGAGACAATGTTCGTGCATCTTTTTTCACTGTAATGTCAATTATTTTTAGTAGAAAAACATGGAAATTTAGGCATGTTATCAAGTTCATGAACATTTTTCCAATTTCTCTGTTATTTTTGGAGATCAAGTTGGTGATGATGTCGGCACATATTGGGGTTTGACCTGTTAACGTACCGTGAAAAGTCGTACAAAGTGAACGCAAAGTTGTGCAAAGTGATTGGAAAGTTTGTAAATATATTTGTATGCTTGACCTAACTTGTTGGCATATAGAAACCCGCAGTTGTAAAGTCAAATAAATGAATAAAAGCGAGATGAAAACAGCCTATATAAGCAGAGTATCACATGAGCTGACTGGCCATGTAAATGATAGAAAACAGCATGCAAATTTGTTAAAAGTGTTCGAAACGTTGGCGGAGTTACATGTATATTTAACCTAAGTCATTGGAATGCCAACCCCGCAGTTAAATTTCGAAAACATTAAGTAAAAGTCAAGAAAATGCCAGATATAAGCAGATTATGGCAACTACAAACCGTACATCGAAGACAAACTGCTTGCAAAGTTTTGAAAAACGATTGCAAAGTTTGTAGATTCGTTTGGGAATGTTACATATGATATTATATTGACGGGTTACATAGTCAAAAGTTCGAAATCTTAAAAAAATATTTCGTAAATTGCCGTTAAAATAGCGTACTATTATTCGCAGCATGTAGACGTCATAGGTCAATTCAATAAGTTACTCCTACAAACGCTATCAGGTTTAAAACAGTGTCAAACATGAAATAGTCGCCAACTCGAGTATATTTCAAATTGCGTAAGCAGTAGTGTGGGTAGGTGAAGAGACAAAGTTTAAAGTTAAGCTCAGTCGGGCATGGTTAGTCTTGCATGGGAGACTGCCTGAGAAAACCAGCTAGGGATTTTTTTGGGGGGTTTCATCACATACATATTAAACATATGAGACAATGTTCGTGCATCTTTTTTCACTGTAATGTCAATTATTTTTAGTAGAAAAACATGGAAATTTAGGCATGTTATCAAGTTCATGAACATTTTTCCAATTTCTCTGTTATTTTTGGAGATCAAGTTGGTGATGATGTCGGCACATATTGGGGTTTGACCTGTTAACGTACCGTGAAAAGTCGTACAAAGTGAACGCAAAGTTGTGCAAAGTGATTGGAAAGTTTGTAAATATATTTGTATGCTTGACCTAACTTGTTGGCATATAGAAACCCGCAGTTGTAAAGTCAAATAAATGAATAAAAGCGAGATGAAAACAGCCTATATAAGCAGAGTATCACATGAGCTGACTGGCCGTGTAAATGATAGAAAACAGCATGCAAAGTTGTTAAAAGTGTTCGAAACGTTGGCGGAGTTACATGTATATTTAACCTAAGTCATTGGAATGCCAACCCCGCAGTTAAATTTCGAAAACATTAAGTAAAAGTCAAGAAAATGCCAGATATAAGCAGATTATGGCAACTACAAACCGTAAATCGAAGACAAACTTCTTGCAAAGTTTTGAAAAACGATTGCAAAGTTTGTAGATTCGTTTGGGAATGTTACATATGATATTATGTTGACGGGGTTACATAGTCAAAAGTTCGAAAACTTAAAAAAATATTTCGTAAATTGCCGTTAAAATAGCGTACTATTATTCGCAGCATGTAGACGTCATAGGTCAATTCAAGAAGTTACTCGAACAAACGCTATCAGGTTTAAAACAGTGTCAAACATGAAATAGTCGCCAACTCGAGTATATTTCAAATTGCGTAAGCAGTAGTGCGGGTAGGTGAAGAAACAAAGTTTAAAGTCAAGCTCAGTCGGGCCTGGTTAGTTCTTGCATGGGAGACTGCCTGAGAAAACCAGCTAGTGATTTTTTTGGGGGGGTTTCATCACATACATATTAAACATATGAGACAATGTTCGTGCATCTTTTTTCACTGTAATGTCAATTATTTTTAGTAGAAAAACATGGAAATTTAGGCATGTTATCAAGTTCATGAACATTTTTCCAATTTCTCTGTTATTTTTGGAGATCAAGTTGGTGATGATGTCGGCACATATTGGGGTTTGACCTGTTAACGTACCGTGAAAAGTCGTACAAAGTGAACGCAAAGTTGTGCAAAGTGATTGGAAAATTTGTAAATATATTTGTATGCTTGACCTAACTTGTTGGCATATAGAAACCCGCAGTTGTAAAGTCAAATAAATGAATAAAAGCGAGATGAAAACAGCCTATATAAGCAGAGTATCACATGAGCTGACTGGCCGTGCAAATGATAGAAAACAGCATGCAAATTTGTTAAAAGTGTTCGAAACGTTGGCGGAGTTACATGTATATTTAACCTAAGTCATTGGAATGCCAACCCCGCAGTTAAATTTCGAAAACATTAAGTAAAAGTCAAGAAAATGCCAGATATAAGCAGATTATGGCAACTACAAACCGTACATCGAAGACAAACTGCTTTCAAAGTTTTGAAAAACGATTGCAAAGTTTGTAGATTCGTTTGGGAATGTTACATATGATATTATATTGACGGGTTACATAGTCAAAAGTTCGAAAACTTAAAAAAATATTTCGTAAATTGCCGTTAAAATAGCGTACTATTATTCGCAGCATGCAGAGGTCATAGGTCAATTCAATAAGTTACTCGTACAAACGCTATCAGGTTTAAAACAGTGTCAAACATGAAATAGTCGCCAACTCGAGTATATTTCAAATTGCGTAAGCAGTAGTGCGGGTAGGTGAAGAAACAAAGTTTAAAGTCAATCTCAGTCGGGCCCGGTTAGTTCTTGCATGGGAGACTGCCTGAGAAAACCATCTAGGGATTTTTTTGGGGGGGTTTCATCACATACATATTAAACATATGAGACAATGTTCGTGCATCTTTTTTCACTGTAATGTCAATTATTTTTAGTAGAAACACATGGAAATTTAGGCATGTTATCAAGTTCATGAACATTTTTCCAATTTCTCTGTTATTTTTGGAGATCAAGTTGGTGATGATGTCGGCACATATTGGGGTTTGACCTGTTAACGTACCGTGAAAAGTCGTACAAAGTGAACGCAAAGTTGTGCAAAGTGATTGGAAAATTTGTAAATATATTTGTATGCTTGACCTAACTTGTTGGCATATAGAAACCCGCAGTTGTAAAGTCAAATAAATGAATAAAAGCGAGATGAAAACAGCCTATATAAGCAGAGTATCACATGAGCTGACTGGCCGTGCAAATGATAGAAAACAGCATGCAAAGTTGTTAAAAGTGTTCGAAACGTTGGCGGAGTTACATGTATATTTAACCTAAGTCATTGGAATGCCAACCCCGCAGTTAAATTTCGAAAACATTAAGTAAAAGTCAAGAAAATGCCAGATATAAGCAGATTATGGCAACTACAAACCGTACATCGAAGACAAACTGCTTTCAAAGTTTTGAAAAACGATTGCAAAGTTTGTAGATTCGTTTGGGAATGTTACATATGATATTATATTGACGGGTTACATAGTCAAAAGTTCGAAAACTTAAAAAAATATTTCGTAAATTGCCGTTAAAATAGCGTACTATTATTCGCAGCATGTAGAGGTCATAGGTCAATTCAATAAGTTACTCGTACAAACGCTATCAGGTTTAAAACAGTGTCAAACATGAAATAGTCGCCAACTCGAGTATATTTCAAATTGCGTAAGCAGTAGTGCGGGTAGGTGAAGAAACAAAGTTTAAAGTCAATCTCAGTCGGGCCTGGTTAGTTCTTGCATGGGAGACTGCCTGAGAAAACCATCTAGGGATTTTTTTGGGGGGGTTTCATCACATACATATTAAACATATGAGACAATGTTCGTGCATCTTTTTTCACTGTAATGTCAATTATTTTTAGTAGAAAAACATGGAAATTTAGGCATGTTATCAAGTTCATGAACATTTTTCCAATTTCTCTGTTATTTTTGGAGATCAAGTTGGTGATGATGTCGGCACATATTGGGGTTTGACCTGTTAACGTACCGTGAAAAGTCGTACAAAGTGAACGCAAAGTTGTGCAAAGTGATTGGAAAATTTGTAAATATATTTGTATGCTTGACCTAACTTGTTGGCATATAGAAACCCGCAGTTGTAAAGTCAAATAAATGAATAAAAGCGAGATGAAAACAGCCTATATAAGCAGAGTATCACATGAGCTGACTGGCCGTACAAATGATAGAAAACAGCATGCAAAGTTGTTAAAAGTGTTCGAAACGTTGGCGGAGTTACATGTATATTTAACCTAAGTCATTGGAATGCCAACCCCGCAGTTAAATTTCGAAAACATTAAGTAAAAGTCAAGAAAATGCCAGATATAAGCAGATTATGGCAACTACAAACCGTACATCGAAGACAAACTGCTTTCAAAGTTTTGAAAAACGATTGCAAAGTTTGTAGATTCGTTTGGGAATGTTACATATGATATTATATTGACGGGTTACATAGTCAAAAGTTCGAAAACTTAAAAAAATATTTCGTAAATTGCCGTTAAAATAGCGTACTATTATCCGCAGCATGTAGAGGTCATAGGTCAATTCAATAAGTTACTCGTACAAACGCTATCAGGTTTAAAACAGTGTCAAACATGAAATAGTCGCCAACTCGAGTATATTTCAAATTGCGTAAGCAGTAGTGCGGGTAGGTGAAGAAATAAAGTTTAAAGTCAATCTCAGTCGGGCCTGGTTAGTTCTTGCATGGGAGACTGCCTGAGAAAACCATCTAGGGATTTTTTTGGGGGGGTTTCATCACATACATATTAAACATATGAGACAATGTTCGTGCATCTTTTTTCACTGTAATGTCAATTATTTTTAGTAGAAAAACATGGAAATTTAGGCATGTTATCAAGTTCATGAACATTTTTCCAATTTCTCTGTTATTTTTGGAGATCAAGTTGGTGATGATGTCGGCACATATTGGGGTTTGACCTGTTAACGTACCGTGAAAAGTCGTACAAAGTGAACGCAAAGTTGTGCAAAGTGATTGGAAAATTTGTAAATATATTTGTATGCTTGACCTAACTTGTTGGCATATAGAAACCCGCAGTTGTAAAGTCAAATAAATGAATAAAAGCGAGATGAAAACAGCCTATATAAGCAGAGTATCACATGAGCTGACTGGCCGTGCAAATGATAGAAAACAGCATGCAAAGTTGTTAAAAGTGTTCGAAACGTTGGCGGAGTTACATGTATATTTAACCTAAGTCATTGGAATACCAACCCCGCAGTTAAATTTCGAAAACATTAAGTAAAAGTCAAGAAAATGCCAGATATAAGCAGATTATGGCAACTACAAACCGTACATCGAAGACAAACTGCTTGCAAAGTTTTGAAAAACGATTGCAAAGTTTGTAGATTCGTTTGGGAATGTTACATATGATATTATATTGACGGGTTACATAGTCAAAAGTTCGAAAACTTAAAAAAATATTTCGTAAATTGCCGTTAAAATAGCGTACTATTATTCGCAGCATGTAGAGGTCATAGGTCAATTCAAGAAGTTACTCGAACAAACGCTATCAGGTTTAAAACAGTGTCAAACATGAAATAGTCGCCAACTCGAGTATATTTCAAAATGCGTAAGCAGTAGTGCGGGTAGGTGAAGAAACAAAGTTTAAAGTCAAGCTCAGTCGGGCCTGGTTAGTTCTTGCATGGGAGACTGCCTGAGAAAACCATCTAGGGAATATTTTGGGGGGTTTCATCACATACATATTAAACATATGAGACAATGTTCGTGCATCTTTTTTCACTGTAATGTCAATTATTTTTAGTAGAAAAACATGGAAATTTAGGCATGTTATCAAGTTCATGAACATTTTTCCAATTTCTCTGTTATTTTTGGAGATCAAGTTGGTGATGATGTCGGCACATATTGGGGTTTGACCTGTTAACGTACCGTGAAAAGTCGTACAAAGTGAACGCAAAGTTGTGCAAAGTGATTGGAAAGTTTGTAAATATATTTGTATGCTTGACCTAACTTGTTGGCATATAGAAACCCGCAGTTGTAAAGTCAAATAAATGAATAAAAGCGAGATGAAAACAGCCTATATAAGCAGAGTATCACATGAGCTGACTGGCCGTGTAAATGATAGAAAACAGCATGCAAATTTGTTAAAAGTGTTCGAAACGTTGGCGGAGTTACATGTATATTTAACCTAAGTCATTGGAATGCCAACCCCGCAGTTAAATTTCGAAAACATTAAGTAAAAGTCAAGAAAATGCCAGATATAAGCAGATTATGGCAACTACAAACCGTACATCGAAGACAAACTGCTTGCAAAGTTTTGAAAAACGATTGCAAAGTTTGTAGATTCGTTTGGGAATGTTACATATGATATTATATTGACGGGTTACATAGTCAAAAGTTCGAAAACTTAAAAAAATATTTCGTAAATTGCCGTTAAAATAGCGTACTATTATTCGCAGCATGTAGAGGTCATAGGTCAATTCAATAAGTTACTCCTACAAACGCTATCAGGTTTAAAACAGTGTCAAACATGAAATAGTCGCCAACTCGAGTATATTTCAAATTGCGTAAGCAGTAGTGTGGGTAGGTGAAGAGACAAAGTTTAAAGTTAAGCTCAGTCGGGCATGGTTATTTCTTGCATGGGAGACTGCCTGAGAAAACCAGCTAGGGATTTTTTTGGGGGGTTTCATCACATACATATTAAACATATGAGACAATGTTCGTGCATCTTTTTTCACTGTAATGTCAATTATTTTTAGTAGAAAAACATGGAAATTTAGGCATGTTATCAAGTTCATGAACATTTTTCCAATTTCTCTGTTATTTTTGGAGATCAAGTTGGTGATGATGTCGGCACATATTGGGGTTTGACCTGTTAACGTACCGTGAAAAGTCGTACAAAGTGAACGCAAAGTTGTGCAAAGTGATTGGAAAGTTTGTAAATATATTTGTATGCTTGACCTAACTTGTTGGCATATAGAAACCCGCAGTTGTAAAGTCAAATAAATGAATAAAAGCGAGATGAAAACAGCCTATATAAGCAGAGTATCACATGAGCTGACTGGCCGTGTAAATGATAGAAAACAGCATGCAAAGTTGTTAAAAGTGTTCGAAACGTTGGCGGAGTTACATGTATATTTAACCTAAGTCATTGGAATGCCAACCCCGCAGTTAAATTTCGAAAACATTAAGTAAAAGTCAAGAAAATGCCAGATATAAGCAGATTATGGCAACTACAAACCGTACATCGAAGACAAACTGCTTGCAAAGTTTTGAAAAACGATTGCAAAGTTTGTAGATTCGTTTGGGAATGTTACATATGATATTATATTGACGGGTTACATAGTCAAAAGTTCGAAAACTTAAAAAAATATTTCGTAAATTGCCGTTAAAATAGCGTACTATTATTCGCAGCATGTAGACGTCATAGGTCAATTCAATAAGTTACTCCTACAAACGCTATCAGGTTTAAAACAGTGTCAAACATGAAATAGTCGCCAACTCGAGTATATTTCAAATTGCGTAAGCAGTAGTGTGGGTAGGTGAAGAGACAAAGTTTAAAGTTAAGCTCAGTCGGGCATGGTTAGTTCTTGCATGGGAGACTGCCTGAGAAAACCAGCTAGGGATTTTTTTTGGGGGGTTTCATCACATACATATTAAACATATGAGACAATGTTCGTGCATCTTTTTTCACTGTAATGTCAATTATTTTTAGTAGAAAAACATGGAAATTTAGGCATGTTATCAAGTTCATGAACATTTTTCCAATTTCTCTGTTATTTCTGGAGATCAAGTTGGTGATGATGTCGGCACATAT
Organism: Saccoglossus kowalevskii; assembly: GCF_978046115.1. Lineage (NCBI taxonomy): Eukaryota > Metazoa > Hemichordata > Enteropneusta > Harrimaniidae > Saccoglossus > Saccoglossus kowalevskii. Next base: position 9,135,102 of record NC_140655.1, on the reverse strand, counting down.
TGGGGTTTGACCTGTTAACGTACCGTGAAAAGTCGTACAAAGTGAACGCAAAGTTGTGCAAAGTGATTGGAAAGTTTGTAAATATATTTGTATGCTTGACCTAACTTGTTGGCATATAGAAACCCGCAGTTGTAAAGACAAATAAATGAATAAAAGCGAGATGAAAACAGCCTATATAAGCAGAGTATCACATGAGCTGACTGGCCGTGTAAATGATAGAAAACAGCATGCAAAGTTGTTAAAAGTGTTCGAAACGTTGGCGGAGTTACATGTATATTTAACCTAAGTCATTGGAATGCCAACCCCGCAGTTAAATTTCGAAAACATTAAGTAAAAGTCAAGAAAATGCCAGATATAAGCAGATTATGGCAACTACAAACCGTACATCGAAGACAAACTGCTTGCAAAGTTTTGAAAAACGATTGCAAAGTTTGTAGATTCGTTTGGGAATGTTACATATGATATTATATTGACGGGTTACATAGTCAAAAGTTCGAAAACTTAAAAAAATATTTCGTAAATTGCCGTTAAAATAGTGTACTATTATTCGCAGCATGTAGACGTCATAGGTCAATTCAAGAAGTTACTCGAACAAACGCTATCAGGTTTAAAACAGTGTCAAACATGAAATAGTCGCCAACTCGAGTATATTTCAAATTGCGTAAGCAGTAGTGCGGGTAGGTGAAGAAACAAAGTTTAAAGTCAAGCTCAGTCGGGCCTGGTTAGTTCTTGCATGGGAGACTGCCTGAGAAAACCAGCTAGTGATTTTTTTGGGGGGGTTTCATCACATACATATTAAACATATGAGACAATGTTCGTGCATCTTTTTTTCACTGTAATGTCAATTATTTTTAGTAGAAAAACATGGAAATTTAGGCATGTTATCAAGTTCATGAACATTTTTCCAATTTCTCTGTTATTTTTGGAGATCAAGTTGGTGATGATGTCGGCACATATTGGGGTTTGACCTGTTAACGTACCGTGAAAAGTCGTACAAAGTGAACGCAAAGTTGTGCAAAGTGATTGGAAAGTTTGTAGATATATTTGTATGCTTGACCTAAATTGTTGGCATATAGAAACCCGCAGTTGTAAAGTCAAATAAATGAATAAAAGCGAGATGAAAACAGCCTATATAAGCAGAGTATCACATGAGCTGACTGGCCGTGTAAATGATAGAAAACAGCATGCAAAGTTGTTAAAAGTGTTCGAAACGTTGGCGGAGTTACATGTATATTTAACCTAAGTCATTGGAATGCCAACCCCGCAGTTAAATTTCGAAAACATTAAGTAAAAGTCAAGAAAATGCCAGATATATAAGCAGATTATGGCAACTGCAAACCGTAAATCGAAGACAAACTGCTTGCAAAGTTTTGAAAAACGATTGCAAAGTTTGTAGATTCGTTTGGGAATGTTACATATGATATTATATTGACGGGTTACATAGTCAAAAGTTCGAAAACTTAAAAAAATATTTCGTAAATTGCCGTTAAAATAGCGTACTATTATTCGCAGCATGTAGAGGTCATAGGTCAATTCAATAAGTTACTCCTACAAACGCTATCAGGTTTAAAACAGTGTCAAACATGAAATAGTCGCCAACTCGAGTATATTTCAAATTGCGTAAGCAGTAGTGTGGGTAGGTGAAGAGACAAAGTTTAAAGTTAAGCTCAGTCGGGCATGGTTAGTTCTTGCATGGGAGACTGCCTGAGAAAACCAGCTAGGGATTTTTTTGGGGGGTTTCATCACATACATATTAAACATATGAGACAATGTTCGTGCATCTTTTTTCACTGTAATGTCAATTATTTTTAGTAGAAAAACATGGAAATTTAGGCATGTTATCAAGTTCATGAACATTTTTCCAATTTCTCTGTTATTTTTGGAGATCAAGTTGGTGATGATGTCGGCACATATTGGGGTTTGACCTGTTAACGTACCGTGAAAAGTCGTACAAAGTGAACGCAAAGTTGTGCAAAGTGATTGGAAAGTTTGTAAATATATTTGTATGCTTGACCTAACTTGTTGGCATATAGAAACCCGCAGTTGTAAAGTCAAATAAATGAATAAAAGCGAGATGAAAACAGCCTATATAAGCAGAGTATCACATGAGCTGACTGGCCGTGTAAATGATAGAAAACAGCATGCAAAGTTGTTAAAAGTGTTCGAAACGTTGGCGGAGTTACATGTATATTTAACCTATGTCATTGGAATGCCAACCCCGCAGTTAAATTTCGAAAACATTAAGTAAAAGTCAAGAAAATGCCAGATATAAGCAGATTATGGCAACTACAAACCGTAAATCGAAGACAAACTGCTTGCAAAGTTTTGAAAAACGATTGCAAAGTTTGTAGATTCGTTTGGGAATGTTACATATGATATTATATTGACGGGTTACATAGTCAAAAGTTCGAAAACTTAAAAAAATATTTCGTAAATTGCCGTTAAAATAGCGTACTATTATTCGCAGCATGTAGACGTCATAGGTCAATTCAAGAAGTTACTCGAACAAACGCTATCAGGTTTAAAACAGTGTCAAACATGAAATAGTCGCCAACTCGAGTATATTTCAAATTGCGTAAGCAGTAGTGCGGGTAGGTGAAGAAACAAAGTTTAAAGTCAAGCTCAGTCGGGCCTGGTTAGTTCTTGCATGGGAGACTGCCTGAGAAAACCAGCTAGTGATTTTTTTTGGGGGGTTTCATCACATACATATTAAACATATGAGACAATGTTCGTGCATCTTTTTTCACTGTAATGTCAATTATTTTTAGTAGAAAAACATGGAAATTTAGGCATGTTATCAAGTTCATGAACATTTTTCCAATTTCTCTGTTATTTTTGGAGATCAAGTTGGTGATGATGTCGGCACATATTGGGGTTTGACCTGTTAACGTACCGTGAAAAGTCGTACAAAGTGAACGCAAAGTTGTGCAAAGTGATTGGAAAGTTTGTAAATATATTTGTATGCTTGACCTAACTTGTTGGTATATAGAAACCCGCAGTTGTAAAGTCAAATAAATGAATAAAAGCGAGATGAAAACAGCCTATATAAGCAGAGTATCACATGAGCTGACTGGCCGTGTAAATGATAGAAAACAGCATGCAAAGTTGTTAAAAGTGTTCGAAACGTTGGCGGAGTTACATGTATATTTAACCTAAGTCATTGGAATGCCAACCCCGCAGTTAAATTTCGAAAACATTAAGTAAAAGTCAAGAAAATGCCAGATATAAGCAGATTATGGCAACTACAAACCGTACATCGAAGACAAACTGCTTGCAAAGTTTTGAAAAACGATTGCAAAGTTTGTAGATTCGTTTGGGAATGTTACATATGATATTATATTGACGGGTTACATAGTCAAAAGTTCGAAAACTTAAAAAAATATTTCGTAAATTGCCGTTAAAATAGCGTACTATTATTCGCAGCATGTAGACGTCATAGGTCAATTCAATAAGTTACTCCTACAAACGCTATCAGGTTTAAAACAGTGTCAAACATGAAATAGTCGCCAACTCGAGTATATTTCAAATTGCGTAAGCAGTAGTGTGGGTAGGTGAAGAGACAAAGTTTAAAGTTAAGCTCAGTCGGGTATGGTTAGTTCTTGCATGGGAGACTGCCTGAGAAAACCAGCTAGGGATTTTTTTGGGGGGTTTCATCACATACATATTAAACATATGAGACAATGTTCGTGCATCTTTTTTCACTGTAATGTCAATTATTTTTAGTAGAAAAACATGGAAATTTAGGCATGTTATCAAGTTCATGAACATTTTTCCAATTTCTCTGTTATTTTTGGAGATCAAGTTGGTGATGATGTCGGCACATATTGGGGTTTGACCTGTTAACGTACCGTGAAAAGTCGTACAAAGTGAACGCAAAGTTGTGCAAAGTGATTGGAAAGTTTGTAAATATATTTGTATGCTTGACCTAACTTGTTGGCATATAGAAACCCGCAGTTGTAAAGACAAATAAATGAATAAAAGCGAGATGAAAACAGCCTATATAAGCAGAGTATCACATGAGCTGACTGGCCGTGTAAATGATAGAAAACAGCATGCAAAGTTGTTAAAAGTGTTCGAAACGTTGGCGGAGTTACATGTATATTCAACCTAAGTCATTGGAATGCCAACACCGCAGTTAAATTTCGAATACATTAAGTAAAAGTCAAGAAAATGCCAGATATAAGCAGATTATGGCAACTACAAACCGTACATCGAAGACAAACTGCTTGCAAAGTTTTGAAAAACGATTGCAAAGTTTGTAGATTCGTTTGGGAATGTTACATATGATATTATATTGACGGGTTACATAGTCAAAAGTTCGAAAACTTAAAAAAATATTTCGTAAATTGCCGTTAAAATAGTGTACTATTATTCGCAGCATGTAGACGTCATAGGTCAATTCAAGAAGTTACTCGAACAAACGCTATCAGGTTTAAAACAGTGTCAAACATGAAATAGTCGCCAACTCGAGTATATTTCAAATTGCGTAAGCAGTAGTGCGGGTAGGTGAAGAAACAAAGTTTAAAGTCAAGCTCAGTCGGGCCTGGTTAGTTCTTGCATGGGAGACTGCCTGAGAAAACCAGCTAGTGATTTTTTTGGGGGGGTTTCATCACATACATATTAAACATATGAGACAATGTTCGTGCATCTTTTTTTCACTGTAATGTCAATTATTTTTAGTAGAAAAACATGGAAATTTAGGCATGTTATCAAGTTCATGAACATTTTTCCAATTTCTCTGTTATTTTTGGAGATCAAGTTGGTGATGATGTCGGCACATATTGGGGTTTGACCTGTTAACGTACCGTGAAAAGTCGTACAAAGTGAACGCAAAGTTGTGCAAAGTGATTGGAAAGTTTGTAGATATATTTGTATGCTTGACCTAAATTGTTGGCATATAGAAACCCGCAGTTGTAAAGTCAAATAAATGAATAAAAGCGAGATGAAAACAGCCTATATAAGCAGAGTATCACATGAGCTGACTGACCGTAAAAATGATAGAAAACAGCATGCAAAGTTGGTAAAAGCGTGCGAAACTTTGGCGGAGTTTCATGTATATTTAACCTAAGTCATTGGAATGCCAACCCCGCAGTTAAATTTCGAAAACATTAAGTAAAAGTCAAGAAAATGCCAGATATATAAGCAGATTATGGCAACTGCAAACCGTAAATCGAAGACAAACTGCTTGCAAAGTTTTGAAAAACGATTGCAAAGTTTGTAGATTCGTTTGGGAATGTTACATATGATATTATATTGACGGGTTACATAGTCAAAAGTTCGAAAACTTAAAAAAGTATTTCGTAAATTGCCGTTAAAGTAGCGTACTATTATTCGCAGCATGTAGAGGTCATAGGTCAATTCAAGAAGTTACTCGTGCAAACGCTATCAGGTTTAAAACAGTGTCAAACATGAAATAGTCGCCAACTCGAGTATATTTTAAATTGCGTAAGCAGTAGTGTTGGTAGGTGACGAAACAAAGTTTAAAGTCAAGCTCAGTCGGGCCTGGTTAGTTCTTGCATGGGAGACTGACTGAGAAAACCAGCTAGGGATTTTTTTTTTGGTTTCATCACATACATATTAAACATATGAGACAATGTTCGTGCATCTTTTTTCACTGTAATGTCAATTATTTTTAGTAGAAAAACATGGAAATTTAGGCATGTTATCAAGTTCATGAACATTTTTCCAATTTCTCTGTTATTTTTGGAGATCAAGTTGGTGATGATGTTGGCACATATTGGGGTTTGACCTGTTAACGTACCGTGAAAAGTCGTACAAAGTGAACGCAAAGTTGTGCAAAGTGATTGGAAAGTTTGTAGATATATTTGTATGCTTGACCTAACTTGTTGGCATATAGAAACCCGCAGTTGTAACGTCAAATAAATGAATAAAAGCGAGATGAAAACAGCCTATATAAGCAGAGTATCACATGAGCTGACTGACCGTAAAAATGATAGAAAACAGCATGCAAAGTTGGTAAAAGCGTACGAAACTTTGGCGGAGTTTCATGTATATTTAACCTAAGTCATTGGAATGCCAACCCCGCAGTTAAATTTCGAAAACAGTACTAAGTAAAAGTCAAGAAAATGCCAGATATATAAGCAGATTATGGCAACTGCAAACCGTAAATCGAAGACAAACTGCTTGCAAAGTTTTGAAAAACGATTGCAAAGTTTGTAGATTCGTTTGGGAATGTTACATATGATATTATATTGACGGGTTACATAGTCAAAAGTTCGAAAACTTAAAAAAGTATTTCGTAAATTGCCGTTAAAGTAGCGTACTATTATTCGCAGCATGTAGAGGTCATAGGTCAATTCAAGAAGTTACTCGTGCAAACGCTATCAGGTTTAAAACAGTGTCAAACATGAAATAGTCGCCAACTCGAGTATATTTTAAATTGCGTAAGCAGTAGTGTGGGTAGGTGAAGAGACAAAGTTTAAAGTCAAGCTCAGTCGGGCCTGGTTAGTTCTTGCATGGGAGACTGACTGAGAAAACCAGCTAGGGATTTTTTTTTTGGTTTCATCATATACATATTAAACATATGAGACAATGTTCGTGCATCTTTTTTCACTGTAATGTCAATTATTTTTAGTAGAAAAACATGGAAATTTAGGCATGTTATCAAGTTCATGAACATTTTTCCAATTTCTCTGTTATTTTTGGAGATCAAGTTGGTGATGATGTCGGCACATATTGGGGTTTGACCTGTTAACGTACCGTGAAAAGTCGTACAAAGTGAACGCAAAGTTGTGCAAAGTGATTGGAAAGTTTGTAAATATATTTGTATGCTTGACCTAACTTGTTGGCATATAGAAACCCGCAGTTGTAAAGTCAAATAAATTAATAAAAGCGAGATGAAAACAGCCTATATAAGCAGAGTATCACATGAGCTGACTGGCCGTGTAAATGATAGAAAACAGCATGCAAAGTTGTTAAATGTGTTCGAAACGTTGGCGGAGTTACATGTATATTTAACCTAAGTCATTGGAATGCCAACCCCGCAGTTAAATTTCGAAAACATTAAGTAAAAGTCAAGAAAATGCCAGATATAAGCAGATTATGGCAACTACAAACCGTAAATCGAAGACAAACTGCTTGCAAAGTTTTGAAAAACGATTGCAAAGTTTGTAGATTCGTTTGGGAATGTTACATATGATATTATATTGACGGGTTACATAGTCAAAAATTCGAAAACTTAAAAAAATATTTCGTAAATTGCCGTTAAAATAGCGTACTATTATTCGCAGCATGTAGACGTCATAGGTCAATTCAAGAAGTTACTCGAACAAACGCTATCAGGTTTAAAACAGTGTCAAACATGAAATAGTCGCCAACTCGAGTATATTTCAAATTGCGTAAGCAGTAGTGCGGGTAGGTGAAGAAACAAAGTTTAAAGTCAAGCTCAGTCGGGCCTGGTTAGTTCTTGCATGGGAGACTGCCTGAGAAAACCAGCTAGTGATTTTTTTTGGGGGGTTTCATCACATACATATTAAACATATGAGACAATGTTCGTGCATCTTTTTTCACTGTAATGTCAATTATTTTTAGTAGAAAAACATGGAAATTTAGGCATGTTATCAAGTTCATGAACATTTTTCCAATTTCTCTGTTATTTTTGGAGATCAAGTTGGTGATGATGTCGGCACATATTGGGGTTTGACCTGTTAACGTACCGTGAAAAGTCGTACAAAGTGAACGCAAAGTTGTGCAAAGTGATTGGAAAGTTTGTAGATATATTTGTATGCTTGACCTAAATTGTTGGCATATAGAAACCCGCAGTTGTAAAGTCAAATAAATGAATAAAAGCGAGATGAAAACAGCCTATATAAGCAGAGTATCACATGAGCTGACTGACCGTAAAAATGATAGAAAACAGCATGCAAAGTTGGTAAAAGCGTGCGAAACTTTGGCGGAGTTTCATGTATATTTAACCTAAGTCATTGGAATGCCAACCCCGCAGTTAAATTTCGAAAACATTAAGTAAAAGTCAAGAAAATGCCAGATATATAAGCAGATTATGGCAACTGCAAACCGTAAATCGAAGACAAACTGCTTGCAAAGTTTTGAAAAACGATTGCAAAGTTTGTAGATTCGTTTGGGAATGTTACATATGATATTATATTGACGGGTTACATAGTCAAAAGTTCGAAAACTTAAAAAAGTATTTCGTAAATTGCCGTTAAAGTAGCGTACTATTATTCGCAGCATGTAGAGGTCATAGGTCAATTCAAGAAGTTACTCGTGCAAACGCTATCAGGTTTAAAACAGTGTCAAACATGAAATAGTCGCCAACTCGAGTATATTTTAAATTGCGTAAGCAGTAGTGTTGGTAGGTGACGAAACAAAGTTTAAAGTCAAGCTCAGTCGGGCCTGGTTAGTTCTTGCATGCTAGACTGACTGAGAAAACCAGCTAGGGATTTTTTTTTTGGTTTCATCACATACATATTAAACATATGAGACAATGTTCGTGCATCTTTTTTCACTGTAATGTCAATTATTTTTAGTAGAAAAACATGGAAATTTAGGCATGTTATCAAGTTCATGAACATTTTTCCAATTTCTCTGTTATTTTTGGAGATCAAGTTGGTGATGATGTCGGCACATATTGGGGTTTGACCTGTTAACGTACCGTGAAAAGTCGTACAAAGTGAACGCAAAGTTGTGCAAAGTGATTGGAAAGTTTGTAGATATATTTGTATGCTTGACCTAACTTGTTGGCATATAGAAACCCGCAGTTGTAACGTCAAATAAATGAATAAAAGCGAGATGAAAACAGCCTATATAAGCAGAGTATCACATGAGCTGACTGACCGTAAAAATGATAGAAAACAGCATGCAAAGTTGGTAAAAGCGTACGAAACTTTGGCGGAGTTTCATGTATATTTAACCTAAGTCATTGGAATGCCAACCCCGCAGTTAAATTTCGAAAACATAACTAAGTAAAAGTCAAGAAAATGCCAGATATATAAGCAGATTATGGCAACTGCAAACCGTAAATCGAAGACAAACTGCTTGCAAAGTTTTGAAAAACGATTGCAAAGTTTGTAGATTCGTTTGGGAATGTTACATATGATATTATATTGACGGGTTACATTGTCAAAAGTTCGAAAACTTAAAAAAGTATTTCGTAAATTGCCGTTAAAGTAGCGTACTATTATTCGCAGCATGTAGAGGTCATAGGTCAATTCAAGAAGTTACTCGTGCAAACGCTATCAGGTTTAAAACAGTGTCAAACATGAAATAGTCGCCAACTCGAGTATATTTTAAATTGCGTAAGCAGTAGTGTGGGTAGGTGAAGAGACAAAGTTTAAAGTCAAGCTCAGTCGGGCCTGGTTAGTTCTTGCATGGGAGACTGACTGAGAAAACCAGCTAGGGATTTTTTTTTTGGTTTCATCATATACATATTAAACATATGAGACAATGTTCGTGCATCTTTTTTCACTGTAATGTCAATTATTTTTAGTAGAAAAACATGGAAATTTAGGCATGTTATCAAGTTCATGAACATTTTTCCAATTTCTCTGTTATTTTTGGAGATCAAGTTGGTGATGATGTCGGCACATATTGGGGTTTGACCTGTTAACGTACCGTGAAAAGTCGTACAAAGTGAACGCAAATTTGTGCAAAGTGATTGGAAAGTTTGTAAACATATTTGTATGCTTGACCTAACTTGTTGGCATATAGAAACCCGCAGTTGTAAAGTCAAATAAATTAATAAAAGCGAGATGAAAACAGCCTATATAAGCAGAGTATCACATGAGCTGACTGGCCGTGTAAATGATAGAAAACAGCATGCAAAGTTGTTAAAAGTGTTCGAAACGTTGGCGGAGTTACATGTATATTTAACCTAAGTCATTGGAATGCCAACCCCGCAGTTAAATTTCGAAAACATTAAGTAAAAGTCAAGAAAATGCCAGATATAAGCAGATTATGGCAACTACAAACCGTAAATCGAAGACAAACTGCTTGCAAAGTTTTGAAAAACGATTGCAAAGTTTGTAGATTCGTTTGGGAATGTTACATATGATATTATATTGACGGGTTACATAGTCAAAAATTCGAAAACTTAAAAAAATATTTCGTAAATTGCCGTTAAAATAGCGTACTATTATTCGCAGCATGTAGACGTCATAGGTCAATTCAAGAAGTTACTCGAACAAACGCTATCAGGTTTAAAACAGTGTCAAACATGAAATAGTCGCCAACTCGAGTATATTTCAAATTGCGTAAGCAGTAGTGCGGGTAGGTGAAGAAACAAAGTTTAAAGTCAAGCTCAGTCGGGCCTGGTTAGTTCTTGCATGGGAGACTGCCTGAGAAAACCAGCTAGTGATTTTTTTTGGGGGGTTTCATCACATACATATTAAACATATGAGACAATGTTCGTGCATCTTTTTTCACTGTAATGTCAATTATTTTTAGTAGAAAAACATGGAAATTTAGGCATGTTATCAAGTTCATGAACATTTTTCCAATTTCTCTGTTATTTTTGGAGATCAAGTTGGTGATGATGTCGGCACATATTGGGGTTTGACCTGTTAACGTACCGTGAAAAGTCGTACAAAGTGAACGCAAAGTTGTGCAAAGTGATTGGAAAGTTTGTAAATATATTTGTATGCTTGACCTAACTTGTTGGCATATAGAAACCCGCAGTTGTAAAGTCAAATAAATGAATAAAAGCGAGATGGAAACAGCCTATATAAGCAGAGTATTACATGAGCTGACTGACCGTAAAAATGATAGAAAACAGCATGCAAAGTTGGTAAAAGAGTGCGAAACGTTGGCGGAGTTACATGTATATTTAACCTAAGTCATTGGAATGCCAACCCCGCAGTTAAATTTCGAAAACATTAAGTAAAAGTCAAGAAAATGCCAGATATAAGCAGATTATGGCAACTACAAACCGTACATCGAAGACAAACTGCTTGCATAGTTTTGAAAAACGATTGCAAAGTTTGTAGATTCGTTTGGGAATGTTACATATGATATTATATTGACGGGTTACATAGTCAAAAGTTCGAAAACTTAAAAAAATATTTCGTAAATTGCCGTTAAAATAGCGTACTATTATTCGCAGCATGTAGACGTCATAGGTCAATTCAATAAGTTACTCCTACAAACGCTATCAGGTTTAAAACAGTGTCAAACATGAAATAGTCGCCAACTCGAGTATATTTCAAATTGCGTAAGCAGTAGTGTGGGTAGGTGAAGAGACAAAGTTTAAAGTCAAGCTCAGTCGGGCATGGTTAGTTCTTGCATGGGAGACTGCCTGAGAAAACCAGCTAGGGATTTTTTTGGGGGGTTTCATCACATACATATTAAACATATGAGACAATGTTCGTGCATCTTTTTTCACTGTAATGTCAATTATTTTTAGTAGAAAAACATGGAAATTTAGGCATGTTATCAAGTTCATGAACATTTTTCCAATTTCTCTGTTATTTTTGGAGATCAAGTTGGTGATGATGTCGGCACATATTGGGGTTTGACCTGTTAACGTACCGTGAAAAGTCGTACAAAGTGAACGCAAAGTTGTGCAAAGTGATTGGAAAGTTTGTAAATATATTTGTATGCTTGACCTAACTTGTTGGCATATAGAAACCCGCAGTTGTAAAGTCAAATAAATGAATAAAAGCGAGATGAAAACAGCCTATATAAGCAGAGTATCACATGAGCTGACTGGCCGTGTAAATGATAGAAAACAGCATGCAAAGTTGTTAAAAGTGTTCGAAACGTTGGCGGAGTTACATGTATATTTAACCTAAGTCATTGGAATGCCAACCCCGCAGTTAAATTTCGAAAACATTAAGTAAAAGTCAAGAAAATGCCAGATATAAGCAGATTATGGCAACTACAAACCGTACATCGAAGACAAACTGCTTGCAAAGTTTTGAAAAACGATTGCAAAGTTTGTAGATTCGTTTGGGAATGTTACATATGATATTATATTGACGGGTTACATAGTCAAAAGTTCGAAAACTTAAAAAAATATTTCGTAAATTGCCGTTAAAATAGCGTACTATTATTCGCAGCATGTAGACGTCATAGGTCAATTCAATAAGTTACTCCTACAAACGCTATCAGGTTTAAAACAGTGTCAAACATGAAATAGTCGCCAACTCGAGTATATTTCAAATTGCGTAAGCAGTAGTGTGGGTAGGTGAAGAGACAAAGTTTAAAGTTAAGCTCAGTCGGGCATGGTTAGTTCTTGCATGGGAGACTGCCTGAGAAAACCAGCTAGGGATTTTTTTGGGGGGTTTCATCACATACATATTAAACATATGAGACAATGTTCGTGCATCTTTTTTCACTGTAATGTCAATTATTTTTAGTAGAAAAACATGGAAATTTAGGCATGTTATCAAGTTCATGAACATTTTTCCAATTTCTCTGTTATTTTTGGAGATCAAGTTGGTGATGATGTCGGCACATATTGGGGTTTGACCTGTTAACGTACCGTGAAAAGTCGTACAAAGTGAACGCAAAGTTGTGCAAAGTGATTGGAAAGTTTGTAAATATATTTGTATGCTTGACCTAACTTGTTGGCATATAGAAACCCGCAGTTGTAAAGACAAATAAATGAATAAAAGCGAGATGAAAACAGCCTATATAAGCAGAGTATCACATGAGCTGACTGGCCGTGTAAATGATAGAAAACAGCATGCAAAGTTGTTAAAAGTGTTCGAAACGTTGGCGGAGTTACATGTATATTTAACCTAAGTCATTGGAATGCCAACCCCGCAGTTAAATTTCGAAAACATTAAGTAAAAGTCAAGAAAATGCCAGATATAAGCAGATTATGGCAACTACAAACCGTACATCGAAGACAAACTGCTTGCAAAGTTTTGAAAAACGATTGCAAAGTTTGTAGATTCGTTTGGGAATGTTACATATGATATTATATTGACGGGTTACATAGTCAAAAGTTCGAAAACTTAAAAAAATATTTCGTAAATTGCCGTTAAAATAGCGTACTATTATTCGCAGCATGTAGACGTCATAGGTCAATTCAATAAGTTACTCCTACAAACGCTATCAGGTTTAAAACAGTGTCAAACATGAAATAGTCGCCAACTCGAGTATATTTCAAATTGCGTAAGCAGTAGTGTGGGTAGGTGAAGAGACAAAGTTTAAAGTTAAGCTCAGTCGGGCATGGTTAGTTCTTGCATGGGAGACTGCCTGAGAAAACCAGCTAGGGATTTTTTTGGGGGGTTTCATCACATACATATTAAACATATGAGACAATGTTCGTGCATCTTTTTTCACTGTAATGTCAATTATTTTTAGTAGAAAAACATGGAAATTTAGGCATGTTATCAAGTTCATGAACATTTTTCCAATTTCTCTGTTATTTTTGGAGATCAAGTTGGTGATGATGTCGGCACATATTGGGGTTTGACCTGTTAACGTACCGTGAAAAGTCGTACAAAGTGAACGCAAAGTTGTGCAAAGTGATTGGAAAGTTTGTAAATATATTTGTATGCTTGACCTAACTTGTTGGCATATAGAAACCCGCAGTTGTAAAGACAAATAAATGAATAAAAGCGAGATGAAAACAGCCTATATAAGCAGAGTATCACATGAGCTGACTGGCCGTGTAAATGATAGAAAACAGCATGCAAAGTTGTTAAAAGTGTTCGAAACGTTGGCGGAGTTACATGTATATTTAACCTAAGTCATTGGAATGCCAACCCCGCAGTTAAATTTCGAAAACATTAAGTAAAAGTCAAGAAAATGCCAGATATAAGCAGATTATGGCAACTACAAACCGTACATCGAAGACAAACTGCTTGCAAAGTTTTGAAAAACGATTGCAAAGTTTGTAGATTCGTTTGGGAATGTTACATATGATATTATATTGACGGGTTACATAGTCAAAAGTTCGAAAACTTAAAAAAATATTTCGTAAATTGCCGTTAAAATAGTGTACTATTATTCGCAGCATGTAGACGTCATAGGTCAATTCAAGAAGTTACTCGAACAAACGCTATCAGGTTTAAAACAGTGTCAAACATGAAATAGTCGCCAACTCGAGTATATTTCAAATTGCGTAAGCAGTAGTGCGGGTAGGTGAAGAAACAAAGTTTAAAGTCAAGCTCAGTCGGGCCTGGTTAGTTCTTGCATGGGAGACTGCCTGAGAAAACCAGCTAGTGATTTTTTTGGGGGGGTTTCATCACATACATATTAAACATATGAGACAATGTTCGTGCATCTTTTTTCACTGTAATGTCAATTATTTTTAGTAGAAAAACATGGAAATTTAGGCATGTTATCAAGTTCATGAACATTTTTCCAATTTCTCTGTTATTTTTGGAGATCAAGTTGGTGATGATGTCGGCACATATTGGGGTTTGACCTGTTAACGTACCGTGAAAAGTCGTACAAAGTGAACGCAAAGTTGTGCAAAGTGATTGGAAAGTTTGTAAATATATTTGTATGCTTGACCTAACTTGTTGGCATATAGAAACCCGCAGTTGTAAAGTCAAATAAATTAATAAAAGCGAGATGAAAACAGCCTATATAAGCAGAGTATCACATGAGCTGACTGGCCGTGTAAATGATAGAAAACAGCATGCAAAGTTGTTGAAAGTGTTCGAAACGTTGGCGGAGTTACATGTATATTTAACCTAAGTCATTGGAATGCCAACCCCGCAGTTAAATTTCGAAAACATTAAGTAAAAGTCAAGAAAATGCCAGATATAAGCAGATTATGGCAACTACAAACCGTAAATCGAAGACAAACTGCTTGCAAAGTTTTGAAAAACGATTGCAAAGTTTGTAGATTCGTTTGGGAATGTTACATATGATATTATATTGACGGGTTACATAGTCAAAAATTCGAAAACTTAAAAAAATATTTCGTAAATTGCCGTTAAAATAGCGTACTATTATTCGCAGCATGTAGACGTCATAGGTCAATTCAAGAAGTTACTCGAACAAACGCTATCAGGTTTAAAACAGTGTCAAACATGAAATAGTCGCCAACTCGAGTATATTTCAAATTGCGTAAGCAGTAGTGCGGGTAGGTGAAGAAACAAAGTTTAAAGTCAAGCTCAGTCGGGCCTGGTTAGTTCTTGCATGGGAGACTGCCTGAGAAAACCAGCTAGTGATTTTTTTTGGGGGGTTTCATCACATACATATTAAACATATGAGACAATGTTCGTGCATCTTTTTTCACTGTAATGTCAATTATTTTTAGTAGAAAAACATGGAAATTTAGGCATGTTATCAAGTTCATGAACATTTTTCCAATTTCTCTGTTATTTTTGGAGATCAAGTTGGTGATGATGTCGGCACATATTGGGGTTTGACCTGTTAACGTACCGTGAAAAGTCGTACAAAGTGAACGCAAAGTTGTGCAAAGTGATTGGAAAGTTTGTAAATATATTTGTATGCTTGACCTAACTTGTTGGCATATAGAAACCCGCAGTTGTAAAGTCAAATAAATTAATAAAAGCGAGATGAAAACAGCCTATATAAGCAGAGTATCACATGAGCTGACTGGCCGTGTAAATGATAGAAAACAGCATGCAAAGTTGTTAAAAGTGTTCGAAACGTTGGCGGAGTTACATGTATATTTAACCTAAGTCATTGGAATGCCAACCCCGCAGTTAAATTTCGAAAACATTAAGTAAAAGTCAAGAAAATGCCAGATATAAGCAGATTATGGCAACTACAAACCGTAAATCGAAGACAAACTGCTTGCAAAGTTTTGAAAAACGATTGCAAAGTTTGTAGATTCGTTTGGGAATGTTACATATGATATTATATTGACGGGTTACATAGTCAAAAATTCGAAAACTTAAAAAAATATTTCGTAAATTGCCGTTAAAATAGCGTACTATTATTCGCAGCATGTAGACGTCATAGGTCAATTCAAGAAGTTACTCGAACAAACGCTATCAGGTTTAAAACAGTGTCAAACATGAAATAGTCGCCAACTCGAGTATATTTCAAATTGCGTAAGCAGTAGTGCGGGTAGGTGAAGAAACAAAGTTTAAAGTCAAGCTCAGTCGGGCCTGGTTAGTTCTTGCATGGGAGACTGCCTGAGAAAACCAGCTAGTGATTTTTTCTGGGGGGTTTCATCACATACATATTAAACATATGAGACAATGTTCGTGCATCTTTTTTCACTGTAATGTCAATTATTTTTAGTAGAAAAACATGGAAATTTAGGCATGTTATCAAGTTCATGAACATTTTTCCAATTTCTCTGTTATTTTTGGAGATCAAGTTGGTGATGATGTCGGCACATATTGGGGTTTGACCTGTTAACGTACCGTGAAAAGTCGTACAAAGTGAACGCAAAGTTGTGCAAAGTGATTGGAAAGTTTGTAAATATATTTGTATGCTTGACCTAACTTGTTGGCATATAGAAACCCGCAGTTGTAAAGTCAAATAAATGAATAAAAGCGAGATGAAAACAGCCTATATAAGCAGAGTATCACATGAGCTGACTGGCCGTGTAAATGATAGAAAACAGCATGCAAAGTTGTTAAAAGTGTTCGAAACGTTGGCGGAGTTACATGTATATTTAACCTAAGTCATTGGAATGCCAACCCCGCAGTTAAATTTCGAAAACATTAAGTAAAAGTCAAGAAAATGCCAGATATAAGCAGATTATGGCAACTACAAACCGTAAATCGAAGACAAACTGCTTGCAAAGTTTTGAAAAACGATTGCAAAGTTTGTAGATTCGTTTGGGAATGTTACATATGATATTATATTGACGGGTTACATAGTCAAAAATTCGAAAACTTAAAAAAATATTTCGTAAATTGCCGTTAAAATAGCGTACTATTATTCGCAGCATGTAGACGTCATAGGTCAATTCAAGAAGTTACTCGAACAAACGCTATCAGGTTTAAAACAGTGTCAAACATGAAATAGTCGCCAACTCGAGTATATTTCAAATTGCGTAAGCAGTAGTGCGGGTAGGTGAAGAAACAAAGTTTAAAGTCAAGCTCAGTCGGGCCTGGTTAGTTCTTGCATGGGAGACTGCCTGAGAAAACCAGCTAGTGATTTTTTTTGGGGGGTTTCATCACATACATATTAAACATATGAGACAATGTTCGTGCATCTTTTTTCACTGTAATGTCAATTATTTTTAGTAGAAAAACATGGAAATTTAGGCATGTTATCAAGTTCATGAACATTTTTCCAATTTCTCTGTTATTTTTGGAGATCAAGTTGGTGATGATGTCGGCACATATTGGGGTTTGACCTGTTAACGTACCGTGAAAAGTCGTACAAAGTGAACGCAAAGTTGTGCAAAGTGATTGGAAAGTTTGTAAATATATTTGTATGCTTGACCTAACTTGTTGGCATATAGAAACCCGCAGTTGTAAAGTCAAATAAATGAATAAAAGCGAGATGAAAACAGCCTATATAAGCAGAGTATCACATGAGCTGACTGGCCGTGTAAATGATAGAAAACAGCATGCAAAGTTGTTAAAAGTGTTCGAAACGTTGGCGGAGTTACATGTATATTTAACCTAAGTCATTGGAATGCCAACCCCGCAGTTAAATTTCGAAAACATTAAGTAAAAGTCAAGAAAATGCCAGATATAAGCAGATTATGGCAACTACAAACCGTACATCGAAGACAAACTGCTTGCAAAGTTTTGAAAAACGATTGCAAAGTTTGTAGATTCGTTTGGGAATGTTACATATGATATTATATTGACGGGTTACATAGTCAAAAGTTCGAAAACTTAAAAAAATATTTCGTAAATTGCCGTTAAAATAGCGTACTATTATTCGCAGCATGTAGACGTCATAGGTCAATTCAATAAGTTACTCCTACAAACGCTATCAGGTTTAAAACAGTGTCAAACATGAAATAGTCGCCAACTCGAGTATATTTCAAATTGCGTAAGCAGTAGTGTGGGTAGGTGAAGAGACAAAGTTTAAAGTTAAGCTCAGTCGGGCATGGTTAGTTCTTGCATGGGAGACTGCCTGAGAAAACCAGCTAGGGATTTTTTTGGGGGGTTTCATCACATACATATTAAACATATGAGACAATGTTCGTGCATCTTTTTTCACTGTAATGTCAATTATTTTTAGTAGAAAAACATGGAAATTTAGGCATGTTATCAAGTTCATGAACATTTTTCCAATTTCTCTGTTATTTTTGGAGATCAAGTTGGTGATGATGTCGGCACATATTGGGGTTTGACCTGTTAACGTACCGTGAAAAGTCGTACAAAGTGAACGCAAAGTTGTGCAAAGTGATTGGAAAGTTTGTAAATATATTTGTATGCTTGACCTAACTTGTTGGCATATAGAAACCCGCAGTTGTAAAGACAAATAAATGAATAAAAGCGAGATGAAAACAGCCTATATAAGCAGAGTATCACATGAGCTGACTGGCCGTGTAAATGATAGAAAACAGCATGCAAAGTTGTTAAAAGTGTTCGAAACGTTGGCGGAGTTACATGTATATTTAACCTAAGTCATTGGAATGCCAACCCCGCAGTTAAATTTCGAAAACATTAAGTAAAAGTCAAGAAAATGCCAGATATAAGCAGATTATGGCAACTACAAACCGTACATCGAAGACAAACTGCTTGCATAGTTTTGAAAAACGATTGCAAAGTTTGTAGATTCGTTTGGGAATGTTACATATGATATTATATTGACGGGTTACATAGTCAAAAGTTCGAAAACTTAAAAAAATATTTCGTAAATTGCCGTTAAAATAGCGTACTATTATTCGCAGCATGTAGACGTCATAGGTCAATTCAATAAGTTACTCCTACAAACGCTATCAGGTTTAAAACAGTGTCAAACATGAAATAGTCGCCAACTCGAGTATATTTCAAATTGCGTAAGCAGTAGTGTGGGTAGGTGAAGAGACAAAGTTTAAAGTCAAGCTCAGTCGGGCATGGTTAGTTCTTGCATGGTAGACTGCCTGAGAAAACCAGCTAGGGATTTTTTTGGGGGGTTTCATCACATACATATTAAACATATGAGACAATGTTCGTGCATCTTTTTTCACTGTAATGTCAATTATTTTTAGTAGAAAAACATGGAAATTTAGGCATGTTATCAAGTTCATGAACATTTTTCCAATTTCTCTGTTATTTTTGGAGATCAAGTTGGTGATGATGTCGGCACATATTGGGGTTTGACCTGTTAACGTACCGTGAAAAGTCGTACAAAGTGAACGCAAAGTTGTGCAAAGTGATTGGAAAGTTTGTAAATATATTTGTATGCTTGACCTAACTTGTTGGCATATAGAAACCCGCAGTTGTAAAGTCAAATAAATGAATAAAAGCGAGATGAAAACAGCCTATATAAGCAGAGTATCACATGAGCTGACTGGCCGTGTAAATGATAGAAAACAGCATGCAAAGTTGTTAAAAGTGTTCGAAACGTTGGCGGAGTTACATGTATATTTAACCTAAGTCATTGGAATGCCAACCCCGCAGTTAAATTTCGAAAACATTAAGTAAAAGTCAAGAAAATGCCAGATATAAGCAGATTATGGCAACTACAAACCGTACATCGAAGACAAACTGCTTGCAAAGTTTTGAAAAACGATTGCAAAGTTTGTAGATTCGTTTGGGAATGTTACATATGATATTATATTGACGGGTTACATAGTCAAAAGTTCGAAAACTTAAAAAAATATTTCGTAAATTGCCGTTAAAATAGCGTACTATTATTCGCAGCATGTAGACGTCATAGGTCAATTCAATAAGTTACTCCTACAAACGCTATCAGGTTTAAAACAGTGTCAAACATGAAATAGTCGCCAACTCGAGTATATTTCAAATTGCGTAAGCAGTAGTGTGGGTAGGTGAAGAGACAAAGTTTAAAGTTAAGCTCAGTCGGGCATGGTTAGTTCTTGCATGGGAGACTGCCTGAGAAAACCAGCTAGGGATTTTTTTGGGGGGTTTCATCACATACATATTAAACATATGAGACAATGTTCGTGCATCTTTTTTCACTGTAATGTCAATTATTTTTAGTAGAAAAACATGGAAATTTAGGCATGTTATCAAGTTCATGAACATTTTTCCAATTTCTCTGTTATTTTTGGAGATCAAGTTGGTGATGATGTCGGCACATATTGGGGTTTGACCTGTTAACGTACCGTGAAAAGTCGTACAAAGTGAACGCAAAGTTGTGCAAAGTGATTGGAAAGTTTGTAAATATATTTGTATGCTTGACCTAACTTGTTGGCATATAGAAACCCGCAGTTGTAAAGACAAATAAATGAATAAAAGCGAGATGAAAACAGCCTATATAAGCAGAGTATCACATGAGCTGACTGGCCGTGTAAATGATAGAAAACAGCATGCAAAGTTGTTAAAAGTGTTCGAAACGTTGGCGGAGTTACATGTATATTTAACCTAAGTTATTGGAATGCCAACCCCGCAGTTAAATTTCGAAAACATTAAGTAAAAGTCAAGAAAATGCCAGATATAAGCAGATTATGGCAACTACAAACCGTACATCGAAGACAAACTGCTTGCAAAGTATTGAAAAACGATTGCAAAGTTTGTAGATTCGTTTGGGAATGTTACATATGATATTATATTGACGGGTTACATAGTCAAAAGTTCGAAAACTTAAAAAAATATTTCGTAAATTGCCGTTAAAATAGCGTACTATTATTCGCAGCATGTAGACGTCATAGGTCAATTCAATAAGTTACTCCTACAAACGCTATCAGGTTTAAAACAGTGTCAAACATGAAATAGTCGCCAACTCGAGTATATTTCAAATTGCGTAAGCAGTAGTGTGGGTAGGTGAAGAGACAAAGTTTAAAGTTAAGCTCAGTCGGGCATGGTTAGTTCTTGCATGGGAGACTGCCTGAGAAAACCAGCTAGGGATTTTTTTGGGGGGTTTCATCACATACATATTAAACATATGAGACAATGTTCGTGCATCTTTTTTCACTGTAATGTCAATTATTTTTAGTAGAAAAACATGGAAATTTAGGCATGTTATCAAGTTCATGAACATTTTTCCAATTTCTCTGTTATTTTTGGAGATCAAGTTGGTGATGATGTCGGCACATATTGGGGTTTGACCTGTTAACGTACCGTGAAAAGTCGTACAAAGTGAACGCAAAGTTGTGCAAAGTGATTGGAAAGTTTGTAAATATATTTGTATGCTTGACCTAACTTGTTGGCATATAGAAACCCGCAGTTGTAAAGACAAATAAATGAATAAAAGCGAGATGAAAACAGCCTATATAAGCAGAGTATCACATGAGCTGACTGGCCGTGTAAATGATAGAAAACAGCATGCAAAGTTGTTAAAAGTGTTCGAAACGTTGGCGGAGTTACATGTATATTTAACCTAAGTCATTGGAATGCCAACCCCGCAGTTAAATTTCGAAAACATTAAGTAAAAGTCAAGAAAATGCCAGATATAAGCAGATTATGGCAACTACAAACCGTACATCGAAGACAAACTGCTTGCAAAGTTTTGAAAAACGATTGCAAAGTTTGTAGATTCGTTTGGGAATGTTACATATGATATTATATTGACGGGTTACATAGTCAAAAGTTCGAAAACTTAAAAAAATATTTCGTAAATTGCCGTTAAAATAGTGTACTATTATTCGCAGCATGTAGACGTCATAGGTCAATTCAAGAAGTTACTCGAACAAACGCTATCAGGTTTAAAACAGTGTCAAACATGAAATAGTCGCCAACTCGAGTATATTTCAAATTGCGTAAGCAGTAGTGCGGGTAGGTGAAGAAACAAAGTTTAAAGTCAAGCTCAGTCGGGCCTGGTTAGTTCTTGCATGGGAGACTGCCTGAGAAAACCAGCTAGTGATTTTTTTGGGGGGGTTTCATCACATACATATTAAACATATGAGACAATGTTCGTGCATCTTTTTTCACTGTAATGTCAATTATTTTTAGTAGAAAAACATGGAAATTTAGGCATGTTATCAAGTTCATGAACATTTTTCCAATTTCTCTGTTATTTTTGGAGATCAAGTTGGTGATGATGTCGGCACATATTGGGGTTTGACCTGTTAACGTACCGTGAAAAGTCGTACAAAGTGAACGCAAAGTTGTGCAAAGTGATTGGAAAGTTTGTAAATATATTTGTATGCTTGACCTAACTTGTTGGCATATAGAAACCCGCAGTTGTAAAGTCAAATAAATTAATAAAAGCGAGATGAAAACAGCCTATATAAGCAGAGTATCACATGAGCTGACTGGCCGTGTAAATGATAGAAAACAGCATGCAAAGTTGTTGAAAGTGTTCGAAACGTTGGCGGAGTTACATGTATATTTAACCTAAGTCATTGGAATGCCAACCCCGCAGTTAAATTTCGAAAACATTAAGTAAAAGTCAAGAAAATGCCAGATATAAGCAGATTATGGCAACTACAAACCGTAAATCGAAGACAAACTGCTTGCAAAGTTTTGAAAAACGATTGCAAAGTTTGTAGATTCGTTTGGGAATGTTACATATGATATTATATTGACGGGTTACATAGTCAAAAATTCGAAAACTTAAAAAAATATTTCGTAAATTGCCGTTAAAATAGCGTACTATTATTCGCAGCATGTAGACGTCATAGGTCAATTCAAGAAGTTACTCGAACAAACGCTATCAGGTTTAAAACAGTGTCAAACATGAAATAGTCGCCAACTCGAGTATATTTCAAATTGCGTAAGCAGTAGTGCGGGTAGGTGAAGAAACAAAGTTTAAAGTCAAGCTCAGTCGGGCCTGGTTAGTTCTTGCATGGGAGACTGCCTGAGAAAACCAGCTAGTGATTTTTTCTGGGGGGGTTCATCACATACATATTAAACATATGAGACAATGTTCGTGCATCTTTTTTCACTGTAATGTCAATTATTTTTAGTAGAAAAACATGGAAATTTAGGCATGTTATCAAGTTCATGAACATTTTTCCAATTTCTCTGTTATTTTTGGAGATCAAGTTGGTGATGATGTCGGCACATATTGGGGTTTGACCTGTTAACGTACCGTGAAAAGTCGTACAAAGTGAACGCAAAGTTGTGCAAAGTGATTGGAAAGTTTGTAAATATATTTGTATGCTTGACCTAACTTGTTGGCATATAGAAACCCGCAGTTGTAAAGTCAAATAAATGAATAAAAGCGAGATGAAAACAGCCTATATAAGCAGAGTATCACATGAGCTGACTGGCCGTGTAAATGATAGAAAACAGCATGCAAAGTTGTTAAAAGTGTTCGAAACGTTGGCGGAGTTACATGTATATTTAACCTAAGTCATTGGAATGCCAACCCCGCAGTTAAATTTCGAAAACATTAAGTAAAAGTCAAGAAAATGCCAGATATAAGCAGATTATGGCAACTACAAACCGTAAATCGAAGACAAACTGCTTGCAAAGTTTTGAAAAACGATTGCAAAGTTTGTAGATTCGTTTGGGAATGTTACATATGATATTATATTGACGGGTTACATAGTCAAAAATTCGAAAACTTAAAAAAATATTTCGTAAATTGCCGTTAAAATAGCGTACTATTATTCGCAGCATGTAGACGTCATAGGTCAATTCAAGAAGTTACTCGAACAAACGCTATCAGGTTTAAAACAGTGTCAAACATGAAATAGTCGCCAACTCGAGTATATTTCAAATTGCGTAAGCAGTAGTGCGGGTAGGTGAAGAAACAAAGTTTAAAGTCAAGCTCAGTCGGGCCTGGTTAGTTCTTGCATGGGAGACTGCCTGAGAAAACCAGCTAGTGATTTTTTTTGGGGGGTTTCATCACATACATATTAAACATATGAGACAATGTTCGTGCATCTTTTTTCACTGTAATGTCAATTATTTTTAGTAGAAAAACATGGAAATTTAGGCATGTTATCAAGTTCATGAACATTTTTCCAATTTCTCTGTTATTTTTGGAGATCAAGTTGGTGATGATGTCGGCACATATTGGGGTTTGACCTGTTAACGTACCGTGAAAAGTCGTACAAAGTGAACGCAAAGTTGTGCAAAGTGATTGGAAAGTTTGTAAATATATTTGTATGCTTGACCTAACTTGTTGGCATATAGAAACCCGCAGTTGTAAAGTCAAATAAATTAATAAAAGCGAGATGAAAACAGCCTATATAAGCAGAGTATCACATGAGCTGACTGGCCGTGTAAATGATAGAAAACAGCATGCAAAGTTGTTAAAAGTGTTCGAAACGTTGGCGGAGTTACATGTATATTTAACCTAAGTCATTGGAATGCCAACCCCGCAGTTAAATTTCGAAAACATTAAGTAAAAGTCAAGAAAATGCCAGATATAAGCAGATTATGGCAACTACAAACCGTAAATCGAAGACAAACTGCTTGCAAAGTTTTGAAAAACGATTGCAAAGTTTGTAGATTCGTTTGGGAATGTTACATATGATATTATATTGACGGGTTACATAGTCAAAAATTCGAAAACTTAAAAAAATATTTCGTAAATTGCCGTTAAAATAGCGTACTATTATTCGCAGCATGTAGACGTCATAGGTCAATTCAAGAAGTTACTCGAACAAACGCTATCAGGTTTAAAACAGTGTCAAACATGAAATAGTCGCCAACTCGAGTATATTTCAAATTGCGTAAGCAGTAGTGCGGGTAGGTGAAGAAACAAAGTTTAAAGTCAAGCTCAGTCGGGCCTGGTTAGTTCTTGCATGGGAGACTGCCTGAGAAAACCAGCTAGTGATTTTTTCTGGGGGGTTTCATCACATACATATTAAACATATGAGACAATGTTCGTGCATCTTTTTTCACTGTAATGTCAATTATTTTTAGTAGAAAAACATGGAAATTTAGGCATGTTATCAAGTTCATGAACATTTTTCCAATTTCTCTGTTATTTTTGGAGATCAAGTTGGTGATGATGTCGGCACATATTGGGGTTTGACCTGTTAACGTACCGTGAAAAGTCGTACAAAGTGAACGCAAAGTTGTGCAAAGTGATTGGAAAGTTTGTAAATATATTTGTATGCTTGACCTAACTTGTTGGCATATAGAAACCCGCAGTTGTAAAGTCAAATAAATGAATAAAAGCGAGATGAAAACAGCCTATATAAGCAGAGTATCACATGAGCTGACTGGCCGTGTAAATGATAGAAAACAGCATGCAAAGTTGTTAAAAGTGTTCGAAACGTTGGCGGAGTTACATGTATATTTAACCTAAGTCATTGGAATGCCAACCCCGCAGTTAAATTTCGAAAACATTAAGTAAAAGTCAAGAAAATGCCAGATATAAGCAGATTATGGCAACTACAAACCGTAAATCGAAGACAAACTGCTTGCAAAGTTTTGAAAAACGATTGCAAAGTTTGTAGATTCGTTTGGGAATGTTACATATGATATTATATTGACGGGTTACATAGTCAAAAATTCGAAAACTTAAAAAAATATTTCGTAAATTGCCGTTAAAATAGCGTACTATTATTCGCAGCATGTAGACGTCATAGGTCAATTCAAGAAGTTACTCGAACAAACGCTATCAGGTTTAAAACAGTGTCAAACATGAAATAGTCGCCAACTCGAGTATATTTCAAATTGCGTAAGCAGTAGTGCGGGTAGGTGAAGAAACAAAGTTTAAAGTCAAGCTCAGTCGGGCCTGGTTAGTTCTTGCATGGGAGACTGCCTGAGAAAACCAGCTAGTGATTTTTTTTGGGGGGTTTCATCACATACATATTAAACATATGAGACAATGTTCGTGCATCTTTTTTCACTGTAATGTCAATTATTTTTAGTAGAAAAACATGGAAATTTAGGCATGTTATCAAGTTCATGAACATTTTTCCAATTTCTCTGTTATTTTTGGAGATCAAGTTGGTGATGATGTCGGCACATATTGGGGTTTGACCTGTTAACGTACCGTGAAAAGTCGTACAAAGTGAACGCAAAGTTGTGCAAAGTGATTGGAAAGTTTGTAAATATATTTGTATGCTTGACCTAACTTGTTGGCATATAGAAACCCGCAGTTGTAAAGTCAAATAAATGAATAAAAGCGAGATGAAAACAGCCTATATAAGCAGAGTATCACATGAGCTGACTGGCCGTGTAAATGATAGAAAACAGCATGCAAAGTTGTTAAAAGTGTTCGAAACGTTGGCGGAGTTACATGTATATTTAACCTAAGTCATTGGAATGCCAACCCCGCAGTTAAATTTCGAAAACATTAAGTAAAAGTCAAGAAAATGCCAGATATAAGCAGATTATGGCAACTACAAACCGTACATCGAAGACAAACTGCTTGCAAAGTTTTGAAAAACGATTGCAAAGTTTGTAGATTCGTTTGGGAATGTTACATATGATATTATATTGACGGGTTACATAGTCAAAAGTTCGAAAACTTAAAAAAATATTTCGTAAATTGCCGTTAAAATAGCGTACTATTATTCGCAGCATGTAGACGTCATAGGTCAATTCAATAAGTTACTCCTACAAACGCTATCAGGTTTAAAACAGTGTCAAACATGAAATAGTCGCCAACTCGAGTATATTTCAAATTGCGTAAGCAGTAGTGTGGGTAGGTGAAGAGACAAAGTTTAAAGTTAAGCTCAGTCGGGCATGGTTAGTTCTTGCATGGGAGACTGCCTGAGAAAACCAGCTAGGGATTTTTTTGGGGGGTTTCATCACATACATATTAAACATATGAGACAATGTTCGTGCATCTTTTTTCACTGTAATGTCAATTATTTTTAGTAGAAAAACATGGAAATTTAGGCATGTTATCAAGTTCATGAACATTTTTCCAATTTCTCTGTTATTTTTGGAGATCAAGTTGGTGATGATGTCGGCACATATTGGGGTTTGACCTGTTAACGTACCGTGAAAAGTCGTACAAAGTGAACGCAAAGTTGTGCAAAGTGATTGGAAAGTTTGTAAATATATTTGTATGCTTGACCTAACTTGTTGGCATATAGAAACCCGCAGTTGTAAAGACAAATAAATGAATAAAAGCGAGATGAAAACAGCCTATATAAGCAGAGTATCACATGAGCTGACTGGCCGTGTAAATGATAGAAAACAGCATGCAAAGTTGTTAAAAGTGTTCGAAACGTTGGCGGAGTTACATGTATATTTAACCTAAGTCATTGGAATGCCAACCCCGCAGTTAAATTTCGAAAACATTAAGTAAAAGTCAAGAAAATGCCAGATATAAGCAGATTATGGCAACTACAAACCGTACATCGAAGACAAACTGCTTGCAAAGTTTTGAAAAACGATTGCAAAGTTTGTAGATTCGTTTGGGAATGTTACATATGATATTATATTGACGGGTTACATAGTCAAAAGTTCGAAAACTTAAAAAAATATTTCGTAAATTGCCGTTAAAATAGTGTACTATTATTCGCAGCATGTAGACGTCATAGGTCAATTCAAGAAGTTACTCGAACAAACGCTATCAGGTTTAAAACAGTGTCAAACATGAAATAGTCGCCAACTCGAGTATATTTCAAATTGCGTAAGCAGTAGTGCGGGTAGGTGAAGAAACAAAGTTTAAAGTCAAGCTCAGTCGGGCCTGGTTAGTTCTTGCATGGGAGACTGCCTGAGAAAACCAGCTAGTGATTTTTTTGGGGGGGTTTCATCACATACATATTAAACATATGAGACAATGTTCGTGCATCTTTTTTTCACTGTAATGTCAATTATTTTTAGTAGAAAAACATGGAAATTTAGGCATGTTATCAAGTTCATGAACATTTTTCCAATTTCTCTGTTATTTTTGGAGATCAAGTTGGTGATGATGTCGGCACATATTGGGGTTTGACCTGTTAACGTACCGTGAAAAGTCGTACAAAGTGAACGCAAAGTTGTGCAAAGTGATTGGAAAGTTTGTAGATATATTTGTATTCTTGACCTAAATTGTTGGCATATAGAAACCCGCAGTTGTAAAGTCAAATAAATGAATAAAAGCGAGATGAAAACAGCCTATATAAGCAGAGTATCACATGAGCTGTAAAAATGATAGAAAACAGCATGCAAAGTTGGTAAAAGCGTGCGAAACTTTGGCGGAGTTTTCATGTATATTTAACCTAAGTCATTGGAATGCCAACCCCGCAGTTAAATTTCGAAAACATTAAGTAAAAGTCAAGAAAATGCCAGATATAAGCAGATTATGGCAACTACAAAACCGTACATCGAAGACAAACTGCTTGCAAAGTTTTGAAAAACGATTGCAAAGTTTGTAGATTCGTTTGGGAATGTTACATATGATATTATATTGACGGGTTACATAGTCAAAAGTTCGAAAACTTAAAAAAAATATTTCGTAAATTGCCGTTAAAATAGCGTACTATTATTCGCAGCATGTAGACGTCATAGGTCAATTCAATAAGTTACTCCTACAAAACGCTATCAGGTTTAAAACAGTGTCAAACATGAAATAGTCGCCAACTCGAGTATATTTCAAATTGCGTAAGCAGTAGTGTGGGTAGGTGAAGAGACAAAGTTTAAAGTTAAGCTCAGTCGGGCATGGTTAGTTCTTGCATGGGAGACTGCCTGAGAAAACCAGCTAGGGATTTTTTTTGGGGGTTTCATCACATACATATTAAACATATGAGACAATGTTCGTGCATCTTTTTTCACTGTAATGTCAATTATTTTTTAGTAGAAAAACATGGAAATTTAGGCATGTTATCAAGTTCATGAACATTTTTCCAATTTCTCTGTTATTTTTGGAGATCAAGTTGGTGATGATGTCGGCACATATTGGGGTTTGACCTGTTAACGTACCGTGAAAAGTCGTACAAAGTGAACGCAAAGTTGTGCAAAGTGATTGGAAAGTTTGTAAATATATTTGTATGCTTGACCTAACTTGTTGGCATATAGAAACCCGCAGTTGTAAAGTCAAATAAATGAATAAAAGCGAGATGAAAACAGCCTATATAAGCAGAGTATCACATGAGCTGACTGGCCGTGTAAATGATAGAAAACAGCATGCAAAGTTGTTAAAAGTGTTCGAAACGTTGGCGGAGTTACATGTATATTTAACCTAAGTCATTGGAATGCCAACCCCGCAGTTAAATTTCGAAAACATTAAGTAAAAGTCAAGAAAATGCCAGATATAAGCAGATTATGGCAACTACAAACCGTAAATCGAAGACAAAACTGCTTGCAAAGTTTTGAAAAAACGATTGCAAAGTTTGTAGATTCGTTTGGGAATGTTACATATGATATTATATTGACGGGTTACATAGTCAAAAGTTCGAAAACTTAAAAAAATATTTCGTAAATTGCCGTTAAAATAGCGTACTATTATTCGCAGCATGTAGACGTCATAGGTCAATTCAAGAAGTTACTCGAACAAACGCTATCAGGTTTAAAACAGTGTCAAACATGAAATAGTCGCCAACTCGAGTATATTTCAAATTGCGTAAGCAGTAGTGCGGGTAGGTGAAGAAACAAAGTTTTAAAGTCAAGCTCAGTCGGGCCTGGTTAGTTCTTGCATGGGAGACTGCCTGAGAAAACCAGCTAGTGATTTTTTTGGGGGGGTTTCATCACATACATATTAAACATATGAGACAATGTTCGTGCATCTTTTTTCACTGTAATGTCAATTATTTTTAGTAGAAAAACATGGAAATTTAGGCATGTTATCAAGTTCATGAACATTTTTCCAATTTCTCTGTTATTTTTGGAGATCAAGTTGGTGATGATGTCGGCACATATTGGGGTTTGACCTGTTAACGTACCGTGAAAAGACGTACAAAGTGAACGCAAAGTTGTGCAAAGTGATTGGAAAGTTTGTAAATATATTTGTATGCTTGACCTAACTTGTTGGCATATAGAAACCCGCAGTTGTAAAGTCAAATAAATGAATAAAAGCGAGATGAAAACAGCCTATATAAGCAGAGTATCACATGAGCTGACTGACCGTAAAAATGATAGAAAACAGCATGCAAAGTTGGTAAAAGCGTGCGAAACTTTGGCGGAGTTTCATGTATATTTAACCTAAGTCATTGGAATGCCAACCCCGCAGTTAAATTTCGAAAACATTAAGTAAAAGTCAAGAAAATGCCAGATATAAGCAGATTATGGCAACTACAAACCGTACATCGAAGACAAACTGCTTGCAAAGTTTTGAAAAACGATTGCAAAGTTTGTAGATTCGTTTGGGAATGTTACATATGATATTATATTGACGGGTTACATAGTCAAAAGTTCGAAAACTTAAAAAAATATTTCGTAAATTGCCGTTAAAATAGCGTACTATTATTCGCAGCATGTAGACGTCATAGGTCAATTCAATAAGTTACTCCTACAAACGCTATCAGGTTTAAAACAGTGTCAAACATGAAATAGTCGCCAACTCGAGTATATTTCAAATTGCGTAAGCAGTAGTGTGGGTAGGTGAAGAGACAAAGTTTAAAGTTAAGCTCAGTCGGGCATGGTTAGTTCTTGCATGGGAGACTGCCTGAGAAAACCAGCTAGGGATTTTTTTGGGGGGTTTCATCACATATATATTAAACATATGAGACAATGTTCGTGCATCTTTTTTCACTGTAATGTCAATTATTTTTAGTAGAAAAACATGGAAATTTAGGCATGTTATCAAGTTCATGAACATTTTTCCAATTTCTCTGTTATTTTTGGAGATCAAGTTGGTGATGATGTCGGCACATATTGGGGTTTGACCTGTTAACGTACCGTGAAAAGTCGTACAAAGTGAACGCAAAGTTGTGCAAAGTGATTGGAAAGTTTGTAAATATATTTGTATGCTTGACCTAACTTGTTGGCATATAGAAACCCACAGTTGTAAAGTCAAATAAATGAATAAAAGCGAGATGAAAACAGCCTATATAAGCAGAGTATCACATGAGCTGACTGGCCGTGTAAATGATAGAAAACAGCATG
The DNA here is from genome assembly GCF_978046115.1 of Saccoglossus kowalevskii. NCBI lineage: Eukaryota > Metazoa > Hemichordata > Enteropneusta > Harrimaniidae > Saccoglossus > Saccoglossus kowalevskii. The sequence continues at coordinate 9,104,281 of NC_140655.1, read as the reverse complement.
CAAAGTTGTTAAAAGTGTTCGAAACGTTGGCGGAGTTACATGTATATTTAACCTAAGTCATTGGAATGCCAACCCCGCAGTTAAATTTCGAAAACATTAAGTAAAAGTCAAGAAAATGCCAGATATAAGCAGATTATGGCAACTACAAACCGTACATCGAAGACAAACTGCTTGCAAAGTTTTGAAAAACGATTGCAAAGTTTGTAGATTCGTTTGGGAATGTTACATATGATATTATATTGACGGGTTACATAGTCAAAAGTTCGAAAACTTAAAAAAATATTTCGTAAATTGCCGTTAAAATAGCGTACTATTATTCGCAGCATGTAGACGTCATAGGTCAATTCAATAAGTTACTCCTACAAACGCTATCAGGTTTAAAACAGTGTCAAACATGAAATAGTCGCCAACTCGAGTATATTTCAAATTGCGTAAGCAGTAGTGTGGGTAGGTGAAGAGACAAAGTTTAAAGTTAAGCTCAGTCGGGCATGGTTAGTTCTTGCATGGGAGACTGCCTGAGAAAACCAGCTAGGGATTTTTTTTGGGGGTTTCATCACATACATATTAAACATATGAGACAATGTTCGTGCATCTTTTTTCACTGTAATGTCAATTATTTTTAGTAGAAAAACATGGAAATTTAGGCATGTTATCAAGTTCATGAACATTTTTCCAATTTCTCTGTTATTTTTGGAGATCAAGTTGGTGATGATGTCGGCACATATTGGGGTTTGACCTGTTAACGTACCGTGAAAAGTCGTACAAAGTGAACGCAAAGTTGTGCAAAGTGATTGGAAAGTTTGTAAATATATTTGTATGCTTGACCTAACTTGTTGGCATATAGAAACCCGCAGTTGTAAAGTCAAATAAATGAATAAAAGCGAGATGAAAACAGCCTATATAAGCAGAGTATCACATGAGCTGACTGGCCGTGTAAATGATAGAAAACAGCATGCAAAGTTGTTAAAAGTGTTCGAAACGTTGGCGGAGTTACATGTATATTTAACCTAAGTCATTGGAATGCCAACCCCGCAGTTAAATTTCGAAAACATTAAGTAAAAGTCAAGAAAATGCCAGATATAAGCAGATTATGGCAACTACAAACCGTACATCGAAGACAAACTGCTTGCAAAGTTTTGAAAAACGATTGCAAAGTTTGTAGATTCGTTTGGGAATGTTACATATGATATTATATTGACGGGTTCCATAGTCAAAAGTTCGAAAACTTAAAAAAATATTTCGTAAATTGCCGTTAAAATAGCGTACTATTATTCGCAGCATGTAGACGTCATAGGTCAATTCAATAAGTTACTCCTACAAACGCTATCAGGTTTAAAACAGTGTCAAACATGAAATAGTCGCCAACTCGAGTATATTTCAAATTGCGTAAGCAGTAGTGCGGGTAGGTGAAGAAACAAAGTTTAAAGTCAAGCTCAGTCGGGCCTGGTTAGTTCTTGCATGGGAGACTGCCTGAGAAAACCAGCTAGTGATTTTTTTGGGGGGGTTTCATCACATACATATTAAACATATGAGACAATGTTCGTGCATCTTTTTTCACTGTAATGTCAATTATTTTTAGTAGAAAAACATGGAAATTTAGGCATGTTATCAAGTTCATGAACATTTTTCCAATTTCTCTGTTATTTTTGGAGATCAAGTTGGTGATGATGTCGGCACATATTGGGGTTTGACCTGTTAACGTACCGTGAAAAGACGTACAAAGTGAACGCAAAGTTGTGCAAAGTGATTGGAAAGTTTGTAAATATATTTGTATGCTTGACCTAACTTGTTGGCATATAGAAACCCGCAGTTGTAAAGTCAAATAAATGAATAAAAGCGAGATGAAAACAGCCTATATAAGCAGAGTATCACATGAGCTGACTGACCGTAAAAATGATAGAAAACAGCATGCAAAGTTGGTAAAAGCGTGCGAAACTTTGGCGGAGTTTCATGTATATTTAACCTAAGTCATTGGAATGCCAACCCCGCAGTTAAATTTCGAAAACATTAAGTAAAAGTCAAGAAAATGCCAGATATAAGCAGATTATGGCAACTACAAACCGTACATCGAAGACAAACTGCTTGCAAAGTTTTGAAAAACGATTGCAAAGTTTGTAGATTCGTTTGGGAATGTTACATATGATATTATATTGACGGGTTACATAGTCAAAAGTTCGAAAACTTAAAAAAATATTTCGTAAATTGCCGTTAAAATAGCGTACTATTATTCGCAGCATGTAGACGTCATAGGTCAATTCAATAAGTTACTCCTACAAACGCTATCAGGTTTAAAACAGTGTCAAACATGAAATAGTCGCCAACTCGAGTATATTTCAAATTGCGTAAGCAGTAGTGTGGGTAGGTGAAGAGACAAAGTTTAAAGTTAAGCTCAGTCGGGCATGGTTAGTTCTTGCATGGGAGACTGCCTGAGAAAACCAGCTAGGGATTTTTTTGGGGGGTTTCATCACATATATATTAAACATATGAGACAATGTTCGTGCATCTTTTTTCACTGTAATGTCAATTATTTTTAGTAGAAAAACATGGAAATTTAGGCATGTTATCAAGTTCATGAACATTTTTCCAATTTCTCTGTTATTTTTGGAGATCAAGTTGGTGATGATGTCGGCACATATTGGGGTTTGACCTGTTAACGTACCGTGAAAAGTCGTACAAAGTGAACGCAAAGTTGTGCAAAGTGATTGGAAAGTTTGTAAATATATTTGTATGCTTGACCTAACTTGTTGGCATATAGAAACCCGCAGTTGTAAAGTCAAATAAATGAATAAAAGCGAGATGAAAACAGCCTATATAAGCAGAGTATCACATGAGCTGACTGGCCGTGTAAATGATAGAAAACAGCATGCAAAGTTGTTAAAAGTGTTCGAAACGTTGGCGGAGTTACATGTATATTTAACCTAAGTCATTGGAATGCCAACCCCGCAGTTAAATTTCGAAAACATTAAGTAAAAGTCAGGAAAATGCCAGATATAAGCAGATTATGGCAACTACAAACCGTAAATCGAAGACAAACTGCTTGCAAAGTTTTGAAAAACGATTGCAAAGTTTGTAGATTCGTTTGGGAATGTTACATATGATATTATATTGACGGGTTACATAGTCAAAAGTTCGAAAACTTAAAAAAATATTTCGTAAATTGCCGTTAAAATAGCGTACTATTATTCGCAGCATGTAGACGTCATAGGTCAATTCAAGAAGTTACTCGAACAAAAGCTATCAGGTTTAAAACAGTGTCAAACATGAAATAGTCGCCAACTCGAGTATATTTCAAATTGCGTAAGCAGTAGTGCGGGTAGGTGAAGAAACAAAGTTTAAAGTCAAGCTCAGTCGGGCCTGGTTAGTTCTTGCATGGGAGACTGCCTGAGAAAACCAGCTAGTGATTTTTTTGGGGGGGTTTCATCACATACATATTAAACATATGAGACAATGTTCGTGCATCTTTTTTCACTGTAATGTCAATTATTTTTAGTAGAAAAACATGGAAATTTAGGCATGTTATCAAGTTCATGAACATTTTTCCAATTTCTCTGTTATTTTTGGAGATCAAGTTGGTGATGATGTCGGCACATATTGGGGTTTGACCTGTTAACGTACCGTGAAAAGTCGTACAAAGTGAACGCAAAGTTGTGCAAAGTGATTGGAAAGTTTGTAAATATATTTGTATGCTTGACCTAACTTGTTGGCATATAGAAACCCGCAGTTGTAAAGACAAATAAATGAATAAAAGCGAGATGAAAACAGCCTATATAAGCAGAGTATCACATGAGCTGACTGGCCGTGTAAATGATAGAAAACAGCATGCAAAGTTGTTAAAAGTGTTCGAAACGTTGGCGGAGTTACATGTATATTTAACCTAAGTCATTGGAATGCCAACCCCGCAGTTAAATTTCGAAAACATTAAGTAAAAGTCAAGAAAATGCCAGATATAAGCAGATTATGGCAACTACAAACCGTACATCGAAGACAAACTGCTTGCAAAGTTTTGAAAAACGATTGCAAAGTTTGTAGATTCGTTTGGGAATGTTACATATGATATTATATTGACGGGTTACATAGTCAAAAGTTCGAAAACTTAAAAAAATATTTCGTAAATTGCCGTTAAAATAGTGTACTATTATTCGCAGCATGTAGACGTCATAGGTCAATTCAAGAAGTTACTCGAACAAACGCTATCAGGTTTAAAACAGTGTCAAACATGAAATAGTCGCCAACTCGAGTATATTTCAAATTGCGTAAGCAGTAGTGCGGGTAGGTGAAGAAACAAAGTTTAAAGTCAAGCTCAGTCGGGCCTGGTTAGTTCTTGCATGGGAGACTGCCTGAGAAAACCAGCTAGTGATTTTTTTGGGGGGGTTTCATCACATACATATTAAACATATGAGACAATGTTCGTGCATCTTTTTTTCACTGTAATGTCAATTATTTTTAGTAGAAAAACATGGAAATTTAGGCATGTTATCAAGTTCATGAACATTTTTCCAATTTCTCTGTTATTTTTGGAGATCAAGTTGGTGATGATGTCGGCACATATTGGGGTTTGACCTGTTAACGTACCGTGAAAAGTCGTACAAAGTGAACGCAAAGTTGTGCAAAGTGATTGGAAAGTTTGTAGATATATTTGTATTCTTGACCTAAATTGTTGGCATATAGAAACCCGCAGTTGTAAAGTCAAATAAATGAATAAAAGCGAGATGAAAACAGCCTATATAAGCAGAGTATCACATGAGCTGACTGACCGTAAAAATGATAGAAAACAGCATGCAAAGTTGGTAAAAGCGTGCGAAACTTTGGCGGAGTTTCATGTATATTTAACCTAAGTCATTGGAATGCCAACCCCGCAGTTAAATTTCGAAAACATTAAGTAAAAGTCAAGAAAATGCCAGATATAAGCAGATTATGGCAACTACAAACCGTACATCGAAGACAAACTGCTTGCAAAGTTTTGAAAAACGATTGCAAAGTTTGTAGATTCGTTTGGGAATGTTACATATGATATTATATTGACGGGTTACATAGTCAAAAGTTCGAAAACTTAAAAAAATATTTCGTAAATTGCCGTTAAAATAGCGTACTATTATTCGCAGCATGTAGACGTCATAGGTCAATTCAATAAGTTACTCCTACAAACGCTATCAGGTTTAAAACAGTGTCAAACATGAAATAGTCGCCAACTCGAGTATATTTCAAATTGCGTAAGCAGTAGTGTGGGTAGGTGAAGAGACAAAGTTTAAAGTTAAGCTCAGTCGGGCATGGTTAGTTCTTGCATGGGAGACTGCCTGAGAAAACCAGCTAGGGATTTTTTTTGGGGGTTTCATCACATACATATTAAACATATGAGACAATGTTCGTGCATCTTTTTTCACTGTAATGTCAATTATTTTTAGTAGAAAAACATGGAAATTTAGGCATGTTATCAAGTTCATGAACATTTTTCCAATTTCTCTGTTATTTTTGGAGATCAAGTTGGTGATGATGTCGGCACATATTGGGGTTTGACCTGTTAACGTACCGTGAAAAGTCGTACAAAGTGAACGCAAAGTTGTGCAAAGTGATTGGAAAGTTTGTAAATATATTTGTATGCTTGACCTAACTTGTTGGCATATAGAAACCCGCAGTTGTAAAGTCAAATAAATGAATAAAAGCGAGATGAAAACAGCCTATATAAGCAGAGTATCACATGAGCTGACTGGCCGTGTAAATGATAGAAAACAGCATGCAAAGTTGTTAAAAGTGTTCGAAACGTTGGCGGAGTTACATGTATATTTAACCTAAGTCATTGGAATGCCAACCCCGCAGTTAAATTTCGAAAACATTAAGTAAAAGTCAAGAAAATGCCAGATATAAGCAGATTATGGCAACTACAAACCGTAAATCGAAGACAAACTGCTTGCAAAGTTTTGAAAAACGATTGCAAAGTTTGTAGATTCGTTTGGGAATGTTACATATGATATTATATTGACGGGTTACATAGTCAAAAGTTCGAAAACTTAAAAAAATATTTCGTAAATTGCCGTTAAAATAGCGTACTATTATTCGCAGCATGTAGACGTCATAGGTCAATTCAAGAAGTTACTCGAACAAACGCTATCAGGTTTAAAACAGTGTCAAACATGAAATAGTCGCCAACTCGAGTATATTTCAAATTGCGTAAGCAGTAGTGCGGGTAGGTGAAGAAACAAAGTTTAAAGTCCAGCTCAGTCGGGCCTGGTTAGTTCTTGCATGGGAGACTGCCTGAGAAAACCAGCTAGTGATTTTTTTGGGGGGGTTTCATCACATACATATTAAACATATGAGACAATGTTCGTGCATCTTTTTTCACTGTAATGTCAATTATTTTTAGTAGAAAAACATGGAAATTTAGGCATGTTATCAAGTTCATGAACATTTTTCCAATTTCTCTGTTATTTTTGGAGATCAAGTTGGTGATGATGTCGGCACATATTGGGGTTTGACCTGTTAACGTACCGTGAAAAGACGTACAAAGTGAACGCAAAGTTGTGCAAAGTGATTGGAAAGTTTGTAAATATATTTGTATGCTTGACCTAACTTGTTGGCATATAGAAACCCGCAGTTGTAAAGTCAAATAAATGAATAAAAGCGAGATGAAAACAGCCTATATAAGCAGAGTATCACATGAGCTGACTGACCGTAAAAATGATAGAAAACAGCATGCAAAGTTGGTAAAAGCGTGCGAAACTTTGGCGGAGTTTCATGTATATTTAACCTAAGTCATTGGAATGCCAACCCCGCAGTTAAATTTCGAAAACATTAAGTAAAAGTCAAGAAAATGCCAGATATAAGCAGATTATGGCAACTACAAACCGTACATCGAAGACAAACTGCTTGCAAAGTTTTGAAAAACGATTGCAAAGTTTGTAGATTCGTTTGGGAATGTTACATATGATATTATATTGACGGGTTACATAGTCAAAAGTTCGAAAACTTAAAAAAATATTTCGTAAATTGCCGTTAAAATAGCGTACTATTATTCGCAGCATGTAGACGTCATAGGTCAATTCAATAAGTTACTCCTACAAACGCTATCAGGTTTAAAACAGTGTCAAACATGAAATAGTCGCCAACTCGAGTATATTTCAAATTGCGTAAGCAGTAGTGTGGGTAGGTGAAGAGACAAAGTTTAAAGTTAAGCTCAGTCGGGCATGGTTAGTTCTTGCATGGGAGACTGCCTGAGAAAACCAGCTAGGGATTTTTTTGGGGGGTTTCATCACATATATATTAAACATATGAGACAATGTTCGTGCATCTTTTTTCACTGTAATGTCAATTATTTTTAGTAGAAAAACATGGAAATTTAGGCATGTTATCAAGTTCATGAACATTTTTCCAATTTCTCTGTTATTTTTGGAGATCAAGTTGGTGATGATGTCGGCACATATTGGGGTTTGACCTGTTAACGTACCGTGAAAAGTCGTACAAAGTGAACGCAAAGTTGTGCAAAGTGATTGGAAAGTTTGTAAATATATTTGTATGCTTGACCTAACTTGTTGGCATATAGAAACCCACAGTTGTAAAGTCAAATAAATGAATAAAAGCGAGATGAAAACAGCCTATATAAGCAGAGTATCACATGAGCTGACTGGCCGTGTAAATGATAGAAAACAGCATGCAAAGTTGTTAAAAGTGTTCGAAACGTTGGCGGAGTTACATGTATATTTAACCTAAGTCATTGGAATGCCAACCCCGCAGTTAAATTTCGAAAACATTAAGTAAAAGTCAAGAAAATGCCAGATATAAGCAGATTATGGCAACTACAAACCGTACATCGAAGACAAACTGCTTGCAAAGTTTTGAAAAACGATTGCAAAGTTTGTAGATTCGTTTGGGAATGTTACATATGATATTATATTGACGGGTTACATAGTCAAAAGTTCGAAAACTTAAAAAAATATTTCGTAAATTGCCGTTAAAATAGCGTACTATTATTCGCAGCATGTAGACGTCATAGGTCAATTCAATAAGTTACTCCTACAAACGCTATCAGGTTTAAAACAGTGTCAAACATGAAATAGTCGCCAACTCGAGTATATTTCAAATTGCGTAAGCAGTAGTGTGGGTAGGTGAAGAGACAAAGTTTAAAGTTAAGCTCAGTCGGGCATGGTTAGTTCTTGCATGGGAGACTGCCTGAGAAAACCAGCTAGGGATTTTTTTTGGGGGTTTCATCACATACATATTAAACATATGAGACAATGTTCGTGCATCTTTTTTCACTGTAATGTCAATTATTTTTAGTAGAAAAACATGGAAATTTAGGCATGTTATCAAGTTCATGAACATTTTTCCAATTTCTCTGTTATTTTTGGAGATCAAGTTGGTGATGATGTCGGCACATATTGGGGTTTGACCTGTTAACGTACCGTGAAAAGTCGTACAAAGTGAACGCAAAGTTGTGCAAAGTGATTGGAAAGTTTGTAAATATATTTGTATGCTTGACCTAACTTGTTGGCATATAGAAACCCGCAGTTGTAAAGTCAAATAAATGAATAAAAGCGAGATGAAAACAGCCTATATAAGCAGAGTATCACATGAGCTGACTGGCCGTGTAAATGATAGAAAACAGCATGCAAAGTTGTTAAAAGTGTTCGAAACGTTGGCGGAGTTACATGTATATTTAACCTAAGTCATTGGAATGCCAACCCCGCAGTTAAATTTCGAAAACATTAAGTAAAAGTCAAGAAAATGCCAGATATAAGCAGATTATGGCAACTACAAACCGTACATCGAAGACAAACTGCTTGCAAAGTTTTGAAAAACGATTGCAAAGTTTGTAGATTCGTTTGGGAATGTTACATATGATATTATATTGACGGGTTCCATAGTCAAAAGTTCGAAAACTTAAAAAAATATTTCGTAAATTGCCGTTAAAATAGCGTACTATTATTCGCAGCATGTAGACGTCATAGGTCAATTCAATAAGTTACTCCTACAAACGCTATCAGGTTTAAAACAGTGTCAAACATGAAATAGTCGCCAACTCGAGTATATTTCAAATTGCGTAAGCAGTAGTGCGGGTAGGTGAAGAAACAAAGTTTAAAGTCAAGCTCAGTCGGGCCTGGTTAGTTCTTGCATGGGAGACTGCCTGAGAAAACCAGCTAGTGATTTTTTTGGGGGGGTTTCATCACATACATATTAAACATATGAGACAATGTTCGTGCATCTTTTTTCACTGTAATGTCAATTATTTTTAGTAGAAAAACATGGAAATTTAGGCATGTTATCAAGTTCATGAACATTTTTCCAATTTCTCTGTTATTTTTGGAGATCAAGTTGGTGATGATGTCGGCACATATTGGGGTTTGACCTGTTAACGTACCGTGAAAAGACGTACAAAGTGAACGCAAAGTTGTGCAAAGTGATTGGAAAGTTTGTAAATATATTTGTATGCTTGACCTAACTTGTTGGCATATAGAAACCCGCAGTTGTAAAGTCAAATAAATGAATAAAAGCGAGATGAAAACAGCCTATATAAGCAGAGTATCACATGAGCTGACTGACCGTAAAAATGATAGAAAACAGCATGCAAAGTTGGTAAAAGCGTGCGAAACTTTGGCGGAGTTTCATGTATATTTAACCTAAGTCATTGGAATGCCAACCCCGCAGTTAAATTTCGAAAACATTAAGTAAAAGTCAAGAAAATGCCAGATATAAGCAGATTATGGCAACTACAAACCGTACATCGAAGACAAACTGCTTGCAAAGTTTTGAAAAACGATTGCAAAGTTTGTAGATTCGTTTGGGAATGTTACATATGATATTATATTGACGGGTTACATAGTCAAAAGTTCGAAAACTTAAAAAAATATTTCGTAAATTGCCGTTAAAATAGCGTACTATTATTCGCAGCATGTAGACGTCATAGGTCAATTCAATAAGTTACTCCTACAAACGCTATCAGGTTTAAAACAGTGTCAAACATGAAATAGTCGCCAACTCGAGTATATTTCAAATTGCGTAAGCAGTAGTGTGGGTAGGTGAAGAGACAAAGTTTAAAGTTAAGCTCAGTCGGGCATGGTTAGTTCTTGCATGGGAGACTGCCTGAGAAAACCAGCTAGGGATTTTTTTGGGGGGTTTCATCACATATATATTAAACATATGAGACAATGTTCGTGCATCTTTTTTCACTGTAATGTCAATTATTTTTAGTAGAAAAACATGGAAATTTAGGCATGTTATCAAGTTCATGAACATTTTTCCAATTTCTCTGTTATTTTTGGAGATCAAGTTGGTGATGATGTCGGCACATATTGGGGTTTGACCTGTTAACGTACCGTGAAAAGTCGTACAAAGTGAACGCAAAGTTGTGCAAAGTGATTGGAAAGTTTGTAAATATATTTGTATGCTTGACCTAACTTGTTGGCATATAGAAACCCGCAGTTGTAAAGTCAAATAAATGAATAAAAGCGAGATGAAAACAGCCTATATAAGCAGAGTATCACATGAGCTGACTGGCCGTGTAAATGATAGAAAACAGCATGCAAAGTTGTTAAAAGTGTTCGAAACGTTGGCGGAGTTACATGTATATTTAACCTAAGTCATTGGAATGCCAACCCCGCAGTTAAATTTCGAAAACATTAAGTAAAAGTCAGGAAAATGCCAGATATAAGCAGATTATGGCAACTACAAACCGTAAATCGAAGACAAACTGCTTGCAAAGTTTTGAAAAACGATTGCAAAGTTTGTAGATTCGTTTGGGAATGTTACATATGATATTATATTGACGGGTTACATAGTCAAAAGTTCGAAAACTTAAAAAAATATTTCGTAAATTGCCGTTAAAATAGCGTACTATTATTCGCAGCATGTAGACGTCATAGGTCAATTCAAGAAGTTACTCGAACAAAAGCTATCAGGTTTAAAACAGTGTCAAACATGAAATAGTCGCCAACTCGAGTATATTTCAAATTGCGTAAGCAGTAGTGCGGGTAGGTGAAGAAACAAAGTTTAAAGTCAAGCTCAGTCGGGCCTGGTTAGTTCTTGCATGGGAGACTGCCTGAGAAAACCAGCTAGTGATTTTTTTGGGGGGGTTTCATCACATACATATTAAACATATGAGACAATGTTCGTGCATCTTTTTTCACTGTAATGTCAATTATTTTTAGTAGAAAAACATGGAAATTTAGGCATGTTATCAAGTTCATGAACATTTTTCCAATTTCTCTGTTATTTTTGGAGATCAAGTTGGTGATGATGTCGGCACATATTGGGGTTTGACCTGTTAACGTACCGTGAAAAGACGTACAAAGTGAACGCAAAGTTGTGCAATGTGATTGGAAAGTTTGTAAATATATTTGTATGCTTGACCTAACTTGTTGGCATATAGAAACCCGCAGTTGTAAAGTCAAATAAATGAATAAAAGCGAGATGAAAACAGCCTATATAAGCAGAGTATCACATGAGCTGACTGGCCGTGTAAATGATAGAAAACAGCAGGCAAAGTTGTTATAAGTGTTCGAAACGTTGGCGGAGTTACATGTATATTTAACCTAAGTCATTGGAATGCCAACCCCGCAGTTAAATTTCGAAAACATTAAGTAAAAGTCAAGAAAATGCCAGATATAAGCAGATTATGGCAACTACAAACCGTAAATCGAAGACAAACTGCTTGCAAAGTTTTGAAAAACGATTGCAAAGTTTGTAGATTCGTTTGGGAATGTTACATATGATATTATATTGACGGGTTACATAGTCAAAAGTTCGAAAACTTAAAAAAATATTTCGTAAATTGCCGTTAAAATAGCGTACTATTATTCGCAGCATGTAGACGTCATAGGTCAATTCAAGAAGTTACTCGAACAAACGCTATCAGGTTTAAAACAGTGTCAAACATGAAATAGTCGCCAACTCGAGTATATTTCAAATTGCGTAAGCAGTAGTGCGGGTAGGTGAAGAAACAAAGTTTAAAGTCAAGCTCAGTCGGGCCTGGTTAGTTCTTGCATGGGAGACTGCCTGAGAAAACCAGCTAGTGATTTTTTTGGGGGGGTTTCATCACATACATATTAAACATATGAGACAATGTTCGTGCATCTTTTTTCACTGTAATGTCAATTATTTTTAGTAGAAAAACATGGAAATTTAGGCATGTTATCAAGTTCATGAACATTTTTCCAATTTCTCTGTTATTTTTGGAGATCAAGTTGGTGATGATGTCGGCACATATTGGGGTTTGACCTGTTAACGTACCGTGAAAAGTCGTACAAAGTGAACGCAAAGTTGTGCAAAGTGATTGGAAAGTTTGTAAATATATTTGTATGCTTGACTAACTTGTTGGCATATAGAAACCCGCAGTTGTAAAGTCAAATAAATGAATAAAAGCGAGATGAAAACAGCCTATATAAGCAGAGTATCACATGAGCTGACTGGCCGTGTAAATGATAGAAAACAGCATGCAAAGTTGTTAAAAGTGTTCGAAACGTTGGCGGAGTTACATGTATATTTAACCTAAGTCATTGGAATGCCAACCCCGCAGTTAAATTTCGAAAACATTAAGTAAAAGTCAAGAAAATGCCAGATATAAGCAGATTATGGCAACTACAAACCGTACATCGAAGACAAACTGCTTGCAAAGTTTTGAAAAACGATTGCAAAGTTTGTAGATTCGTTTGGGAATGTTACATATGATATTATATTGACGGGTTACATAGTCAAAAGTTCGAAAACTTAAAAAAATATTTCGTAAATTGCCGTTAAAATAGCGTACTATTATTCGCAGCATGTAGACGTCATAGGTCAATTCAATAAGTTACTCCTACAAACGCTATCAGGTTTAAAACAGTGTCAAACATGAAATAGTCGCCAACTCGAGTATATTTCAAATTGCGTAAGCAGTAGTGTGGGTAGGTGAAGAGACAAAGTTTAAAGTTAAGCTCAGTCGGGCATGGTTAGTTCTTGCATGGGAGACTGCCTGAGAAAACCAGCTAGGGATTTTTTTGGGGGGTTTCATCACATATATATTAAACATATGAGACAATGTTCGTGCATCTTTTTTCACTGTAATGTCAATTATTTTTAGTAGAAAAACATGGAAATTTAGGCATGTTATCAAGTTCATGAACATTTTTCCAATTTCTCTGTTATTTTTGGAGATCAAGTTGGTGATGATGTCGGCACATATTGGGGTTTGACCTGTTAACGTACCGTGAAAAGTCGTACAAAGTGAACGCAAAGTTGTGCAAAGTGATTGGAAAGTTTGTAAATATATTTGTATGCTTGACCTAACTTGTTGGCATATAGAAACCCGCAGTTGTAAAGTCAAATAAATGAATAAAAGCGAGATGAAAACAGCCTATATAAGCAGAGTATCACATGAGCTGACTGGCCGTGTAAATGATAGAAAACAGCATGCAAAGTTGTTAAAAGTGTTCGAAACGTTGGCGGAGTTACATGTATATTTAACCTAAGTCATTGGAATGCCAACCCCGCAGTTAAATTTCGAAAACATTAAGTAAAAGTCAGGAAAATGCCAGATATAAGCAGATTATGGCAACTACAAACCGTAAATCGAAGACAAACTGCTTGCAAAGTTTTGAAAAACGATTGCAAAGTTTGTAGATTCGTTTGGGAATGTTACATATGATATTATATTGACGGGTTACATAGTCAAAAGTTCGAAAACTTAAAAAAATATTTCGTAAATTGCCGTTAAAATAGCGTACTATTATTCGCAGCATGTAGACGTCATAGGTCAATTCAAGAAGTTACTCGAACAAAAGTTATCAGGTTTAAAACAGTGTCAAACATGAAATAGTCGCCAACTCGAGTATATTTCAAATTGCGTAAGCAGTAGTGCGGGTAGGTGAAGAAACAAAGTTTAAAGTCAAGCTCAGTCGGGCCTGGTTAGTTCTTGCATGGGAGACTGCCTGAGAAAACCAGCTAGTGATTTTTTTGGGGGGGTTTCATCACATACATATTAAACATATGAGACAATGTTCGTGCATCTTTTTTCACTGTAATGTCAATTATTTTTAGTAGAAAAACATGGAAATTTAGGCATGTTATCAAGTTCATGAACATTTTTCCAATTTCTCTGTTATTTTTGGAGATCAAGTTGGTGATGATGTCGGCACATATTGGGGTTTGACCTGTTAACGTACCGTGAAAAGACGTACAAAGTGAACGCAAAGTTGTGCAAAGTGATTGGAAAGTTTGTAAATATATTTGTATGCTTGACCTAACTTGTTGGCATATAGAAACCCGCAGTTGTAAAGTCAAATAAATGAATAAAAGCGAGATGAAAACAGCCTATATAAGCAGAGTATCACATGAGCTGACTGGCCGTGTAAATGATAGAAAACAGCAGGCAAAGTTGTTATAAGTGTTCGAAACGTTGGCGGAGTTACATGTATATTTAACCTAAGTCATTGGAATGCCAACCCCGCAGTTAAATTTCGAAAACATTAAGTAAAAGTCAAGAAAATGCCAGATATAAGCAGATTATGGCAACTACAAACCGTAAATCGAAGACAAACTGCTTGCAAAGTTTTGAAAAACGATTGCAAAGTTTGTAGATTCGTTTGGGAATGTTACATATGATATTATATTGACGGGTTACATAGTCAAAAGTTCGAAAACTTAAAAAAATATTTCGTAAATTGCCGTTAAAATAGCGTACTATTATTCGCAGCATGTAGACGTCATAGGTCAATTCAAGAAGTTACTCGAACAAACGCTATCAGGTTTAAAACAGTGTCAAACATGAAATAGTCGCCAACTCGAGTATATTTCAAATTGCGTAAGCAGTAGTGCGGGTAGGTGAAGAAACAAAGTTTAAAGTCAAGCTCAGTCGGGCCTGGTTAGTTCTTGCATGGGAGACTGCCTGAGAAAACCAGCTAGTGATTTTTTTGGGGGGGTTTCATCACATACATATTAAACATATGAGACAATGTTCGTGCATCTTTTTTCACTGTAATGTCAATTATTTTTAGTAGAAAAACATGGAAATTTAGGCATGTTATCAAGTTCATGAACATTTTTCCAATTTCTCTGTTATTTTTGGAGATCAAGTTGGTGATGATGTCGGCACATATTGGGGTTTGACCTGTTAACGTACCGTGAAAAGTCGTACAAAGTGAACGCAAAGTTGTGCAAAGTGATTGGAAAGTTTGTAAATATATTTGTATGCTTGACTAACTTGTTGGCATATAGAAACCCGCAGTTGTAAAGTCAAATAAATGAATAAAAGCGAGATGAAAACAGCCTATATAAGCAGAGTATCACATGAGCTGACTGGCCGTGTAAATGATAGAAAACAGCATGCAAAGTTGTTAAAAGTGTTCGAAACGTTGGCGGAGTTACATGTATATTTAACCTAAGTCATTGGAATGCCAACCCCGCAGTTAAATTTCGAAAACATTAAGTAAAAGTCAGGAAAATGCCAGATATAAGCAGATTATGGCAACTACAAACCGTAAATCGAAGACAAACTGCTTGCAAAGTTTTGAAAAACGATTGCAAAGTTTGTAGATTCGTTTGGGAATGTTACATATGATATTATATTGACGGGTTACATAGTCAAAAGTTCGAAAACTTAAAAAAATATTTCGTAAATTGCCGTTAAAATAGCGTACTATTATTCGCAGCATGTAGACGTCATAGGTCAATTCAAGAAGTTACTCGAACAAAAGCTATCAGGTTTAAAACAGTGTCAAACATGAAATAGTCGCCAACTCGAGTATATTTCAAATTGCGTAAGCAGTAGTGCGGGTAGGTGAAGAAACAAAGTTTAAAGTCAAGCTCAGTCGGGCCTGGTTAGTTCTTGCATGGGAGACTGCCTGAGAAAACCAGCTAGTGATTTTTTTGGGGGGGTTTCATCACATACATATTAAACATATGAGACAATGTTCGTGCATCTTTTTTCACTGTAATGTCAATTATTTTTAGTAGAAAAACATGGAAATTTAGGCATGTTATCAAGTTCATGAACATTTTTCCAATTTCTCTGTTATTTTTGGAGATCAAGTTGGTGATGATGTCGGCACATATTGGGGTTTGACCTGTTAACGTACCGTGAAAAGACGTACAAAGTGAACGCAAAGTTGTGCAAAGTGATTGGAAAGTTTGTAAATATATTTGTATGCTTGACCTAACTTGTTGGCATATAGAAACCCGCAGTTGTAAAGTCAAATAAATGAATAAAAGCGAGATGAAAACAGCCTATATAAGCAGAGTATCACATGAGCTGACTGGCCGTGTAAATGATAGAAAACAGCATGCAAAGTTGTTAAAAGTGTTCGAAACGTTGGCGGAGTTACATGTATATTTAACCTAAGTCATTGGAATGCCAACCCCGCAGTTAAATTTCGAAAACATTAAGTAAAAGTCAAGAAAATGCCAGATATAAGCAGATTATGGCAACTACAAACCGTACATCGAAGACAAACTGCTTGCAAAGTTTTGAAAAACGATTGCAAAGTTTGTAGATTCGTTTGGGAATGTTACATATGATATTATATTGATGGGTTACATAGTCAAAAGTTCGAAAACTTAAAAAAATATTTCGTAAATTGCCGTTAAAATAGCGTACTATTATTCGCAGCATGTAGACGTCATAGGTCAATTCAATAAGTTACTCCTACAAACGCTATCAGGTTTAAAACAGTGTCAAACATGAAATAGTCGCCAACTCGAGTATATTTCAAATTGCGTAAGCAGTAGTGTGGGTAGGTGAAGAGACAAAGTTTAAAGTTAAGCTCAGTCGGGCATGGTTAGTTCTTGCATGGGAGACTGCCTGAGAAAACCAGCTAGGGATTTTTTTGGGGGGTTTCATCACATACATATTAAACATATGAGACAATGTTCGTGCATCTTTTTTCACTGTAATGTCAATTATTTTTAGTAGAAAAACATGGAAATTTAGGCATGTTATCAAGTTCATGAACATTTTTCCAATTTCTCTGTTATTTTTGGAGATCAAGTTGGTGATGATGTCGGCACATATTGGGGTTTGACCTGTTAACGTACCGTGAAAAGTCGTACAAAGTGAACGCAAAGTTGTGCAAAGTGATTGGAAAGTTTGTAAATATATTTGTATGCTTGACCTAACTTGTTGGCATATAGAAACCCGCAGTTGTAAAGACAAATAAATGAATAAAAGCGAGATGAAAACAGCCTATATAAGCAGAGTATCACATGAGCTGACTGGCCGTGTAAATGATAGAAAACAGCATGCAAAGTTGTTAAAAGTGTTCGAAACGTTGGCGGAGTTACATGTATATTTAACCTAAGTCATTGGAATGCCAACCCCGCAGTTAAATTTCGAAAACATTAAGTAAAAGTCAAGAAAATGCCAGATATAAGCAGATTATGGCAACTACAAACCGTACATCGAAGACAAACTGCTTGCAAAGTTTTGAAAAATGATTGCAAAGTTTGTAGATTCGTTTGGGAATGTTACATATGATATTATATTGACGGGTTACATAGTCAAAAGTTCGAAAACTTAAAAAAATATTTCGTAAATTGCCGTTAAAATAGTGTACTATTATTCGCAGCATGTAGACGTCATAGGTCAATTCAAGAAGTTACTCGAACAAACGCTATCAGGTTTAAAACAGTGTCAAACATGAAATAGTCGCCAACTCGAGTATATTTCAAATTGCGTAAGCAGTAGTGCGGGTAGGTGAAGAAACAAAGTTTAAAGTCAAGCTCAGTCGGGCCTGGTTAGTTCTTGCATGGGAGACTGCCTGAGAAAACCAGCTAGTGATTTTTTTGGGGGGGGTTTCATCACATACATATTAAACATATGAGACAATGTTCGTGCATCTTTTTTTCACTGTAATGTCAATTATTTTTAGTAGAAAAACATGGAAATTTAGGCATGTTATCAAGTTCATGAACATTTTTCCAATTTCTCTGTTATTTTTGGAGATCAAGTTGGTGATGATGTCGGCACATAGTGGGGTTTGACCTGTTAACGTACCGTGAAAAGTCGTACAAAGTGAACGCAAAGTTGTGCAAAGTGATTGGAAAGTTTGTAGATATATTTGTATGCTTGACCTAAATTGTTGGCATATAGAAACCCGCAGTTGTAAAGTCAAATAAATGAATAAAAGCGAGATGAAAACAGCCTATATAAGCAGAGTATCACATGAGCTGACTGACCGTAAAAATGATAGAAAACAGCATGCAAAGTTGGTAAAAGCGTGCGAAACTTTGGCGGAGTTTCATGTATATTTAACCTAAGTCATTGGAATGCCAACCCCGCAGTTAAATTTCGAAAACATGAAGTAAAAGTCAAGAAAATGCCAGATATATAAGCAGATTATGGCAACTGCAAACCGTAAATCGAAGACAAACTGCTTGCAAAGTTTTGAAAAACGATTGCAAAGTTTGTAGATTCGTCTGGGAATGTTACATATGATATTATATTGACGGGTTACATAGTCAAAAGTTCGAAAACTTAAAAAAGTATTTCGTAAATTGCCGTTAAAGTAGCGTACTATTATTCGCAGCATGTAGAGGTCATAGGTCAATTCAAGAAGTTACTCGTGCAAACGCTATCAGGTTTAAAACAGTGTCAAACATGAAATAGTCGCCAACTCGAGTATATTTTAAATTGCGTAAGCAGTAGTGTGGGTAGGTGACGAGACAAAGTTTAAAGTCAAGCTCAGTCGGGCCTGGTTAGTTCTTGCATGGGAGACTGACTGAGAAAACCAGCTAGGGATTTTTTTTTTGGTTTCATCACATACATATTAAACATATGAGACAATGTTCGTGCATCTTTTTTCACTGTAATGTCAATTATTTTTAGTAGAAAAACATGGAAATTTAGGCATGTTTTCAAGTTCATGAACATTTTTCCAATTTCTCTGTTATTTTTGGAGATCAAGTTGGTGATGATGTCGGCACATAGTGGGGTTTGACCTGTTAATGTCGGTGAAAAGTCGTACAAAGTGAACGCAAAGTTGTGCAAAGTGATTGGAAAATTTGTAGATATATTTTTATGCTTGACCTAACTTGTTGGCATATAGAAACCCGCAGTTGTAAAGTCAAATAAATGAATAAAAGCGAGATAAAAACAGCCTATATAAGCAGAGTATCACATGAGCTGACTGGCCGTATAAATTATAGAAAACAGCATGCAAAGTTGTTAAAAGTGTTCGGAACGTTGGCGGAGTTACATGTATATTTAACCTAAGTCATTGGAATGCCAACCCCGCAGTTAAATTTCGAAAACATTAAGTAAAAGTCAAGAAAATGCCAGATATATAAGCAGATTATGGCAACTACAAACCGTACATCGAAGACAAACTGCTTGCAAAGTTTTGAAAAACGATTGCAAAGTGTGTAGATTCGTTTGGGAATGTTACATATGATATTATATTGACGGGTTACATAGTCAAAAGTTCGAAAACTTAAAAAAGTATTTCGTAAATTGCCGTTAAAGTAGCGTACTATTATTCGCAGCATGTAGAGGTCATAGGTCAATTCAAGAAGTTACTCGTGCAAACGCTATCAGGTTTAAAACAGTGTCAAACATGAAATAGTCGCCAACTCGAGTATATTTTAAATTGCGTAAGCAGTAGTGTGGGTAGGTGAAGAAACAAAGTTTAAAGTCAAGCTCAGTCGGGCCTGGTTAGTTCTTGCATGGGAGACTGCCTGAGAAAACCAGCTAGGGATTTTTTTTTTGGTTTCATCACATACATATTAAACATATGAGACAATGTTCGTGCATCTTTTTTCACTGTAATGTCAATTATTTTTAGTAGAAAAACATGGAAATTTAGGCATGTTTTCAAGTTCATGAACATTTTTCCAATTTCTCTGTTATTTTTGGAGATCAAGTTGGTGATGATGTCGGCACATAGTGGGGTTTGACCTGTTAATGTACCGTGAAAAGTCGTACAAAGTGAACGCAAAGTTGTGCAAAGTGATTGGAAAATTTGTAGATATATTTTTATGCTTGACCTAACTTGTTGGCATATAGAAACCCGCAGTTGTAAAGTCAAATAAATGAATAAAAGCGAGATAAAAACAGCCTATATAAGCAGAGTATCACATGAGCTGACTGGCCGTATAAATTATAGAAAACAGCATGCAAAGTTGTTAAAAGTGTTCGGAACGTTGGCGGAGTTACATGTATATTTAACCTAAGTCATTGGAATGCCAACCCCGCAGTTAAATTTCGAAAACATTAAGTAAAAGTCAAGAAAATGCCAGATATATAAGCAGATTATGGCAACTACAAACCGTACATCGAAGACAAACTGCTTGCAAAGTTTTGAAAAACGATTGCAAAGTGTGTAGATTCGTTTGGGAATGTTACATATGATATTATATTGACGGGTTACATAGTCAAAAGTTCGAAAACTTAAAAAAGTATTTCGTAAATTGCCGTTAAAGTAGCGTACTATTATTCGCAGCATGTAGAGGTCATAGGTCAATTCAAGAAGTTACTCGTGCAAACGCTATCAGGTTTAAAACAGTGTCAAACATGAAATAGTCGCCAACTCGAGTATATTTTAAATTGCGTAAGCAGTAGTGTGGGTAGGTGAAGAAACAAAGTTTAAAGTCAAGCTCAGTCGGGCCTGGTTAGTTCTTGCATGGGAGACTGCCTGAGAAAACCAGCTAGGGATTTTTTTTGTGGTTTCATCACATACATATTAAACATATGAGACAATGTTCGTGCAACTTTTTTCACTGTAATGTCAATTATTTTTAGTAGAAAAACATGGAAATTTAGGCATGTTTTCAAGTTCATGAACATTTTTCCAATTTCTCTGTTATTTTTGGAGATCAAGTTGGTGATGATGACGGCACATAGTGGGGTTTGACCTGTTAACGTACCGTGAAAAGTCGTACAAAGTGAACGCAAAGTTGTGCAAAGTGATTGGAAAATTTGTAGATATATTTGTATGCTTGACCTAACTTGTTGGCATATAGAAACCCGCAGTTGTAAAGTCAAATAAATGAATAAAAGCGAGATAAAAACAGCCTATATAAGCAGAGTATCACATGAGCTGACTGGCCGTATAAATTATAGAAAACAGCATGCAAAGTTGTTAAAAGTGTTCGGAACGTTGGCGGAGTTACATGTATATTTAACCTAAGTCATTGGAATGCCAACCCCGCAGTTAAATTTCGAAAACATTAAGTAAAAGTCAAGAAAATGCCAGATATATAAGCAGATTATGGCAACTACAAACCGTACATCGAAGACAAACTGCTTGCAAAGTTTTGAAAAACGATTGCAAAGTTTGTAGATTCGTTTGGGAATGTTACATATGATATTATATTGACGGGTTACATAGTCAAAAGTGCGAAAACTTAAAAAAAATATTTCGTAAATTGCCGTTAAAATAGCGTACTATTATTCGCAGCATGTAGAGGTCATAGGTCAATTCAAGAAGTTACTCGTACAAACGCTATCAGGTTTAAAACAGTGTCAAACATGAAATAGTCGCCAACTCGAGTATATTTCAAATTGCGTAAGCAGTAGTGTGGGTAGGTGAAGAGACAAAGTTTAAAGTCAAGCTCAGTCGGGCCTGCTTAGTTCTTGCATGGGAGACTGACTGAGAAAACCAGCTAGGGATTTTTTTTTTGGTTTCATCACATACATATTAAACATATGAGACAATGTTCGTGCATCTTTTTTCACTGTAATGTCAATTATTTTTAGTAGAAAAACATGGAAATTTAGGCATGTTTTCAAGTTCATGAACATTTTTCCAATTTCTCTGTTATTTTAGGAGATCAAGTTGGTGATGATGTCGGCACATAGTGGGGTTTGACCTGTTAATGTACCGTGAAAAGTCGTACAAAGTGAACGCAAAGTTGTGCAAAGTGATTGGAAAATTTGTAGATATATTTTTATGCTTGACCTAACTTGTTGGCATATAGAAACCCGCAGTTGTAAAGTCAAATAAATGAATAAAAGCGAGATAAAAACAGCCTATATAAGCAGAGTATCACATGAGCTGACTGGCCGTATAAATTATAGAAAACAGCATGCAAAGTTGTTAAAAGTGTTCGGAACGTTGGCGGAGTTACATGTATATTTAACCTAAGTCATTGGAATGCCAACCCCGCAGTTAAATTTCGAAAACATTAAGTAAAAGTCAAGAAAATGCCAGATATATAAGCAGATTATGGCAACTACAAACCGTACATCGAAGACAAACTGCTTGCAAAGTTTTGAAAAACGATTGCAAAGTGTGTAGATTCGTTTGGGAATGTTACATATGATATTATATTGACGGGTTACATAGTCAAAAGTTCGAAAACTTAAAAAAGTATTTCGTAAATTGCCGTTAAAGTAGCGTACTATTATTCGCAGCATGTAGAGGTCATAGGTCAATTCAAGAAGTTACTCGTGCAAACGCTATCAGGTTTAAAACAGTGTCAAACATGAAATAGTCGCCAACTCGAGTATATTTTAAATTGCGTAAGCAGTAGTGTGGGTAGGTGAAGAAACAAAGTTTAAAGTCAAGCTCAGTCGGGCCTGCTTAGTTCTTGCATGGGAGACTGACTGAGAAAACCAGCTAGGGATTTTTTTTTTGGTTTCATCACATACATATTAAACATATGAGACAATGTTCGTGCATCTTTTTTCACTGTAATGTCAATTATTTTTAGTAGAAAAACATGGAAATTTAGGCATGTTTTCAAGTTCATGAACATTTTTCCAATTTCTCTGTTATTTTTGGAGATCAAGTTGGTGATGATGTCGGCACATAGTGGGGTTTGACCTGTTAATGTACCGTGAAAAGTCGTACAAAGTGAACGCAAAGTTGTGCAAAGTGATTGGAAAATTTGTAGATATATTTTTATGCTTGACCTAACTTGTTGGCATATAGAAACCCGCAGTTGTAAAGTCAAATAAATGAATAAAAGCGAGATAAAAACAGCCTATATAAGCAGAGTATCACATGAGCTGACTGGCCGTATAAATTATAGAAAACAGCATGCAAAGTTGTTAAAAGTGTTCGGAACGTTGGCGGAGTTACATGTATATTTAACCTAAGTCATTGGAATGCCAACCCCGCAGTTAAATTTCGAAAACATTAAGTAAAAGTCAAGAAAATGCCAGATATATAAGCAGATTATGGCAACTACAAACCGTACATCGAAGACAAACTGCTTGCAAAGTTTTGAAAAACGATTGCAAAGTGTGTAGATTCGTTTGGGAATGTTACATATGATATTATATTGACGGGTTACATAGTCAAAAGTTCGAAAACTTAAAAAAGTATTTCGTAAATTGCCGTTAAAGTAGCGTACTATTATTCGCAGCATGTAGAGGTCATAGGTCAATTCAAGAAGTTACTCGTACAAACGCTATCAGGTTTAAAACAGTGTCAAACATGAAATAGTCGCCAACTCGAGTATATTTCAAATTGCGTAAGCAGTAGTGTGGGTAGGTGAAAAAACAAAGTTTAAAGTCAAGCTCAGTCGGGCATGGTTAGTTCTTGCATGGGAGACTGACTGAGAAAACCATCTAGGGATTTTTTTTTTGGTTTCATCACATACATATTAAACATATGAGACAATGTTCGTGCATCTTTTTTCACTGTAATGTCAATTATTTTTAGTAGAAAAACATGGAAATTTAGGCATTTTTTCAAGTTCATGAACATTTTTCCAATTTCTCTGTTATTTTTGGAGATCAAGTTGGTGATGATGTCGGCACATAGTGGGGTTTGACCTGTTAACGTACCGTGAAAAGTCGTACAAAGTGAACGCAAAGTTGTGCAAAGTGTTTGGAAAATTTGTAGATATATTTGTATGCTTGACCTAACTTGTTGGCATATAGAAACCCGCAGTTGTAAAGTCAAATAAATGAATAAAAGCGAGATGAAAACAGCCTATATAAGCAGAGTATCACATGAGCTGACTGACCGTAAAAATGATAGAAAACAGCATGCAAAGTTGGTAAAAGCGTGCGAAACTTTGGCGGAGTTTCATGTATATTTAACCTAAGTCATTGGAATGCCAACCCCGCAGTTAAATTTCGAAAACATTACTAAGTAAAAGTCAAGAAAATGCCAGATATATAAGCAGATTATGGCAACTACAAACCGTACATCGAAGACAAACTGCTTGCAAAGTTTTGAAAAACGATTGCAAAGTTTGTAGATTCGTTTGGGAATGTTACATATGATATTATATTGACGGGTTACATAGTCAAAAGTGCGAAAACTTAAAAAAAATATTTCGTAAATTGCCGTAAAAATAGCGTACTATTATTCGCAGCATGTAGAGGTCATAGGTCAATTCAAGAAGTTACTCGTACAAACGCTATCAGGTTTAAAACAGTGTCAAACATGAAATAGTCGCCAACTCGAGTATATTTCAAATTGCGTAAGCAGTAGTGTGGGTAGGTGAAAAAACAAAGTTTAAAGTCAAGCTCAGTCGGGCATGGTTAGTTCTTGCATGGGAGACTGACTGAGAAAACCATCTAGGGATTTTTTTTTTGGTTTCATCACATACATATTAAACATATGAGACAATGTTCGTGCATCTTTTTTCACTGTAATGTCAATTATTTTTAGTAGAAAAACATGGAAATTTAGGCATTTTTTCAAGTTCATGAACATTTTTCCAATTTCTCTGTTATTTTTGGAGATCACGTTGGTGATGATGTCGGCACATAGTGGGGTTTGACCTGTTAACGTACCGTGAAAAGTCGTACAAAGTGAACGCAAAGTTGTGCAAAGTGATTGGAAAATTTGTAGATATATTTGTATGCTTGACCTAACTTGTTGGCATATAGAAACCCGCAGTTGTAAAGTCAAATAAATGAATAAAAGCGAGATGAAAACAGCCTATATAAGCAGAGTATCACATGAGCTGACTGACCGTAAAAATGATAGAAAACAGCATGCAAAGTTGGTAAAAGCGTGCGAAACTTTGGCGGAGTTTCATGTATATTTAACCTAAGTCATTGGAATGCCAACCCCGCAGTTAAATTTCGAAAACATTACTAAGTAAAAGTCAAGAAAATGCCAGATATATAAGCAGATTATGGCAACTGCAAACCGTAAATCGAAGACAAACTGCTTGCAAAGTTTTGAAAAACGATTGCAAAGTTTGTAGATTCGTTTGGGAATGTTACATATGATATTATATTGACGGGTTACATAGTCAAAAGTTCGAAAACTTAAAAAAGTATTTCGTAAATTGCCGTTAAAGTAGCGTACTATTATTCGCAGCATGTAGAGGTCATAGGTCAATTCAAGAAGTTACTCGTGCAAACGCTATCAGGTTTAAAACAGTGTCAAACATGAAATAGTCGCCAACTCGAGTATATTTTAAATTGCGTAAGCAGTAGTGTGGGTAGGTGAAGAGACAAAGTTTAAAGTCAAGCTCAGTCGGGCCTGGTTAGTTCTTGCATGGGAGACTGACTGAGAAAACCAGCTAGGGATTTTTTTTTTGGTTTCATCACATACATATTAAACATATGAGACAATGTTCGTGCATCTTTTTTCACTGTAATGTCAATTATTTTTAGTAGAAAAACATGGAAATTTAGGCATGTTTTCAAGTTCATGAACATTTTTCCAATTTCTCTGTTATTTTTGGAGATCAAGTTGGTGATGATGTCGGCACATAGTGGGGTTTGACCTGTTAACGTACCGTGAAAAGTCGTACAAAGTGAACGCAAAGTTGTGCAAAGTGATTGGAAAATTCGTAGATATATTTGTATGCTTGACCTAACTTGTTGGCATATAGAAACCCGCAGTTGTAAAGTCAAATAAATGAATAAAAGCGAGATAAAAACAGCCTATATAAGCAGAGTATCACATGAGCTGACTGGCCGTATAAATTATAGAAAACAGCATGCAAAGTTGTTAAAAGTGTTCGGAACGTTGGCGGAGTTACATGTATATTTAACCTAAGTCATTGGAATGCCAACCCCGCAGTTAAATTTCGAAAACATTAAGTAAAAGTCAAGAAAATGCCAGATATATAAGCAGATTATGGCAACTACAAACCGTACATCGAAGACAAACTGCTTGCAAAGTTTTGAAAAACGATTGCAAAGTTTGTAGATTCGTTTGGGAATGTTACATATGATATTATATTGACGGGTTACATAGTCAAAAGTTCGAAAACTTAAAAAAGTATTTCGTAAATTGCCGTTAAAGTAGCGTACTATTATTCGCAGCATGTAGAGGTCATAGGTCAATTCAAGAAGTTACTCGTGCAAACGCTATCAGGTTTAAAACAGTGTCAAACATGAAATAGTCGCCAACTCGAGTATATTTCAAATTGCGTAAGCAGTAGTGTGGGTAGGTGAAAAAACAAAGTTTAAAGTCAAGCTCAGTCGGGCATGGTTAGTTCTTGCATGGGAGACTGACTGAGAAAACCAGCTAGGGATTTTTTTTTTTGGTTTCATCACATACATATTAAACATATGAGACAATGTTCGTGCATCTTTTTTCACTGTAATATCAATTATTTTTAGTAGAAAAACATGGAAATTTAGGCATTTTTTCAAGTTCATGAACATTTTTCCAATTTCTCTGTTATTTTTGGAGATCAAGTTGGTGATGATGTCGGCACATAGTGGGGTTTGACCTGTTAACGTACCGTGAAAAGTCGTACAAAGTGAAGGCAAAGTTGTGCAAAGTGATTGGAAAGTTTGTATATATATTTGTATGCTTGACCCATCTTGTTGGCATATAGAAACCCGCAGTTGTAAAGTCAAATAAATGAATAAAAGCGAGATGAAAACAGCCTATATAAGCAGAGTATCACATGAGCTGACTGACCGTAAAAATGATAGAAAACAGCATGCAAAGTTGGTAAAAGTGTACGAAACGTTGGCGGAGTTACATGTATATTTAACCTAAGTCATTGGAATGCCAACCCCGCAGTTAAATTTCGAAAACATTAAGTAAAAGTCAAGAAAATGCCAGATACATAAGCAGATTATGGCAACTGCAAACCGTAAATCGAAGACAAACTGCTTGCAAAGTTTTGAAAAACGATTGCAAAGTTTGTAGATTCGCTTGGGAATGTTACATATGATATTATATTGACGGGTTACATAATCAAAAGTTCGAAAACTTAAAAAAATATTTCGCAAATTGCCGTTAAAATAGCGTACTATTATTCGCTGCATGTAGAGGTCATAGGTCAATTCAAGAAGTTACTGGAACAAACGCTATCAGGTTTAAAACAGTTTCAAACATGAAATAGTCGCCAACTCGAGTATATTTCAAATTGCGTAAGCAGTAGTGCGGGTAGGTGAAGAAACAGAGTTTAAAGTCAAGCTCAGTCGGGCCTGGTTAGTTCTTGCATGGGAGACTGCCTGAGAAAACCAGCTAGGGATTTTTTTTTTGGTTTCATCACATACATATTAAACATATGAGACAATGTTCGTGCATCTTTTTCACTGTAATGTCAATTATTTTTAGTAGAAAAACATGGAAATTTAGGCATGTTTTCAAGTTCATGAACATTTTTCCAATTTCTCTGTTATTTTTGGAGATCAAGTTGGTGATGATGTCGGCACATAGTGGGGTTTGACCTGTTAACGTACCGTGAAAAGTCGTACAAAGTGAACGCAAAGTTGTGCAAAGTGATTGGAAAGTTTGTAGATATATTTGTATGCTTGACCGAACTTTTTGGCATATAGAAACCCGCAGTTGTAAAGTCAAATAAATGAATAAAAGCGAGATGAAAACAGCCTATATAAGCAGAGTATCACATGAGCTGACTGGCCGTATAAATGATAGAAAACAGCATGCAAAGTTGTTAAAAGTGTTCGAAACGTTGGCGGAGTTACATGTATATTTAACCTAAGTCATAGGAATGCCAACCCCGCAGTTAAATTTCGAAAACATTAAGTAAAAGTCACGAAAATGCCAGATATATAAGCAGATTATGGCAACTACAAACCGTGCATCGAAGACAAACTGCTTGCAAAGTTTTGAAAAACGATTGCAAAGTTGTTAGTTTCGTTTGGGAATGTTACATATGATATTATATTGACGGGTTACATAATCAAAAGTTCGAAAACTTAAAAAAAATATTTCGTAAATTGCCGTTAAAATAGCATACTATTATTCGCAGCATGTAGAGGTCATAGGTCAATTCAAGAAGTTACTCGTACAAACGCTATCAGGTTTAAAACAGTGTCAAACATGAAATAGTCGCCAACTCGAGTATATTTCAAATTGCGTAAGCAGTAGTGTGGGTAGGTGAAGAGACAAAGTTTAAAGTCAAGCTCAGTCGGGCATGATTAGTTCTTGCATGGGAGACTGCCTGAGAAAACCAGCTAGGGAATTTTTTTTTTGGTTTCATCACATACATATCAAACATATGAGACAATGTTCGTGCATCTTTTTTTCACTGTAATGTCAATTAATTTTAGTAGAAAAACATGGAAATTTAGGCATGTTATCAAGTTCATGAACATTTTTCCAATTTCTCTGTTATTTTTGGAGATCAAGTTGGTGATGATGTCGGCACATATTGGGGTTTGACCTGTTAACGTACCGTGAAAAGTCGTACAAAGTGAACGCAAAGTTGTGCAAAGTGATTGGAAAGTCTGTAGATACATTTGTATGCTTGACCTAACTTGTTGGCATATAGAAAACCGCAGTTGTAAAGTCAAATAAATGATTAAAAGCGAGATGAAAACAGCCTATATAAGCAGAGTATCACTTGAGCTGACTGACCGTAAAAATGATAGAAAACAGCAGGCAAAGTTGGTAAAAGCGTGCGAAACGTTGGCGGAGTTTCATGTATATTTAACCTAAGTCATTGGAATGCCAACCCCGCAGTTAAATTTCGAAAACATTAAGTAAAAGTCGAGAAAATGCCAGATACATAAGCAGATTATGGCAACTGCAAACCGTAAATCGAAGACAAACTGCTTGCAAAGTTTTGAAAAACGATTGCAAAGTTTGTAGATTCGTTTGGGAATGTTACATATGATATTATATTGACGGGTTACATAATCAAAAGTTCGAAAACTTAAAAAAATATTTCGCAAATTGCCGTTAAAATAGCGTACTATTATTCGCTGCATGTAGAGGTCATAGGTCAATTCAAGAAGTTACTGGAACAAACGCTATCAGGTTTAAAACAGTGTCAAACATGAAATAGTCGCCAAATCGAGTATATTTCAAATTGCGTAAGCAGTAGTGCGGGTAGGTGAAGAAGCAAAGTTTAAAGTCAAGCTCAGTCGGGCCTGGTTAGTTCTTGCATGGGAGACTGCCTGAGAAAACCAGCTAGGGAATTTTTTTTTGGTTTCATAACATACATATCAAACATATGAGACAATGTTCGTGCATCTTTTTTTCACTGTAATGTCAATTATTTTTAGTAGAAAAACATGGAAATTTAGGCATGTTATCAAGTTCATGAACATTTTTCCAATTTCTCTGTTATTTTTGGAGATCAAGTTGGTGATGATGTCGGCACATATTGGGGTTTGACCTGTTAACGTACCGTGAAAAGTCGTACAAAGTGAATGCAAAGTTGTGCAAAGTGATTGGAAAGTCTGTAGATATACTTGTATGCTTGACCTAACTTGTTGGCATATAGAAAACCGCAGTTGTAAAGTCAAATAAATGAATAAAAGCGAGATGAAAACAGCCTATATAAGCAGAGTATCACATGAGCTGACTGACCGTAAAAATGATAGAAAACAGCATGCAAAGTTGTTAAAAGTGTTCGAAACGTTGGCGGAGTTACATGTATATTTAACCTAAGTCATTGGAATGCCAACCCCGCAGTTAAATTTCGAAAACATTAAGTAAAAGTCAAGAAAATGCCAGATATATAAGCAGATTATGGCAACTACAAACCGTGCATCGAAGACAAACTGCTTGCAAAGTTTTGAAAAACGATTGCAAAGTTGTTAGTTTCGTTTGGGAATGTTACATATGATATTATATTGACGGGTTACATAATCAAAAGTTCGAAAACTTAAAAAAATATTTCGCAAATTGCCGTTAAAATAGCGTACTATTATTCGCTGCATGTAGAGGTCATAGGTCAATTCAAGAAGTTACTGGAACAAACGCTATCAGGTTTAAAACAGTTTCAAACATGAAATAGTCGCCAACTCGAGTATATTTCAAATTGCGTAAGCAGTAGTGCGGGTAGGTGAAGAAACAAAGTTTAAAGTCAAGCTCAGTCGGGCCTGGTTAGTTCTTGCATGGGAGACTGCCTGAGAAAACCAGCTAGGGATTTTTTTTTTTGTTTCATCACATACATATTAAACATATGAGACAATGTTCGTGCATCTTTTTCACTGTAATGTCAATTATTTTTAGTAGAAAAACATGGAAATTTAGGCATGTTTTCAAGTTCATGAACATTTTTCCAATTTCTCTGTTATTTTTGGAGATCAAGTTGGTGATGATGTCGGCACATAGTGGGGTTTGACCTGTTAACGTACCGTGAAAAGTCGTACAAAGTGAACGCAAAGTTGTGCAAAGTGATTGGAAAGTTTGTAGATATATTTGTATGCTTGACCGAACTTTTTGGCATATAGAAACCCGCAGTTGTAAAGTCAAATAAATGAATAAAAGCGAGATGAAAACAGCCTATATAAGCAGAGTATCACATGAGCTGACTGACCGTAAAAATGATAGAAAACAGCATGCAAAGTTGTTAAAAGTGTTCGAAACGTTGGCGGAGTTACATGTATATTTAACCTAAGTCATTGGAATGCCAACCCCGCAGTTAAATTTCGAAAACATTAAGTAAAAGTCAAGAAAATGCCAGATATATAAGCAGATTATGGCAACTACAAACCGTGCATCGAAGACAAACTGCTTGCAAAGTTTTGAAAAACGATTGCAAAGTTGTTAGTTTCGTTTGGGAATGTTACATATGATATTATATTGACGGGTTACATAATCAAAAGTTCGAAAACTTAAAAAAATATTTCGCAAATTGCCGTTAAAATAGCGTACTATTATTCGCTGCATGTAGAGGTCATAGGTCAATTCAAGAAGTTACTGGAACAAACGCTATCAGGTTTAAAACAGTTTCAAACATGAAATAGTCGCCAACTCGAGTATATTTCAAATTGCGTAAGCAGTAGTGCGGGTAGGTGAAGAAACAAAGTTTAAAGTCAAGCTCAGTCGGGCCTGGTTAGTTCTTGCATGGGAGACTGCCTGAGAAAACCAGCTAGGGATTTTTTTTTTGGTTTCATCACATACATATTAAACATATGAGACAATGTTCGTGCATCTTTTTCACTGTAATGTCAATTATTTTTAGTAGAAAAACATGGAAATTTAGGCATGTTTTCAAGTTCATGAACATTTTTCCAATTTCTCTGTTATTTTTGGAGATCAAGTTGGTGATGATGTCGGCACATAGTGGGGTTTGACCTGTTAACGTACCGTGAAAAGTCGTACAAAGTGAACGCAAAGTTGTGCAAAGTGATTGGAAAGTTTGTAGATATATTTGTATGCTTGACCGAACTTTTTGGCATATAGAAACCCGCAGTTGTAAAGTCAAATAAATGAATAAAAGCGAGATGAAAACAGCCTATATAAGCAGAGTATCACATGAGCTGACTGGCCGTATAAATGATAGAAAACAGCATGCAAAGTTGTTAAAAGTGTTCGAAACGTTGGCGGAGTTACATGTATATTTAACCTAAGTCATTGGAATGCCAACCCCGCAGTTAAATTTCGAAAACATTAAGTAAAAGTCAAGAAAATGCCAGATATATAAGCAGATTATGGCAACTACAAACCGTGCATCGAAGACAAACTGCTTGCAAAGTTTTGAAAAACGATTGCAAAGTTGTTAGTTTCGTTTGGGAATGTTACATATGATATTATATTGACGGGTTACATAATCAAAAGTTCGAAAACTTAAAAAAAATATTTCGTAAATTGCCGTTAAAATAGCGTACTATTATTCGCAGCATGTAGAGGTCATAGGTCAATTCAAGAAGTTACTCGTACAAACGCTATCAGGTTTAAAACAGTGTCAAACATGAAATAGTCGCCAACTCGAGTATATTTCAAATTGCGTAAGCAGTAGTGTGGGTAGGTGAAGAGACAAAGTTTAAAGTCAAGCTCAGTCGGGCATGATTAGTTCTTGCATGGGAGACTGCCTGAGAAAACCAGCTAGGGAATTTTTTTTTTGGTTTCATCACATACATATCAAACATATGAGACAATGTTCGTGCATCTTTTTTTCACTGTAATGTCAATTAATTTTAGTAGAAAAACATGGAAATTTAGGCATGTTATCAAGTTCATGAACATTTTTCCAATTTCTCTGTTATTTTTGGAGATCAAGTTGGTGATGATGTCGGCACATATTGGGGTTTGACCTGTTAACGTACCGTGAAAAGTCGTACAAAGTGAACGCAAAGTTGTGCAAAGTGATTGGAAAGTCTGTAGATACATTTGTATGCTTGACCTAACTTGTTGGCATATAGAAAACCGCAGTTGTAAAGTCAAATAAATGAATAAAAGCGAGATGAAAACAGCCTATATAAGCAGAGTATCACTTGAGCTGACTGACCGTAAAAATGATAGAAAACAGCAGGCAAAGTTGGTAAAAGCGTGCGAAACGTTGGCGGAGTTTCATGTATATTTAACCTAAGTCATTGGAATGCCAACCCCGCAATTAAATTTCGAAAACATTAAGTAAAAGTCGAGAAAATGCCAGATACATAAGCAGATTATGGCAACTGCAAACCGTAAATCGAAGACAAACTGCTTGCAAAGTTTTGAAAAACGATTGCAAAGTTTGTAGATTCGTTTGGGAATGTTACATATGATATTATATTGACGGGTTACATAATCAAAAGTTCGAAAACTTAAAAAAATATTTCGCAAATTGCCGTTAAAATAGCGTACTATTATTCGCTGCATGTAGAGGTCATAGGTCAATTCAAGAAGTTACTGGAACAAACGCTATCCGGTTTAAAACAGTGTCAAACATGAAATAGTCGCCAAATCGAGTATATTTCAAATTGCGTAAGCAGTAGTGCGGGTAGGTGAAGAAGCAAAGTTTAAAGTCAAGCTCAGTCGGGCCTGGTTAGTTCTTGCATGGGAGACTGCCTGAGAAAACCAGCTAGGGAATTTTTTTTTGGTTTCATAACATACATATCAAACATATGAGACAATGTTCGTGCATCTTTTTTTCACTGTAATGTCAATTATTTTTAGTAGAAAAACATGGAAATTTAGGCATGTTATCAAGTTCATGAACATTTTTCCAATTTCTCTGTTATTTTTGGAGATCAAGTTGGTGATGATGTCGGCACATATTGGGGTTTGACCTGTTAACGTACCGTGAAAAGTCGTACAAAGTGAATGCAAAGTTGTGCAAAGTGATTGGAAAGTCTGTAGATATACTTGTATGCTTGACCTAACTTGTTGGCATATAGAAAACCGCAGTTGTAAAGTCAAATAAATGAATAAAAGCGAGATGAAAACAGCCTATATAAGCAGAGTATCACATGAGCTGACTGACCGTAAAAATGATAGAAAACAGCATGCAAAGTTGTTAAAAGTGTTCGAAACGTTGGCGGAGTTACATGTATATTTAACCTAAGTCATTGGAATGCCAACCCCGCAGTTAAATTTCGAAGACATTAAGTAAAAGTCAAGAAAATGCCAGATATATAAGCAGATTATGGCAACTGCAAACCGTAAATCGAAGACAAACTGCTTGCAAAGTTTTGAAAAACGATTGCAAAGTTTGGAGATTCGTTTGGGAATGTTACATATGATATTATATTGACGGGTTACATAATCAAAAGTTCGAAAACTTAAAAAAATATTTCGTAAATTGCCGTTAAAATAGCGTACTATTATTCGCAGCATGTAGAGGTCATAGGTCAATTCAAGAAGTTACTCGTACAAACGCTATCAGGTTTAAAACAGTGTCAAACATGAAATAGTCGCCAACTCGAGTATATTTCAAATTGCGTAAGCAGTAGTGTGGGTAGGTGAAGAGACAAAGTTTAAAGTCAAGCTCAGTCGGGCATGATTAGTTCTTGCATGGGAGACTGCCTGAGAAAACCAGCTAGGGAATTTTTTTTTGGTTTCATCACATACATATCAAACATATGAGACAATGTTCGTGCATCTTTTTTTCACTGTAATGTCAATTATTTTTAGTAGAAAAACATGGAAATTTAGGCATGTTATCAAGTTCATGAACATTTTTCCAATTTCTCTGTTATTTTTGGAGATCAAGTTGGTGATGATGTCGACACATAGTGGGGTTTGACCTGTTAACGTACCGTGAAAAGTCGTACAAAGTGAACGCAAAGTTGTGCAAAGTGATTGGAAAATTTGTAGATATATTTGTATGCTTGACCTAACTTGTTGGCATATAGAAACCCGCAGTTGTAAAGTCAAATAAATGAATAAAAGCGAGATGAAAACAGCCTATATAAGCAGAGTATCACATGAGCTGACTGGCCGTATAAATGATAGAAAACAGCATGCAAAGTTGTTAAAAGTGTTCGAAACGTTGGCGGAGTTACATGTATATTTAACCTAAGTCATTGGAATGCCAACCCCGCAGTTAAATTTCGAAAACATTAAGTAAAAGTCAAGAAAATGCCAGATATATAAGCAGATTATGGCAACTACAAACCGTGCATCGAAGACAAACTGCTTGCAAAGTTTTGAAAAACGATTGCAAAGTTGTTAGATTCGTTTGGGAATGTTACATATGATATTATATTGACGGGTTACATAGTCAAAAGTTCGAAAACTTAAAAAAAATATTTCGTAAATTCCCGTTAAAATAGCGTACTATTATTCGCAGCATGTAGAGGTCATAGGTCAATTCAAGAAGTTACTCGAACAAACGCTTTCACGTTTAAAACAGTGTCAAACATGAAATAGTCGCCAACTCGAGTATATTTCAAATTGCGTAAGCAGTAGTGCGGGTAGGTGAAGAAACAAAGTTTAAAGTCAAGCTCAGTCGGGCCTGGTTAGTTCTTGCATGGGAGACTGCCTGAGAAAACCAGCTAGAGATTTTTTTTTTGGTTTCATCACATACATATTAAACATATGAGACAATGTTCGTGCATCTTTGTCACTGTAATGTCAATTATTTTTAGTAGAAAAACATGGAAATTTAGGCATGTTTTCAAGTTCATGAACATTTTTCCAATTTCTCTGTTATTTTTGGAGATCAAGTTGGTGACGATGTCGGCACATAGTGGGGTTTGACCTGTTAACGTACCGTGAAAAGTCGTACAAAGTGAACGCAAAGTTGTGCAAAGTGATTGGAAAGTTTGTAGATATATTTGTATGCTTGACCGAACTTGTTGGCATATAGAAACCCGCAGTTGTAAAGTCAAATAAATGAATAAAAGCGAGGTGAAAACAGCCTATATAAGCAGAGTATCACATGAGCTGACTGGCCGTATAAATGATAGAAAACAGCATGCAAAGTTGTTAAAAGTGTTCAAAACGTTGGCGGAGTTACATGTATATTTAACATAAGTCATTGGAATGCCAACCCCGCAGTTAAATTTCGAAAACATTAAGTAAAAGTCAAGAAAATGCCAGATATATAAGCAGATTATGGCAACTACAAACCGTGCATCGAAGACAAACTGCTTGCAAAGTTTTGAAAAACGATTGCAAAGTTGTTAGATTTGTTTGGGAATGTTACATATGATATTATATTGACGGGTTACATAGTCAAAAGTTCGAAAACTTAAAAAAATATTTCGTAAATTGCCGTTAAAATAGCGTACTATTATTCGCAGCATGTAGAGGTCATAGGTCAATTCAAGAAGTTACTCGAACAAACGCTATCAGGTTTAAAACAGTGTCAAACATGAAACAGTCGCCAACTCGAGTATATTTCAAATTGCGTAAGTAGTAGTGCGGGTAGGTGAAGAAACAAAGTTTAAAGTCAAGCTCAGTCGGGCCTGGTTAGTTCTTGCATGGGAGACTGCCTGAGAAAACCAGCTAGGGAATTTTTTTTTGGTTTCATAACATACATATCAAACATATGAGACAATGTTCGTGTATCTTTTTTTCACTGTAATGTCAATTATTTTTAGTAGAAAAACATGGAAATTTAGGCATGTTATCAAGTTCATGAACATTTTTCCAATTTCTCTGTTATTTTTGGAGATCAAGTTGGTGATGATGTCGGCACATATTGGGGTTTGACGTGTTAACGTACCGTGAAAAGTCGTACAAAGTGAATGCAAAGTTGTGCAAAGTGATTGGAAAGTCTGTAGATATACTTGTATGCTTGACCTAACTTGTTGGCATATAGAAAACCGCAGTTGTAAAGTCAAATAAATGAATAAAAGCGAGATGAAAACAGCCTATATAAGCAGAGTATCACATGAGCTGACTGACCGTAAAAATGATAGAAAACAGCATGCAAAGTTGTTAAAAGTGTTCGAAACGTTGGCGGAGTTACATGTATATTTAACCTAAGTCATTGGAATGCCAACTCCGCAGTTAAATTTCGAAGGCATTAAGTAAAAGTCAAGAAAATGCCAGATATATAAGCAGATTATGGCAACTGCAAACCGTAAATCGAAGACAAACTGCTTGCAAAGTTTTGAAAAACGATTGCAAAGTTTGGAGATTCGTTTGGGAATGTTACATATGATATTATATTGACGGGTTACATAATCAAAAGTTCGAAAACTTAAAAAAATATTTTGTAAATTGCCGTTAAAATAGCGTACTATTATTCGCAGCATGTAGAGGTCATAGGTCAATTCAAGAAGTTACTCGTACAAACGCTATCAGGTTTAAAACAGTGTCAAACATGAAATAGTCGCCAACTCGAGTATATTTCAAATTGCGTAAGCAGTAGTGTGGGTAGGTGAAGAGACAAAGTTTAAAGTCAAGCTCAGTCGGGCATGATTAGTTCTTGCATGGGAGACTGCCTGAGAAAACCAGCTAGGGAATTTTTTTTTTGGTTTCATCACATACATATCAAACATATGAGACAATGTTCGTGCATCTTTTTTTCACTGTAATGTCAATTATTTTTAGTAGAAAAACATGGAAATTTAGGCATGTTATCAAGTTCATGAACATTTTTCCAATTTCTCTGTTATTTTTGGAGATCAAGTTGGTGATGATGTCAACACATAGTGGGGTTTGACCTGTTAACGTACCGTGAAAAGTCGTACAAAGTGAACGCAAAGTTGTGCAAAGTGATTGGAAAATTTGTAGATATATTTGTATGCTTGACCTAACTTGTTGGCATATAGAAACCCGCAGTTGTAAAGTCAAATAAATGAATAAAAGCGACATGAAAACAGCCTATATAAGCAGAGTATCACATGAGCTGACTGGCCGTATAAATGATAGAAAACAGCATGCAAAGTTGTTAAAAGTGTTCGAAACGTTGGCGGAGTTACATGTATATTTAACCTAAGTCATTGGAATGCCAACCCCGCAGTTAAATTTCGAAAACATTAAGTAAAAGTCAAGAAAATGCCAGATATATAAGCAGATTATGGCAACTACAAACCGTGCATCGAAGACAAACTGCTTGCAAAGTTTTGAAAAACGATTGCAAAGTTGTTAGATTCGTTTGGGAATGTTACATATGATATTATATTGACGGGTTACATAGTCAAAAGTTCGAAAACTTAAAAAAAATATTTCGTAAATTGCCGTTAAAATAGCGTACTGTTATTCGCAGCATGTAGAGGTCACAGGTCAATTCAAGAAGTTACTCGAACAAACGCTATCAGGTTTAAAACAGTGTCAAACATGAAATAGTCGCCAACTCGAGTATATTTCAAATTGCGTAAGCAGTAGTGCGGGTAGGCGAAGAAACAAAGTTTAAAGTCAAGCTCAGTCGGGCCTGGTTAGTTCTTGCATGGGAGACTGCCTGCGAAAACCAGCTAGGGATTTTTTTTGGGGTTTCATCACATACATATTAAACATATGAGACAATGTTCGTGCATCTTTTTTCACTGTAATGTCAATTATTTTTAGTAGAAAAACATGGAAATTTAGGCATGTTTTCAAGTTCATGAACATTTTTCCAATTTCTCTGTTATTTTTGGAGATCAAGTTGGTGATGATGTCGGCACATAGTGGGGTTTGACCTGTTAACGTACCGTGAAAAGTCTTACAAAGTGAACGCAAAGTTGTGCAAAGTGATTGGAAAGTTTGTAGATATATTTGTATGCTTGACCTAACTTGTTGGCATATAGAAAACCACAGTTGTAAAGTCAAATAAATGAATAAAAGCGAGATGAAAACAGCCTATATAAGCAGAGTATCACATGAGCTGACTGACCGTAAAAATGATAGAAAACAGCATGCAAAGTTGGTAAAAGCGTGCGAAACGTTGGCGGAGTTTCATGTATATTTAACCTAAGTCATTGGAATGCCAACCCCGCAGTTAAATTTCGAAAACATTAAGTAAAAGTCAAGAAAATGCCAGATATATAAGCAGATTATGGCAACTGCAAACCGTAAATCGAAGACAAACTGCTTGCAAAGTTTTGAAAAACGATTGCAAAGTTTGTAGATTCGTTTGGGAATGTTACATATGATATTATATTGACGGGTTACATAATCAAAAGTTCGAAAACTTAAAAAAATATTTCGTAAATTGCCGTTAAAGTAGCGTACTATTATTCGCAGCATGTAGAGGTCATAGGTCAATTCAAGAAGTTACTCGTACAAACGCTATCAGGTTTAAAACAGTGTCAAACATGAAATAGTCGCCAACTCGAGTATATTTCAAATTGCGTAAGCAGTAGTGTGGGTAGGTGAAGAGACAAAGTTTAAAGTCAAGCTCAGTCGGGTATGATTAGTTCTTGCATGGGAGACTGCCTGAGAAAACCAGCTAGGGATTTTTTTTTTGGTTTCATCACATACATATCAAACATATGAGACAATGTTCGTGCATCTTTTTTTCACTGTAATGTCAATTATTATTAGTAGAAAAACATGGAAATGTAGGCATGTTTTCAAGTTCATGAACATTTTTCCAATTTCTCTGTTATTTTTGGAGATCAAGTTGGTGATGATGTCGACACATAGTGGGGTTTGACCTGTTAACGTACCGTGAAAAGTCGTACAAAGTGAACGCAAAGTTGTGCAAAGTGATTGGAAAATTTGTAGATATATTTGTATGCTTGACCTAACTTGTTGGCATATAGAAACCCGCAGTTGTAAAGTCAAATAAATGAATAAAAGCGAAATGAAAACAGCCTATATAAGCAGAGTATCACATGAGCTGACTGACCGTAAAAATGATAGAAAACAGCATGCAAATTTGGTAAAAGCGTGCGAAACGTTGGCGGAGTTTCATGTATATTTAACCTAAGTCATAGGAATGCCAACCCCGCAGTTAAATTTCGAAAACATTAAGTAAAAGTCAAGAAAATGCCAGATATATAAGCAGATTATGGCAACTGCAAACCGTAAATCGAAGACAAACTGCTTGCAAAGTTTTGAAAAACGATTGCAAAGTTTGTAGATTCGTTTGGGAATGTTACATATGATATTATATTGACGGGTTACATAATCAAAAGTTCGAAAACTTAAATAAATATTTCGTAAATTGCCGTTAAAGTAGCGTACTATTATTCGC
Source organism: Saccoglossus kowalevskii (assembly GCF_978046115.1). Classification (NCBI taxonomy): domain Eukaryota; kingdom Metazoa; phylum Hemichordata; class Enteropneusta; family Harrimaniidae; genus Saccoglossus; species Saccoglossus kowalevskii. The sequence goes on along the minus strand of NC_140655.1, from coordinate 9,064,750 downwards.
AGCATGTAGAGGTCATAGGTCAATTCAAGAAGTTACTCGAACAAACGCTATCAGGTTTAAAACAGTGTCAAACATGAAATAGTCGCCAACTCGAGTATATTTCAAATTGCGTAAGCAGTAGTGCGGGTAGGTGAAGAAACAAAGTTTAAAGTCAAGCGCAGTCGGGCCTGGTTAGTTCTGCATGGGAGACTGCCTGCGAAAACCAGCTCGGGATTTTTTTTGGGGGTTTCATCACATACATATTAAACATATGAGACAATGTTCGTGCATCTTTTTTCACTGTAATGTCAATTATTTTTAGTAGAAAAACATGGAAATTTAGGCATGTTTTCAAGTTCATGAACATTTTTCCAATTTCTCTGTTATTTTTGGAGATCAAGTTGGTGATGATGTCGGCACATAGTGGGGTTTGACCTGTTAACGTACCGTGAAAAGTCGTACAAAGTGAACGCAAAGTTGTGCAAAGTGATTGGAAAGTTTGTAGATATATTTGTATGCTTGACCTAACTTGTTGGCATATAGAAACCCGCAGGTGTAAAATCAAATAAATGAATAAAAGCGAGATGAAAACAGCCTATATAAGCAGAGTATCACATGAGCTGACTGACCGTAAAAATGATAGAAAACAGCATGCATAGTTGGTAAAAGCGTGCGAAACGTTGGCGGAGTTTCATGTATATTTAACCTAAGTCATAGGAATGCCAACCCCGCAGTTAAATTTCGAAAACATTAAGTAAAAGTCAAGAAAATGCCAGATATATAAGCAGATTATGGCAACTGCAAACCGTAAATCGAAGACAAACTGCTTGCAAAGTTTTGAAAAACGATTGCAAAGTTTGTAGATTCGTTTGGGAATGTTACATATGATATTATATTGACGGGTTACATAATCAAAAGTTCGAAAACTTAAATAAATATTTCGTAAATTGCCGTTAAAGTAGCGTACTATTATTCGCAGCATGTAGAGGTCATAGGTCAATTCAAGAAGTTACTCGAACAAACGCTATCAGGTTTAAAACAGTGTCAAACATGAAATAGTCGCCAACTCGAGTATATTTCAAATTGCGTAAGCAGTAGTGCGGGTAGGTGAAGAAACAAAGTTTAAAGTCAAGCGCAGTCGGGCCTGGTTAGTTCTGCATGGGAGACTGCCTGCGAAAACCAGCTCGGGATTTTTTTTGGGGGTTTCATCACATACATATTAAACATATGAGACAATGTTCGTGCATCTTTTTTCACTGTAATGTCAATTATTTTTAGTAGAAAAACATGGAAATTTAGGCATGTTTTCAAGTTCATGAACATTTTTCCAATTTCTCTGTTATTTTTGGAGATCAAGTTGGTGATGATGTCGGCACATAGTGGGGTTTGACCTGTTAACGTACCGTGAAAAGTCGTACAAAGTGAACGCAAAGTTGTGCAAAGTGATTGGAAAGTTTGTAGATATATTTGTACGCTTGACCTAACTTGTTGGCATATAGAAACCCGCAGGTGTAAAATCAAATAAATGAATAAAAGCGAGATGAAAACAGCCTATATAAGCAGAGTATCACATGAGCTGACTGACCGTAAAAATGATAGAAAACAGCATGCATAGTTGGTAAAAGCGTGCGAAACGTTGGCGGAGTTTCATGTATATTTAACCTAAGTCATCGGAATGCCTAACCCGCAGTTAAATTTCGAAAACATTAAGTAAAATTCAAGAAAATGCCAGATATATAAGCAGATTATGGCAACTGCAAACCGTAAATCGAAGACAAACTGCTTGCAAAGTTTTGAAAAACGATTGCAAAGTTTGTAGATTCGTTTGGGAATGTTACATATGATATTATATTGACGGGTTACATAATCAAAAGTTCGAAAACTTAAAAAAATATTTCGTAAATTGCCGTTAAAGTAGCGTACCATTATTCGCAGCATGTAGAGGTCATAGGTCAATTCAAGAAGTTACTCGTACAAACGCTATCAGGTTTAAAACAGTGTCAAACATGAAATAGTCGCCAACTCGAGTATATTTCAAATTGCGTAAGCAGTAGTGCGGGTAGGCGAAGAAACAAAGTTTAAAGTCAAGCTCAGTCGGGCCTGGTTAGTTCTTGCATGGGAGACTGCCTGCGAAAACCAGCTAGGGATTTTTTTTGGGGTTTCATCACATACATATTAAACATATGAGACAATGTTTTTGCATCTTTTTTCACTGTAATGTCAATTATTTTTAGTAGAAAAACATGGAAATTTAGGCATGTTTTCAAGTTCATGAACATTTTTCCAATTTCTCTGTTATTTTTGGAGATCAAGTTGGTGATGATGTCGGCACATAGTGGAGTTTGACCTGTTAACGTACCGTGAAAAGTCTTACAAAGTGAACGCAAAGTTGTGCAAAGTGATTGGAAAGTTTGTAGATATATTTGTATGCTTGACCTAACTTGTTGGCATATAGAAAACCACAGTTGTAAAGTCAAATAAATGAATAAAAGCGAGATGAAAACAGCCTATATAAGCAGAGTATCACATGAGCTGACTGACCGTAAAAATGATAGAAAACAGCATGCAAAGTTGGTAAAAGCGTGCGAAACGTTGGCGGAGTTTCATGTATATTTAACCTAAGTCATTGGAATGCCAACCCCTCAGTTAAATTTCGAAAACATTAAGTAAAAGTCAAGAAAATGCCAGATATATAAGCAGATTATGGCAACTGCAAACCGTAAATCGAAGACAAACTGCTTGCAAAGTTTTGAAAAACGATTGCAAAGTTTGTAGATTCGTTTGGGAATGTTACATATGATATTATATTGACGGGTTACATAATCAAAAGTTCGAAAACTTAAAAAAATATTTCGTAAATTGCCGTTAAAGTAGCGTACTATTATTCGCAGCATGTAGAGGTCATAGGTCAATTCAAGAAGTTACTCGTACAAACGCTATCAGGTTTAAAACAGTGTCAAACATGAAATAGTCGCCAACTCGAGTATATTTCAAATTGCGTAAGCAGTAGTGTGGGTAGGTGAAGAGACAAAGTTTAAAGTCAAGCTCAGTCGGGTATGATTAGTTCTTGCATGGGAGACTGCCTGAGAAAACCAGCTAGGGATTTTTTTTTTTGGTTTCATCACATACATATCAAACATATGAGACAATGTTCGTGCATCTTTTTTTCACTGTAATGTCAATTATTATTAGTAGAAAAACATGGAAATGTAGGCATGTTTTCAAGTTCATGAACATTTTTCCAATTTCTCTGTTATTTTTGGAGATCAAGTTGGTGATGATGTCGACACATAGTGGGGTTTGACCTGTTAACGTACCGTGAAAAGTCGTACAAAGTGAACGCAAAGTTGTGCAAAGTGATTGGAAAATTTGTAGATATATTTGTATGCTTGACCTAACTTGTTGGCATATAGAAACCCGCAGTTGTAAAGTCAAATAAATGAATAAAAGCGAAATGAAAACAGCCTATATAAGCAGAGTATCACATGAGCTGACTGACCGTAAAAATGATAGAAACCAGCATGCAAATTTGGTAAAAGCGTGCGAAACGTTGGCGGAGTTTCATGTATATTTAACCTAAGTCATTGGAATGCCAACCCCGCAGTTAAATTTCGAAAACATTAAGTAAAAGTCAAGAAAATGCCAGATATATAAGCAGATTATGGCAACTGCAAACCGTAAATCGAAGACAAACTGCTTGCAAAGTTTTGAAAAACGATTGCAAAGTTTGTAGATTCGTTTGGGAATGTTACATATGATATTATATTGACGGGTTACATAATCAAAAGTTCGAAAACTTAAATAAATATTTCGTAAATTGCCGTTAAAGTAGCGTACTATTATTCGCAGCATGTAGAGGTCATAGGTCAATTCAAGAAGTTACTCGAACAAACGCTATCAGGTTTAAAACAGTGTCAAACATGAAATAGTCGCCAACTCGAGTATATTTCAAATTGCGTAAGCAGTAGTGCGGGTAGGTGAAGAAACAAAGTTTAAAGTCAAGCGCAGTCGGGCCTGGTTAGTTCTGCATGGGAGACTGCCTGCGAAAACCAGCTCGGGATTTTTTTGGGGGGTTTCATCACATACATATTAAACATATGAGACAATGTTCGTGCATCTTTTTTCACTGTAATGTCAATTATTTTTAGTAGAAAAACATGGAAATTTAGGCATGTTTTCAAGTTCATGAACATTTTTCCAATTTCTCTGTTATTTTTGGAGATCAAGTTGGTGATGATGTCGGCACATAGTGGGGTTTGACCTGTTAACGTACCGTGAAAAGTCGTACAAAGTGAACGCAAAGTTGTGCAAAGTGATTGGAAAGTTTGTAGATATATTTGTATGCTTGACCTAACTTGTTGGCATATAGAAACCCGCAGTTGTAAAATCAAATAAATGAATAAAAGCGAGATGAAAACAGCCTATATAAGCAGAGTATCACATGAGCTGACTGACCGTAAAAATGATAGAAAACAGCATGCATAGTTGGTAAAAGCGTGCGAAACGTTGGCGGAGTTTCATGTATATTTAACCTAAGTCATCGGAATGCCTACCCCGCAGTTAAATTTCGAAAACATTAAGTAAAATTCAAGAAAATGCCAGATATATAAGCAGATTATGGCAACTGCAAACCGTAAATCGAAGACAAACTGCTTGCAAAGTTTTGAAAAACGATTGCAAAGTTTGTAGATTCGTTTGGGAATGTTACATATGATATTATATTGACGGGTTACATAATCAAAAGTTCGAAAACTTAAAAAAATATTTCGTAAATTGCCGTTAAAGTAGCGTACCATTATTCGCAGCATGTAGAGGTCATAGGTCAATTCAAGAAGTTACTCGTACAAACGCTATCAGGTTTAAAACAGTGTCAAACATGAAATAGTCGCCAACTCGAGTATATTTCAAATTGCGTAAGCAGTAGTGTGGGTAGGTGAAGAGACAAAGTTTAAAGTCAAGCTCAGTCGGGTATGATTAGTTCTTGCATGGGAGACTGCCTGAGAAAACCAGCTAGGGAATTTTTTTTTTGGTTTCATCACATACATATCAAACATATGAGACAATGTTCGTGCATCTTTTTTTCACTGTAATGTCAATTATTATTAGTAGAAAAACATGGAAATGTAGGCATGTTTTCAAGTTCATGAACATTTTTCCAATTTCTCTGTTATTTTTGGAGATCAAGTTGGTGATGATGTCGACACATAGTGGGGTTTGACCTGTTAACGTACCGTGAAAAGTAGTACAAAGTGAAAGCAAAGTTGTGCAAAGTGATTGCAAAATTTGTAGATATATTTGTATGCTTGACCTAACTTGTTGGCATATAGAAACCCGCAGTTGTAAAGTCAAAAAAATGAATAAAAGCGAGATGAAAACAGCCTATATAAGCAGAGTATCACATGAGATGACTGACCGTAAAAATGATAGAAAACAGCATGCAAAGTTGGTAAAAGTGTACGAAACGTTGGCGGAGTTACATGTATATTTAACCTAAGTCATTGGAATGCCAACCCCGCAGTTAAATTTCGAAAACTTTAAGTAATTGTCTGGAAAATGCCAGACATATAAGCAGATTATGGCAATTGCAAACATATGAGACAATGTTCGTGCATCTTTTTTCACTGTAATGTCAATTATTTTTAGTAGAAAAACATGGAAATTTAGGCATGTTTTCAAGTTCATGAACATTTTTCCAATTTCTCTGTTATTTTTGGAGATCAAGTTGGTGATGATGTCGGCACATAGTGGAGTTTGACCTGTTAACGTACCGTGAAAAGTCTTACAAAGTGAACGCAAAGTTGTGCAAAGTGATTGGAAAGTTTGTAGATATATTTGTATGCTTGACCTAACTTGTTGGCATATAGAAAACCACAGTTGTAAAGTCAAATAAATGAATAAAAGCGAGATGAAAACAGCCTATATAAGCAGAGTATCACATGAGCTGACTGACCGTAAAAATGATAGAAAACAGCATGCAAAGTTGGTAAAAGCGTGCGAAACGTTGGCGGAGTTTCATGTATATTTAACCTAAGTCATTGGAATGCCAACCCCGCAGTTAAATTTCGAAAACATTAAGTAAAAGTCAAGAAAATGCCAGATATATAAGCAGATTATGGCAACTGCAAACCGTAAATCGAAGACAAACTGCTTGCAAAGTTTTGAAAAACGATTGCAAAGTTTGTAGATTCGTTTGGGAATGTTACATATGATATTATATTGACGGGTTACATAATCAAAAGTTCGAAAACTTAAATAAATATTTCGTAAATTGCCGTTAAAGTAGCGTACTATTATTCGCAGCATGTAGAGGTCATAGGTCAATTCAAGAAGTTACTCGAACAAACGCTATCAGGTTTAAAACAGTGTCAAACATGAAATAGTCGCCAACTCGAGTATATTTCAAATTGCGTAAGCAGTAGTGCGGGTAGGTGAAGAAACAAAGTTTAAAGTCAAGCGCAGTCGGGCCTGGTTAAATCTGCATGGGAGACTGCCTGCGAAAACCAGCTAGGGATTTTTTTGGGGGGTTTCATCACATACATATTAAACATATGAGACAATGTTCGTGCATCTTTTTTCACTGTAATGTCAATTATTTTTAGTAGAAAAATATGGAAATTTAGGCATGTTTTCAAGTTCATGAACATTTTTCCAATTTCTCTGTTATTTTTGGAGATCAAGTTGGTGATGATGTCGGCACATAGTGGAGTTTGACCTGTTAACGTACCGTGAAAAGTCTTACAAAGTGAACGCAAAGTTGTGCAAAGTGATTGGAAAGTTTGTAGATATATTTGTATGCTTGACCTAACTTGTTGGCATATAGAAAACCACAGTTGTAAAGTCAAATAAATGAATAAAAGCGAGATGAAAACAGCCTATATAAGCAGAGTATCACATGAGCTGACTGACCGTAAAAATGATAGAAAACAGCATGCAAAGTTGGTAAAAGCGTGCGAAACGTTGGCGGAGTTTCATGTATATTTAACCTAAGTCATTGGAATGCCAACCCCGCAGTTAAATTTCGAAAAAATTAAGTAAAAGTCAAGAAAATGCCAGATATATAAGCAGATTATGGCAACTGCAAACCGTAAATCGAAGACAAACTGCTTGCAAAGTTTTGAAAAACGATTGCAAAGTTTGTAGATTCGTTTGGGAATGTTACATATGATATTATATTGACGGGTTACATAATCAAAAGTTCGAAAACTTAAAAAAATATTTCGTAAATTGCCGTTAAAGTAGCGTACTATTATTCGCAGCATGTAGAGGTCATAGGTCAATTCAAGAAGTTACTCGTACAAACGCTATCAGGTTTAAAACAGTGTCAAACATGAAATAGTCGCCAACTCGAGTATATTTCAACTTGCGTAAGCAGTAGTGTGGGTAGGTGAAGAGACAAAGTTTAAAGTCAAGCTCAGTCGGGTATGATTAGTTCTTGCATGGGAGACTGCCTGAGAAAACCAGCTAGGGATTTTTTTTTTTGGTTTCATCACATACATATCAAACATATGAGACAATGTTCGTGCATCTTTTTTTCACTGTAATGTCAATTATTATTAGTAGAAAAACATGGAAATGTAGGCATGTTTTCAAGTTCATGAACATTTTTCCAATTTCTCTGTTATTTTTGGAGATCAAGTTGGTGATGATGTCGACACATAGTGGGGTTTGACCTGTTAACGTACCGTGAAAAGTCGTACAAAGTGAACGCAAAGTTGTGCAAAGTGATTGGAAAATTTGTAGATATATTTGTATGCTTGACCTAATTTGTTGGCATATAGAAACCCGCAGTTGTAAAGTCAAATAAATGAATAAAAGCGAAATGAATACAGCCTATATAAGCAGAGTATCACATGAGCTGACTGACCGTAAAAATGATAGAAAACAGCATGCAAATTTGGTAAAAGCGTGCGAAACGTTGGCGGAGTTTCATGTATATTTAACCTAAGTCATTGGAATGCCAACCCCGCAGTTAAATTTCGAAAACATTAAGTAAAAGTCAAGAAAATGCCAGATATATAAGCAGATTATGGCAACTGCAAACCGTAAATCGAAGACAAACTGCTTGCAAAGTTTTGAAAAACGATTGCAAAGTTTGTAGATTCGTTTGGGAATGTTACATATGATATTATATTGACGGGTTACATAATCAAAAGTTCGAAAACTTAAATAAATATTTCGTAAATTGCCGTTAAAGTAGCGTACTATTATTCGCAGCATGTAGAGGTCATAGGTCAATTCAAGAAGTTACTCGAACAAACGCTATCAGGTTTAAAACAGTGTCAAACATGAAATAGTCGCCAACTCGAGTATATTTCAAATTGCGTAAGCAGTAGTGCGGGTAGGTGAAGAAACAAAGTTTAAAGTCAAGCGCAGTCGGGCCTGGTTAAATCTGCATGGGAGACTGCCTGCGAAAACCAGCTAGGGATTTTTTTGGGGGGTTTCATCACATACATATTAAACATATGAGACAATGTTCGTGCATCTTTTTTCACTGTAATGTCAATTATTTTTAGTAGAAAAATATGGAAATTTAGGCATGTTTTCAAGTTCATGAACATTTTTCCAATTTCTCTGTTATTTTTGGAGATCAAGTTGGTGATGATGTCGGCACATAGTGGGGTTTGACGTGTTAACGTACCGTGAAAAGCCGTACAAAGTGAACGCAAAGTTGTGCAAAGTGATTGGAAAGTTTGTAGATATATTTGTATGCTTGACCTAACTTGTTGGCATATAGAAACCCGCAGTTGTAAAATCAAATAAATGAATAAAAGCGAGATGAAAACAGCCTATATAAGCAGAGTATCACATGAGCTGACTGACCGTAAAAATGATAGAGAACAGCATGCATAGTTGGTAAAAGCGTGCGAAACGTTGGCGGAGTTTCATGTATATTTAACCTAAGTCATCGGAATGCCAACCCCGCAGTTAAATTTCGAAAACATTAAGTAAAATTCAAGAAAATGCCAGATATATAAGCAGATTATGGCAACTGCAAACCGTAAATCGAAGACAAACTGCTTGCAAAGTTTTGAAAAACGATTGCAAAGTTTGTAGATTCGTTTGGGAATGTTACATATGATATTATATTGACGGGTTACATAATCAAAAGTTCGAAAACTTAAAAAAATATTTCGTAAATTGCCGTTAAAGTAGCGTACCATTATTCGCAGCATGTAGAGGTCATAGGTCAATTCAAGAAGTTACTCGTACAAACGCTATCAGGTTTAAAACAGTGTCAAACATGAAATAGTCGCCAACTCGAGTATATTTCAAATTGCGTAAGCAGTAGTGTGGGTAGGTGAAGAGACAAAGTTTAAAGTCAAGCTCAGTCGGGTATGATTAGTTCTTGCATGGGAGACTGCCTGAGAAAACCGGCTAGGGAATTTTTTTTTTGGTTTCATCACATACATATCAAACATATGAGACAATGTTCGTGCATCTTTTTTTCACTGTAATGTCAATTATTATTAGTAGAAAAACATGGAAATGTAGGCATGTTTTCAAGTTCATGAACATTTTTCCAATTTCTCTGTTATTTTTGGAGATCAAGTTGGTGATGATGTCGACACATAGTGGGGTTTGACCTGTTAACGTACCGTGAAAAGTAGTACAAAGTGAACGCAAAGTTGTGCAAAGTGATTGCAAAATTTGTAGATATATTTGTATGCTTGACCTAACTTGTTGGCATATAGAAACCCGCAGTTGTAAAGTCAAATAAATGAATAAAAGCGAGATGAAAACAGCCTATATAAGCAGAGTATCACATGAGCTGACTGACCATAAAAATGATAGAAAACAGCATGCAAAGTTGGTAAAAGTGTACGAAACGTTGGCGGAGTTACATGTATATTTAACCTAAGTCATTGGAATGCCAACCCCGCAGTTAAATTTCGAAAACATTAAGTAATTGTCTGGAAAATACCAGACATATAAGCAGATTATGGCAATTGCAAACATATGAGACAATGTTCGTGCATCTTTTTTTCACTGTAATGTCAATTATTTTTTAGTAGAAAAACATGGAAATTTAGGCATGTTATCAAGTTCATGAACATTTTTCCAATTTCGCTGTTATTTTTGGAGTGCAAGTTGGTGATGATGTCGGCACATATTGGGGTTTGACTTGTTAACGTACCGTGAAAAGTCGTACAAAGTGAACGCAAAGTTGTGCAAAGTGATTGGAAAGTTTGTAGATATATTTGTATGCTTGACCTAACTTGTTGGCATATAGAAACCCGCAGGTGTAAAGTCAAATAAATGAATAAAAGCGAGATGAAAACAGTCTATATAAGCAGAGTATCACATGAGCTGACTGACCGTAAAAATGATAGAAAACAGCATGCAAAGTTGTTAAAAGTGTTCGAAACGTTGGCGGAGTTACATGTATATTTAACCTAAGTCATTGGAATGCCAACCCCGCAGTTAAATTTCGAAAACATTAAGTAAAAGTCAAGAAAATGCCAGATATAAAAGCAGATTAAGGCAACTGAAAACCGTAAATCGAAGACAAACTGCTTGCAAAGTTTTGAAAAACGATTGCAAAGTTTGTAGATTCGTTTGGGAATGTTACATATGATATTATATTGACGGGTTACATAATCAAAAGTTCGAAAACTTAAAAAAATATTTCGTAAATTGCCGTTAAAATAGCGTACTTTTATTCGCAGCATGTAGAGGTCATAGGTCTATTCAAGAAGTTACTCGAACAAACGCTATCAGGTTTAAAACAGTGTCAAACATGAAATAGTCGCCAACACGAGTATATTTCAAATTGGTAAGCAGTAGTGCGGGTAGGTGAAGAGAAAAAGTTTAAAGTCAAGCTCAGTCGGGCCTGGTTAGTTCTTGCATGGGAGACTGCCTGAGAAAACCAGCTAGGGATTTTTTTGTTGGTTTCATCACATACATATCAAACATATGAGACAATGTTCGTGCATCTTTTTTTCACTGTAATGTCAATTATTTTTAGAAGAAAAACATGGAAATTTAGGCATGTTATCAAGTTCATGAACATTTTTCCAATTTCTCTGTTATTTTTGGAGATCAAGTTGGTGATGATGTCGGCACATATTGGGGTTTGACCTGCTAACGTACCGTGAAAAGTCGTACAAAGTGAACGCAAAGTTGTGCAACGTGATTGGAAAGTTTGTAGATATATTTGTATGCTTGACCTAACTTGTTGGCATATAGAAACCCGCAGGTGTAAAGTCAAATAAATGAATAAAAGCGAGATGAAAACAGCCGATATAAGCAGAGTATCACATGAGCTGACTGGCCGTATAAATGATAGAAAACAGCATGCAAAGTTGGTAAAAGCGTGCGAAACGTTGGCGGAGTTTCATGTATATTTAACCTAAGTCATTGGAATGCCAACCCCGCAGTTAAATTTCGAAAACATTAAGTAAAAGTCAAGAAAATGCCAGATATATAAGCAGATTATGGCAACTGCAAACCGTAAATCGAAGACAAACTGCTTGCAAAGTTTTGAAAAACGATTGCAAAGTTTGGAGATTCGTTTGGGAATGTTACATATGATATTATATTGACGGGTTACATAGTCAAAAGTTCGAAAACTTAAAAAAATATTTCGTAAATTGCCGTTAAAGTAGCGTACTATTATTCGCAGCATGTAGAGGTCATAGGTCAATTCAAGAAGTTACTCGAACAAACGCTATCAGGTTTAAAACAGTGTCAAACATGATATAGTCGCCAACTCGAGTATATTTCAAATTGCGTAAGCAGTAGTGTGGGTAGGTGAAGAGACAAAGTTTAAAGTCAAGCTCAGTCGGGCCTGGTTAGTTCTTGCATGGGAGACTGCCTGAGAAAACCAGCTAGGGAATTTTTTGTTGGTTTCGTCACATACATATCAAACATATGAGACAATGTTCGTGCATCTTTTTTTCACTGTAATGTCAATTATTATTAGTAGAAAAACATGGAAATTTAGGCATGTTTTCAAGTTCATGAACATTTTTCCAATTTCTCTGTTATTTTTGGAGATCAAGTTGGTGATGATGTCGGCACATAGTTGGGTTTGACCTGTTAACGTACCGTGAAAAGTCGTACAAAGTGAACGCAAAGTTGTGCAAAGTGATTGGAAAGTTTGTAGATATATTTGTATGCTTGACCTAACTTGTTGGCATATAGAAACCCGCAGGTGTAAAGTCAAATAAATGAATAAAAGCGAGATGAAAACAGTCTATATAAGCAGAGTATCACATGAGCTGACTGGCCGTATAAATGATAGAAAACAGCATGCAAAGTTGGTAAAAGCGTGCGAAACGTTGGCGGAGTTTCATGTATATTTAACCTAAGTCATTGGAATGCCAACCCCGCAGTTAAATTTCGAAAACATTAAGTAAAAGTCAAGAAAATGCCAGATATATAAGCAGATTATGGCAACTGCAAACCGTAAATCGAAGACAAACTGCTTGCAAAGTTTTGAAAAACGATTGCAAAGTTTGTAGATTCGTTTGGGAATGTTACATATGATATTATATTGACGGGTTACATAGTCAAAAGTTCGAAAACTTAAAAAAATATTTCGTAAATTGCCGTTAAAGTAGCGTACTATTATTCGCAGCATGTAGAGGTCATAGGTCAATTCAAGAAGTTACTCGAACAAACGCTATCAGGTTTAAAACAGTGTCAAACATGATATAGTCGCCAACTCGAGTATATTTCAAATTGCGTAAGCAGTAGTGTGGGTAGGTGAAGAGACAAAGTTTAAAGTCAAGCTCAGTCGGGCCTGGTTAGTTCTTGCATGGGAGACTGCCTGAGAAAACCAGCTAGGGAATTTTTTTTTGGTTTCATCACATACATATCAAACATATGAGACAATGTTCGTGCATCTTTTTTTCACTGTAATGTCAATTATTATTAGTAGAAAAACATGGAAATTTAGGCATGTTTTCAAGTTCATGAACATTTTTCCAATTTCTCTGTTATTTTTGGAGATCAAGTTGGTGATGATGTCGGCACATAGTTGGGTTTGACCTGTTAACGTACCGTGAAAAGTCGTACAAAGTGAACGCAAAGTTGTGCAAAGTGATTGGAAAGTTTGTAGATATATTTGTATGCTTGACCTAACTTGTTGGCATATAGAAACCCGCAGGTGTAAAGTCAAATAAATGAATAAAAGCGAGATGAAAACAGTCTATATAAGCAGAGTATCACATGAGCTGACTGACCGTAAAAATGATAGAAAACAGCATGCAAAGTTGTTAAAAGTGTTCGAAACGTTGGCGGAGTTACATGTATATTTAACCTAAGTCATTGGAATGCCAACCCCGCAGTTAAATTTCGAAAACATTAAGTAAAAGTCAAGAAAATGCCAGATATAAAAGCAGATTAAGGCAACTGAAAACCGTAAATCGAAGACAAACTGCTTGCAAAGTTTTGAAAAACGATTGCAAAGTTTGTAGATTCGTTTGGGAATGTTACATATGATATTATATTGACGGGTTACATAATCAAAAGTTCGAAAACTTAAAAAAATATTTCGTAAATTGCCGTTAAAATAGCGTACTTTTATTCGCAGCATGTAGAGGTCATAGGTCTATTCAAGAAGTTACTCGAACAAACGCTATCAGGTTTAAAACAGTGTCAAACATGAAATAGTCGCCAACACGAGTATATTTCAAATTGCGTAAGCAGTAGTGCGGGTAGGTGAAGAGAAAAAGTTTAAAGTCAAGCTCAGTCGGGCCTGGTTAGTTCTTGCATGGGAGACTGCCTGAGAAAACCAGCTAGGGATTTTTTTGTTGGTTTCATCACATACATATCAAACATATGAGACAATGTTCGTGCATCTTTTTTTCACTGTAATGTCAATTATTTTTAGAAGAAAAACATGGAAATTTAGGCATGTTATCAAGTTCATGAACATTTTTCCAATTTCTCTGTTATTTTTGGAGATCAAGTTGGTGATGATGTCGGCACATATTGGGGTTTGACCTGCTAACGTACCGTGAAAAGTCGTACAAAGTGAACGCAAAGTTGTGCAACGTGATTGGAAAGTTTGTAGATATATTTGTATGCTTGACCTAACTTGTTGGCATATAGAAACCCGCAGGTGTAAAGTCAAATAAATGAATAAAAGCGAGATGAAAACAGCCGATATAAGCAGAGTATCACATGAGCTGACTGGCCGTATAAATGATAGAAAACAGCATGCAAAGTTGGTAAAAGCGTGCGAAACGTTGGCGGAGTTTCATGTATATTTAACCTAAGTCATTGGAATGCCAACCCCGCAGTTAAATTTCGAAAACATTAAGTAAAAGTCAAGAAAATGCCAGATATATAAGCAGATTATGGCAACTGCAAACCGTAAATCGAAGACAAACTGCTTGCAAAGTTTTGAAAAACGATTGCAAAGTTTGGAGATTCGTTTGGGAATGTTACATATGATATTATATTGACGGGTTACATAGTCAAAAGTTCGAAAACTTAAAAAAATATTTCGTAAATTGCCGTTAAAGTAGCGTACTATTATTCGCAGCATGTAGAGGTCATAGGTCAATTCAAGAAGTTACTCGAACAAACGCTATCAGGTTTAAAACAGTGTCAAACATGATATAGTCGCCAACTCGAGTATATTTCAAATTGCGTAAGCAGTAGTGTGGGTAGGTGAAGAGACAAAGTTTAAAGTCAAGCTCAGTCGGGCCTGGTTAGTTCTTGCATGGGAGACTGCCTGAGAAAACCAGCTAGGGAATTTTTTGTTGGTTTCGTCACATACATATCAAACATATGAGACAATGTTCGTGCATCTTTTTTTCACTGTAATGTCAATTATTATTAGTAGAAAAACATGGAAATTTAGGCATGTTTTCAAGTTCATGAACATTTTTCCAATTTCTCTGTTATTTTTGGAGATCAAGTTGGTGATGATGTCGGCACATAGTTGGGTTTGACCTGTTAACGTACCGTGAAAAGTCGTACAAAGTGAACGCAAAGTTGTGCAAAGTGATTGGAAAGTTTGTAGATATATTTGTATGCTTGACCTAACTTGTTGGCATATAGAAACCCGCAGGTGTAAAGTCAAATAAATGAATAAAAGCGAGATGAAAACAGTCTATATAAGCAGAGTATCACATGAGCTGACTGGCCGTATAAATGATAGAAAACAGCATGCAAAGTTGGTAAAAGCGTGCGAAACGTTGGCGGAGTTTCATGTATATTTAACCTAAGTCATTGGAATGCCAACCCCGCAGTTAAATTTCGAAAACATTAAGTAAAAGTCAAGAAAATGCCAGATATATAAGCAGATTATGGCAACTGCAAACCGTAAATCGAAGACAAACTGCTTGCAAAGTTTTGAAAAACGATTGCAAAGTTTGTAGATTCGTTTGGGAATGTTACATATGATATTATATTGACGGGTTACATAGTCAAAAGTTCGAAAACTTAAAAAAATATTTCGTAAATTGCCGTTAAAGTAGCGTACTATTATTCGCAGCATGTAGAGGTCATAGGTCAATTCAAGAAGTTACTCGAACAAACGCTATCAGGTTTAAAACAGTGTCAAACATGATATAGTCGCCAACTCGAGTATATTTCAAATTGCGTAAGCAGTAGTGTGGGTAGGTGAAGAGACAAAGTTTAAAGTCAAGCTCAGTCGGGCCTGGTTAGTTCTTGCATGGGAGACTGCCTGAGAAAACCAGCTAGGGAATTTTTTTTTGGTTTCATCACATACATATCAAACATATGAGACAATGTTCGTGCATCTTTTTTTCACTGTAATGTCAATTATTATTAGTAGAAAAACATGGAAATTTAGGCATGTTTTCAAGTTCATGAACATTTTTCCAATTTCTCTGTTATTTTTGGAGATCAAGTTGGTGATGATGTCGGCACATAGTTGGGTTTGACCTGTTAACGTACCGTGAAAAGTCGTACAAAGTGAACGCAAAGTTGTGCAAAGTGATTGGAAAGTTTGTAGATATATTTGTATGCTTGACCTAACTTGTTGGCATATAGAAACCCGCAGTTGTAAAGTCAAATAAATGAATAAAAGCGAGATGAAAACAGTCTATATAAGCAGAGTATCACATGAGCTGACTGACCGTAAAAATGATAGAAAACAGCATGCAAAGTTCGTAAAAGCGTGCGAAACGTTGGCGGAGTTTCATGTATATTTAACCTAAGTCATTGGAATGCCAACCCCGCAGTTAAATTTCGAAAACATTAAGTAAAAGTCAAGAAAATGCCAGATATAAAAGCAGATTAAGGCAACTGAAACCGTAAATCGAAGACAAACTGCTTGCAAAGTTTTGAAAAACGATTGCAAAGTTTGTAGATTCGTGTGGGAATGTTACATATGATATTATATTGACGGGTTACATAATCAAAAGTTCGAAAACTTAAAAAAATATTTCGTAAATTGCCGTTAAAATAGCGTACTTTTATTCGCAGCATGTAGAGGTCATAGGTCTATTCAAGAAGTTACTCGAACAAACGCTATCAGGTTTAAAACAGTGTCAAACATGAAATAGTCGCCAACTCGAGTATATTTCAAATTGTGTAAGCAGTAGTGCGGGTAGGTGAAGAGAAAAAGTTTAAAGTCAAGCTCATTGGGCCTGGTTAGTTCTTGCATGGGAGACTGCCTGAGAAAACTAGCAAGGGATTTTTTTTTTGGTTTCATCACATACATATCAAACATATGAGACAATGTTCGTGCATCTTTTTTTCACTGTAATGTCAATTATTTTTAGTAGAAAAACATGGAAATTTAGGCATGTTATCAAGTTCATGAACATTTTTCCAATTTCTCTGTTATTTTTGGAGATCAAGTTGGTGATGATGTCGGCACATATTGGGGTTTGACCTGTTAACGTACCGTGAAAAGTCGTACAAAGTGAACGCAAAGTTGTGCAACGTGATTGGAAAGTTTGTAGATATATTTGTATGCTTGACCTAACTTGTTGGCATATAGAAACCCGCAGGTGTAAAGTCAAATAAATGAATAAAAGCGAGATGAAAACAGTCTATATAAGCAGAGTATCACATGAGCTGACTGGCCGTATAAATGATAGAAAACAGCATGCAAAGTTGTTAAAAGTGTTCGAAACGTTGGCGGAGTTACACGTATATTTAACCTAAGTCATTGGAATGCCAACCCCGCAGTTAAATTTCGAAAACATTAAGTAAAAGTCACGAAAATGCCAGATATATAAGCAGATTATGGCAACTGCAAACCGTAAATCGAAGACAAACTGCTTGCAAAGTTTTGAAAAACGATTGCAAAGTTTGTAGATTCGTTTGGGAATGTTACATATGATATTATATTGACGGGTTACATAGTCAAAAGTTCGAAAACTTAAAAAAAATATTTCGTAAATTGCCGTTAAAGTAGCGTACTATTATTCGCTGCATGTAGAGGTCATAGGTCAATTCAAGAAGTTACTCGTACAAACGCTATCAGGTTTAAAACAGTGTCAAACATGAAATAGTCGCCAACTCAAGTATATTTCAAATTGCGTAAGCAGTAGTGTGGGTAGGTGAAGAGACAAAGTTTAAAGTCAAGCTTAGTCGGGCCTGGTTAGTTCTTGCATGGGAGACTGCCTGAGAAAACCAGCTAGGGAATTTTTTTTTGGTTTCGTCACATACATATTAAACATATGAGACAATGTTCGTGCATCTTTTTTTCACTGTAATGTCAATTATTATTAGTAGAAAAACATGGAAATTTAGGCATGTTTTCAAGTTCATGAACATTTTTCCAATTTCTCTGTTATTTTTGGAGATCAAGTTGGTGATGATGTCGGCACATATTGGGGTTTGACCTGTTAACGTACCGTGAAAAGTCGTACAAAGTGAACGCAAAGTTGTGCAACGTGATTGGAAAGTTTGTAGATATATTTGTATGCTTGACCTAACTTGTTGGCATATAGAAACCCGCAGGTGTAAAGTCAAATAAATGAATAAAAGCGAGATGAAAACAGCCGATATAAGCAGAGTATCACATGAGCTGACTGGCCGTATAAATGATAGAAAACAGCATGCAAAGTTGGTAAAAGCGTGCGAAACGTTGGCGGAGTTTCATGTATATTTAACCTAAGTCATTGGAATGCCAACCCCGCAGTTAAATTTCGAAAATATTAAGTAAAAGTCAAGAAAATGCCAGATATATAAGCAGATTATGGCAACTGCAAACCGTAAATCGAAGACAAACTGCTTGCAAAGTTTTGAAAAACGATTGCAAAGTTTGTAGATTCGTTTGGGAATGTTACATATGATATTATATTGACGGGTTACATAGTCAAAAGTTCGAAAACTTAAAAAAATATTTCGTAAATTGCCGTTAAAGTAGCGTACTATTATTCGCAGCATGTAGAGGTCATAGGTCAATTCAAGAAGTTACTCGAACAAACGCTATCAGGTTTAAAAACAGTGTCAAACATGAAATAGTCGCCAACTCGAGTATATTTCAAATTGCGTAAGCAGTAGTGTGGGTAGGTGAAGAGACAAAGTTTAAAGTCAAGCTCAGTCGGGCCTGGTTAGTTCTTTCATGGGAGACTGCCTGAGAAAACCAGCTAGGGAATTTTTTTTGGTTTCGTCACATACATATCAAACATATGAAACAAAGTTCGTGCATCTTTTTTTCACTGTAATGTCAATTATTATTAGTAGAAAAACATGGAAATTTAGGCATGTTTTCAAGTTCATGAACATTTTTCCAATTTCTCTGTTATTTTTGGAGATCAAGTTGGTGATGATGTCGGCACATAGTGGGGTTTGACCTGTTAACGTACCGTGAAAAGTCGTACAAAGTGAACGAAAAGTTGTGCAAAGTGATTGGAAAATTTGTAGATATATTTGTATGCTTGACCTAACTTGTTGGCATATAGAAACCCGCAGTTGTAAAGTCAAATAAATGAATAAAAGCGAGATGAAAACAGTCTATATAAGCAGAGTATCACATGAGCTGACTGGCCGTATAAATGATAGAAAACAGCATGCAAAGTTGTTAAAAGTGTTCGAAACGTTGGCGGAGTTACACGTATATTTAACCTAAGTCATTGGAATGCCAACCCCGCAGTTAAATTTCGAAAACATTAAGTAAAAGTCACGAAAATGCCAGATATATAAGCAGATTATGGCAACTGCAAACCGTAAATCGAAGACAAACTGCTTGCAAAGTTTTGAAAAACGATTGCAAAGTTTGTAGATTCGTTTGGGAATGTTACATATGATATTATATTGACGGGTTACATAGTCAAAAGTTCGAAAACTTAAAAAAAATATTTCGTAAATTGCCGTTAAAGTAGCGTACTATTATTCGCTGCATGTAGAGGTCATAGGTCAATTCAAGAAGTTACTCGTACAAACGCTATCAGGTTTAAAACAGTGTCAAACATGAAATAGTCGCCAACTCAAGTATATTTCAAATTGCGTAAGCAGTAGTGTGGGTAGGTGAAGAGACAAAGTTTAAAGTCAAGCTTAGTCGGGCCTGATTAGTTCTTGCATGGGAGACTGCCTGAGAAAACCAGCTAGGGAATTTTTTTTTGGTTTCGTCACATACATATTAAACATATGAGACAATGTTCGTGCATCTTTTTTTCACTGTAATGTCAATTATTATTAGTAGAAAAACATGGAAATTTAGGCATGTTTTCAAGTTCATGAACATTTTTCCAATTTCTCTGTTATTTTTGGAGATCAAGTTGGTGATGATGTCGGCACATATTGGGGTTTGACCTGTTAACGTACCGTGAAAAGTCGTACAAAGTGAACGCAAAGTTGTGCAACGTGATTGGAAAGTTTGTAGATATATTTGTATGCTTGACCTAACTTGTTGGCATATAGAAACCCGCAGGTGTAAAGTCAAATAAATGAATAAAAGCGAGATGAAAACAGCCGATATAAGCAGAGTATCACATGAGCTGACTGGCCGTATAAATGATAGAAAACAGCATGCAAAGTTTGTAAAAGCGTGCGAAACGTTGGCGGAGTTTCATGTATATTTAACCTAAGTCATTGGAATGCCAACCCCGCAGTTAAATTTCGAAAACATTAAGTAAAAGTCAAGAAAATGCCAGATATAAAAGCAGATTAAGGCAACTGAAACCGTAAATCGAAGACAAACTGCTTGCAAAGTTTTGAAAAACGATTGCAAAGTTTGTAGATTCGTGTGGGAATGTTACATATGATATTATATTGACGGGTTACATAATCAAAAGTTCGAAAACTTAAAAAAATATTTCGTAAATTGCCGTTAAAATAGCGTACTTTTATTCGCAGCATGTAGAGGTCATAGGTCTATTCAAGAAGTTACTCGAACAAACGCTATCAGGTTTAAAACAGTGTCAAACATGAAATAGTCGCCAACTCGAGTATATTTCAAATTGTGTAAGCAGTAGTGCGGGTAGGTGAAGAGAAAAAGTTTAAAGTCAAGCTCATTGGGCCTGGTTAGTTCTTGCATGGGAGACTGCCTGAGAAAACCAGCTAGGGAATTTTTTTTGGTTTCGTCACATACATATCAAACATATGAAACAAAGTTCGTGCATCTTTTTTTCACTGTAATGTCAATTATTATTAGTAGAAAAACATGGAAATTTAGGCATGTTTTCAAGTTCATGAACATTTTTTCCAATTTCTCTGTTATTTTTGGAGATCAAGTTGGTGATGATGTCGGCACATAGTGGGGTTTGACCTGTTAACGTACCGTGAAAAGTCGTACAAAGTGAACGAAAAGTTGTGCAAAGTGATTGGAAAATTTGTAGATATATTTGTATGCTTGACCTAACTTGTTGGCATATAGAAACCCGCAGTTGTAAAGTCAAATAAATGAATAAAAGCGAGATGAAAACAGTCTATATAAGCAGAGTATCACATGAGCTGACTGGCCGTATAAATGATAGAAAACAGCATGCAAAGTTGTTAAAAGTGTTCGAAACGTTGGCGGAGTTACACGTATATTTAACCTAAGTCATTGGAATGCCAACCCCGCAGTTAAATTTCGAAAACATTAAGTAAAAGTCACGAAAATGCCAGATATATAAGCAGATTATGGCAACTGCAAACCGTAAATCGAAGACAAACTGCTTGCAAAGTTTTGAAAAACGATTGCAAAGTTTGTAGATTCGTTTGGGAATGTTACATATGATATTATATTGACGGGTTACATAGTCAAAAGTTCGAAAACTTAAAAAAAATATTTCGTAAATTGCCGTTAAAGTAGCGTACTATTATTCGCTGCATGTAGAGGTCATAGGTCAATTCAAGAAGTTACTCGTACAAACGCTATCAGGTTTAAAACAGTGTCAAACATGAAATAGTCGCCAACTCAAGTATATTTCAAATTGCGTAAGCAGTAGTGTGGGTAGGTGAAGAGACAAAGTTTAAAGTCAAGCTTAGTCGGGCCTGGTTAGTTCTTGCATGGGAGACTGCCTGAGAAAACCAGCTAGGGAATTTTTTTTTGGTTTCGTCACATACATATTAAACATATGAGACAATGTTCGTGCATCTTTTTTTCACTGTAATGTCAATTATTATTAGTAGAAAAACATGGAAATTTAGGCATGTTTTCAAGTTCATGAACATTTTTCCAATTTCTCTGTTATTTTTGGAGATCAAGTTGGTGATGATGTCGGCACATAGTTGGGTTTGACCTGTTAACGTACCGTGAAAAGTCGTACAAAGTGAACGCAAAGTTGTGCAAAGTGATTGGAAAGTTTGTAGATATATTTGTATGCTTGACCTAACTTGTTGGCATATAGAAACCCGCAGGTGTAAAGTCAAATAAATGAATAAAAGCGAGATGAAAACAGCCGATATAAGCAGAGTATCACATGAGCTGACTGGCCGTATAAATGATAGAAAACAGCATGCAAAGTTGGTAAAAGCGTGCGAAACGTTGGCGGAGTTTCATGTATATTTAACCTAAGTCATTGGAATGCCAACCCCGCAGTTAAATTTCGAAAATATTAAGTAAAAGTCAAGAAAATGCCAGATATATAAGCAGATTATGGCAACTGCAAACCGTAAATCGAAGACAAACTGCTTGCAAAGTTTTGAAAAACGATTGCAAAGTTTGTAGATTCGTTTGGGAATGTTACATATGATATTATATTGACGGGTTACATAGTCAAAAGTTCGAAAACTTAAAAAAATATTTCGTAAATTGCCGTTAAAGTAGCGTACTATTATTCGCAGCATGTAGAGGTCATAGGTCAATTCAAGAAGTTACTCGAACAAACGCTATCAGGTTTAAAAACAGTGTCAAACATGAAATAGTCGCCAACTCGAGTATATTTCAAATTGCGTAAGCAGTAGTGTGGGTAGGTGAAGAGACAAAGTTTAAAGTCAAGCTCAGTCGGGCCTGGTTAGTTCTTTCATGGGAGACTGCCTGAGAAAACCAGCTAGGGAATTTTTTTTGGTTTCGTCACATACATATCAAACATATGAAACAAAGTTCGTGCATCTTTTTTTCACTGTAATGTCAATTATTATTAGTAGAAAAACATGGAAATTTAGGCATGTTTTCAAGTTCATGAACATTTTTCCAATTTCTCTGTTATTTTTGGAGATCAAGTTGGTGATGATGTCGGCACATAGTGGGGTTTGACCTGTTAACGTACCGTGAAAAGTCGTACAAAGTGAACGAAAAGTTGTGCAAAGTGATTGGAAAATTTGTAGATATATTTGTATGCTTGACCTAACTTGTTGGCATATAGAAACCCGCAGTTGTAAAGTCAAATAAATGAATAAAAGCGAGATGAAAACAGTCTATATAAGCAGAGTATCACATGAGCTGACTGGCCGTATAAATGATAGAAAACAGCATGCAAAGTTGTTAAAAGTGTTCGAAACGTTGGCGGAGTTACACGTATATTTAACCTAAGTCATTGGAATGCCAACCCCGCAGTTAAATTTCGAAAACATTAAGTAAAAGTCACGAAAATGCCAGATATATAAGCAGATTATGGCAACTGCAAACCGTAAATCGAAGACAAACTGCTTGCAAAGTTTTGAAAAACGATTGCAAAGTTTGTAGATTCGTTTGGGAATGTTACATATGATATTATATTGACGGGTTACATAGTCAAAAGTTCGAAAACTTAAAAAAAATATTTCGTAAATTGCCGTTAAAGTAGCGTACTATTATTCGCTGCATGTAGAGGTCATAGGTCAATTCAAGAAGTTACTCGTACAAACGCTATCAGGTTTAAAACAGTGTCAAACATGAAATAGTCGCCAACTCAAGTATATTTCAAATTGCGTAAGCAGTAGTGTGGGTAGGTGAAGAGACAAAGTTTAAAGTCAAGCTTAGTCGGGCCTGGTTAGTTCTTGCATGGGAGACTGCCTGAGAAAACCAGCTAGGGAATTTTTTTTTGGTTTCGTCACATACATATTAAACATATGAGACAATGTTCGTGCATCTTTTTTTCACTGTAATGTCAATTATTATTAGTAGAAAAACATGGAAATTTAGGCATGTTTTCAAGTTCATGAACATTTTTCCAATTTCTCTGTTATTTTTGGAGATCAAGTTGGTGATGATGTCGGCACATATTGGGGTTTGACCTGTTAACGTACCGTGAAAAGTCGTACAAAGTGAACGCAAAGTTGTGCAACGTGATTGGAAAGTTTGTAGATATATTTGTATGCTTGACCTAACTTGTTGGCATATAGAAACCCGCAGGTGTAAAGTCAAATAAATGAATAAAAGCGAGATGAAAACAGCCGATATAAGCAGAGTATCGCATGAGCTGACTGGCCGTATAAATGATAGAAAACAGCATGCAAAGTTGGTAAAAGCGTGCGAAACGTTGGCGGAGTTTCATGTATATTTAACCTAAGTCATTGGAATGCCAACCCCGCAGTTAAATTTCGAAAACATTAAGTAAAAGTCAAGAAAATGCCAGATATAAAAGCAGATTAAGGCAACTGAAACCGTAAATCGAAGACAAACTGCTTGCAAAGTTTTGAAAAACGATTGCAAAGTTTGTAGATTCGTGTGGGAATGTTACATATGATATTATATTGACGGGTTACATAATCAAAAGTTCGAAAACTTAAAAAAATATTTCGTAAATTGCCGTTAAAATAGCGTACTTTTATTCGCAGCATGTAGAGGTCATAGGTCTATTCAAGAAGTTACTCGAACAAACGCTATCAGGTTTAAAACAGTGTCAAACATGAAATAGTCGCCAACTCGAGTATATTTCAAATTGTGTAAGCAGTAGTGCGGGTAGGTGAAGAGAAAAAGTTTAAAGTCAAGCTCATTGGGCCTGGTTAGTTCTTGCATGGGAGACTGCCTGAGAAAACTAGCTAGGGATTTTTTTTTTGGTTTCATCACATACATATCAAACATATGAGACAATGTTCGTGCATCTTTTTTTCACTGTAATGTCAATTATTTTTAGTAGAAAAACATGGAAATTTAGGCATGTTATCAAGTTCATGAACATTTTTCCAATTTCTCTGTTATTTTTGGAGATCAAGTTGGTGATGATGTCGGCACATATTGGGGTTTGACCTGTTAACGTACCGTGAAAAGTCGTACAAAGTGAACGCAAAGTTGTGCAAAGTGATTGGAAAGTCTGTAGATACATTTGTATGCTTGACCTAACTTGTTGGCATATAGAAAACCGCAGTTGTAAAGTCAAATAAATGAATAAAAGCGAGATGAAAACAGCCTATATAAGCAGAGTATCACTTGAGCTGACTGACCGTAAAAATGATAGAAAACAGCAGGCAAAGTTGGTAAAAGCGTGCGAAACGTTGGCGGATTTTCATGTATATTTAACCTAAGTCATTGGAATGCCAACCCCGCAGTTAAATTTCGAAAATATTAAGTAAAAGTCAAGAAAATGCCAGATATATAAGCAGATTATGGCAACTGCAAACCGTAAATCGAAGACAAACTGCTTGCAAAGTTTTGAAAAACGATTGCAAAGTTTGTAGATTCGTTTGGGAATGTTACATATGATATTATATTGACGGGTTACATAGTCAAAAGTTCGAAAACTTAAAAAAATATTTCGTAAATTGCCGTTAAAGTAGCGTACTATTATTCGCAGCATGTAGAGGTCATAGGTCAATTCAAGAAGTTACTCGAACAAACGCTATCAGGTTTAAAAACAGTGTCAAACATGAAATAGTCGCCAACTCGAGTATATTTCAAATTGCGTAAGCAGTAGTGTGGGTAGGTGAAGAGACAAAGTTTAAAGTCAAGCTCAGTCGGGCCTGGTTAGTTCTTTCATGGGAGACTGCCTGAGAAAACCAGCTAGGGAATTTTTTTTGGTTTCGTCACATACATATCAAACATATGAAACAAAGTTCGTGCATCTTTTTTTCACTGTAATGTCAATTATTATTAGTAGAAAAACATGGAAATTTAGGCATGTTTTCAAGTTCATGAACATTTTTCCAATTTCTCTGTTATTTTTGGAGATCAAGTTGGTGATGATGTCGGCACATAGTGGGGTTTGACCTGTTAACGTACCGTGAAAAGTCGTACAAAGTGAACGAAAAGTTGTGCAAAGTGATTGGAAAATTTGTAGATATATTTGTATGCTTGACCTAACTTATTGGCATATAGAAACCCGCAGTTGTAAAGTCAAATAAATGAATAAAAGCGAGATGAAAACAGTCTATATAAGCAGAGTATCACATGAGCTGACTGGCCGTATAAATGATAGAAAACAGCATGCAAAGTTGTTAAAAGTGTTCGAAACGTTGGCGGAGTTACACGTATATTTAACCTAAGTCATTGGAATGCCAACCCCGCAGTTAAATTTCGAAAACATTAAGTAAAAGTCACGAAAATGCCAGATATATAAGCAGATTATGGCAACTGCAAACCGTAAATCGAAGACAAACTGCTTGCAAAGTTTTGAAAAACGATTGCAAAGTTTGTAGATTCGTTTGGGAATGTTACATATGATATTATATTGACGGGTTACATAGTCAAAAGTTCGAAAACTTAAAAAAAATATTTCGTAAATTGCCGTTAAAGTAGCGTACTATTATTCGCTGCATGTAGAGGTCATAGGTCAATTCAAGAAGTTACTCGTACAAACGCTATCAGGTTTAAAACAGTGTCAAACATGAAATAGTCGCCAACTCAAGTATATTTCAAATTGCGTAAGCAGTAGTGCGGGTAGGTGAAGAGAAAAAGTTTAAAGTCAAGCTCAGTCGGGCCTGGTTAGTTCTTGCATGGGAGACTGCCTGAGAAAACCAGCTAGGGATTTTTTTTTTTGGTTTCATCACATACATATCAAACATATGAGACAATGTTCGTGCATCTTTTTTTCACTGTAATGTCAATTATTTTTAGTAGAAAAACATGGAAATTTAGGCATGTTATCAAGTTCATGAACATTTTTCCAATTTCTCTGTTATTTTTGGAGATCAAGTTGGTGATGATGTCGGCACATATTGGGGTTTGACCTGTTAACGTACCGTGAAAAGTCGTACAAAGTGAACGCAAAGTTGTGCAAAGTGATTGGAAAGTTTGTAGATATATTTGTATGCTTGACCTAACTTGTTGGTATATAGAAACACGCAGTTGTAAAGTCAAATAAATGAATAAAAGCGAGATGAAAACAGCCTATATAAGCAGAGTATCAAATGAGCTGACTGGCCGTATAAATGATAGAAAACAGCATGCAAAGTTGTTAAAAGTGTTCGAAACGTTGGCGGAGTTACATATATATTTAACCTAAGTCATAGGAATGCCAACCTCGAAGTTAAATTTCGAAAACATTAAGTAAAAGTCACGAAAATGCCAGATATATAAGCAGATTATGGCAACTGCAAACCGTAAATCGAAGACAAACTGCTTGCAAAGTTTTGAAAAACGATTGCAAAGTTTGTAGATTCGTTTGGGAATGTTACATATGATATTATATTGACGGGTTACATAGTCAAAAGTTCGAAAACTTAAAAAAATATTTCGTAAATTGCCGTTAAAGTAGCGTACTAATATTCGCTGCATGTAGAGGTCATAGGTCAATTCAAGAAGTTATTCGTACAAACGCAATCAGGTTTAAAACAGTGTCAAACATGAAATAGTCGCCAACTCAAGTATATTTCAAATTGCGTAAGCAGTAGTGTGGGTAGGTGAAGAGACAAAGTTTAAAGTCAAGCTCAGTCGGGCCTGGTTAGTTCTTGCATGGGAGACTGCCTGAGAAAACCAGCTAGGGAATTTTTTTTTGGTTTCGTCACATACATATTAAACATATGAGACAATGTTCGTGCATCTTTTTTTCACTGTAATGTCAATTATTATTAGTAGAAAAACATGGAAATTTAGGCATGTTTTCAAGTTCATGAACATTTTTCCAATTTCTCTGTTATTTTTGGAGATCAAGTTGGTGATGATGTCGGCACATAGTTGGGTTTGACCTGTTAACGTACCGTGAAAAGTCGTACAAAGTGAACGCAAAGTTGTGCAAAGTGATTGGAAAGTTTGTAGATATATTTGTATGCTTGACCTAACTTGTTGGCATATAGAAACCCGCAGTTGTAAAGTCAAATAAATGAATAAAAGCGAGATGAAAACAGTCTATATAAGCAGAGTATCACATGAGCTGACTGACCGTAAAAATGATAGAAAACAGCATGCAAAGTTGGTAAAAGCGTGCGAAACGTTGGCGGAGTTTCATGTATATTTAACCTAAGTCATTGGAATGCCAACCCCGCAGTTAAATTTCGAAAACATTAAGTAAAAGTCAAGAAAATGCCAGATATATAAGCAGATTATGGCAACTGCAAACCGTAAATCGAAGACAAACTGCTTGCAAAGTTTTGAAAAACGATTGCAAAGTTTGTAGATTCGTTTGGGAATGTTACATATGATATTATATTGACGGGTTACATAGTCAAAAGTTCGAAAACTTAAAAAAATATTTCGTAAATTGCCGTTAAAGTAGCGTACTAATATTCGCAGCATGTAGAGGTCATAGGTCAATTCAAGAAGTTATTCGTACAAACGCAATCAGGTTTAAAACAGTGTCAAACATGAAATAGTCGCCAACTCGAGTATATTTCAAATTGCGTAAGCAGTAGTGCGGGTAGGTGAAGAGAAAAAGTTGAAAGTCAAGCTCAGTCGGGCCTGGTTAGTTCTTGCATGGGAGACTGCCTGAGAAAACCAGCTAGGGATTTTTTTTTTGGTTTCATCACATACATTTCAAACATATGAGACAATGTTCGTGCATCTTTTTTTCACTGTAATGTCAATTATTTTTAGTAGAAAAACATGGAAATTTAGGCATGTTATCAAGTTCATGAACATTTTTCCAATTTCTCTGTTATTTTTGGAGATCAAGTTGGTGATGATGTCGGCACATATTGGGGTTTGACCTGTTAACGTACCGAGAAAAGTCGTACAAAGTGAACGCAAAGTTGTGCAAAGTGATTGGAAAGTGTGTAGATATATTTGTATGCTTGACCTAACTTGTTGGCATATAGAAACACGCAGTTGTAAAGTCAAATAAATGAATAAAAGCGAGATGAAAACAGCCTATATAAGCAGAGTATCACATGAGCTGACTGGCTGTATAAATGATAGAAAACAGCATGCAAAGTTGTTAAAAGTGTTCGAAACGTTTGCGGAGTTACATGTATATTTAACCTAAGTCATAGGAATGCCAACCCCGCAGTTAAATTTCGAAAACATTAAGTAAAAGTCACGAAAATGCCAGATATATAAGCAGATTATGGCAACTGCAAACCGTAAATCGAAGACAAACTGCTTGCAAAGTTTTGAAAAACGATTGCAAAGTTTGTAGATTCGTTTGGGAATGTTACATATGATATTATATTGACGGGTTACATAGTCAAAAGTTCGAAAACGTAAAAAAATATTTCGTAAATTGCCGTTAAAGTAGCGTACTATTATTCGCAGCATGTAGAGGTCATAGGTCAATTCAAGAAGTTACTCGAACAAACGCTATCAGGTTTAAAACAGTGTCAAACATGAAATAGTCGCCAACTCGAGTATATTTCAAATTGCGTAAGCAGTAGTGTGGGTAGGTGAAGAGACAAAGTTTAAAGTTAAGCTCAGTCGGGCCTGGTTAGTTCTTGCATGGGAGACTGCCTGAGAAAACCAGCTAGGGAATTTTTTTTTGGTTTCGTCACATACATATTAAACATATGAGACAATGTTCGTGCATCTTTTTTTCACTGTAATGTCAATTATTATTAGTAGAAAAACATGGAAATTTAGGCATGTTTTCAAGTTCATGAACATTTTTCCAATTTCTCTGTTATTTTTGGAGATCAAGTTGGTGATGATGTCGGCACATAGTTGGGTTTGACCTGTTAACGTACCGTGAAAAGTCGTACAAAGTGAACGCAAAGTTGTGCAAAGTGATTGGAAAGTTTGTAGATATATTTGTATGCTTGACCTAACTTGTTGGCATATAGAAACCCGCAGTTGTAAAGTCAAATAAATGAATAAAAGCGAGATGAAAACAGTCTATATAAGCAGAGTATCACATGAGCTGACTGACCGTAAAAATGATAGAAAACAGCATGCAAAGTTGGTAAAAGCGTGCGAAACGTTGGCGGAGTTTCATGTATATTTAACCTAAGTCATTGGAATGCCAACCCCGCAGTTAAATTTCGAAAACATTAAGTAAAAGTCAAGAAAATGCCAGATATATAAGCAGATTATGGCAACTGAAAACCGTAAATCGAAGACAAACTGCTTGCAAAGTTTTGAAAAACGATTGCAAAGTTTGTAGATTCGTTTGGGAATGTTACATATGATATTATATTGACGGGTTACATAATCAAAAGTTCGAAAACTTAAAAAAATATTTCGTAAATTGCCGTTAAAATAGCGTACTTTTATTCGCAGCATGTAGAGGTCATAGGTCTATTCAAGAAGTTACTCGAACAAACGCTATCAGGTTTAAAACAGTGTCAAACATGAAATAGTCGCCAACTCGAGTATATTTCAAATTGCGTAAGCAGTAGTGCGGGTAGGTGAAGAGAAAAAGTTGAAAGTCAAGCTCAGTCGGGCCTGGTTAGTTCTTGCATGGGAGACTGCCTGAGAAAACCAGCTAGGGATTTTTTTTTTGGTTTCATCACATACATTTCAAACATATGAGACAATGTTCGTGCATCTTTTTTTCACTGTAATGTCAATTATTTTTAGTAGAAAAACATGGAAATTTAGGCATGTTATCAAGTTCATGAACATTTTTCCAATTTCTCTGTTATTTTTGGAGATCAAGTTGGTGATGATGTCGGCACATATTGGGGTTTGACCTGTTAACGTACCGAGAAAAGCTGTACAAAGTGAACGCAAAGTTGTGCAAAGTGATTGGAAAGTGTGTAGATATATTTGTATGCTTGACCTAACTTGTTGGCATATAGAAACACGCAGTTGTAAAGTCAAATAAATGAATAAAAGCGAGATGAAAACAGCCTATATAAGCAGAGTATCACATGAGCTGACTGGCCGTATAAATGATAGAAAACAGCATGCAAAGTTGTTAAAAGTG
Source organism: Saccoglossus kowalevskii (assembly GCF_978046115.1). Classification (NCBI taxonomy): domain Eukaryota; kingdom Metazoa; phylum Hemichordata; class Enteropneusta; family Harrimaniidae; genus Saccoglossus; species Saccoglossus kowalevskii. Next base: position 9,034,316 of record NC_140655.1, on the reverse strand, counting down.
TTCGAAACGTTGGCGGAGTTACATGTATATTTAACCTAAGTCATAGGAATGCCAACCCCGCAGTTAAATTTCGAAAACATTAAGTAAAAGTCACGAAAATGCCAGATATATAAGCAGATTATGGCAACTGCAAACCGTAAATCGAAGACAAACTGCTTGCAAAGTTTTGAAAAACGATTGCAAAGTTTGTAGATTCGTTTGGGAATGTTACATATGATATTATATTGACGGGTTACATAGTCAAAAGTTCGAAAACTTAAAAAAATATTTCGTAAATTGCCGTTAAAGTAGCGTACTATTATTCGCAGCATGTAGAGGTCATAGGTCAATTCAAGAAGTTACTCGAACAAACGCTATCAGGTTTAAAACAGTGTCAAACATGAAATAGTCGCCAACTCGAGTATATTTCAAATTGCGTAAGCAGTAGTGTGGGTAGGTGAAGAGACAAAGTTTAAAGTTAAGCTCAGTCGGGCCTGGTTAGTTCTTGCATGGGAGACTGCCTGAGAAAACCAGCTAGGGATTTTTTTTGGTTTCATCACATACATATCAAACATATGAGACAATGTTCGTGCATCTTTTTTTCACTGTAATGTCAATTATTTTTAGTAGAAAAACATGGAAATTTAGGCATGTTATCAAGTTCATGAACATTTTTCCAATTTCTCTGTTATTTTTGGAGATCAAGTTGGTGATGATGTCGGCACATATTGGGGTTTGACCTGTTAACGTACCGTGAAAAGTCGTACAAAGTGAACGCAAAGTTGTGCAAAGTGATTGGAAAGTTTGTAGATATATTTGTATGCTTGACCTAACTTGTTGGCATATAGAAACACGCAGTTGTAAAGTCAAATAAATGAATAAAAGCGAGATGAAAACAGCCTATATAAGCAGAGTATCACATGAGCTGACTGGCCGTATAAATGATAGAAAACAGCATGCAAAGTTGTTAAAAGTGTTCGAAACGTTGGCGGAGTTACATATATATTTAACCTAAGTCATAGGAATGCCAACCTCGCAGTTAAATTTCGAAAACATTAAGTAAAAGTCACGAAAATGCCAGATATATAAGCAGATTATGGCAACTGCAAACCGTAAATCGAAGACAAACTGCTTGCAAAGTTTTGAAAAACGATTGCAAAGTTTGGAGATTCGTTTGGGAATGTTACATATGATATTATATTGACGGGTTACATAGTCAAAAGTTCGAAAACTTAAAAAAATATTTCGTAAATTGCCGTTAAAGTAGCGTACTATTATTCGCAGCATGTAGAGGTCATAGGTCAATTCAAGAAGTTACTCGAACAAACGCTATCAGGTTTAAAACAGTGTCAAACATGATATAGTCGCCAACTCGAGTATATTTCAAATTGCGTAAGCAGTAGTGTGGGTAGGTGAAGAGACAAAGTTTAAAGTCAAGCTCAGTCGGGCCTGGTTAGTTCTTGCATGGGAGACTGCCTGAGAAAACCAGCTAGGGAATTTTTTTTTGGTTTCGTCACATACATATCAAATATATGAGACAATGTTCGTGCATCTTTTTTTCACTGTAATGTCAATTATTATTAGTAGAAAAACATGGAAATTTAGGCATGTTTTCAAGTTCATGAACATTTTTCCAATTTCTCTGTTATTTTTGGAGATCAAGTTGGTGATGATGTCGGCACATAGTTGGGTTTGACCTGTTAACGTACCGTGAAAAGTCGTACAAAGTGAACGCAAAGTTGTGCAAAGTGATTGGAAAGTTTGTAGATATATTTGTATGCTTGACCTAACTTGTTGGCATATAGAAACCCGCAGGTGTAAAGTCAAATAAATGAATAAAAGCGAGATGAAAACAGTCTATATAAGCAGAGTATCACATGAGCTGACTGGCCGTATAAATGATAGAAAACAGCATGCAAAGTTGGTAAAAGCGTGCGAAACGTTGGCGGAGTTTCATGTATATTTAACCTAAGTCATTGGAATGCCAACCCCGCAGTTAAATTTCGAAAACATTAAGTAAAAGTCAAGAAAATGCCAGATATATAAGCAGATTAAGGCAACTGCAAACCGTAAATCGAAGACAAACTGCTTGCAAAGTTTTGAAAAACGATTGCAAAGTTTGTAGATTCGTTTGGGAATGTTACATATGATATTATATTGACGGGTTACATAGTCAAAAGTTCGAAAACTTAAAAAAATATTTCGTAAATTGCCGTTAAACTAGCGTACTATTATTCGCAGCATGTAGAGGTCATAGGTCAATTCAAGAAGTTACTCGAACAAACGCTATCAGGTTTAAAACAGTGTCAAACATGATATAGTCGCCAACTCGAGTATATTTCAAATTGCGTAAGCAGTAGTGTGGGTAGGTGAAGAGACAAAGTTTAAAGTCAAGCTCAGTCGGGCCTGGTTAGTTCTTGCATGGGAGACTGCCTGAGAAAACCAGCTAGGGAATTTTTTTTTGGTTTCATCACATACATATCAAACATATGAGACAATGTTCGTGCATCTTTTTTTCACTGTAATGTCAATTATTATTAGTAGAAAAACATGGAAATTTAGGCATGTTTTCAAGTTCATGAACATTTTTCCAATTTCTCTGTTATTTTTGGAGATCAAGTTGGTGATGATGTCGGCACATAGTTGGGTTTGACCTGTTAACGTACCGTGAAAAGTCGTACAAAGTGAACGCAAAGTTGTGCAAAGTGATTGGAAAGTTTGTAGATATATTTGTATGCTTGACCTAACTTGTTGGCATATAGAAACCCGCAGTTGTAAAGTCAAATAAATGAATAAAAGCGAGATGAAAACAGTCTATATAAGCAGAGTATCACATGAGCTGACTGGCCGTATAAATGATAGAAAACAGCATGCAAAGTTGTTAAAAGTGTTCGAAACGTTGGCGGAGTTACACGTATATTTAACCTAAGTCATTGGAATGCCAACCCCGCAGTTAAATTTCGAAAACATTAAGTAAAAGTCACGAAAATGCCAGATATATAAGCAGATTATGGCAACTGCAAACCGTAAATCGAAGACAAACTGCTTGCAAAGTTTTGAAAAACGATTGCAAAGTTTGTAGATTCGTTTGGGAATGTTACATATGATATTATATTGACGGGTTACATAGTCAAAAGTTCGAAAACTTAAAAAAAATATTTCGTAAATTGCCGTTAAAGTAGCGTACTATTATTCGCTGCATGTAGAGGTCATAGGTCAATTCAAGAAGTTACTCGTACAAACGCTATCAGGTTTAAAACAGTGTCAAACATGAAATAGTCGCCAACTCAAGTATATTTCAAATTGCGTAAGCAGTAGTGTGGGTAGGTGAAGAGACAAAGTTTAAAGTCAAGCTTAGTCGGGCCTGGTTAGTTCTTGCATGGGAGACTGCCTGAGAAAACCAGCTAGGGAATTTTTTTTTGGTTTCGTCACATACATATTAAACATATGAGACAATGTTCGTGCATCTTTTTTTCACTGTAATGTCAATTATTATTAGTAGAAAAACATGGAAATTTAGGCATGTTTTCAAGTTCATGAACATTTTTCCAATTTCTCTGTTATTTTTGGAGATCAAGTTGGTGATGATGTCGGCACATAGTTGGGTTTGACCTGTTAACGTACCGTGAAAAGTCGTACAAAGTGAACGCAAAGTTGTGCAAAGTGATTGGAAAGTTTGTAGATATATTTGTATGCTTGACCTAACTTGTTGGCATATAGAAACCCGCAGTTGTAAAGTCAAATAAATGAATAAAAGCGAGATGAAAACAGTCTATATAAGCAGAGTATCAAATGAGCTGACTGACCGTAAAAATGATAGAAAACAGCATGCAAAGTTGGTAAAAGCGTGCGAAACGTTGGCGGAGTTTCATGTATATTTAACCTAAGTCATTGGAATGCCAACCCCGCAGTTAAATTTCGAAAACATTAAGTAAAAGTCAAGAAAATGCCAGATATATAAGCAGATTATGGCAACTGAAAACCGTAAATCGAAGACAAACTGCTTGCAAAGTTTAGAAAAACGATTGCAAAGTTTGTAGATTCGTTTGGGAATGTTACATATGATATTATATTGACGGGTTACATAATCAAAAGTTCGAAAACATAAAAAAATATTTCGTAAATTGCCGTTAAAATAGCGTACTTTTATTCGCAGCATGTAGAGGTCATAGGTCTATTCAAGAAGTTACTCGAACAAACGCTATCAGGTTTAAAACAGTGTCAAACATGAAATAGTCGCCAACTCGAGTATATTTCAAATTGCGTAAGCAGTAGTGCGGGTAGGTGAAGAGAAAAAGTTTAAAGTCAAGCTCAGTCGGGCCTGGTTAGTTCTTGCATTGGAGACTGCCTGAGAAAACCAGCTAGGGATTTTTTTTTTGGTTTCATCACATACATATCAAACATATGAGACAATGTTCGTGCATCTTTTTTTCACTGTAATGTCAATTATTTTTAGTAGAAAAACATGGAAATTTAGGCATGTTATCAAGTTCATGAACATTTTTCCAATTTCTCTGTTATTTTTGGAGATCAAGTTGGTGATGATGTCGGCACATATTGGGGTTTGACCTGTTAACGTACCGTGAAAAGTCGTACAAAGTGAACGCAAAGTTGTGCAAAGTGATTGGAAAGTTTGTAGATATATTTGTATGCTTGACCTAACTTGTTGGTATATAGAAACACGCAGTTGTAAAGTCAAATAAATGAATAAAAGCGAGATGAAAACAGCCTATATAAGCAGAGTATCACATGAGCTGACTGGCCGTATAAATGATAGAAAACAGCATGCAAAGTTGTTAAAAGTGTTCGAAACGTTGGCGGAGTTACATATATATTTAACCTAAGTCATAGGAATGCCAACCTCGCAGTTAAATTTCGAAAACATTAAGTAAAAGTCACGAAAATGCCAGATATATAAGCAGATTATGGCAACTGCAAACCGTAAATCGAAGACAAACTGCTTGCAAAGTTTTGAAAAACGATTGCAAAGTTTGTAGATTCGTTTGGGAATGTTACATATGATATTATATTGACGGGTTACATAGTCAAAAGTTCGAAAACTTAAAAAAATATTTCGTAAATTGCCGTTAAAGTAGCGTACTATTATTCGCTGCATGTAGAGGTCATAGGTCAATTCAAGAAGTTACTCGTACAAACGCAATCAGGTTTAAAACAGTGTCAAACATGAAATAGTCGCCAACACAAGTATATTTCAAATTGCGTAAGCAGTAGTGTGGGTAGGTGAAGAGACAAAGTTTAAAGTCAAGCTCAGTCGGGCCTGGTTAGTTCTTGCATGGGAGACTGCCTGAGAAAACCAGCTAGGGAATTTTTTTTTGGTTTCGTCACATACATATTAAACATATGAGACAATGTTCGTGCATCTTTTTTCACTGTAATGTCAATTATTTTTAGTAGAAAAACATGGAAATTTAGGCATGTTATCAAGTTCATGAACATTTTTCCAATTTCTCTGTTATTTTTGGAGATCAAGTTGGTGATGATGTCGGCACATAGTTGGGTTTGACCTGTTAACGTACCGTGAAAAGTCGTACAAAGTGAACGCAAAGTTGTGCAAAGTGATTGGAAAGTTTGTAGATATATTTGTATGCTTGACCTAACTTGTTGGCATATAGAAACCCGCAGTTGTAAAGTCAAATAAATGAATAAAAGCGAGATGAAAACAGTCTATATAAGCAGAGTATCACATGAGCTGACTGACCGTAAAAATGATAGAAAACAGCATGCAAAGTTGGTAAAAGCGTGCGATACGTTGGCGGAGTTTCATGTATATTTAACCTAAGTCATTGGAATGCCAACCCCGCAGTTAAATTTCGAAAACATTAAGTAAAAGTCAAGAAAATGCCAGATATATAAGCAGATTATGGCAACTGAAAACCGTAAATCGAAGACAAACTGCTTGCAAAGTTTTGAAAAACGATTGCAAAGTTTGTAGATTCGTTTGGGAATGTTACATATGATATTATATTGACGGGTTACATAATCAAAAGTTCGAAAACATAAAAAAATATTTCGTAAATTGCCGTTAAAATAGCGTACTTTTATTCGCAGCATGTAGAGGTCATAGGTCTATTCAAGAAGTTACTCGAACAAACGCTATCAGGTTTAAAACAGTGTCAAACATGAAATAGTCGCCAACTCGAGTATGTTTCAAATTGCGTAAGCAGTAGTGCGGGTAGGTGAAGAGAAAAAGTTTAAAGTCAAGCTCAGTCGGGCCTGGTTAGTTCTTGCATGGGAGACTGCCTGAGAAAACCAGCTAGGGATTTTTTTTTTGGTTTCATCACATACATTTCAAACATATGAGACAATGTTCGTGCATCTTTTTTTCACTGTAATGTCAATTATTTTTAGTAGAAAAACATGGAAATTTAGGCATGTTATCAAGTTCATGAACATTTTTCCAATTTCTCTGTTATTTTTGGAGATCAAGTTGGTGATGATGTCGGCACATATTGGGGTTTGACCTGTTAACGTACCGAGAAAAGTCGTACAAAGTGAACGCAAAGTTGTGCAAAGTGATTGGAAAGTGTGTAGATATATTTGTATGCTTGACCTAACTTGTTGGCATATAGAAACACGCAGTTGTAAAGTCAAATAAATGAATAAAAGCGAGATGAAAACAGTCTATATAAGCAGAGTATCACATGAGCTGACTGACCGTAAAAATGATAGAAAACAGCATGCAAAGTTGGTAAAAGCGTGCGAAACGTTGGCGGAGTTTCATGTATATTTAACCTAAGTCATTGGAATGCCAACCCCGCAGTTAAATTTCGAAAACATTAAGTAAAAGTCAAGAAAATGCCAGATATATAAGCAGATTATGGCAACTGAAAACCGTAAATCGAAGACAAACTGCTTGCAAAGTTTTGAAAAACGATTGCAAAGTTTGTAGATTCGTTTGGGAATGTTACATATGATATTATATTGACGGGTTACATAATCAAAAGTTCGAAAACATAAAAAAATATTTCGTAAATTGCCGTTAAAATAGCGTACTTTTATTCGCAGCATGTAGAGGTCATAGGTCTATTCAAGAAGTTACTCGAACAAACGCTATCAGGTTTAAAACAGTGTCAAACATGAAATAGTCGCCAACTCGAGTATATTTCAAATTGCGTAAGCAGTAGTGCGGGTAGGTGAAGAGAAAAAGTTTAAAGTCAAGCTCAGTCGGGCCTGGTTAGTTCTTGCATGGGAGACTGCCTGAGAAAACCAGCTAGGGATTTTTTTTTTGGTTTCATCACATACATATCAAACATATGAGACAATGTTCGTGCATCTTTTTTTCACTGTAATGTCAATTATTTTTAGTAGAAAAACATGGAAATTTAGGCATGTTATCAAGTTCATGAACATTTTTCCAATTTCTCTGTTATTTTTGGAGATCAAGTTGGTGATGATGTCGGCACATATTGGGGTTTGACCTGTTAACGTACCGTGAAAAGTCGTACAAAGTGAACGCAAAGTTGTGCAAAGTGATTGGAAAGTTTGTAGATATATTTGTATGCTTGACCTAACATGTTGGTATATAGAAACACGCAGTTGTAAAGTCAAATAAATGAATAAAAGCGAGATGAAAACAGCCTATATAAGCAGAGTATCACATGAGCTGACTGGCCGTATAAATGATAGAAAACAGCATGCAAAGTTGTTAAAAGTGTTCGAAACGTTGGCGGAGTTACATATATATTTAACCTAAGTCATAGGAATGCCAACCTCGCAGTTAAATTTCGAAAACATTAAGTAAAAGTCACGAAAATGCCAGATATATAAGCAGATTATGGCAACTGCAAACCGTAAATCGAAGACAAACTGCTTGCAAAGTTTTGAAAAACGATTGCAAAGTTTGTAGATTCGTTTGGGAATGTTACATATGATATTATATTGACGGGTTACATAGTCAAAAGTTCGAAAACTTAAAAAAATATTTCGTAAATTGCCGTTAAAGTAGCGTACTATTATTCGCTGCATGTAGAGGTCATAGGTCAATTCAAGAAGTTACTCGTACAAACGCAATCAGGTTTAAAACAGTGTCAAACATGAAATAGTCGCCAACTCAAGTATATTTCAAATTGCGTAAGCAGTAGTGTGGGTAGGTGAAGAGACAAAGTTTAAAGTCAAGCTCAGTCGGGCCTGGTTAGTTCTTGCATGGGAGACTGCCTGAGAAAACCAGCTAGGGAATTTTTTTTTGGTTTCGTCACATACATATTAAACATATGAGACAATGTTCGTGCATCTTTTTTTCACTGTAATGTCAATTATTATTAGTAGAAAAACATGGAAATTTAGGCATGTTTTCAAGTTCATGAACATTTTTCCAATTTCTCTGTTATTTTTGGAGATCAAGTTGGTGATGATGTCGGCACATAGTTGGGTTTGACCTGTTAACGTACCGTGAAAAGTCGTACAAAGTGAACGTAAAGTTGTGCAAAGTGATTGGAAAGTTTGTAGATATATTTGTATGCTTGACCTAACTTGTTGGCATATAGAATCCCGCAGTTGTAAAGTCAAATAAATGAATAAAAGCGAGATGAAAACAGTCTATATAAGCAGAGTATCACATGAGATGACTGTCCGTAAAAATGATAGAAAACAGCATGCAAAGTTGGTAAAAGCGTGCGAAACGTTGGCGGAGTTTCATGTATATTTAACCTAAGTCATTGGAATGCCAACCCCGCAGTTAAATTTCGAAAACATTAAGTAAAAGTCAAGAAAATGCCAGATATATAAGCAGATTATGGCAACTGAAAACCGTAAATCGAAGACAAACTGCTTGCAAAGTTTTGAAAAACGATTGCAAAGTTTGTAGATTCGTTTGGGAATGTTACATATGATATTATATTGACGGGTTACATAATCAAAAGTTCGAAAACATAAAAAAATATTTCGTAAATTGCCGTTAAAATAGCGTACTTTTATTCGCAGCATGTAGAGGTCATAGGTCTATTCAAGAAGTTACTCGAACAAACGCTATCAGGTTTAAAACAGTGTCAAACATGAAATAGTCGCCAACTCGAGTATGTTTCAAATTGCGTAAGCAGTAGTGCGGGTAGGTGAAGAGAAAAAGTTTAAAGTCAAGCTCAGTCGGGCCTGGTTAGTTCTTGCATGGGAGACTGCCTGAGAAAACCAGCTAGGGATTTTTTTTTTGGTTTCATCACATACATTTCAAACATATGAGACAATGTTCGTGCATCTTTTTTTCACTGTAATGTCAATTATTTTTAGTAGAAAAACATGGAAGTTCATGAACATTTTTCCAATTTCTCTGTTATTTTTGGAGATCAAGTTGGTGATGATGTCGGCACATATTGGGGTTTGACCTGTTAACGTACCGAGAAAAGTCGTACAAAGTGAACGCAAAGTTGTGCAAAGTGATTGGAAAGTGTGTAGATATATTTGTATGCTTGACCTAACTTGTTGGCATATAGAAACACGCAGTTGTAAAGTCAAATAAATGAATAAAAGCGAGATGAAAACAGTCTATATAAGCAGAGTATCACATGAGCTGACTGACCGTAAAAATGATAGAAAACAGCATGCAAAGTTGGTAAAAGCGTGCGAAACGTTGGCGGAGTTTCATGTATATTTAACCTAAGTCATTGGAATGCCAACCCCGCAGTTAAATTTCGAAAACATTAAGTAAAAGTCAAGAAAATGCCAGATATATAAGCAGATTATGGCAACTGAAAACCGTAAATCGAAGACAAACTGCTTGCAAAGTTTTGAAAAACGATTGCAAAGTTTGTAGATTCGTTTGGGAATGTTACATATGATATTATATTGACGGGTTACATAATCAAAAGTTCGAAAACATAAAAAAATATTTCGTAAATTGCCGTTAAAATAGGTACTTTTATTCGCAGCATGTAGAGGTCATAGGTCTATTCAAGAAGTTACTCGAACAAACGCTATCAGGTTTAAAACAGTGTCAAACATGAAATAGTCGCCAACTCGAGTATATTTCAAATTGCGTAAGCAGTAGTGCGGGTAGGTGAAGAGAAAAAGTTTAAAGTCAAGCTCAGTCGGGCCTGGTTAGTTCTTGCATGGGAGACTGCCTGAGAAAACCAGCTAGGGATTTTTTTTTTGGTTTCATCACATACATATCAAACATATGAGACAATGTTCGTGCATCTTTTTTTCACTGTAATGTCAATTATTTTTAGTAGAAAAACATGGAAATTTAGGCATGTTATCAAGTTCATGAACATTTTTCCAATTTCTCTGTTATTTTTGGAGATCAAGTTGGTGATGATGTCGGCACATATTGGGGTTTGACCTGTTAACGTACCGTGAAAAGTCGTACAAAGTGAACGCAAAGTTGTGCAAAGTGATTGGAAAGTTTGTAGATATATTTGTATGCTTGACCTAACTTGTTGGTATATAGAAACACGCAGTTGTAAAGTCAAATAAATGAATAAAAGCGAGATGAAAACAGCCTATATAAGCACATGAGCTGACTGGCCGTATAAATGATAGAAAACAGCATGCAAAGTTGTTAAAAGTGTTCGAAACGTTGGCGGAGTTACATATATATATAACCTAAGTCATAGGAATGCCAACCTCGCAGTTAAATTTCGAACACATTAAGTAAAAGTCACGAAAATGCCAGATATATAAGCAGATTATGGCAACTGCAAACCGTAAATCGAAGACAAACTGCTTGCAAAGTTTTGAAAAACGATTGCAAAGTTTGTAGATTCGTTTGGGAATGTTACATATGATATTATATTGACGGGTTACATAGTCAAAAGTTCGAAAACTTAAAAAAATATTTCGTAAATTGCCGTTAAAGTAGCGTACTATTATTCGCTGCATGTAGAGGTCATAGGTCAATTCAAGAAGTTACTCGTACAAACGCAATCAGGTTTAAAACAGTGTCAAACATGAAATAGTCGCCAACTCAAGTATATTTCAAATTGCGTAAGCAGTAGTGTGGGTAGGTGAAGAGACAAAGTTTAAAGTCAAGCTCAGTCGGGCCTGGTTAGTTCTTGCATGGGAGACTGCCTGAGAAAACCAGCTAGAGAATTTTTTTTTGGTTTCGTCACATACATATTAAACATATGAGACAATGTTCGTGCATCTTTTTTTCACTGTAATGTCAATTATTATTAGTAGAAAAACATGGAAATTTAGGCATGTTTTCAAGTTCATGAACATTTTTCCAATTTCTCTGTTATTTTTGGAGATCAAGTTGGTGATGATGTCGGCACATAGTTGGGTTTGACCTGTTAACGTACCGTGAAAAGTCGTACAAAGTGAACGCAAAGTTGTGCAAAGTGATTGGAAAGTTTGTAGATATATTTGTATGCTTGACCTAACTTGTTGGCATATAGAAACCCGCAGTTGTAAAGTCAAATAAATGAATAAAAGCGAGATGAAAACAGTCTATATAAGCAGAGTATCACATGAGCTGACTGACCGTAAAAATGATAGAAAACAGCATGCAAAGTTGGTAAAAGCGTGCGAAACGTTGGCGGAGTTTCATGTATATTTAACCTAAGTCATTGGAATGCCAACCCCGCAGTTAAATTTCGAAAACATTAAGTAAAAGTCAAGAAAATGCCAGATATATAAGCAGATTATGGCAACTGAAAACCGTAAATCGAAGACAAACTGCTTGCAAAGTTTTGAAAAACGATTGCAAAGATTGTAGATTCGTTTGGGAATGTTACATATGATATTATATTGACGGGTTACATAATCAAAAGTTCGAAAACTTAAAAAAATATTTCGTAAATTGCCGTTAAAATAGCGTACTTTTATTCGCAGCATGTAGAGGTCATAGGTCTATTCAAGAAGTTACTCGAACAAACGCTATCAGGTTTAAAACAGTGTCAAACATGAAATAGTCGCCAACTCGAGTATATTTCAAATTGCGTAAGCAGTAGTGCGGGTAGGTGAAGAGAAAAAGTTTAAAGTCAAGCTCAGTCGGGCCTGGTTAGTTCTTGCATGGGAGACTGCCTGAGAAAACCAGCTAGGGATTTTTTTTTTGGTTTCATCACATACATTTCAAACATATGAGACAATGTTCGTGCATCTTTTTTTCACTGTAATGTCAATTATTTTTAGTAGAAAAACATGGAAATTTAGGCATGTTATCAAGTTCATGAACATTTTTCCAATTTCTCTGTTATTTTTGGAGATCAAGTTGGTGATGATGTCGGCACATATTGGGGTTTGACCTGTTAACGTACCGAGAAAAGTCGTACAAAGTGAACGCAAAGTTGTGCAAAGTGATTGGAAAGTGTGTAGATATATTTGTATGCTTGACCTAACTTGTTGGCATATAGAAACACGCAGTTGTAAAGTCAAATAAATGAATAAAAGCGAGATGAAAACAGCCTATATAAGCAGAGTATCACATGAGCTGACTGGCCGTATAAATGATAGAAAACAGCATGCAAAGTTGTTAAAAGTGTTCGAAACGTTGGCGGAGTTACATGTATATTTAACCTAAGTCATAGGAATGCCAACCCCGCAGTTAAATTTCGAAAACATTAAGTAAAAGTCACGAAAATGCCAGATATATAAGCAGATTATGGCAACTGCAAACCGTAAATCGAAGACAAACTGCTTGCAAAGTTTTGAAAAACGATTGCAAAGTTTGTAGATTCGTTTGGGAATGTTACATATGATATTATATTGACGGGTTACATAGTCAAAAGTTCGAAAACTTAAAAAAATATTTCGTAAATTGCCGTTAAAGTAGCGTACTATTATTCGCAGCATGTAGAGGTCATAGGTCAATTCAAGAAGTTACTCGAACAAACGCTATCAGGTTTAAAACAGTGTCAAACATGAAATAGTCGCCAACTCGAGTATATTTCAAATTGCGTAAGCAGTAGTGTGGGTAGGTGAAGAGACAAAGTTTAAAGTTAAGCTCAGTCGGGCCTGGTTAGTTCTTGCATGGGAGACTGCCTGAGAAAACCAGCTAGGGATTTTTTTTTTGGTTTCATCACATACATATCAAACATATGAGACAATGTTCGTGCATCTTTTTTTCACTGTAATGTCAATTATTTTTAGTAGAAAAACATGGAAATTTAGGCATGTTATCAAGTTCATGAACATTTTTCCAATTTCTCTGTTATTTTTGGAGATCAAGTTGGTGATGATGTCGGCACATATTGGGGTTTGACCTGTTAACGTACCGTGAAAAGTCGTACAAAGTGAACGCAAAGTTGTGCAAAGTGATTGGAAAGTTTGTAGATATATTTGTATGCTTGACCTAACTTGTTGGCATATAGAAACACGCAGTTGTAAAGTCAAATAAATGAATAAAAGCGAGATGAAAACAGCCTATATAAGCAGAGTATCACATGAGCTGACTGGCCGTATAAATGATAGAAAACAGCATGCAAAGTTGTTAAAAGTGTTCGAAACGTTGGCGGAGTTACATATATATTTAACCTAAGTCATAGGAATGCCAACCTCGCAGATAAATTTCGAAAACATTAAGTAAAAGTCACGAAAATGCCAGATATATAAGCAGATTATGGCAACTGCAAACCGTAAATCGAAGACAAACTGCTTGCAAAGTTTTGAAAAACGATTGCAAAGTTTGTAGATTCGTTTGGGAATGTTACATATGATATTATATTGACGGGTTACATAGTCAAAAGTTCGAAAACTTAAAAAAATATTTCGTAAATTGCCGTTAAAGTAGCGTACTATTATTCGCAGCATGTAGAGGTCATAGGTCAATTCAAGAAGTTACTCGAACAAACGCTATCAGGTTTAAAACAGTGTCAAACATGAAATAGTCGCCAACTCGAGTATATTTCAAATTGCGTAAGCAGTAGTGTGGGTAGGTGAAGAGACAAAGTTTAAAGTTAAGCTCAGTCGGGCCTGGTTAGTTCTTGCATGGGAGACTGCCTGAGAAAACCAGCTAGGGATTTTTTTTTTTGGTTTCATCACATACATATCAAACATATGAGACAATGTTCGTGCATCTTTTTTTCACTGTAATGTCAATTATTTTTAGTAGAAAAACATGGAAATTTAGGCATGTTATCAAGTTCATGAACATTTTTCCAATTTCTCTGTTATTTTTGGAGATCAAGTTGGTGATGATGTCGGCACATATTGGGGTTTGACCTGTTAACGTACCGTGAAAAGTCGTACAAAGTGAACGCAAAGTTGTGCAAAGTGATTGGAAAGTTTGTAGATATATTTGTATGCTTGACCTAACTTGTTGGCATATAGAAACACGCAGTTGTAAAGTCAAATAAATGAATAAAAGCGAGAGGAAAACAGCCTATATAAGCAGAGTATCACATGAGCTGACTGGCCGTATAAATGATAGAAAACAGCATGCAAAGTTGTTAAAAGTGTTCGAAACGTTGGCGGAGTTACATATATATTTAACCTAAGTCATAGGAATGCCAACCTCGCAGTTAAATTTCGAAAACATTAAGTAAAAGTCACGAAAATGCCAGATATATAAGCAGATTATGGCAACTGCAAACCGTAAATCGAAGACAAACTGCTTGCAAAGTTTTGAAAAACGATTGCAAAGTTTGTAGATTCGTTTGGGAATGTTACATATGATATTATATTGACGGGTTACATAGTCAAAAGTTCGAAAACTTAAAAAAATATTTCGTAAATTGCCGTTAAAGTAGCGTACTATTATTCGCTGCATGTAGAGGTCATAGGTCAATTCAAGATGTTACTCGTACAAACGCTATCAGGTTTAAAACAGTGTCAAACATGAAATAGTAGCCAACTCAAGTATATTTCAAATTGCGTAAGCAGTAGTGTGGGTAGGTGAAGAGACAAAGTTTAAAGTCAAGCTTAGTCGGGCCTGGTTAGTTATTGCATGGGAGACTGCCTGAGAAAACCAGCTAGGGAATTTTTTTTTGGTTTCGTCACATACATATTAAACATATGAGACAATGTTCGTGCATCTTTTTTTCACTGTAATGTCAATTATTATTAGTAGAAAAACATGGAAATTTAGGCATGTTTTCAAGTTCATGAACATTTTTCCAATTTCTCTGTTATTTTTGGAGATCAAGTTGGTGATGATGTCGGCACATAGTTGGGTTTGACCTGTTAACGTACCGTGAAAAGTCGTACAAAGTGAACGTAAAGTTGTGCAAAGTGATTGGAAAGTTTGTAGATATATTTGTATGCTTGACCTAACTTGTTGGCATATGGAATCCCGCAGTTGTAAAGTCAAATAAATGAATAAAAGCGAGATGAAAACAGTCTATATAAGCAGAGTATCACATGAGCTGACTGTCCGTAAAAATGATAGAAAACAGCATGCAAAGTTGGTAAAAGCGTGCGAAACGTTGGCGGAGTTTCATGTATATTTAACCTAAGTCATTGGAATGCCAACCCCGCAGTTAAATTTCGAAAACATTAAGTAAAAGTCAAGAAAATGTCAGATATATAAGCAGATTATGGCAACTGCAAACCGTAAATCGAAGACAAACTGCTTGCAAAGTTTTGAAAAACGATTGCAAAGTTTGTAGATTCGTTTGGGAATGTTACATATGATATTATATTGACGGGTTACATAGTCAAAAGTTCGAAAACTTAAAAAAATATTTCGTAAATTGCCGTTAAAGTAGCGTACTATTATTCGCAGCATGTAGAGGTCATAGGTCAATTCAAGAAGTTACTCGAACAAACGCTATCAGGTTTAAAACAGTGTCAAACATGAAATAGTCGCCAACTCGAGTATATTTCAAATTGCGTAAGCAGTAGTGTGGGTAGGTGAAGAGACAAAGTTTAAAGTTAAGCTCAGTCGGGCCTGGTTAGTTCTTGCATGGGAGACTGCCTGAGAAAACCAGCTAGGGATTTTTTTTTTGGTTTCATCACATACATATCAAACATATGAGACAATGTTCGTGCATCTTTTTTTCACTGTAATGTCAATTATTTTTAGTAGAAAAACATGGAAATTTAGGCATGTTATCAAGTTCATGAACATTTTTCCAATTTCTCTGTTATTTTTGGAGATCAAGTTGGTGATGATGTCGGCACATATTGGGGTTTGACCTGTTAACGTACCGTGAAAAGTCGTACAAAGTGAACGCAAAGTTGTGCAAAGTGATTGGAAAGTTTGTAGATATATTTGTATGCTTGACCTAACTTGTTGGCATATAGAAACACGCAGTTGTAAAGTCAAATAAATGAATAAAAGCGAGATGAAAACAGCCTATATAAGCAGAGTATCACATGAGCTGACTGGCCGTATAAATGATAGAAAACAGCATGCAAAGTTGTTAAAAGTGTTCGAAACGTTGGCGGAGTTACATATATATTTAACCTAAGTCATAGGAATGCCAACCTCGCAGATAAATTTCGAAAACATTAAGTAAAAGTCACGAAAATGCCAGATATATAAGCAGATTATGGCAACTGCAAACCGTAAATCGAAGACAAACTGCTTGCAAAGTTTTGAAAAAACGATTGCAAAGTTTGTAGATTCGTTTGGGAATGTTACATATGATATTATATTGACGGGTTACATAGTCAAAAGTTCGAAAACTTAAAAAAATATTTCGTAAATTGCCGTTAAAGTAGCGTACTATTATTCGCAGCATGTAGAGGTCATAGGTCAATTCAAGAAGTTACTCGAACAAACGCTATCAGGTTTAAAACAGTGTCAAACATGAAATAGTCGCCAACTCGAGTATATTTCAAATTGCGTAAGCAGTAGTGTGGGTAGGTGAAGAGACAAAGTTTAAAGTTAAGCTCAGTCGGGCCTGGTTAGTTCTTGCATGGGAGACTGCCTGAGAAAACCAGCTAGGGATTTTTTTTTTTGGTTTCATCACATACATATCAAACATATGAGACAATGTTCGTGCATCTTTTTTTCACTGTAATGTCAATTATTTTTAGTAGAAAAACATGGAAATTTAGGCATGTTATCAAGTTCATGAACATTTTTCCAATTTCTCTGTTATTTTTGGAGATCAAGTTGGTGATGATGTCGGCACATATTGGGGTTTGACCTGTTAACGTACCGTGAAAAGTCGTACAAAGTGAACGCAAAGTTGTGCAAAGTGATTGGAAAGTTTGTAGATATATTTGTATGCTTGACCTAACTTGTTGGCATATAGAAACACGCAGTTGTAAAGTCAAATAAATGAATAAAAGCGAGATGAAAACAGCCTATATAAGCAGAGTATCACATGAGCTGACTGGCCGTATAAATGATAGAAAACAGCATGCAAAGTTGTTAAAAGTGTTCGAAACGTTGGCGGAGTTACATATATATTTAACCTAAGTCATAGGAATGCCAACCTCGCAGTTAAATTTCGAAAACATTAAGTAAAAGTCACGAAAATGCCAGATATATAAGCAGATTATGGCAACTGCAAACCGTAAATCGAAGACAAACTGCTTGCAAAGTTTTGAAAAACGATTGCAAAGTTTGTAGATTCGTTTGGGAATGTTACATATGATATTATATTGACGGGTTACATAGTCAAAAGTTCGAAAACTTAAAAAAATATTTCGTAAATTGCCGTTAAAGTAGCGTACTATTATTCGCTGCATGTAGAGGTCATAGGTCAATTCAAGATGTTACTCGTACAAACGCTATCAGGTTTAAAACAGTGTCAAACATGAAATAGTAGCCAACTCAAGTATATTTCAAATTGCGTAAGCAGTAGTGTGGGTAGGTGAAGAGACAAAGTTTAAAGTCAAGCTTAGTCGGGCCTGGTTAGTTATTGCATGGGAGACTGCCTGAGAAAACCAGCTAGGGAATTTTTTTTTGGTTTCGTCACATACATATTAAACATATGAGACAATGTTCGTGCATCTTTTTTTCACTGTAATGTCAATTATTATTAGTAGAAAAACATGGAAATTTAGGCATGTTTTCAAGTTCATGAACATTTTTCCAATTTCTCTGTTATTTTTGGAGATCAAGTTGGTGATGATGTCGGCACATAGTTGGGTTTGACCTGTTAACGTACCGTGAAAAGTCGTACAAAGTGAACGTAAAGTTGTGCAAAGTGATTGGAAAGTTTGTAGATATATTTGTATGCTTGACCTAACTTGTTGGCATATAGAATCCCGCAGTTGTAAAGTCAAATAAATGAATAAAAGCGAGATGAAAACAGTCTATATAAGCAGAGTATCACATGAGCTGACTGTCCGTAAAAATGATAGAAAACAGCATGCAAAGTTGGTAAAAGCGTGCGAAACGTTGGCGGAGTTTCATGTATATTTAACCTAAGTCATTGGAATGCCAACCCCGCAGTTAAATTTCGAAAACATTAAGTAAAAGTCAAGAAAATGCCAGATATATAAGCAGATTATGGCAACTGCAAACCGTAAATCGAAGACAAACTGCTTGCAAAGTTTTGAAAAACGATTGCAAAGTTTGTAGATTCGTTTGGGAATGTTACATATGATATTATATTGACGGGTTACATAGTCAAAAGTTCGAAAACTTAAAAAAATATTTCGTAAATTGCCGTTAAAGTAGCGTACTATTATTCGCAGCATGTAGAGGTCATAGGTCAATTCAAGAAGTTACTCGAACAAACGCTATCAGGTTTAAAACAGTGTCAAACATGAAATAGTCGCCAACTCGAGTATATTTCAAATTGCGTAAGCAGTAGTGTGGGTAGGTGAAGAGACAAAGTTTAAAGTCAAGCTCAGTCGGGCCTGGTTAGTTCTTGCATGGGAGACTGCCTGAGAAAACCAGCTAGGGAATTTTTTGTTGGTTTCGTCACATACATATCAAACATATGAGACAATGTTCGTGCATCTTTTTTTCACTGTAATGTCAATTATTATTAGTAGAAAAACATGGAAATTTAGGCATGTTTTCAAGTTCATGAACATTTTTCCAATTTCTCTGTTATTTTTGGAGATCAAGTTGGTGATGATGTCGGCACATAGTGGGGTTTGACCTGTTAACGTACCGTGAAAAGTCGTACAAAGTGAACGCAAAGTTGTGCAAAGTGATTGGAAAGTTTGTAGATATATTTGTATGCTTGACCTAACTTGTTGGCATATAGAAACCCGCAGTTGTAAAGTCAAATAAATGAATAAAAGCGAGATGAAAACAGTCTATATAAGCAGAGTATCACATGAGCTGACTGACCGTAAAAATGATAGAAAACAGCATGCAAAGTTGGTAAAAGCGTGCGAAACGTTGGCGGAGTTTCATGTATATTTAACCTAAGTCATTGGAATGCCAACCCCGCAGTTAAATTTCGAAAACATTAAGTAAAAGTCAAGAAAATGCCAGATATATAAGCAGATTATGGCAACTGAAAACCGTAAATCGAAGACAAACTGCTTGCAAAGTTTTGAAAAACGATTGCAAAGTTTGTAGATTCGTTTGGGAATGTTACATATGATATTATATTGACGGGTTACATAATCAAAAGTTCGAAAACTTAAAAAAATATTTCGTAAATTGCCGTTAAAATAGCGTACTTTTATTCGCTGCATGTAGAGGTCATAGGTCTATTCAAGAAGTTACTCGAACAAACGCTATCAGGTTTAAAACAGTGTCAAACATGAAATAGTCGCCAACTCGAGTATATTTCAAATTGCGTAAGCAGTAGTGCGGGTAGGTGAAGAGAAAAAGTTTAAAGTCAAGCTCAGTCGGGCCTGGTTAGTTCTTGCATGGGAGACTGCCTGAGAAAACCAGCTAGGGATTTTTTTTTTGGTTTCATCACATACATATCAAACATATGAGACAATGTTCGTGCATCTTTTTTTCACTGTAATGTCAATTATTTTTAGTAGAAAAACATGGAAATTTAGGCATGTTATCAAGTTCATGAACATTTTTCCAATTTCTCTGTTATTTTTGGAGATCAAGTTGGTGATGATGTCGGCACATATTGGGGTTTGACCTGTTAACGTACCGAGAAAAGTCGTACAAAGTGAACGCAAAGTTGTGCAAAGTGATTCGAAAGTGTGTAGATATATTTGTATGCTTGACCTAACTTGTTGGCATATAGAAACCCGCAGT
Organism: Saccoglossus kowalevskii; assembly: GCF_978046115.1. Classification (NCBI taxonomy): domain Eukaryota; kingdom Metazoa; phylum Hemichordata; class Enteropneusta; family Harrimaniidae; genus Saccoglossus; species Saccoglossus kowalevskii. Next base: position 9,014,362 of record NC_140655.1, on the reverse strand, counting down.
TGTAAAGTCAAATAAATGAATAAAAGCGAGATGAAAACAGCCTATATAAGCAGAGTATCACATGAGCTGACTGGCCGTATAAATGATAGAAAACAGCATGCAAAGTTGTTAAAAGTGTTCGAAACGTTGGCGGAGTTACATATATATTTAACCTAAGTCATAGGAATGCCAACCTCGCAGTTAAATTTCGAAAACATTAAGTAAAAGTCACGAAAATGCCAGATATATAAGCAGATTATGGCAACTGCAAACCGTAAATCGAAGACAAACTGCTTGCAAAGTTTTGAAAAACGATTGCAAAGTTTGTAGATTCGTTTGGGAATGTTACATATGATATTATATTGACGGGTTACATAGTCAAAAGTTCGAAAACTTAAAAAAATATTTCGTAAATTGCCGTTAAAGTAGCGTACTATTATTCGCTGCATGTAGAGGTCATAGGTCAATTCAAGAAGTTACTCGTACAAACGCTATCAGGTTTAAAACAGTGTCAAACATGAAATAGTCGCCAACTCAAATATATTTCAAATTGCGTAAGCAGTAGTGTGGGTAGGTGAAGAGACAAAGTTTAAAGTCAAGCTTAGTCGGGCCTGGTTAGTTCTTGCATGGGAGACTGCCTGAGAAAACCAGCTAGGGAATTTTTTTTTGGTTTCGTCACATACATATTAAACATATGAGACAATGTTTGTGCATCTTTTTTTCACTGTAATGTCAATTATTATTAGTAGAAAAACATGGAAATTTAGGCATGTTTTCAAGTTCATGAACATTTTTCCAATTTCTCTGTTATTTTTGGAGATCAAGTTGGTGATGATGTCGGCACATAGTTGGGTTTGACCAGTTAACGTACCGTGAAAAGTCGTACAAAGTGAACGCAAAGTTGTGCAAAGTGATTGGAAAGTTTGTAGATATATTTGTATGCTTGACCTAACTTGTTGGCATATAGAAACCCGCAGTTGTAAAGTCAAATAAATGAATAAAAGCGAGATGAAAACAGTCTATATAAGCAGAGTATCACATGAGCTGACTGACCGTAAAAATGATAGAAAACAGCATGCAAAGTTGGTAAAAGCGTGCGAAACGTTGGCGGAGTTTCATGTATATTTAACCTAAGTCATTGGAATGCCAACCCCGCAGTTAAATTTCGAAAACATTAAGTAAAAGTCAAGAAAATGCCAGATATATAAGCAGATTATGGCAACTGAAAACCGTAAATCGAAGACAAACTGCTTGCAAAGTTTTGAAAAACGATTGCAAAGTTTGTAGATTCGTTTGGGAATGTTACATATGATATTATATTGACGGGTTACATAATCAAAACTTCGAAAACTTAAAAAAATATTTTGTAAATTGCCGTTAAAATAGCGTACTTTTATTCGCAGCATGTAGAGGTCATAGGTCTATTCAAGAAGTTACTCGAACAAACGCTATCAGGTTTAAAACAGTGTCAAACATGAAATAGTCGCCAACTCGAGTATATTTCAAATTGCGTAAGCAGTAGTGCGGGTAGGTGAAGAGAAAAAGTTTAAAGTCAAGCTCAGTCGGGCCTGGTTAGTTCTTGCATGGGAGACTGCCTGAGAAAACCAGCTAGGGATTTTTTTTTTGGTTTCATCACATACATATCAAACATATGAGACAATGTTCGTGCATCTTTTTTTCACTGTAATGTCAATTATTTTTAGTAGAAAAACATGGAAATTTAGGCATGTTATCAAGTTCATGAACATTTTTCCAATTTCTCTGTTATTTTTGGAGATCAAGTTGGTGATGATGTCGGCACATATTGGGGTTTGACCTGTTAACGTACCGAGAAAAGTCGTACAAAGTGAACGCAAAGTTGTGCAAAGTGATTGGAAAGTTTGTAGATATATTTGTATGCTTGACCTAACTTGTTGGCATATAGAAACACGCAGTTGTAAAGTCAAATAAATGAATAAAAGCGAGATGAAAACAGCCTATATAAGCAGAGTATCACATGAGCTGACTGGCCGTATAAATGATAGAAAACAGCATGCAAAGTTGTTAAAAGTGTTCGAAACGTTGGCGGAGTTACATGTATATTTAACCTAAGTCATAGGAATGCCAACCTCGCAGTTAAATTTCGAAAACATTAAGTAAAAGTCACGAAAATGCCAGATATATAAGCAGATTATGGCAACTGCAAACCGTAAATCGAAGACAAACTGCTTGCAAAGTTTTGAAAAACGATTGCAAAGTTTGTAGATTCGTTTGGGAATGTTACATATGATATAATATTGACGGGTTACATAGTCAAAAGTTCGAAAACTTAAAAAAATATTTCGTAAATTGCCGTTAAAGTAGCGTACTATTATTCGCAGCATGTAGAGGTCATAGGTCAATTCAAGAAGTTACTCGAACAAACGCTATCAGGTTTAAAACAGTGTCAAACATGAAATAGTCGCCAACTCGAGTATATTTCAAATTGCGTAAGCAGTAGTGTGGGTAGGTGAAGAGACAAAGTTTAAAGTTAAGCTCAGTCGGGCCTGGTTAGTTCTTGCATGGGAGACTGCCTGAGAAAACCAGCTAGGGAATTTTTTTTTGGTTTCGTCACATACATATCAAACATATGAGACAATGTTCGTGCATCTTTTTTCACTGTAATGTCAATTATTATTAGTAGAAAAACATGGAAATTTAGGCATGTTTTCAAGTTCATGAACATTTTTCCAATTTCTCTGTTATTTTTGGAGATCAAGTTGGTGATGATGTCGGCACATAGTTGGGTTTGACCTGTTAACGTACCGTGAAAAGTCGTACAAAGTGAACGCAAAGTTGTGCAAAGTGATTGGAAAGTTTGTAGATATATTTGTATGCTTGACCTAACTTGTTGGCATATAGAAACCCGCAGTTGTAAAGTCAAATAAATGAATAAAAGCGAGATGAAAACAGTCTATATAAGCAGAGTATCACATGAGCTGACTGACCGTAAAAATGATGGAAAACAGCATGCAAAGTTGTTAAAAGTGTTCGAAACGTTGGCGGAGTTACATGTATATTTAACCTAAGTCATAGGAATGCCAACCCCGCAGTTAAATTTCGAAAACATTAAGTAAAAGTCACGAAAATGCCAGATATATAAGCAGATTATGGCAACTGCAAACCGTAAATCGAAGACAAACTGCTTGCAAAGTTTTGAAAAACGATTGCAAAGTTTGTAGATTCGTTTGGGAATGTTACATATGATATTATATTGACGGGTTACATAGTCAAAAGTTCGAAAACTTAAAAAAATATTTCGTAAATTGCCGTTAAAGTAGCGTACTATTATTCGCAGCATGTAGAGGTCATAGGTCAATTCAAGAAGTTACTCGAACAAACGCTATCAGGTTTAAAACAGTGTCAAACATGAAATAGTCGCCAACTCGAGTATATTTCAAATTGCGTAAGCAGTAGTGTGGGTAGGTGAAGAGACAAAGTTTAAAGTTAAGCTCAGTCGGGCCTGGTTAGTTCTTGCATGGGAGACTGCCTGAGAAAACCAGCTAGGGAATTTTTTTTTGGTTTCGTCACATACATATCAAACATATGAGACAATGTTCGTGCATCTTTTTTCACTGTAATGTCAATTATTATTAGTAGAAAAACATGGAAATTTAGGCATGTTTTCAAGTTCATGAACATTTTTCCAATTTCTCTGTTATTTTTGGAGATCAAGTTGGTGATGATGTCGGCACATAGTTGGGTTTGACCTGTTAACGTACCGTGAAAAGTCGTACAAAGTGAACGCAAAGTTGTGCAAAGTGATTGGAAAGTTTGTAGATATATTTGTATGCTTGACCTAACTTGTTGGCATATAGAAACCCGCAGTTGTAAAGTCAAATAAATGAATAAAAGCGAGATGAAAACAGTCTATATAAGCAGAGTATCACATGAGCTGACTGACCGTAAAAATGATGGAAAACAGCATGCAAAGTTGTTAAAAGTGTTCGAAACGTTGGCGGAGTTACATGTATATTTAACCTAAGTCATAGGAATGCCAACCCCGCAGTTAAATTTCGAAAACATTAAGTAAAAGTCACGAAAATGCCAGATATATAAGCAGATTATGGCAACTGCAAACCGTAAATCGAAGACAAACTGCTTGCAAAGTTTTGAAAAACGATTGCAAAGTTTGTAGATTCGTTTGGGAATGTTACATATGATATTATATTGACGGGTTACATAGTCAAAAGTTCGAAAACTTAAAAAAATATTTCGTAAATTGCCGTTAAAGTAGCGTACTGTTATTCGCTGCATGTAGAGGTCATAGGTCAATTCAAGAAGTTACTCGTACAAACGCTATCAGGTTTAAAACAGTGTCAAACATGAAATAGTCGCCAACTCAAGTATATTTCAAATTGCGTAAGCAGTAGTGTGGGTAGGTGAAGAGACAAAGTTTAAATTCAAGCTCAGTCGGGCCTGGTTAGTTCTTGCATGGGAGACTGCCTGAGAAAACCAGCTAGGGAATTTTTTTTTGGTTTCGTCACATACATATCAAACATATGAGACAATGTTCGTGCATCTTTTTTTCACTGTAATGTCAATTATTATTAGTAGAAAAACATGGAAATTTAGGCATGTTTTCAAGTTCATGAACATTTTTCCAATTTCTCTGTTATTTTTGGAGATCAAGTTGGTGATGATGTCGGCACATAGTTGGGTTTGACCTGTTAACGTACCGTGAAAAGTCGTACAAAGTGAACGTAAAGTTGTGCAAAGTGATTGGAAAGTTTGTAGATATATTTGTATGCTTGACCTAACTTGTTGGCATATAGAAACCCGCAGTTGTAAAGTCAAATAAATGAATAAAAGCGAGATGAAAACAGTCTATATAAGCAGAGTATCACATGAGCTGACTGTCCGTAAAAATGATAGAAAATGCAAAGTTGGTAAAAGCGTGCGAAACGTTGGCGGAGTTTCATGTATATTTAACCTAAGTCATTGGAATGCCAACCCCGCAGTTAAATTTCGAAAACATTAAGTAAAAGTCAAGAAAATGCCAGATATATAAGCAGATTATGGCAACTGCAAACCGTAAATCGAAGACAAACTGCTTGCAAAGTTTTGAAAAACGATTGCAAAGTTTGTAGATTCGTTTGGGAATGTTACATATGATATTATATTGACGGGTTACATAGTCAAAAGTTCGAAAACTTAAAAAAATATTTCGTAAATTGCCGTTAAAGTAGCGTACTATTATTCGCAGCATGTAGAGGTCATAGGTCAATTCAAGAAGTTACTCGAACAAACGCTATCAGGTTTAAAACAGTGTCAAACATGAAATAGTCGCCAACTCGAGTATATTTCAAATTGCGTAAGCAGTAGTGTGGGTAGGTGAAGAGACAAAGTTTAAAGTTAAGCTCAGTCGGGCCTGGTTAGTTCTTGCATGGGAGACTGCCTGAGAAAACCAGCTAGGGAATTTTTTTTTGGTTTCGTCACATACATATCAAACATATGAGACAATGTTCGTGCATCTTTTTTCACTGTAATGTCAATTATTATTAGTAGAAAAACATGGAAATTTAGGCATGTTTTCAAGTTCATGAACATTTTTCCAATTTCTCTGTTATTTTTGGAGATCAAGTTGGTGATGATGTCGGCACATAGTTGGGTTTGACCTGTTAACGTACCGTGAAAAGTCGTACAAAGTGAACGCAAAGTTGTGCAAAGTGATTGGAAAGTTTGTAGATATATTTGTATGCTTGACCTAACTTGTTGGCATATAGAAACCCGCAGTTGTAAAGTCAAATAAATGAATAAAAGCGAGATGAAAACAGTCTATATAAGCAGAGTATCACATGAGCTGACTGACCGTAAAAATGATGGAAAACAGCATGCAAAGTTGTTAAAAGTGTTCGAAACGTTGGCGGAGTTACATGTATATTTAACCTAAGTCATAGGAATGCCAACCCCGCAGTTAAATTTCGAAAACATTAAGTAAAAGTCACGAAAATGCCAGATATATAAGCAGATTATGGCAACTGCAAACCGTAAATCGAAGACAAACTGCTTGCAAAGTTTTGAAAAACGATTGCAAAGTTTGTAGATTCGTTTGGGAATGTTACATATGATATTATATTGACGGGTTACATAGTCAAAAGTTCGAAAACTTAAAAAAATATTTCGTAAATTGCCGTTAAAGTAGCGTACTGTTATTCGCTGCATGTAGAGGTCATAGGTCAATTCAAGAAGTTACTCGTACAAACGCTATCAGGTTTAAAACAGTGTCAAACATGAAATAGTCGCCAACTCAAGTATATTTCAAATTGCGTAAGCAGTAGTGTGGGTAGGTGAAGAGACAAAGTTTAAATTCAAGCTCAGTCGGGCCTGGTTAGTTCTTGCATGGGAGACTGCCTGAGAAAACCAGCTAGGGAATTTTTTTTTGGTTTCGTCACATACATATCAAACATATGAGACAATGTTCGTGCATCTTTTTTTCACTGTAATGTCAATTATTATTAGTAGAAAAACATGGAAATTTAGGCATGTTTTCAAGTTCATGAACATTTTTCCAATTTCTCTGTTATTTTTGGAGATCAAGTTGGTGATGATGTCGGCACATAGTTGGGTTTGACCTGTTAACGTACCGTGAAAAGTCGTACAAAGTGAACGTAAAGTTGTGCAAAGTGATTGGAAAGTTTGTAGATATATTTGTATGCTTGACCTAACTTGTTGGCATATAGAAACCCGCAGTTGTAAAGTCAAATAAATGAATAAAAGCGAGATGAAAACAGTCTATATAAGCAGAGTATCACATGAGCTGACTGTCCGTAAAAATGATAGAAAATGCAAAGTTGGTAAAAGCGTGCGAAACGTTGGCGGAGTTTCATGTATATTTAACCTAAGTCATTGGAATGCCAACCCCGCAGTTAAATTTCGAAAACATTAAGTAAAAGTCAAGAAAATGCCAGATATATAAGCAGATTATGGCAACTGCAAACCGTAAATCGAAGACAAACTGCTTGCAAAGTTTTGAAAAACGATTGCAAAGTTTGTAGATTCGTTTGGGAATGTTACATATGATATTATATTGACGGGTTACATAGTCAAAAGTTCGAAAACTTAAAAAAATATTTCGTAAATTGCCGTTAAAGTAGCGTACTATTATTCGCAGCATGTAGAGGTCATAGGTCAATTCAAGAAGTTACTCGAACAAACGCTATCAGGTTTAAAACAGTGTCAAACATGAAATAGTCGCCAACTCGAGTATATTTCAAATTGCGTAAGCAGTAGTTTGGGTAGGTGAAGAGACAAAGTTTAAAGTCAAGCTCAGTCGGGCCTGGTTAGTTCTTGCATGGGAGACTGCCTGAGAAAACCAGCTAGGGATTTTTTTGTTGGTTTCGTCACATACATATCAAACATATGAGACAATGTTCGTGCATCTTTTTTTCACTGTAATGTCAATTATTATTAGTAGAAAAACATGGAAATTTAGGCATGTTTTCAAGTTCATGAACATTTTTCCAATTTCTCTGTTATTTTTGGAGATCAAGTTGGTGATGATGTCGGCACATAGTGGGGTTTGACCTGTTAACGTACCGTGAAAAGTCGTACAAAGTGAACGCAAAGTTGTGCAAAGTGATTGGAAAGTTTGTAGATATATTTGTATGCTTGACCTAACTTGTTGGCATATAGAAACCCGCAGTTGTAAAGTCAAATAAATGAATAAAAGCGAGATGAAAACAGTCTATATAAGCAGAGTATCACATGAGCTGACTGACCGTAAAATTGATAGAAAACAGCATGCAAAGTTGGTAAAAGCGTGCGAAACGTTGGCGGAGTTTCATGTATATTTAACCTAAGTCATTGGAATGCCAACCCCGCAGTTAAATTTCGAAAACATTAAGTAAAAGTCAAGAAAATGCCAGATATATAAGCAGATTATGGCAACTGCAAACCGTAAATCGAAGACAAACTGCTTGCAAAGTTTTGAAAAACGATTGCAAAGTTTGTAGATTCGTTTGGGAATGTTACATATGATATTATATTGACGGGTTACATAGTCAAAAGTTCGAAAACTTAAAAAAATATTTCGTAAATTGCCGTTAAAGTAGCGTACTATTATTCGCAGCATGTAGAGGTCATAGGTCAATTCAAGAAGTTACTCGAACAAACGCTATCAGGTTTAAAACAGTGTCAAACATGAAATAGTCGCCAACTCGAGTATATTTCAAATTGCGTAAGCAGTAGTGTGGGTAGGTGAAGAGACAAAGTTTACAGTCAAGCTCAGTCGGGCCTGGTTAGTTCTTGCATGGGAGACTGCCTGAGAAAACCAGCTAGGGAATTTTTTTTTGGTTTCGTCACATACATATCAAACATATGAGACAATGTTCGTGCATCTTTTTTTCACTGTAATGTCAATTATTATTAGTAGAAAAACATGGAAATTTAGGCATGTTTTCAAGTTCATGAACATTTTTCCAATTTCTCTGTTATTTTTGGAGATCAAGTTGGTGATGATGTCGGCACATATTGGGGTTTGACCTGTTAACGTACCGTGAAAAGTCGTACAAAGTGAACGCAAAGTTGTGCAAAGTGATTGGAAAGTTTGTAGATATATTTGTATGCTTGACCTAACTTGTTGGCATATAGAAACACGCAGTTGTAAAGTCAAATAAATGAATAAAAGCGAGATGAAAACAGCCTATATAAGCAGAGTATCACATGAGCTGACTGGCCGTATAAATGATAGAAAACAGCATGCAAAGTTGTTAAAAGTGTTCGAAACGTTGGCGGAGTTACATGTATATTTAACCTAAGTCATAGGAATGCCAACCCCGCAGTTAAATTTCGAAAACATTAAGTAAAAGTCACGAAAATGCCAGATATATAAGCAGATTATGGCAACTGCAAACCGTAAATCGAAGACAAACTGCTTGCAAAGTTTTGAAAAACGATTGCAAAGTTTGTAGATTCGTTTGGGAATGTTACATATGATATTATATTGACGGGTTACATAGTCAAAAGTTCGAAAACTTAAAAAAATATTTCGTAAATTGCCGTTAAAATAGCGTACTATTATTCGCAGCATGTAGAGGTCATAGGTCAATTCAAGAAGTTACTCGTACAAACGCTATCAGGTTTAAAACAGTGTCAAACATGAAATAGTCGCCAACTCGAGTATATTTCAAATTGCGTAAGCAGTAGTGTGGGTAGGTGAAGAGACAAAGTTTAAAGTCAAGCTCAGTCGGGCATGGTTAGTTTTTGCATGGGAGACTGCCTGAGAAATCCAGCTAGGGAATTTTTTTTTGGTTTCATCACATACATATCAAACATATGAGACAATGTTCGTGCATCTTTTTTTCACTGTAATGTCAATTATTTTTAGTAGAAAAACATGGAAATTTAGGCATGTTATCAAGTTCATGAACATTTTTCCAATTTCTCTGTTATTTTTGGAGATCAAGTTGGTGATGATGTCGGCACATATTGGGGTTTGACCTGTTAACGTACCGTGAAAAGTCGTACAAAGTGAACGCAAAGTTGTGCAAAGTGAGTGGAAAGTTTGTAGATATATTTGTATGCTTGACCTAACTTGTTGGCATATAGAAACCCGCAGTTGTAAAGTCAAATAAATGAATAAAAGCGAGATGAAAACAGCCTATATAAGCAGAGTATCACATGAGCTGACTGACCGTAAAAATGATAGAAAACAGCATGCAAAGTTGGTAAAAGCGTGCGAAACTTTGGCGGAGTTTCATGTATATTTAACCTAAGTCATTGGAATGCCAACCCCGCAGTTAAATTTCGAAAACATTAAGTAAAAGTCAAGAAAATGCCAGATATATAAGCAGATTATGGCAACTACAAACCGTAAATCGAAGACAAACTGCTTGCAAAGTTTTGAAAAACGATTGCAAAGTTTGTAGATTCGTTTGGGAATGTTACATATAATATTATATTTACGGGTTACATAGTCAAAAGTTCGAAAACTTAAAAAAGTATTTCGTAAATTGCCGTCAAAGTAGCGTACTATTATTCGCAGCATGTAGAGGTCATAGGTCAATTCAAGAAGTTACTCGTGCAAACGCTATCAGGTTTAAAGCAGTGTCAAACATGAAATAGTCGCCAACTCGAGTATATTTTAAATTGCGTAAGCAGTAGTGTGGGTAGGTGAAGAGACAAAGTTTAAAGTCAAGCTCAGTCTGGCATGGTTAGTTCTGGCATGGGAGACTGACTGAGAAAACCAGCTAGGGATTTTTTTTTTGGTTTCATCACATACATATTAAACATATGAGACAATGTTCGTGCATCTTTTTTCACTGTAATGTCAATTATTTTTAGTAGAAAAACATGGAAATTTAGGCATGTTTTCAAGTTCATGAACATTTTTCCAATTTCTCTGTTATTTTTGGAGATCAAGTTGGTGATGATGTCGGCACATAGTGGGGTTTGACCTGTTAACGTACCGTGAAAAGTCGTACAAAGTGAACGCAAAGTTGTGCAAAGTGATTGGAAAATTTGTAGATATATTTGTATGCTTGACCTAACTTGTTGGCATATAGAAACCCGCAGTTGTAAAGTCAAATAAATGAATAAAAGCGAGATAAAAACAGCCTATATAAGCAGAGTATCACATGAGCTGACTGACCGTAAAAATGATAGAAAACAGCATGCAAAGTTGGTAAAAGCGTGCGAAACTTTGGCGGAGTTTCATGTATATTTAACCTAAGTCATTGGAATGCAAACCCCGCAGTTAAATTTCGAAAACATTAAGTAAAAGTCAAGAAAATGCCAGATATATAAGCAGATTATGGCAACTGCAAACCGTAAATCGAAGACAAACTGCTTGCAAAGTTTTGAAAAACGATTGCAAAGTTTGTAGATTCGTTTGGGAATGTTACATATGATATTATATTGACGGGTTACATAGTCAAAAGTTCGAAAACTTAAAAAAATATTTCGTAAATTGCCGTTAAAATAGCGTACTATTATTCGCAGCATGTAGAGGTCATAGGTCAATTCAAGAAGTTACTCGTACAAAGGCTATCAGGTTTAAAACAGTGTCAAACATGAAATAGTCGCCAACTCGAGTATATTTCAAATTGCGTAAGCAGTAGTGTGGGTAGGTGAAGAGACAAAATTTAAAGTCAAGCTCAGTCGGGCATGGTTAGTTTTTGCATGGGAGACTGCCTGAGAAATCCAGCTAGGGAATTTTTTTTTTGGTTTCATCACATACATATCAAACATATGAGACAATGTTCGTGCATCTTTTTTTCACTGTAATGTCAATTATTTTTAGTAGAAAAACATGGAAATTTAGGCATGTTATCAAGTTCATGAACATTTTTCCAATTTCTCTGTTATTTTTGGAGATCAAGTTGGTGATGATGTCGGCACATATTGGGGTTTGACCTGTTAACGTACCGTGAAAAGTCGTACAAAGTGAACGCAAAGTTGTGCAAAGTGAGTGGAAAGTTTGTAGATATATTTGTATGCTTGACCTAACTTGTTGGCATATAGAAACCCGCAGTTGTAAAGTCAAATAAATGAATAAAAGCGAGATGAAAACAGCCTATATAAGCAGAGTATCACATGAGCTGACTGACCGTAAAAATGATAGAAAACAGCATGCAAAGTTGGTAAAAGCGTGCGAAACTTTGGCGGAGTTTCATGTATATTTAACCTAAGTCATTGGAATGCCAACCCCGCAGTTAAATTTCGAAAACATTAAGTAAAAGTCAAGAAAATGCCAGATATATAAGCAGATTATGGCAACTACAAACCGTAAATCGAAGACAAACTGCTTGCAAAGTTTTGAAAAACGATTGCAAAGTTTGTAGATTCGTTTGGGAATGTTACATATAATATTATATTGACGGGTTACATAGTCAAAAGTTCGAAAACTTAAAAAAGTATTTCGTAAATTGCCGTCAAAGTAGCGTACTATTATTCGCAGCATGTAGAGGTCATAGGTCAATTCAAGAAGTTACTCGTGCAAACGCTATCAGGTTTAAAGCAGTGTCAAACATGAAATAGTCGCCAACTCGAGTATATTTTAAATTGCGTAAGCAGTAGTGTGGGTAGGTGAAGAGACAAAGTTTAAAGTCAAGCTCAGTCTGGCATGGTTAGTTCTGGCATGGGAGACTGACTGAGAAAACCAGCTAGGGATTTTTTTTTTGGTTTCATCACATACATATTAAACATATGAGACAATGTTCGTGCATCTTTTTTCACTGTAATGTCAATTATTTTTAGTAGAAAAACATGGAAATTTAGGCATGTTTTCAAGTTCATGAACATTTTTCCAATTTCTCTGTTATTTTTGGAGATCAAGTTGGTGATGATGTCGGCACATAGTGGGGTTTGACCTGTTAACGTACCGTGAAAAGTCGTACAAAGTGAACGCAAAGTTGTGCAAAGTGATTGGAAAATTTGTAGATATATTTGTATGCTTGACCTAACTTGTTGGCATATAGAAACCCGCAGTTGTAAAGTCAAATAAATGAATAAAAGCGAGATAAAAACAGCCTATATAAGCAGAGATATCACATGAGCTGACTGGCCGTATAAATTATAGAAAACAGCATGCAAAGTTGTTAAAAGTGTTCGAAACGTTGGCGGAATTACATGTATATTTAACCTAAGTCATTGGAATGCCAACCCCGCAGTTAAATTTCGAAAACATTAAGTAAAAGTCAAGAAAATGCCAGATATATAAGCAGATTATGGCAACTACAAACCGTACATCGAAGACAAACTGCTTGCAAAGTTTTGAAAAACGATTGCAAAGTTTGTAGATTCGTTTGGGAATGTTACATATGATATTATATTGACGGGTTACATAGTCAAAAGTTCGAAAACTTAAAAAAATATTTCGTAAATTGCCGTTAAAATAGCGTACTATTATTCGCAGCATGTAGAGGTCATAGGTCAATTCAAGAAGTTACTCGTACAAACGCTATCAGGTTTAAAACAGTGTCAAACATGAAATAGTCGCCAACTCGAATATATTTCAAATTGCGTAAGCAGTAGTGTGGGTAGGTGAAGAGACAAAGTTTAAAGTCAAGCTCAGTCGGGCATGGTTAGTTCTTGCATGGGAGACTGCCTGAGAAAACCAGCTAGGGAATTTTTTTTTGGTTTCATCACATACATATCAAACATATGAGACAATGTTCGTGCATCTTTTTTTCACTGTAATGTCAATTGTTTTTAGTAGAAAAACATGGAAATTTAGGCATGTTATCAAGTTCATGAACACTTTTCCAATTTCTCTGTTATTTTTGGAGATCAAGTTGGTGATGATGTCGGCACATATTGGGGTTTGACCTGTTAACGTACCGTGATAAGTCGTACAAAGTGAACGCAAAGTTGTGCAAAGTGATTGGAAAGTTTGTAGATGTATTTGTATGCTTGACCTAACTTGTTGGCATATAGAAACCCGCAGTTGTAAAGTCAAATAAATGAATAAAAGCGAGATGAAAACAGCCTATATAAGCAGAGTATCACATGAGCTGACTGACCGTAAAAATGATAGAAAACAGCATGCAAAGTTGGTAAAAGCGTGCGAAACTTTGGCGGAGTTTCATGTATATTTAACCTAAGTCATTGGAATGAAAACCCCGCAGTTAAATTTCGAAAACATTAAGTAAAAGTCAAGAAAATGCCAGATATATAAGCAGATTATGGCAACTACAAACCGTAAATCGTAGACAAACTGCTTGCAAAGTTTTGAAAAACGATTGCAAAGTTTGTAGATTCGTTTGGGAATGTTACATATGATATTATATTGACGGGTTACATAGTCAAAAGTTCGAAAACTTAAAAAAGTATTTCGTAAATTGCCGTTAAAGTAGCGTACTATTATTCGCAGCATGTAGAGGTCATAGGTCAATTCAAGAAGTTACTCGTGCAAACGCTATCAGGTTTAAAGCAGTGTCAAACATGAAATAGTCGCCAAGTCGAGTATACTTCAAATTGCGTAAGCAGTAGTGTGGGTAGGTGAAGAGACAAAGTTTAAAGTCAAGCTCAGTCTGGCATGGTTAGTTCTTGCATGGGAGACTGCCTTAGAAATCCAGCTAGGGACATTTTTTTGGGTTTCATCACATACATATCAAACATAAGAGACAACGTTCGTGCATCTCTTTTTCACTTTAATGTCAATTATTTTTAGTAGAAAAACATGGAAATTTAGGCATGTTTTCAAGTTCATGAACATTTTTCCAATTTCTCTGTTATTTTTGGAGATCAAGTTGGTGATGATGTCGGCACATAGTGGGGTTTGACCTGTTAACGTACCGTGAAAAGTCGTACAAAGTGAACGCAAAGTTGTACAAAGTGATTGGAAAATTTGTAGATATATTTGTATGCTTGACCTAACTTGTTGGCATATAGAAACCCGCAGTTGTAAAGTCAAATAAATGAATAAAAGCGAGATGAAAACAGCCTATATAAGCAGAGTATCACATGAGCTGACTGGCCGTATAAATTATAGAAAACAGCATGCAAAGTTGTTAAATGTGTTCGAAACGTTGGCGGAGTTACATGTATATTTAACCTAAGTCATTGGAATGCCAACCCCGCAGTTAAATTTCGAAAACATTAAGTAAAAGTCAAGAAAATGCCAGATATATAAGCAGATTATGGCAACTACAAACCGTACATCGAAGACAAACTGCTTGCAAAGTTTTGAAAAACGATTGCAAAGTTTGTAGATTCGTTTGGGAATGTTACATATGATATTATATTGACGGGTTACATAGTCAAATGTTCGAAAACTTAAAAAAAATATTTCGTAAATTGCCGTTAAAATAGCGTACTATTATTCGCAGCATGTAGAGATCATAGGTCAATTCAAGAAGTTACTCGTACAAACGCTATCAGGTTTAAAACAGTGTCAAACATGAAATAGTCGCCAACTCAAGCATATTTCAAATTGCGTAAGCAGTAGTGTGGGTAGGTGAAGAGACAAAGTTTAAAGTCAAGCTCAGTCGGGCATGGTTAGTTCTTGCATGGGAGACTGCCTGAGAAAACCAGCTAGGGAATTTTTTTTTGGGTTTCATCACATACATATCAAACATATGAGACAATGTTCGTGCATCTTTTTTTCACTGTAATGTCAATTATTTTTAGTAGAAAAACATGGAAATTTAGGCATGTTATCAAGTTCATGAACATTTTTCCAATTTCTCTGTTATTTTTGGAGATCAAGTTGGTGATGATGTCGGCACATATTGGGGTTTGACCTGTTAACGTACCGTGAAAAGTCGTACAAAGTGAACGCAAAGTTGTGCAAAGTGATTGGAAAGTTTGTAGATATATTTGTATGCTTGACCTAACTTGTTGGCATATAGAAACCCGCAGTTGTAAAGTCAAATAAATGAATAAAAGCGAGATGAAAACAGCCTATATAAGCAGAGTATCACATGAGCTGACTGACCGTAAAAATGATAGAAAACAGCATGCAAAATTGGTAAAAGCGTGCGAAACTTTGGCGGAGTTTCATGTATATTTAACCTAAGTCATTGGTATGCCAACCCCGCAGTTAAATTTCGAAAACATTAAGTAAAAGTCAAGAAAATGCCAGATATATAAGCAGATTATGGCAACTACAAACCGTAAATCGAAGACAAACTGCTTGCAAAGTTTTGAAAAACGATTGCAAAGTTGGTAGATTCGTTTGGGAATGTTACATATGATATTATATTGACGGGTTACATAGTCAAAAGTTCGAAAACTTAAAAAAGTATTTCGTAAATTGCCGTTAAAGTAGCGTACTATTATTCGCAGCATGTAGAGGTCATATGTCAATTCGAGAAGTTACTCGTGCAAACGCTATCACGTTTAAAGCAGTGTCAAACATCAAATAGTCGCCAACTCGAGTATATTTCAAATTGCGTAAGCAGTAGTGTGGGTAGGTGAAGAGACAAAGTTTAAAGTCAAGCTCAGTCTGGCATGGTTAGTTCTTGCATGGGAGACTGCCTTAGAAAACCAGCTAGGGACATTTTTTTTGGTTTCATCACATACATATCAAACATAAGAGACAACGTTCGTGCATCTTTTTTTCACTGTAATGTCAATTATTTTTAGTAGAAAAACATGGAAATTTAGGCATGTTTTCAAGTTCATGAACATTTTTCCAATTTCTCTGTTATTTTTGGAGATCAAGTTGGTGATGATGTCGGCACATAGTGGGGTTTGACCTGTTAACGCACCGTGAAAAGTCGTACAAAGTGAACGCAAAGTTGTGCAAAGTGATTGGAAAATATGTAGATATATTTGTATGCTTGACCTAACTTGTTGGCATATAGAAACCCGCAGTTGTAAAGTCAAATAAATGAATAAAAGCGAGATGAAAACAGTCTATATAAGCAGAGTATCACATGAGCTGACTGGCCGTATAAATTATAGAAAACAGCATGCAAAGTTGTTAAATGTGTTCGAAACGTTGGCGGAGTTACATGTATATTTAACCTAAGTCATTGTAATGCCAACCCCGCAGTTAAATTTCGAAAACATTAAGTAAAAGTCAAGAAAATGCCAGATATATAAGCAGATTATGGCAACTACAAACCGTACATCGAAGACAAACTGCTTGCAAAGATTTGAAAAACGATTGCAAAGTTTGTTGATTCGTTTGGGAATGTTACATATGATATTATATTGACGGGTTACATAGTCAAAAGTTCGAAGACTTAAAAAAATATTTCGTAAATTGCCGTTAAAATAGCGTACTATTATTCGCAGCATGTAGAGGTCATAGGTCAATTCAAGAAGTTACTCGTACAAACGCTATCAGGTTTAAAACAGTGTCAAACATGAAATAGTCGCCAACTCGAGTGTATTTCAAATTGCGTAAGCAGTAGTGTGGGTAGGTGAAGAGACAAAGTTTAAAGTCAAGCTCAGTCTGTCATGGTTAGTTCTTGCATGGGAGACTGCCTGAGAAAACCAGCTAGGGACATTTTTTTGGTTTCATCACATACATATCAAACATATGAGACAATGTTCGTGCATCTTTTTTTCACTGTAATGTCAATTATTTTTAGTAGAAAAACATGGAAATTTAGGCATGTTATCAAGTTCATGAACATTTTTCCAATTTCTCTGTTATTTTTGGAGATCAAGTTGGTGATGATGTCGGCACATATTGGGGTTTGACCTGTTAACGTACCGTGAAAAGTCGTACAAAGTGAACGCAAAGTTGTGCAAAGTGATTGGAAAGTTTGTAGATATATTTGTATGCTTGACCTAACTTGTTGGCATATAGAAACCCGCAGTTGTAAAGTCAAATAAATGAATAAAAGCGAGATGAAAACAGCCTATATAAGCAGAGTATCACATGAGCTGACTGACCGTAAAAATGATAGAAAACAGCATGCAAAATTGGTAAAAGCGTGCGAAACTTTGGCGGAGTTTCATGTATATTTAACCTAAGTCATTGGAATGCCAACCCCGCAGTTAAATTTCGAAAACATTAAGTAAAAGTCAAGAAAATGCCAGATATATAAGCAGATTATGGCAACTACAAACCGTAAATCGAAGACAAACTGCTTGCAAAGTTTTGAAAAACGATTGCAAAGTTTGTAGATTCGTTTGGGAATGTTACATATGATATTATATTGACGGGTTACATAGTCAAAAGTTCGAAAACTTAAAAATGTATTTCGTAAATTGCCGTTAAAGTAGCGTACTATTATTCGCAGCATGTAGAGGTCATAGGTCAATTCAAGAAGTTACTCGTACAAACGCTATCAGGTTTAAAACAGTGTCAAACATGAAATAGTCGCCAACTCGAGTATATTTCAAATTGCGTAAGCAGTAGTGTGGGTAGGTGAAGAGACAAAGTTTAAAGTCAAGCTCAGTCGGGCATGATTAGTTCTTGCATGGGAGACTGCCTGAGAAAACCAGCTAGGGAATTTTTTTTTGGGTTTCATCACATACATATCAAACATATGAGACAATGTTCGTGCATTTTTTATCACTGTAATGTCAATTATTTTTAGTAGAAAAACATGGAAATTTAGGCATGTTATCAAGTACATGAACATTTTTCCAATTTCTCTGTTATTTTTGGAGATCAAGTTGGTGATGATGTCGGCACATATTGGGGTTTGACCTGTTAACGTACCGTGAAAAGTCGTACAAAGTGAACGCAAAGTTGTGCAAAGTGATTGGAAAGTCTGTAGATATATTTGTATGCTTGACCTAACTTGTTGGCATATAGAAAACCGCAGTTGTAAAGTCAAATAAATGAATAAAAGCGAGATGAAAACAGCCTATATAAGCAGAGTATCACATGAGCTGACTGACCGTAAAAATGATAGAAAACAGCATGCAAAGTTGGTAAAAGCGTGCGAAACGTTGGCGGAGTTTCATGTATATTTAACCTAAGTCATTGGAATGCCAAGCCCGCAGTTAAATTTCGAAAACATTAAGTAATTGTCTGGAAAATGCCAGATATATAAGCATATTATGGCAACTGCAAACCGTAAATCGAAGACAAACTGCTTGCAATGTTTTGAAAAACGATTGCAAAGTTTGGAGATTCGTTTGGGAATGTTACATATGATATTATATTGACGGGTTACATAGTCAAAAGTTCGAAAACTTAAAAATGTATTTCGTAAATTGCCGTTAAAGTAGCGTACTATTATTCGCAGCATGTAGAGGTCATAGGTCAATTCAAGAAGTTACTCGTACAAACGCTATCAGGTTTAAAACAGTGTCAAACATGAAATAGTCGCCAACTCGAGTATATTTCAAATTGCGTAAGCAGTAGTGTGGGTAGGTGAAGAGACAAAGTTTAAAGTCAAGCTCAGTCGGGCATGATTAGTTCTTGCATGGGAGACTGCCTGAGAAAACCAGCTAGGGAATTTTTTTTTTGGTTTCATCACATACATATCAAACATATGAGACAATGTTCGTGCATTTTTTATCACTGTAATGTCAATTATTTTTAGTAGAAAAACATGGCAATTTAGGCATGTTATCAAGTTCATGAACATTTTTCCAATTTCTCTGTTATTTTTGGAGATCAAGTTGGTGATGATGTCGGCACATATTGGGGTTTGACCTGTTAACGTACCGTGAAAAGTCGTACAAAGTGAACGCAAAGTTGAGCAAAGTGATTGGAAAGTCTGTAGATATATTTGTATGCTTGACCTAACTTGTTGGCATATAGAAAACCGCAGTTGTAAAGTCAAATAAATGAATAAAAGCGAGATGAAAACAGCCTATATAAGCAGAGTATCACATGAGCTGACTGACCGTAAAAATGATAGAAAACAGCATGCAAAGTTGGTAAAAGCGTGCGAAACGTTGGCGGAGTTTCATGTATATTTAACCTAAGTCATTGGAATGCCAAGCCCACAGTTAAATTTCGAAAACATTAAGTAATTGTCTGGAAAATGCCAGATATATAAGCATATTATGGCAACTGCAAACCGTAAATCGAAGACAAACTGCTTGCAATGTTTTGAAAAACGATTGCAAAGTTTGGAGATTCGTTTGGGAATGTTACATATGATATTATATTGACGGGTTACATAATCAAAAGTTCGAAAACTTAAAAAAATATTTCGTAAATTGCCGTTAAAATAGAGTACTATTATTCGCAGCATGTAGAGGTCATAGGTCAATTCAAGAAGTTACTCGTACAAACGCTATCAGGTTTAAAACAGTGTCAAACATGAAATAGTCGCCAACTCGAGTATATTTCAAATTGCGTAAGCAGTAGTGTGGGTAGGTGAAGAGACAAAGTTTAAAGTCAAGCTCAGTCAGGCATGATTAGTTCTTGCATGGGAGACTGCCTGCGAAAACCAGCTAGGGAATTTTTTTTTTTGGTTTCATCACATACATATCAAACATATGAGACAATGTTCGTGCATCTTTTTTTCACTGTAATGTCAATTATTTTTAGTAGAAAAACATGGAAATTTAGGCATGTTATCAAGTTCATGAACATTTTTCCAATTTCTCTGTTATTTTTGGAGATCAAGTTGGTGATGATGTCGGCACATATTGGGGTTTGACCTGTTAACGTACCGTGAAAAGTCGTACAAAGTGAACGCAAAGTTGTGCAAAGTGATTGGAAAGTTTGTAGATATATTTGTATGCTTGACCTAACTTGTTGGCATATAGAAAACCGCAGTTGAAAAGTCAAATAAATGAATAAAAGCGAAATGAAAACAGCCTATATAAGCAGAGTATCACATGAGCTGACTGACCGTAAAAATGATAGAAAACAGCATGCAAAGTTGGTAAAAGCGTGCGAAACGTTGGCGGAGTTTCATGTATATTTAACCTAAGTCATTGGAATGCCAACCCCGCAGTTAAATTTCGAAAACATTAAGTAAAAGTCAAGAAAATGCCAGATATATAAGCAGATTATGGCAACTGCAAACCGTAAATCGAAGACAAACTGCTTGCAAAGTTTTGAAACACGATTGCAAAGTTTGGAGATTCGTTTGTAAATGTTACATATGATATTATATTGACGGGTTACATAATCAAAAGTTCGAAAACTTAAAAAAATATTTCGTAAATTGCCGTTAAAGTAGCGTACTATTATTCGCAGCATGTAGAGGTCATAGGTCAATTCAAGAAGTTACTCGTACAAACGCTATCAGGTTTAAAACAGTGTCAAACATGAAATAGTCGCCATCTCGAGTATATTTCAAATTGCGTAAGCAGTAGTGTGGGTAGGTGAAGAGACAAAGTTTAAAGTCAAGCTCAGTCGGGCATGATTAGTTCTTGCATGGGAGACTGCCTGAGAAAACCAGCTAGGGAATTTTTTTTTTGGTTTCATCACATACATATCAAACATATGAGACAATGTTCGTGCATCTTTTTTTCACTGTAATGTCAATTATTTTTAGTAGAAAAACATGGCAATTTAGGCATGTTATCAAGTTCATGAACATTTTTCCAATTTCTCTGTTATTTTTGGAGATCAAGTTGGTGATGATGTCGGCACATATTGGGGTTTGACCTGTTAACGTACCGTGAAAAGTCGTACAAAGTGAACGCAAAGTTGTGCAAAGTGATTGGAAAGTCTGTAGATATATTTGTATGCTTGACCTAACTTGTTGGCATATAGAAAACCGCAGTTGTAAAGTCAAATAAATGAATAAAAGCGAGATGAAAACAGCCTATATAAGCAGAGTATCACATGAGCTGACTGACCGTAAAAATGATAGAAAACAGCATGCAAAGTTGGTAAAAGCGTGCGAAACGTTGGCGGAGTTTCATGTATATTTAACCTAAGTCATTGGAATGCCAAGCCCACAGTTAAATTTCGAAAACATTAAGTAATTGTCTGGAAAATGCCAGATATATAAGCATATTATGGCAACTGCAAACCGTAAATCGAAGACAAACTGCTTGCAATGTTTTGAAAAACGATTGCAAAGTTTGGAGATTCGTTTGGGAATGTTACATATGATATTATATTGACGGGTTACATAATCAAAAGTTCGAAAACTTAAAAAAATATTTCGTAAATTGCCGTTAAAATAGCGTACTATTATTCGCAGCATGTAGAGGTCATAGGTCAATTCAAGAAGTTACTCGTACAAACGCTATCAGGTTTAAAACAGTGTCAAACATGAAATAGTCGCCAACTCGAGTATATTTCAAATTGCGTAAGCAGTAGTGTGGGTAGGTGAAGAGACAAAGTTCAAAGTCAAGCTCAGTCAGGCATGATTAGTTCTTGCATGGGAGACTGCCTGCGAAAACCAGCTAGGGAATTTTTTTTTTTGGTTTCATCACATACATATCAAACATATGAGACAATGTTCATGCATCTTTTTTTCACTGTAATGTCAATTATTTTTAGTAGAAAAACATGGAAATTTAGGCATGTTATCAAGTTCATGAACATTTTTCCAATTTCTCTGTTATTTTTGGAGATCAAGTTGGTGATGATGTCGGCACATATTGGGGTTTGACCTGTTAACGTACCGTGAAAAGTCGTACAAAGTGAACGCAAAGTTGTGCAAAGTGATTGGAAAGTTTGTAGATATATTTGTATGCTTGACCTAACTTGTTGGCATATAGAAAACCGCAGTTGAAAAGTCAAATAAATGAATAAAAGCGAAATGAAAACAGCCTATATAAGCAGAGTATCACATGAGCTGACTGACCGTAAAAATGATAGAAAACAGCATGCAAAGTTGGTAAAAGCGTGCGAAACGTTGGCGGAGTTTCATGTATATTTAACCTAAGTCATTGGAATGCCAACCCCGCAGTTAAATTTCGAAAACATTAAGTAAAAGTCAAGAAAATGCCAGATATATAAGCAGATTATGGCAACTGCAAACCGTAAATCGAAGACAAACTGCTTGCAAAGTTTTGAAACACGATTGCAAAGTTTGGAGATTCGTTTGTAAATGTTACATATGATATTATATTGACGGGTTACATAATCAAAAGTTCGAAAACTTAAAAAAATATTTCGTAAATTGCCGTTAAAGTAGCGTACTATTATTCGCAGCATGTAGAGGTCATAGGTCAATTCAAGAAGTTACTCGTACAAACGCTATCAGGTTTAAAACAGTGTCAAACATGAAATAGTCGCCATCTCGAGTATATTTCAAATTGCGTAAGCAGTAGTGTGGGTAGGTGAAGAGACAAAGTTTAAAGTCAAGCTCAGTCGGGCATGATTAGTTCTTGCATGGGAGACTGCCTGAGAAAACCAGCTAGGGAATTTTTTTTTTGGTTTCATCACATACATATCAAACATATGAGACAATGTTCGTGCATCTTTTTTTCACTGTAATGTCAATTATTTTTAGTAGAAAAACATGGAAATTTAGGCATGTTATCAAGTTCATGAACATTTTTCCAATTTCTCTGTTATTTTTGGAGATCAAGTTGGTGATGATGTCGGCACATATTGGGGTTTGACCTGTTAACGTACCGTGAAAAGTCGTACAAAGTGAACGCAAAGTTGTGCAAAGTGATTGGAAAGTTTGTAGATATATTTGTATGCTTGACCTAACTTGTTGGCATATAGAAAACCACAGTTGTAAAGTCAAATAAATGAATAAAAGCGAGATGAAAACAGCCTATATAAGCAGAGTATCACATGAGCTGACTGACCGTAAAAATGATAGAAAACAGCATGCAAAGTTGGTAAAAGCGTGCGAAACGTTGGCGGAGTTTCATGTATATTTAACCTAAGTCATTGGAATGCCAACCCCGCAGTTAAATTTCGAAAACATTAAGTAAAAGTCAAGAAAATGCCAGATATATAAGCAGATTATGGCAACTACAAACCGTAAATCGAAGACAAACTGCTTGCAAAGTTTTGAAAAACGATTGCAAAGTTTGTAGATTCGTTTGGGAATGTTACATATGATATTATATTGACGGGTTACATAATCAAAAGTTCGAAAACTTAAAAAAATATTTCGTAAATTGCCGTTAAAGTAGCGTACTATTATCCGCAGCATGTAGAGGTCATAGGTCAATTCAAGAAGTTACTCGTACAAACGCTATCAGGTTTAAAACAGTGTCAAACATGAAATAGTCGCCAACTCGAGTATATTTCAAATTGCGTAAGCAGTAGTGTGGGTAGGTGAAGAGACAAAGTTTAAAGTCAAGCTCAGTCTGGCATGGTTAGTTCTTGCATGGGAGACTGCCTTAGAAAACCAGCTAGGGACATTTTTTTGGGTTTCATCACATACATATCAAACATAAGAGACAACGTTCGTGCATCTCTTTTTCACTGTAATGTCAATTATTTTTAGTAGAAAAACATGGAAATTTAGGCATGTTTTCAAGTTCATGAACATTTTTCCAATTTCTCTGTTATTTTTGGAGATCAAGTTGGTGATGATGTCGGCACATAGTGGGGTTTGACCTGTTAACGTACCGTGAAAAGTCGTACAAAGTGAACGCAAAGTTGTGCAAAGTGATTGGAAAGTCTGTAGATATATTTGTATGCTTGACCTAACTTGTTGGCATATAGAAAACCGCAGATGTAAAGTCAAATAAATGAATAAAAGCGAGATGAAAACAGCCTATATAAGCAGAGTATCACATGAGCTGACTGACCGTAAAAATGATAGAAAACAGCATGCAAAGTTGGTAAAAGCGTGCGAAACGTTGGCGGAGTTTCATGTATATTTAACCTAAGTCATTGGAATGCCAAGCCCGCAGTTAAATTTCGAAAACATTAAGTAATTGTCTGGAAAATGCCAGATATATAAGCATATTATGGCAACTGCAAACCGTAAATCGAAGACAAACTGCTTGCAATGTTTTGAAAAACGATTGCAAAGTTTGGAGATTCGTTTGGGAATGTTACATATGATATTATATTGACGGGTTACATAATCAAAAGTTCGAAAACTTAAAAAAATATTTCGTAAATTGCCGTTAAAATAGCGTACTATTATTCGCAGCATGTAGAGGTCATATGTCAATTCAAGAAGTTACTCGTACAAACGCTATCAGGTTTAAAACAGTGTCAAACATGAAATAGTCGCCAACTCGAATATATTTCAAATTGCGTAAGCAGTAGTGTGGGTAGGTGAAGAGACAAAGTTTAAAGTCAAGCTCAGTCATGCATGATTAGTTCTTGCATGGGAGACTGCCTGCGAAAACCAGCTAGGGAATTTTTTTTTTGGTTTCATCACATACATATCAAACATATGAGACAATGTTCGTGCATCTTTTTTTCACTGTAATGTCAATTATTTTTAGTAGAAAAACATGGAAATTTAGGCATGTTATCAAGTTCATGAACATTTTTCCAATTTCTCTGTTATTTTTGGAGATCAAGTTGGTGATGATGTCGGCACATATTGGGGTTTGACCTGTTAACGTACCGTGAAAAGTCGTACAAAGTGAACGCAAAGTTGTGCAAAGTGATTGGAAAGTTTGTAGATATATTTGTATGCTTGACCTAACTTGTTGGCATATAGAAAACCGCAGTTGTAAAGTCAAATAAATGAATAAAAGCGAAATGAAAACAGCCTATATAAGCAGAGTATCACATGAGCTGACTGACCGTAAAAATGATAGAAAACAGCATGCAAAGTTGGTAAAAGCGTGCGAAACGTTGGCGGAGTTTCATGTATATTTAACCTAAGTCATTGGAATGCCAACCCCGCAGTTAAATTTCGAAAACATTAAGTAAAAGTCAAGAAAATGCCAGATATATAAGCAGATTATGGCAACTGCAAACCGTAAATCGAAGACAAACTGCTTGCAAAGTTTTGAAAAACGATTGCAAAGTTTGGAGATTCGTTTGTAAATGTTACATATGATATTATATTGACGGGTTACATAATCAAAAGTTCGAAAACTTAAAAAAATATTTCGTAAATTGCCGTTAAAGTAGCGTACTATTATTCGCAGCATGTAGAGGTCATAGGTCAATTCAAGAAGTTACTCGTACAAACGCTATCAGGTTTAAAACAGTGTCAAACATGAAATAGTCGCCATCTCGAGTATATTTCAAATTGCGTAAGCAGTAGTGTGGGTAGGTGAAGAGACAAAGTTTAAAGTCAATCTCAGTCGGGCATGATTAGTTCTTGCATGGGAGACTGCCTGAGAAAACCAGCTAGGGAAATTTTTTTTTGGTTTCATCACATACATATCAAACATATGAGACAATGTTCGTGCATCTTTTTTTCACTGTAATGTCAATTATTTTTAGTAGAAAAACATGGAAATTTAGGCATGTTATCAAGTTCATGAACATTTTTCCAATTTCTCTGTTATTTTTGGAGATCAAGTTGGTGATGATGTCGGCACATATTGGGGTTTGACCTGTTAACGTACCGTGAAAAGTCGTACAAAGTGAACGCAAAGTTGTGCAAAGTGATTGGAAAGTTTGTAGATATATTTGTATGCTTGACCTAACTTGTTGGCATATAGAAAACCACAGTTGTAAAGTCAAATAAATGAATAAAAGCGAGATGAAAACAGCCTATATAAGCAGAGTATCACATGAGCTGACTGACCGTAAAAATGATAGAAAACAGCATGCAAAGTTGGTAAAAGCGTGCGAAACGTTGGCGGAGTTTCATGTATATTTAACCTAAGTCATTGGAATGCCAACCCCGCAGTTAAATTTCGAAAACATTAAGTAAAAGTCAAGAAAATGCCAGATATATAAGCAGATTATGGCAACTACAAACCGTAAATCGAAGACAAACTGCTTGCAAAGTTTTGAAAAACGATTGCAAAGTTTGTAGATTCGTTTGGGAATGTTACATATGATATTATATTGACGGGTTACATAATCAAAAGTTCGAAAACTTAAAAAAATATTTCGTAAATTGCCGTTAAAGTAGCGTACTATTATTCGCAGCATGTAGAGGTCATAGGTCAATTCAAGAAGTTACTCGTACAAACGCTATCAGGTTTAAAACAGTGTCAAACATGAAATAGTCGCCAACTCGAGTATATTTCAAATTGCGTAAGCAGTAGTGTGGGTAGGTGAAGAGACAAAGTTTAAAGTCAAGCTCAGTCGGGCATGATTAGTTCTTGCATGGGAGACTGCCTGAGAAAACCAGCTAGGGAATTTTTTTTTTGGTTTCATCACATACATATCAAACATATGAGACAATGTTCGTGCATCTTTTTTTCTCTGTAATGTCAATTATTTTTAGTAGAAAAACATGGAAATTTAGGCATGTTTTCAAGTTCATGAACATTTTTCCAATTTCTCTGTTATTTTTGGAGATCAAGTTGGTGATGATGTCGGCACATAGTGGGGTTTGACCTGTTAACGTACCGTGAAAAGTCGTACAAAGTGAACGCAAAGTTGTGCAAAGTGATTGGAAAATTGGAGATATATTTGTATGCTTGACCTAACTTGTTGGCATATAGAAACCCGCAGTTGTAAAGTCAAATAAATGAATAAAAGCGAGATGAAAACAGTCTATATAAGCAGAGTATCACATGAGCTGACTGGCCGTATAAATTATAGAAAACAGCATGCAAAGTTGGTAAAAGCGTGCGAAACGTTGGCGGAGTTTCATGTATATTTAACCTAAGTCATTGGAATGCCAACCCCGCAGTTAAATTTCGAAAACATTAAGTAAAAGTCAAGAAAATGCCAGATATATAAGCAGATTATGGCAACTACAAACCGTAAATCGAAGACAAACTGCTTGCAAAGTTTTGAAAAACGATTGCAAAGTTTGGAGATTCGTTTGGGAATGTTACATATGATATTATATTGACGGGTTGCATAATCAAAAGTTCGAAAACTTAAAAAAATTATTCGTAAATTGCCGTTAAAATAGCGTACTATTATTCGCAGCATGTAGAGGTCATAGGTCAATTCAAGAAGTTACTCGTACAAACGCTATCAGGTTTAAAACAGTGTCAAACATGAAATAGTCGCCAACTCGAGTATATTTCAAATTGCCTAAGCAGTAGTGTGGGTAGGTGAAGAGACAAAGTTTAAAGTCAAGCTCAGTCGGGCATGATTAGTTCTTGCATGGGAGACTGGCTGAGAAAACCAGCTAGGGAATTTTTTTTTTGGTTTCATCACATACATATCAAACATATGAGACAATGTTCGTGCATCTTTTTTTCACTGTAATGTCAATTACTTTTAGTAGAAAAACATGGAAATGTAGGCATGTTATCAAGTTCATGAACATTTTTCCAATTTCTCTGTTATTTTTGGAGATCAAGTTGGTGATGATGTCGGCACATAGTGGGGTTTGACCTGTTAACGTACCGTGAAAAGTCGTACAAAGTGAACGCAAAGTTGTGCAAAGTGATTGGAAAATTGTAGATATATTTGTATGCTTGACCTAACTTGTTGGCATATAGAAACCCGCAGTTGTAAAGTCAAATAAATGAATAAAAGCGAGATGAAAACAGTCTATATAAGCAGAGTATCACATGAGCTGACTGGCCGTATAAATTATAGAAAACAGCATGCAAAGTTGTTAAATGTGTTCGAAACGTTGGCGGAGTTACATGTATATTTAACCTAAGTCATTGGAATGCCAACCCCGCAGTTAAATTTCGAAAACATTAAGTAAAAGTCAAGAAAATGCCAGATATATAAGCAGATTATTGCAACTACAAACCGTAAATCGAAGACAAACTGCTTGCAAAGTTTTGAAAAACGATTGCAAAGTTTGTAGATTCGTTTGGGAATGTTACATATGATATTATATTGACGGGTTACATAGTCAAAAGTTCGAAAACTTAAAAAAGTATTTCGTAAATTGCCGTTAAAATAGCGTACTATTATTCGCAGCATGTAGAGGTCATAGGTCAATTCAAGAAGTTACTCGTGCAAACGCTATCAGGTTTAAAGCAGTGTCAAACATGAAATAGTCGCCAACTCGAGTATATTTCAAATTGCGTAAGCAGTAGTGTGGGTAGGTGAAGAGACAAAGTTTAAAGTCAAGCTCAGTCTGGCATGGTTAGTTCTTGCATGGGAGACTGCCTTAGAAAACCAGCTAGGGACATTTTTTTTGGTTTCATCACATACATATCAAACATAAGAGACAACGTTCGTGCATCTTTTTTTCACTGTAATGTCAATTATTTTTAGTAGAAAAACATGGAAATTTAGGCATGTTTTCAAGTTCATGAACACTTTTCCAATTTCTCTGTTATTTTTGGAGATCAAGTTGGTGATGATGTCGGCACATATTGGGGTTTGACCTGTTAACGTACCGTGAAAAGTCGTACAAAGTGAACGCAAAGTTGTGCAAAGTGATTGGAAAGTTTGTAGATATATTTGTATGCTTGACCTAACTTGTTGGCATATAGAAACCCGCAGTTGTAAAGTCAAATAAATGAATAAAAGCGAGATGAAAACAGCCTATATAAGCAGAGTATCACATGAGCTGACTGACCGTAAAAACGATAGAAAACAGCATGCAAAGTAGGTAAAAGCGTGCGAAACTTTGGCGGAGTTTCATGTATATTTAACCTAAGTCATTGGAATGCCAACCCCGCAGTTAAATTTCGAAAACATTAAGTAAAAGTCAAGAAAATGCCAGATATATAAGCAGATTATTGCAACTACAAACCGTAAATCGAAGACAAACTGCTTGCAAAGTTTTGAAAAACGATTGCAAAGTTTGTAGATTCGTTTGGGAATGTTACATATGATATTATATTGACGGGTTACATAATCAAAAGTTCGAAAACTTAAAAAAATATTTCGTAAATTGCCGTTAAAGTAGCGTACTATTATTCGCAGCATGTATAGGTCATAGGTCAATTCAAGAAGTTACTCGTA
This sequence comes from Saccoglossus kowalevskii, assembly GCF_978046115.1. Classification (NCBI taxonomy): domain Eukaryota; kingdom Metazoa; phylum Hemichordata; class Enteropneusta; family Harrimaniidae; genus Saccoglossus; species Saccoglossus kowalevskii. Next base: position 8,985,192 of record NC_140655.1, on the reverse strand, counting down.
CAAACGCTATCAGGTTTAAAACAGTGTCAAACATGAAATAGTCGCCAACTCGAGTATATTTCAAATTGTGTAAGCAGTAGTGTGGGTAGGTGAAGAGACAAAGTTTAAAGTCAAGCTCAGTCGGGCATGATTAGTTCTTGCATGGGAGACTGCCTGAGAAAACCAGCTAGGGAATTTTTTTTTTGGTTTCATCACATACATATCAAACATATGAGACAACGTTCGTGCATCTTTTTTTCACTGTAATGTCAATTATTTTTAGTAGAAAAACATGGAAATTTAGGCATGTTTTCAAGTTCATGAACACTTTTCCAATTTCTCTGTTATTTTTGGAGATCAAGTTGGTGATGATGTCGGCACATAGTGGGGTTTGACCTGTTAACGTACCGTGAAAAGTCGTACAAAGTGAACGCAAAGTTGTGCAAAGTGGTTGGAAAGTTTGTAGATATATTTGTATGCTTGACCTAACTTGTTGGCATATAGAAAACCGCAGTTGTAAAGTCAAATAAATGAATAAAAGCGAAATGAAAACAGCCTATATAAGCAGAGTATCACATGAGCTGACTGACCGTAAAAATGATAGAAAACAGCATGCAAAGTTGGTAAAAGCGTGCGAAATGTTGGCGGAGTTTCATGTATATTTAACCTAAGTCATTGGAATGCCAACCCCGCAGTTAAATTTCGAAAACATTAAGTAAAAGTCAAGAAAATGCCAGATTATGGCAACTGCAAACCGTAAATCGAAGACAAACTGCTTGCAAAGTTTTGAAAAACGATTGCAAAGTTTGTAGATTCGTTTGGGAATGTTACATATGATATTATATTGACGGGTTACATAGTCAAAAGTTCGAAAACTTAAAAAAATATTTCGTAAATTGCCGTTAAAGTAGCGTACTATTATTCGCAGCATGTAGAGGTCATAGGTCAATTCAAGAAGTTACTCGTACTAACGCTATCAGGTTTAAAACAGTGTCAAACATGAAATAGTCGCCAACTCGAGTATATTTCAAATTGCGTAAGCAGTAGTGTGGGTAGGTGAAGAGACAAAGTTTAAAGTCAAGCTCAGTCGGGCATGATTAGTTCTTGCGTGGGAGACTGCCTGAGAAAACCAGCTAGGGATTTTTTTTTTTGGTTTCATCACATACATATCAAACATATGAGACAATGTTCGTGCATCTTTTTTTCACTGTAATGTCAATTATTTTTAGTAGAAAAACATGGAAATTTAGGCATGTTATCAAGTTCATGAACATTTTTCCAATTTCTCTGTTATTTTTGGAGATCAAGTTGGTGATGATGTCGGCACATATTGGGGTTTGACCTGTTAACGTACCGTGAAAAGTCGTACAAAGTGAACGCAAAGTTGTGCAAAGTGATTGGAAAGTTTGTAGATATATTTGTATGCTTGACCTAACTTGTTGGCATATAGAAACCCGCAGTTGTAAAGTCAAATAAATGAATAAAAGCGAGATGAAAACAGCCTATATAAGCAGAGTATCACATGAGCTGACTGACCGTAAAATGATAGAAAACAGCATGCAAAGTTGGTAAAAGCGTGCGAAACTTTGGCGGAGTTTCATGTATATTTAACCTAAGTCATTGGAATGTCAACCCCGCAGTTAAATTTCGAAAACATTAAGTAAAAGTCAAGAAAATGCCAGATGTATAAGCAGATTATGGCAACTGCAAACCGACAAACTGCTTGCAAAGTTTCGAAAAACGATTGCAAAGTTTGGAGATTCGTTTGGGAATGTTACATATGATATTATATTGACGGGTTACATAATCAAAAGTTCGAAAACTTAAAAAAATATTTCGTAAATTGCCGTTAAAATAGCGTACTATTATTCGCAGCATGTAGAGGTCATAGGTCAATTCAAGAAGTTACTCGTACAAACGCTATCAGGTTTAAAACAGTGTCAAACATGAAATAGTCGCCAACTCGAGTATATTTCAAATTGCGTAAGCAGTAGTGTGGGTAGGTGAAGAGACAAAGTTTAAAGTCAAGCTCAGTCGGGCATGATTAGTTCTTGCATGGGAGACTGCCTGAGAAAACCAGCTAGGGAATTTTTTTTTCGGTTTCATCACATACATATCAAACATATGAGACAATGTTCGTGCATCTTTTTTTCTCTGTAATGTCAATTATTTTTAGTAGAAAAACATGGAAATTTAGGCATGTTTTCAAGTTCATGAACATTTTTCCAATTTCTCTGTTATTTTTGGAGATCAAGTTGGTGATGATGTCGGCACATAGTGGGGTTTGACCTGTTAACGTACCGTGAAAAGTCGTACAAAGTGAACGCAAAGTTGTGCAAAGTGATTGGAAAGTTTGTAGATATATTTGTATGCTTGACCTAACTTGTTGGCATATAGAAAACCGCAGTTGTAAAGTCAAATAAATGAATAAAAGCGAAATGAAAACAGTCTATATAAGCAGAGTATCACATGAGCTGACTGACCGTAAAAATGATAGAAAACAGCATGCAAAGTTGGTAAAAGCGTGCGAAACGTTGGCGGAGTTTCATGTATATTTAACCTAAGTCATTGGAATGCCAACCCCGCAGTTAAATTTCGAAAACATTAAGTAAAAGTCAAGAAAATGCCAGATATATAAGCAGATTATGGCAACTGCAAACCGTAAATCGAAGACAAACTGCTTGCAAAGTTTTGAAAAACGATTGCAAAGTTTGGAGATTCGTTTGGGAATGTTACATATGATATTATATTGACGGGTTACATAATCAAAAGTTCGAAAACTTAAAAAAAATATTTCGTAAATTGCCGTTAAAATAGCGTACTATTATTCGCAGCATGTAGAGGTCATAGGTCAATTCAAGAAGTTACTCGTACAAACGCTATCAGGTTTAAAACAGTGTCAAACATGAAATAGTCGCCAACTCGAGTATATTTCAAATTGCGTAAGCAGTAGTGTGGGTAGGTGAAGAGACAAAGTTTAAAGTCAAGCTCAGTCGGGCATGATTAGTTCTTGCATGGGAGACTGCCTGAGAAAACCAGCTAGGGAATTTTTTTTTGGTTTCATCACATACATATCAAACATATGAGACAATGTTCGTGCATCTTTTTTTCACTGTAATGTCAATTATTTTTAGTAGAAAAACATGGAAATTTAGGCATGTTATCAAGTTCATGAACATTTTTCCAATTTCTCTGTTATTTTTGGAGATCAAGTTGGTGATGATGTCGGCACATATTGGGGTTTGACCTGTTAACGTACCGTGAAAAGTCGTACAAAGTGAACGCAAAGTTGTGCAAAGTGATTGGAAAGTTTGTAGATATATTTGTATGCTTGACCTAACTTGTTGGCATATAGAAAACCACAGTTGTAAAGTCAAATAAATGAATAAAAGCGAGATGTAAACAGCCTATATAAGCAGAGTATCACATGAGCTGACTGACCGTAAAAATGATAGAAAACAGCATGCAAAGTTGGTAAAAGCGTGCGAAACGTTGGCGGAGTTTCATGTATATTTAACCTAAGTCATTGGAATGCCAACCCCGCAGTTAAATTTCGAAAACATTAAGTAAAAGTCAAGAAAATGCCAGATATATAAGCAGATTATGGCAACTGCAAACCGTAAATCGAAGACAAACTGCTTGCAAAGTTTTGAAAAACGATTGCAAAGTTTGGAGATTCGTTTGGGAATGTTACATATGATATTATATTGACGGGTTACATAATCAAAAGTTCGAAAACTTAAAAAAATATTTCGTAAATTGCCGTTAAAGTAGCGTACTATTATTCGCAGCATGTAGAGGTCATAGGTCAATTCAAGAAGTTACTCGTACAAACGCTATCAGGTTTAAAACAGTGTCAAACATGAAATAGCCGCCAACTCGAGTATATTTCAAATTGCGTAAGCAGTAGTGTGGATAGGTGAAGAGACAAAGTTTAAAGTCAAGCTCAGTCGGGCATGATTAGTTCTTGCGTGGGAGACTGCCTGAGAAAACCAGCTAGGGAATTTTTTTTTTGGTTTCATCACATACATATCAAACATATGAGACAATGTTCGTGCATCTTTTTTTCACTGTAATGTCAATTATTTTTAGTAGAAAAACATGGAAATTTAGGCATGTTATCAAGTTCATGAACATTTTTCCAATTTCTCTGTTATTTTTGAAGATCAAGTTGGTGATGATGTCGGCACATATTGGGGTTTGACCTGTTAACGTACCGTGAAAAGTCGTACAAAGTGAACGCAAAGTTGTGCAAAGTGATTGGAAAGTTTGTAGATATATTTGTATGCTTGACCTAACTTGTTGGCATATAGAAAACCGCAGTTGTAAAGTCAAATAAATGAATAAAAGCGAAATGAAAACAGTCTATATAAGCAGAGTATCACATGAGCTGACTGACCGTAAAAATGATAGAAAACAGCATGCAAAGTTGGTAAAAGCGTGCGAAACGTTGGCGGAGTTTCATGTATATTTAACCTAAGTCATTGGTATGCCAACCCCGCAGTTAAATTTCGAAAACATTAAGTAAAAGTCAAGAAAATGCCAGATATATAAGCAGATTATGGCAACTGCAAACCGTAAATCGAAGACAAACTGCTTGCAAAGTTTTGAAAAACGATTGCAAAGTTTGGAGATTCGTTTGGGAATGTTACATATGATATTATATTGACGGGTTACATAATCAAAAGTTCGAAAACTTAAAAAAAATATTTCGTAAATTGCCGTTAAAATAGCGTACTATTATTCGCAGCATGTAGAGGTCATAGGTCAATTCAAGAAGTTACTCGTACAAACGCTATCAGGTTTAAAACAGTGTCAAACATGAAATAGTCGCCAACTCGAGTATATTTCAAATTGCGTAAGCAGTAGTGTGGGTAGGTGAAGAGACAAAGTTTAAAGTCAAGCTCAGTCGGGCATGATTAGTTCTTGCATGGGAGACTGCCTGAGAAAACCAGCTAGGGAATTTTTTTTTGGTTTCATCACATACATATCAAACATATGAGACAATGTTCGTGCATCTTTTTTTCACTGTAATGTCAATTATTTTTAGTAGAAAAACATGGAAATTTAGGCATGTTATCAAGTTCATGAACATTTTTCCAATTTCTCTGTTATTTTTGGAGATCAAGTTGGTGATGATGTCGGCACATATTGGGGTTTGACCTGTTAACGTACCGTGAAAAGTCGTACAAAGTGAACGCAAAGTTGTGCAAAGTGATTGGAAAGTTTGTAGATATATTTGTATGCTTGACCTAACTTGTTGGCATATAGAAAACCACAGTTGTAAAGTCAAATAAATGAATAAAAGCGAGATGTAAACAGCCTATATAAGCAGAGTATCACATGAGCTGACTGACCGTAAAAATGATAGAAAACAGCATGCAAAGTTGGTAAAAGCGTGCGAAACGTTGGCGGAGTTTCATGTATATTTAACCTAAGTCATTGGAATGCCAACCCCGCAGTTAAATTTCGAAAACATTAAGTAAAAGTCAAGAAAATGCCAGATATATAAGCAGATTATGGCAACTGCAAACCGTAAATCGAAGACAAACTGCTTGCAAAGTTTTGAAAAACGATTGCAAAGTTTGGAGATTCGTTTGGGAATGTTACATATGATATTATATTGACGGGTTACATAATCAAAAGTTCGAAAACTTAAAAAAATATTTCGTAAATTGCCGTTAAAGTAGCGTACTATTATTCGCAGCATGTAGAGGTCATAGGTCAATTCAAGAAGTTACTCGTACAAACGCTATCAGGTTTAAAACAGTGTCAAACATGAAATAGCCGCCAACTCGAGTATATTTCAAATTGCGTAAGCAGTAGTGTGGATAGGTGAAGAGACAAAGTTTAAAGTCAAGCTCAGTCGGGCATGATTAGTTCTTGCGTGGGAGACTGCCTGAGAAAACCAGCTAGGGAATTTTTTTTTTGGTTTCATCACATACATATCAAACATATGAGACAATGTTCGTGCATCTTTTTTTCACTGTAATGTCAATTATTTTTAGTAGAAAAACATGGAAATTTAGGCATGTTATCAAGTTCATGAACATTTTTCCAATTTCTCTGTTATTTTTGAAGATCAAGTTGGTGATGATGTCGGCACATATTGGGGTTTGACCTGTTAACGTACCGTGAAAAGTCGTACAAAGTGAACGCAAAGTTGAGCAAAGTGATTGGAAAGTTTGTAGATATATTTGTATGCTTGACCTAACTTGTTGGCATATAGAAAACCGCAGTTGTAAAGTCAAATAAATGAATAAAAGCGAAATGAAAACAGTCTATATAAGCAGAGTATCACATGAGCTGACTGACCGTAAAAATGATAGAAAACAGCATGCAAAGTTGGTAAAAGCGTGCGAAACGTTGGCGGAGTTTCATGTATATTTAACCTAAGTCATTGGAATGCCAACCCCGCAGTTAAATTTCGAAAACATTAAGTAAAAGTCAAGAAAATGCCAGATATATAAGCAGATTATAGCAACTGCAAACCGTAAATCGAAGACAAACTGCTTGCAAAGTTTTGAAAAACGATTGCAAAGTTTGGAGATTCGTTTGGGAATGTTACATATGATATTATATTGACGGGTTACATAATCAAAAGTTCGAAAACTTAAAAAAATATTTCGTAAATTGCCGTTAAAATAGCGTACTATTATTCGCAGCATGTAGAGGTCATAGGTCAATTCAAGAAGTTACTCGTACAAACGCTATCAGGTTTAAAACAGTGTCAAACATGAAATAGTCGCCAACTCGAGTATATTTCAAATTGCGTAAGCAGTAGTGTGGGTAGGTGAAGAGACAAAGTTTAAAGTCAAGCTCAGTCGGGCATGATTAGTTCTTGCAAGGGAGACTGCCTGAGAAAACCAGCTAGGGAATTTTTTTTTGGTTTCATCACATACATATCAAACATATGAGACAATGTTCGTGCATCTTTTTTTCTCTGTAATGTCAATTATTTTTAGTAGAAAAACATGGAAATTTAGGCATGTTTTCAAGTTCATGAACATTTTTCCAATTTCTCTGTTATTTTTGGAGATCAAGTTGGTGATGATGTCGGCACATAGTGGGGTTTGACCTGTTAACGTACCGTGAAAAGTCGTACAAAGTGAACGCAAAGTTGTGCAAAGTGATTGGAAAGTTTGTAGATATATTTGTATGCTTGACCTAACTTGTTGGCATATAGAAAACCACAGTTGTAAAGTCAAATAAATGAATAAAAGCGAGATGTAAACAGCCTATATAAGCAGAGTATCACATGAGCTGACTGACCGTAAAAATGATAGAAAACAGCATGCAAAGTTGGTAAAAGCGTGCGAAACGTTGGCGGAGTTTCATGTATATTTAACCTAAGTCATTGGAATGCCAACCCCGCAGTTAAATTTCGAAAACATTAAGTAAAAGTCAAGAAAATGCCAGATATATAAGCCGATTATGGCAAGTGCAAACCGTAAATCGAAGACAAACTGCTTGCAAAGTTTTGAAAAACGATTGCAAAGTTTGTAGATTCGTTTGGGAATGTTACATATGATATTATATTGAGGGGTTACATAATCAAAAGTTCGAAAACTTAAAAAAATATTTCGTAAATTGCCGTTAAAGTAGCGTACTATTATTCGCAGCATGTAGAGGTCATAGGTCAATTCAAGAAGTTACTCGTACAAACGCTATCAGGTTTAAAACAGTGTCAAACATGAAATAGCCGCCAACTCGAGTATATTTCAAATTGCGTAAGCAGTAGTGTGGATAGTTGAAGAGACAAAGTTTAAAGTCAAGCTCAGTCGGGCATGATTAGTTCTTGCGTGGGAGACTGCCTGAGAAAACCAGCTAGGGAATTTTCTTTTTTGGTTTCATCACATACATATCAAACATATGAGACAATGTTCGTGCATCTTTTTTTCACTGTAATGTCAATTATTTTTAATAGAAAAACATGGAAATTTAGGCATGTTATCAAGTTCATGAACATTTTTCCAATTTCTCTGTTATTTTTGAAGATCAAGTTGGTGATGATGTCGGCACATATTGGGGTTTGACCTGTTAACGTACCGTGAAAAGTCGTACAAAGTGAACGCAAAGTTGTGCAAAGTGATTGGAAAGTTTGTAGATATATTTGTATGCTTGACCTAACTTGTTGGCATATAGAAAACCACAGTTGTAAAGTCAAATAAATGAATAAAAGCGAGATGTAAACAGCCTATATAAGCAGAGTATCACATGAGCTGACTGACCGTAAAAATGATAGAAAACAGCATGCAAAGTTGGTAAAAGCGTGCGAAACGTTGGCGGAGTTTCATGTATATTTAACCTAAGTCATTGGAATGCCAACCCCGCAGTTAAATTTCGAAAACATTAAGTAAAAGTCAAGAAAATGCCAGATATATAAGCCGATTATGGCAACTGCAAACCGTAAATCGAAGACAAACTGCTTGCAAAGTTTTGAAAAACGATTGCAAAGTTTGTAGATTCGTTTGGGAATGTTACATATGATATTATATTGAGGGGTTACATAATCAAAAGTTCGAAAACTTAAAAAAATATTTCGTAAATTGCCGTTAAAGTAGCGTACTATTATTCGCAGCATGTAGAGGTCATAGGTCAATTCAAGAAGTTACTCGTACAAACGCTATCAGGTTTAAAACAGTGTCAAACATGAAATAGCCGCCAACTCGAGTATATTTCAAATTGCGTAAGCAGTAGTGTGGATAGTTGAAGAGACAAAGTTTAAAGTCAAGCTCAGTCGGGCATGATTAGTTCTTGCGTGGGAGACTGCCTGAGAAAACCAGCTAGGGAATTTTCTTTTTTGGTTTCATCACATACATATCAAACATATGAGACAATGTTCGTGCATCTTTTTTTCACTGTAATGTCAATTATTTTTAATAGAAAAACATGGAAATTTAGGCATGTTATCAAGTTCATGAACATTTTTCCAATTTCTCTGTTATTTTTGAAGATCAAGTTGGTGATGATGTCGGCACATATTGGGGTTTGACCTGTTAACGTACCGTGAAAAGTCGTACAAAGTGAACGCAAAGTTGTGCAAAGTGATTGGAAAGTTTGTAGATATATTTGTATGCTTGACCTAACTTGTTGGCATATAGAAAACCGCAGTTGTAAAGTCAAATAAATGAATAAAAGCGAAATGAAAACAGTCTATATAAGCAGAGTATCACATGAGCTGACTGACCGTAAAAATGATAGAAAACAGCATGCAAAGTTGGTAAAAGCGTGCGAAACGTTGGCGGAGTTTCATGTATAGTTAACCTAAGTCATTGGAATGCCAACCCCGCAGTTAAATTTCGAAAACATTAAGTAAAAGTCAAGAAAATGCCAGATATATAAGCAGATTATGGCAACTGCAAACCGTAAATCGAAGACAAACTGCTTGCAAAGTTTTGAAAAACGATTGCAAAGTTTGTAGATTCGTTTGGGAATGTTACATATGATATTATATTGACGGGTTACATAATCAAAAGTTCGAAAACTTAAAAAAATATTTCGTAAATTGCCGTTAAAGTAGCGTACTATTATTCGCAGCATGTAGAGGTCATAGGTCAATTCAAGAAGTTACTCGTATAAACGCTATCAGGATTAAAACAGTGTCAAACATGAAATAGTCGCCAACTCGAGTATATTTCAAATTGTGTAAGCAGTAGTGTGGGTAGGTGAAGAGACAAAGTTTAAAGTCAAGCTCAGTCGGGCATGATTAGTTCTTGCATGGGAGACTGCCTGATAAAACCAGCTAGGGAATTTTTTTTTGGTTTCATCACATACATATCAAACATATGAGACAATGTTCGTGCATCTTTTTTTCACTGTAATGTCAATTATTTTTAATAGAAAAACATGGAAATTTAGGCATGTTATCAAGTTCATGAACATTTTTCCAATTTCTCTGTTATTTTTGAAGATCAAGTTGGTGATGATGTCGGCACATATTGGGGTTTGACCTGTTAACGTACCGTGAAAAGTCGTACAAAGTGAACGCAAAGTTGTGCAAAGTGATTGGAAAGTTTGTAGATATATTTGTATGCTTGACCTAACTTGTTGGCATATAGAAAACCACAGTTGTAAAGTCAAATAAATGAATAAAAGCGAGATGTAAACAGCCTATATAAGCAGAGTATCACATGAGCTGACTGACCGTAAAAATGATAGAAAACAGCATGCAAAGTTGGTAAAAGCGTGCGAAACGTTGGCGGAGTTTCATGTATATTTAACCTAAGTCATTGGAATGCCAACCCCGCAGTTAAATTTCGAAAACATTAAGTAAAAGTCAAGAAAATGCCAGATATATAAGCCGATTATGGCAACTGCAAACCGTAAATCGAAGACAAACTGCTTGCAAAGTTTTGAAAAACGATTGCAAAGTTTGTAGATTCGTTTGGGAATGTTACATATGATATTATATTGAGGGGTTACATAATCAAAAGTTCGAAAACTTAAAAAAATATTTCGTAAATTGCCGTTAAAGTAGCGTACTATTATTCGCAGCATGTAGAGGTCATAGGTCAATTCAAGAAGTTACTCGTACAAACGCTATCAGGTTTAAAACAGTGTCAAACATGAAATAGCCGCCAACTCGAGTATATTTCAAATTGCGTAAGCAGTAGTGTGGATAGTTGAAGAGACAAAGTTTAAAGTCAAGCTCAGTCGGGCATGATTAGTTCTTGCGTGGGAGACTGCCTGAGAAAACCAGCTAGGGAATTTTCTTTTTTGGTTTCATCACATACATATCAAACATATGAGACAATGTTCGTGCATCTTTTTTTCACTGTAATGTCAATTATTTTTAATAGAAAAACATGGAAATTTATGCATGTTATCAAGTTCATGAACATTTTTCCAATTTCTCTGTTATTTTTGAAGATCAAGTTGGTGATGATGTCGGCACATATTGGGGTTTGACCTGTTAACGTACCGTGAAAAGTCGTACAAAGTGAACGCAAAGTTGTGCAAAGTGATTGGAAAGTTTGTAGATATATTTGTATGCTTGACCTAACTTGTTGGCATATAGAAAACCGCAGTTGTAAAGTCAAATAAATGAATAAAAGCGAAATGAAAACAGTCTATATAAGCAGAGTATCACATGAGCTGACTGACCGTAAAAATGATAGAAAACAGCATGCAAAGTTGGTAAAAGCGTGCGAAACGTTGGCGGAGTTTCATGTATAGTTAACCTAAGTCATTGGAATGCCAACCCCGCAGTTAAATTTCGAAAACATTAAGTAAAAGTCAAGAAAATGCCAGATATATAAGCAGATTATGGCAACTGCAAACCGTAAATCGAAGACAAACTGCTTGCAAAGTTTTGAAAAACGATTGCAAAGTTTGTAGATTCGTTTGGGAATGTTACATATGATATTATATTGACGGGTTACATAATCAAAAGTTCGAAAACTTAAAAAAATATTTCGTAAATTGCCGTTAAAGTAGCGTACTATTATTCGCAGCATGTATAGGTCATAGGTCAATTCAAGAAGTTACTCGTATAAACGCTATCAGGATTAAAACAGTGTCAAACATGAAATAGTCGCCAACTCGAGTATATTTCAAATTGTGTAAGCAGTAGTGTGGGTAGGTGAAGAGACAAAGTTTAAAGTCAAGCTCAGTCGGGCATGATTAGTTCTTGCATGGGAGACTGCCTGATAAAACCAGCTAGGGAATTTTTTTTTGGTTTCATCACATACATATCAAACATATGAGACAATGTTCGTGCATCTTTTTTTCACTGTAATGTCAATTATTTTTAGTAGAAAAACATGGAAATTTAGGCATGTTTTCAAGTTCATGAACACTTTTCCAATTTCTCTGTTATTTTTGGAGATCAAGTTGGTGATGATGTCGGCACATAGTGGGGTTTGACCTGTTAACGTACCGTGAAAAGTCGTACAAAGTGAACGCAAAGTTGTGCAAAGTGATTAGAAAGTTTGTAGATATATTTGTATGCTTGACCTAACTTGTTGGCATATAGAAACCCGCAGTTGTAAAGTCAAATAAATGAATAAAAGCGAGATGTAAACAGCCCATATAAGCAGAGTATCACATGAGCTGACTGACCGTAAAAATGATAGAAAACAGCATGCAAAGTTGGTAAAAGCGTGCGAAACGTTGGCGGAGTTTCATGTATATTTAACCTAAGTCATTGGAATGCCAACCCCGCAGTTAAATTTCGAAAACATTAAGTAAAAGTCAAGAAAATGCCAGATATATAAGCAGATTATGGCAACTGCAAACCGTAAATCGAAGACAAACTGCTTGCAAAGTTTTGAAAAACGATTGCAAAGTTTGTAGATTCGTTTGGGAATGTTACATATGATATTATATTGAGGGGTTACATAATCAAAAGTTCGAAAACTTAAAAAAATATTTCGTAAATTGCCGTTAAAGTAGCGTACTATTATTCGCAGCATGTAGAGGTCATAGGTCAATTCAAGAAGTTACTCGTACAAACGCTATCAGGTTTAAAACAGTGTTTTTTTTGGTTTCATCACATACATATCAAACATATGAGACAATGTTCGTGCATCTTTTTTTCACTGTAATGTCAATTATTTTTAGTAGAAAAACATGGAAATTTAGGCATGTTATCAAGTTCATGAACATTTTTCCAATTTCTCTGTTATTTTTCGAGATCAAGTTGGTGATGATGTCGGCACATATTGGGGTTTGACCTGTTAACGTACCGTGAAAAGTCGTACAAAGTGAACGCAAAGTTGTGCAAAGTGATTGGAAAGTTTGTAGATATATTTGTATGCTTGACCTAACTTGTTGGCATATAGAAAACCGCAGTTGTAAAGTCAAATAAATGAATAAAAGCGAAATGAAAACAGTCTATATAAGCAGAGTATCACATGAGCTGACTGACCGTAAAAATGATAGAAAACAGCATGCAAAGTTGGTAAAAGCGTGCGAAACGTTGGCGGAGTTTCATGTATATTTAACCTAAGTCATTGGAATGCCAACCCCGCAGTTAAATTTCGAAAACATTAAGTAAAAGTCAAGAAAATGCCAGATATATAAGCAGATTATGGCAACTGCAAACCGTAAATCGAAGACAAACTGCTTGCAAAGTTTTGAAAAACGATTGCAAAGTTTGGAGATTCGTTTGGGAATGTTACATATGATATTATATTGACGGGTTACATAATCAAAAGTTCGAAAACTTAAAAAAAATATTTCGTAACTTGCCGTTAAAATAGCGTACTATTATTCGCAGCATGTAGAGGTCATAGGTCAATTCAAGAAGTTACTCGTACAAACGCTATCAGGTTTAAAACAGTGTCAAACATGAAATAGTCGCCAACTCGAGTATATTTCAAATTGCGTAAGCAGTAGTGTGGGTAGGTGAAGAGACAAAGTTTAAAGTCAAGCTCAGTCGGGCATGATTAGTTCTTGCATGGGAGACTGCCTGAGAAAACCAGCTAGGGAATTTTTTTTTTGGTTTCATCACATACATATCAAACATATGAGACAATGTTCGTGCATCTTTTTTTCACTGTAATGTCAATTATTTTTAGTAGAAAAACATGGAAATTTAGGCATGTTATCAAGTTCATGAACATTTTTCCAATTTCTCTGTTATTTTTGGAGATCAAGTTGGTGATGATGTCGGCACATATTGGGGTTTGACCTGTTAACGTACCGTGAAAAGTCGTACAAAGTGAACGCAAAGTTGTGCAAAGTGATTGGAAAGTTTGTAGATATATTTGTATGCTTGACCTAACTTGTTGGCATATAGAAAACCGCAGTTGTAAAGTCAAATAAATGAATAAAAGCGAAATGAAAACAGTCTATATAAGCAGAGTATCACATGAGCTGACTGACCGTAAAAATGATAGAAAACAGCATGCAAAGTTGGTAAAAGCGTGCGAAACGTTGGCGGAGTTTCATGTATATTTAACCTAAGTCATTGGAATGCCAACTCCGCAGTTAAATTTCGAAAACATTAAGTAAAAGTCAAGAAAATGCCAGATATATAAGCAGATTATAGCAACTGCAAACCGTAAATCGAAGACAAACTGCTTGCAAAGTTTTGAAAAACGATTGCAAAGTTTGGAGATTCGTTTGGGAATGTTACATATGATATTATATTGACGGGTTACATAATCAAAAGTTCGAAAACTTAAAAAAATATTTCGTAAATTGCCGTTAAAATAGCGTACTATTATTCGCAGCATGTAGAGGTCATAGGTCAATTCAAGAAGTTACTCGTACAAACGCTATCAGGTTTAAAACAGTGTCAAACATGAAATAGTCGCCAACACGAGTATATTTCAAATTGCGTAAGCAGTAGTGTGGGTAGGTGAAGAGACAAAGTTTAAAGTCAAGCTCAGTCGGGCATGATTAGTTCTTGCGTGGGAGACTGCCTGAGAAAACCAGCTAGGGAAGTTTTTTTTTTGGTTTCATCACATACATATCAAACATATGAGACAATGTTCGTGCATCTTTTTTTCACTGTAATGTCAATTATTTTTAGTAGAAAAACATGGAAATTTAGGCATGTTATCAAGTTCATGAACATTTTTCCAATTTCTCTGTTATTTTTGAAGATCAAGTTGGTGATGATGTCGGCACATATTGGGGTTTGACCTGTTAACGTACCGTGAAAAGTCGTACAAAGTGAACGCAAAGTTGTGCAAAGTGATTGGAAAGTTTGTAGATATATTTGTATGCTTGACCTAACTTGTTGGCATATAGAAAACCGCAGTTGTAAAGTCAAATAAATGAATAAAAGCGAAATGATAACAGTCTATATAAGCAGAGTATCACATGAGCTGACTGACCGTAAAAATGATAGAAAACAGCATGCAAAGTTGGTAAAAGCGTGCGAAACGTTGGCGGAGTTTCATGTATATTTAATCTAAGTCATTGGAATGCCAACCCCGCAGTTAAATTTCGAAAACATTAAGTAAAAGTCAAGAAAATGCCAGATATATAAGCAGATTATGGCAACTGCAAACCGTAAATCGAAGACAAACTGCTTGCAAAGTTTTGAAAAACGATTGCAAAGTTTGGAGATTCGTTTGGGAATGTTACATATGATATTATATTGACGGGTTACATAATCAAAAGTTCGAAAACTTAAAAAAAATATTTCGTAAATTGCCGTTAAAATAGCGTACTATTATTCGCAGCATGTAGAGGTCATAGGTCAATTCAAGAAGTTACTCGTACAAACGCTATCAGGTTTAAAACAGTGTCAAACATGAAATAGTCGCCAACTCGAGTATATTTCAAATTGCGTAAGCAGTAGTGTGGGTAGGTGAAGAGACAAAGTTTAAAGTCAAGCTCAGTCGGGCATGATTAGTTCTTGCATGGGAGACTGCCTGAGAAAACCAGCTAGGGAATTTTTTTTTGGTTTCATCACATACATATCAAACATATGAGACAATGTTCGTGCATCTTTTTTTCTCTGTAATGTCAATTATTTTTAGTAGAAAAACATGGAAATTTAGGCATGTTTTCAAGTTCAAGAACATTTTTCCAATTTCTCTGTTATTTTTGGAGATCAAGTTGGTGATGATGTCGGCACATAGTGGGGTTTGATCTGTTAACGTACCGTGAAAAGTCGTACAAAGTGAACGCAAAGTTGTGCAAAGTGATTGGAAAGTTTGTAGATATATTTGTATGCTTGACCTAGCTTGTTGGCATATAGAAAACCACAGTTGTAAAGTCAAATAAATGAATAAAAGCGAGATGTAAACAGCCTATATAAGCAGAGTATCACATGAGCTGACTGACCGTAAAAATGATAGAAAACAGCATGCAAAGTTGGTAAAAGCGTGCGAAACGTTGGCGGAGTTTCATGTATATTTAACCTAAGTCATTGGAATGCCAACCCCGCAGTTAAATTTTGAAAACATTAAGTAAAAGTCAAGAAAATGCCAGATATATAAGCAGATTATGGCAACTGCAAACCGTAAATCGAAGACAAACTGCTTGCAAAGTTTTGAAAAACGATTGCAAAGTTTGTAGATTCGTTTGGGAATGTTACATATGATATTATATTGACGGGTTACATAATCAAAAGTTCGAAAACTTAAAAAAATATTTCGTAAATTGCCGTTAAAGTAGCGTACTATTATTCGCAGCATGTAGAGGTCATAGGTCAATTCAAGAAGTTACTCGTACAAACGCTATCAGGTTTAAAACAGTGTCAAACATGAAATAGCCGCCAACTCGAGTATATTTCAAATTGCGTAAGCAGTAGTGTGGATAGGTGAAGAGACAAAGTTTAAAGTCAAGCTCAGTCGGGCATGATTAGTTCTTGCGTGGGAGACTGCCTGAGAAAACCAGCTAGGGAATTTTTTTTTTTGGTTTCATCACATACATATCAAACATATGAGACAATGTTCGTGCATCTTTTTTTCACTGTAATGTCAATTATTTTTAGTAGAAAAACATGGAAATTTAGGCATGTTATCAAGTTCATGAACATTTTTCCAATTTCTCTGTTATTTTTGAAGATCAAGTTGGTGATGATGTCGGCACATATTGGGGTTTGACCTGTTAACGTACCGTGAAAAGTCGTACAAAGTGAACGCAAAGTTGTGCAAAGTGATTGGAAAGTTTGTAGATATATTTGTATGCTTGACCTAACTTGTTGGCATATAGAAAACCGCAGTTGTAAAGTCAAATAAATGAATAAAAGCGAAATGAAAACAGTCTATATAAGCAGAGTATCACATGAGCTGACTGACCGTAAAAATGATAGAAAACAGCATGCAAAGTTGGTAAAAGCGTGCGAAACGTTGGCGGAGTTTCATGTATATTTAACCTAAGTCATTGGAATGCCAACCCCGCAGTTAAATTTCGAAAACATTAAGTAAAAGTCAAGAAAATGCCAGATATATAAGCAGATTATAGCAACTGCAAACCGTAAATCGAAGACAAACTGCTTGCAAAGTTTTGAAAAACGATTGCAAAGTTTGGAGATTCGTTTGGGAATGTTACATATGATATTATATTGACGGGTTACATAATCAAAAGTTCGAAAACTTAAAAAAATATTTCGTAAATTGCCGTTAAAATAGCGTACTATTATTCGCAGCATGTAGAGGTCATAGGTCAATTCAAGAAGTTACTCGTACAAACGCTATCAGGTTTAAAACAGTGTCAAACATGAAATAGTCGCCAACTCGAGTATATTTCAAATTGCGTAAGCAGTAGTGTGGGTAGGTGAAGAGACAAAGTTTAAAGTCAAGCTCAGTCGGGCATGATTAGTTCTTGCATGGGAGACTGCCTGAGAAAACCAGCTAGGGAATTTTTTTGTTGGTTTCATCACATACATATCAAACATATGAGACAATGTTCGTGCATCTTTTTTTCTCTGTAATGTCAATTATTTTTAGTAGAAAAACATGGAAATTTAGGCATGTTTTCAAGTTCATGAACATTTTTCCAATTTCTCTGTTATTTTTGGAGATCAAGTTGGTGATGATGTCGGCACATAGTGGGGTTTGACCTGTTAACGTACCGTGAAAAGTCGTACAAAGTGAACGCAAAGTTGTGCAAAGTGATTGGAAAGTTTGTAGATATATTTGTATGCTTGACCTAACTTGTTGGCATATAGAAAACCGCAGTTGTAAAGTCAAATAAATGAATAAAAGCGAGATGAAAACAGCCTATATAAGCAGAGTATCACATGAGCTGACTGACCGTAAAAATGATAGAAAACAGCATGCAAAGTTGGTAAAAGCGTGCGAAACGTTGGCGGAGTTTCATGTATATTTAACCTAAGTCATTGGAATGCCAACCCCGCAGTTAAATTTCGAAAACATTAAGTAAAAGTCAAGAAAATGCCAGATATATAAGCAGATTATGGCAACTGCAAACCGTAAATCGAAGACAAACTGCTTGCAAAGTTTTGAAAAACGATTGCAAAGTTTGGAGATTCGTTTGGGAATGTTACATATGATATTATATTGACGGGTTACATAATCAAAAGTTCGAAAACTTAAAAAAAATATTTCGTAAATTGCCGTTAAAATAGCGTACTATTATTCGCAGCATGTAGAGGTCATAGGTCAATTCAAGAAGTTACTCGTACAAACGCTATCAGGTTTAAAACAGTGTCAAACATGAAATAGTCGCCAACTCGAGTATATTTCAAATTGCGTAAGCAGTAGTGTGGGTAGGTGAAGAGACAAAGTTTAAAGTCAAGCTCAGTCGGGCATGATTAGTTCTTGCATGGGAGACTGCCTGAGAAAACCAGCTAGGGAATTTTTTTTTTGGTTTCATCACATACATATCAAACATATGAGACAATGTTCGTGCATCTTTTTTTCACTGTAATGTCAATTATTTTTAGTAGAAAAACATGGAAATTTAGGCATGTTATCAAGTTCATGAACATTTTTCCAATTTCTCTGTTATTGTTGGAGATCAAGTTGGTGATGATGTCGGCACATATTGGGGTTTGACCTGTTAACGTACCGTGAAAAGTCGTACAAAGTGAACGCAAAGTTGTGCAAAGTGATTGGAAAGTTTGTAGATATATTTGTATGCTTGACCTAACTTGTTGGCATATAGAAAACCACAGTTGTAAAGTCAAATAAATGAATAAAAGCGAGATGTAAACAGCCTATATAAGCAGAGTATTACATGAGCTGACTGACCATAAAAATGATAGAAAACAGCATGCAAAGTTTGTAAAAGCGTGCGAAACGTTGGCGGAGTTTCATGTATATTTAACCTAAGTCATTGGAATGCCAACCCCGCAGTTAAATTTCGAAAACATTAAGTAAAAGTCAAGAAAATGCCAGATATATAAGCAGATTATGGCAACTGCAAACCGTAAATCGAAGACAAACTGCTTGCAAAGTTTTGAAAAACGATTGCAAAGTTTGGAGATTCGTTTGGGAATGTTACATATGATATTATATTGACGGGTTACATAATCAAAAGTTCGAAAACTTAAAAAAAATATTTCGTAAATTGCCGTTAAAATAGCGTACTATTATTCGCAGCATGTAGAGGTCATAGGTCAATTCAAGAAGTTACTCGTACAAACGCTATCAGGTTTAAAACAGTGTCAAACATGAAATAGTCGCCAACTCGAGTATATTTCAAATTGCGTAAGCAGTAGTGTGGGTAGGTGAAGAGACAAAGTTTAAAGTCAAGCTCAGTCGGGCATGATTAGTTCTTGCATGGGAGACTGCCTGAGAAAACCAGCTAGGGAATTTTTTTTTTGGTTTCATCACATACATATCAAACATATGAGACAATGTTCGTGCATCTTTTTTTCACTGTAATGTCAATTATTTTTAGTAGAAAAACATGGAAATTTAGGCATGTTTTCAAGTTCATGAACATTTTTCCAATTTCTCTGTTATTGTTGGAGATCAAGTTGGTGATGATGTCGGCACATATTGGGGTTTGACCTGTTAACGTACCGTGAAAAGTCGTACAAAGTGAACGCAAAGTTGTGCAAAGTGATTGGAAAGTTTGTAGATATATTTGTATGCTTGACCTAACTTGTTGGCATATAGAAAACCACAGTTGTAAAGTCAAATAAATGAATAAAAGCGAGATGTAAACAGCCTATATAAGCAGAGTATTACATGAGCTGACTGACCATAAAAATGATAGAAAACAGCATGCAAAGTTTGTAAAAGCGTGCGAAACGTTGGCGGAGTTTCATGTATATTTAACCTAAGTCATTGGAATGCCAACCCCGCAGTTAAATTTCGAAAACATTAAGTAAAAGTCAAGAAAATGCCAGATATATAAGCAGATTATGGCAACTGCAAACCGTAAATCGAAGACAAACTGCTTGCAAAGTTTTGAAAAACGATTGCAAAGTTTGTAGATTGGTTTGGGAATGTTACATATGATATTATATTGAGGGGTTACATAATCAAAAGTTCGAAAACTTAAAAAAATATTTCGTAAATTGCCGTTAAAGTAGCGTACTATTATTCGCAGCATTAAGAGGTCATAGGTCAATTCAAGAAGTTACTTGTACAAACGCTATCTGGTTTAAAACAGTGTCAAACATGAAATAGCCGCCAACTCGAGTATATTTCAAATTGCGTAAGCAGTAGTGTGGATAGGTGAAGAGACAAAGTTTAAAGTCAAGCTCAGTCGGGCATGATTAGTTCTTGCGTGGGAGATTGCCTGAGAAAACCAGCTAGGGAATTTTTTTTTTTTGTTTCATCACATACATATCAAACATATGAGACAATGTTCGTGCATCTTTTTTTCACTGTAATGTCAATTATTTTTAGTAGAAAAACATGGAAATTTAGGCACGTTATCAAGTTCATGAACATTTTTCCAATTTCTCTGTTATTTTGGAGATCAAGTTGGTGATGATGTCGGCACATATTGGGGTTTGACCTGTTAACGTACCGTGAAAAGTCGTACAAAGTGAACGCAAAGTTGTGCAAAGTGATTGGAAAGTTTGTAGATATATTTGTATGCTTGACCTAACTTGTTGGCATATAGAAAACCGCAGTTGTAAAGTCAAATAAATGAATAAAAGCGAAATGAAAACAGCCTATATAAGCAGAGTATCACATGAGCTGACTGACCGTAAAAATGATAGAAAACAGCATGCAAAGTTGGTAAAAGCGTGCGAAACGTTGGCGGAGTTTCATGTATATTTAACCTAAGTCATTGGAATGCCAACCCCGCAGTTAAATTTCGAAAACATTAAGTAAAAGTCAAGAAAATGCCAGATATATAAGCAGATTATAGCAACTGCAAACCGTAAATCGAAGACAAACTGCTTGCAAAGTTTTGAAAAACGATTGCAAAGTTTGGAGATTCGTTTGGGAATGTTACATATGATATTATATTGACGGGTTACATAATCAAAAGTTCGAAAACTTAAAAAAATATTTCGTAAATTGCCGTTAAAATAGCGTACTATTATTCGCAGCATGTAGAGGTCATAGGACAATTCAAGAAGTTACTCGTACAAACGCTATCAGGTTTAAAACAGTGTCATACATGAAGTAGTCGCCAACTCGAGTATATTTCAAATTGCGTAAGCAGTAGTGTGGGTAGGTGAAGAGACAAAGTTTAAAGTCAAGCTCAGTCGGGCATGATTAGTTCTTGCATGGGAGACTGCCTGAGAAAACCAGCTAGGGATTTTTTTTTTTGGTTTCATCACATACATATCAAACATATGAGACAATGTTCGTGCATCTTTTTTTCACTGTAATGTCAATTATTTTTAGTAGAAAAACATGGAAATTTAGGCATGTTTTCAAGTTCATGAACATTTTTCCAATTTCTCTGTTATTTTTGGAGATCAATTTGGTGATGATGTCGGCACATAGTGGGGTTTGACCTGTTAACGTACCGTGAAAAGTCGTACAAAGTGAACGCAAAGTTGTGCAAAGTGATTGGAAAGTTTGTAGATATATTTGTATGCTTGACCTAACTTGTTGGCATATAGAAAACCGCAGTTGTAAAGTCAAATAAATGAATAAAAGCGAAATGAAAACAGCCTATATAAGCAGAGTATCACATGAGCTGACTGACCGTAAAAATGATAGAAAACAGCATGCAAAGTTGGTAAAAGCGTGCGAAACGTTGGCGGAGTTTCATGTATATTTAACCTAAGTCATTGGAATGCCAACCCCGCAGTTAAATTTCGAAAACATTAAGTAAAAGTCAAGAAAATGCCAGATATATAAGCAGATTATAGCAACTGCAAACCGTAAATCGAAGACAAACTGCTTGCAAAGTTTTGAAAAACGATTGCAAAGTTTGGAGATTCGTTTGGGAATGTTACATATGATATTATATTGACGGGTTACATAGTCAAAAGTTCGAAAACTTAAAAAAATATTTCGTAAATTGCCGTTAAAATAGCGTACTATTATTCGCAGCATGTAGAGGTCATAGGACAATTCAAGAAGTTACTCGTACAAACGCTATCAGGTTTAAAACAGTGTCAAACATGAAATAGTCGCCAACTCGAGTATATTTCAAATTGCGTAAGCAGTAGTGTGGGTAGGTGAAGAGACAAAGTTTAAAGTCAAGCTCAGTCGGGCATGATTAGTTCTTGCATGGGAGACTGCCTGAGAAAACCAGCTAGGGATTTTTTTTTTTGGTTTCATCACATACATATCAAACATATGAGACAATGTTCGTGCATCTTTTTTTCACTGTAATGTCAATTATTTTTAGTAGAAAAACATGGAAATTTAGGCATGTTTTCAAGTTCATGAACATTTTTCCAATTTCTCTGTTATTTTTGGAGATCAATTTGGTGATGATGTCGGCACATAGTTGGGTTTGACCTGTTAACGTACCGTGAAAAGTCGTACAAAGTGAACGCAAAGTTGTGCAAAGTGATTGGAAAGTTTGTAGATATATTTGTATGCTTGACCTAACTTGTTGGCATATAGAAAACCGCAGTTGTAAAGTCAAATAAATGAATAAAAGCGAAATGAAAACAGCCTATATAAGCAGAGTATCACATGAGCTGACTGACCGTAAAAATGATAGAAAACAGCATGCAAAGTTGGTAAAAGCGTACGAAACGTTGGCGGAGTTTCATGTATATTTAACCTAAGTCATTGGAATGCCAACCCCGCAGTTAAATTTCGAAAACATTAAGTAAAAGTCAAGAAAATGCCAGATATATAAGCAGATTATGGCAACTGCAAACCGTAAATCGAAGACAAACTGCTTGCAAAGTTTTGAAAAACGATTGCAAAGTTTGGAGATTCGTTTGGTAATGTTACATATGATATTATATTGACGGGTTACATAATCAAAAGTTCGAAAACTTAAAAAAAATATTTCGTAAATTGCCGTTAAAATAGCGTACTATTATTCGCAGCATGTAGAGGTCATAGGTCAATTCAAGAAGTTACTCGTACAAACGCTATCAGGTTTAAAACAGTGTCAAACATGAAATAGTCGCCAACTCGAGTATATTTCAAATTGCGTAAGCAGTAGTGTGGGTAGGTGAAGAGACAAAGTTTAAAGTCAAGCTCAGTCGGGCATGATTAGTTCTTGTATGGAAGACTGCCTGAGAAAACCAGCTAGGGATTTTTTTTTTTGGTTTCATCACATACATATCAAACATATGAGACAATGTTCGTGCATCTTTTTTTCACTGTAATGTCAATTATTTTTAGTAGAAAAACATGGAAATTTAGGCATGTTATCAAGTTCATGAACATTTTTCCAATTTCTCTGTTATTTTTGGAGATCAAGTTGGTGATGATGTCGGCACATATTGGGGTTTGACCTGTTAACGTACCGTGAAAAGTCGTACAAAGTGAACGCAAAGTTGTGCAAAGTGATTGGAAAGTTTGTAGATATATTTGTATGCTTGACCTAACTTGTTGGCATATAGAAAACCACAGTTGTAAAGTCAAATAAATGAATAAAAGCGAGATGTAAACAGCCTATATAAGCAGAGTATCACATGAGCTGACTGACCGTAAAAATGATAGAAAACAGCATGCAAAGTTGGTAAAAGTGTACGAAACGTTGGCGGAGTTAGATGTATATTTAACCTAAGTCATTGGAATGCCAACCCCGCAGTTAAATTTCGAAAACATTAAGTAAAAGTCAAGAAAATGCCAGATATATAAGCAGATTATAGCAACTGCAAACCGTAAATCGAAGACAAACTGCTTGCAAAGTTTTGAAAAACGATTGCAAAGTTTGGAGATTCGTTTGGGAATGTTACATATGATATTATATTGACGGGTTACATAATCAAAAGTTCGAAAACTTAAAAAAATATTTCGTAAATTGCCGTTAAAATAGCGTACTATTATTCGCAGCATGTAGAGGTCATAGGACAATTCAAGAAGTTACTCGTACAAACGCTATCAGGTTTAAAACAGTGTCAAACATGAAATAGTCGCCAACTCGAGTATATTTCAAATTGCGTAAGCAGTAGTGTGGGTAGGTGAAGAGACAAAGTTTAAAGTCAAGCTCAGTCGGGCATGATTAGTTCTTGTATGGAAGACTGCCTGAGAAAACCAGCTAGGGAATTTTTTTTTTGGTTTCATCACATACATATCAAACATATGAGACAATGTTCGTGCATCTTTTTTTCACTGTAATGTCAATTATTTTTAGTAGAAAAACATGGAAATTTAGGCATGTTATCAAGTTCATGAACATTTTTCCAATTTCTCTGTTATTTTTGGAGATCAAGTTGGTGATGATGTCGGCACATATTGGGGTTTGACCTGTTAACGTACCGTGAAAAGTCGTACAAAGTGAACGCAAAGTTGTGCAAAGTGATTGGAAAGTTTGTAGATATATTTGTATGCTTGACCTAACTTGTTGGCATATAGAAAACCACAGTTGTAAAGTCAAATAAATGAATAAAAGCGAGATGTAAACAGCCTATATAAGCAGAGTATCACATGAGCTGACTGACCGTAAAAATGATAGAAAACAGCATGCAAAGTTGGTAAAAGTGTACGAAACGTTGGCGGAGTTAGATGTATATTTAACCTAAGTCATTGGAATGCCAACCCCGCAGTTAAATTTCGAAAACATTAAGTAAAAGTCAAGAAAATGCCAGATATATAAGCAGATTATAGCAACTGCAAACCGTAAATCGAAGACAAACTGCTTGCAAAGTTTTGAAAAACGATTGCAAAGTTTGGAGATTCGTTTGGGAATGTTACATATGATATTATATTGACGGGTTACATAATCAAAAGTTCGAAAACTTAAAAAAATATTTCGTAAATTGCCGTTAAAATAGCGTACTATTATTCGCAGCATGTAGAGGTCATAGGACAATTCAAGAAGTTACTCGTACAAACGCTATCAGGTTTAAAACAGTGTCAAACATGAAATAGTCGCCAACTCGAGTATATTTCAAATTGCGTAAGCAGTAGTGTGGGTAGGTGAAGAGACAAAGTTTAAAGTCAAGCTCAGTCGGGCATGATTAGTTCTTGCATGGGAGACTGCCTGAGAAAACCAGCTAGGGAATTTTTTTTTTGGTTTCATCACATACATATCAAACATATGAGACAATGTTCGTGCATCTTTTTTTCTCTGTAATGTCAATTATTTTTAGTAGAAAAACATGGAAATTTAGGCATGTTATCAAGTTCATGAACATTTTTCCAATTTCTCTGTTATTTTTGGAGATCAAGTTGGTGATGATGTCGGCACATATTGGGGTTTGACCTGTTAACGTACCGTGAAAAGTCGTACAAAGTGAACGCAAAGTTGTGCAAAGTGATTGGAAAGTTTGTAGATATATTTGTATGCTTGACCTAACTTGTTGGCATATAGAAAACCACAGTTGTAAAGTCAAATAAATGAATAAAAGCGAGATGTAAACAGCCTATATAAGCAGAGTATCACATGAGCTGACTGACCGTAAAAATGATAGAAAACAGCATGCAAAGTTGGTAAAAGTGTACGAAACGTTGGCGGAGTTAGATGTATATTTAACCTAAGTCATTGGAATGCCAACCCCGCAGTTAAATTTCGAAAACATTAAGTAAAAGTCAAGAAAATGCCAGATATATAAGCAGATTATAGCAACTGCAAACCGTAAATCGAAGACAAACTGCTTGCAAAGTTTTGAAAAACGATTGCAAAGTTTGGAGATTCGTTTGGGAATGTTACATATGATATTATATTGACGGGTTACATAATCAAAAGTTCGAAAACTTAAAAAAATATTTCGTAAATTGCCGTTAAAATAGCGTACTATTATTCGCAGCATGTAGAGGTCATAGGACAATTCAAGAAGTTACTCGTACAAACGCTATCAGGTTTAAAACAGTGTCAAACATGAAATAGTCGCCAACTCGAGTATATTTCAAATTGCGTAAGCAGTAGTGTGGGTAGGTGAAGAGACAAAGTTTAAAGTCAAGCTCAGTCGGGCATGATTAGTTCTTGCATGGGAGACTGCCTGAGAAAACCAGCTAGGGATTTTTTTTTTGGTTTCATCACATACATATCAAACATATGAGACAATGTTCGTGCATCTTTTTTTCACTGTAATGTCAATTATTTTTAGTAGAAAAACATGGAAATTTAGACATGTTTTCAAGTTCATGAACATTTTTCCAATTTCTCTGTTATTTTTGGAGATCAATTTGGTGATGATGTCGGCACATAGTGGGGTTTGACCTGTTAACGTACCGTGAAAAGTCGTACAAAGTGAACGCAAAGTTGTGCAAAGTGATTGGAAAGTTTGTAGATATATTTGTATGCTTGACCTAACTTGTTGGCATATAGAAAACCGCAGTTGTAAAGTCAAATAAATGAATAAAAGCGAAATGAAAACAGCCTATATAAGCAGAGTATCACATGAGCTGACTGACCGTAAAAATGATAGAAAACAGCATGCAAAGTTGGTAAAAGCGTGCGAAACGTTGGCGGAGTTTCATGTATATTTAACCTAAGTCATTGGAATGCCAACCCCGCAGTTAAATTTCGAAAACATTAAGTAAAAGTCAAGAAAATGCCAGATATATAAGCAGATTATGGCAACTGCAAACCGTAAATCGAAGACAAACTGCTTGCAAAGTTTTGAAAAACGATTGCAAAGTTTGGAGATTCGTTTGGGAATGTTACATATGATATTATATTGACGGGTTACATAATCAAAAGTTCGAAAACTTAAAAAAATAATTCGTAAATTGCCGTTAAAATAGCGTACTATTATTCGCAGCATGTAGAGGTCATAGGTCAATTCAAGAAGTTACTCGTACAAACGCTATCAGGTTTAAAACAGTGTCAAACATGAAATAGTCGCCAACTCGAGTATATTTCAAATTGCGTAAGCAGTAGTGTGGGTAGGTGAAGAGACAAAGTTTAAAGTCAAGCTCAGTCGGGCATGATTAGTTCTTGCATGGGAGACTGCCTGAGAAAACCAGCTAGGGAATTTTTTTTTTGGTTTCATCACATACATATCAAACATATGAGACAATGTTCGTGCATCTTTTTTTCTCTGTAATGTCAATTATTTTTAGTAGAAAAACATGGAAATTTAGGCATGTTTTCAAGTTCATGAACATTTTTCCAATTTCTCTGTTATTTTTGGAGATCAAGTTGGTGATGATGTCGGCACATAGTGGGGTTTGACCTGTTAACGTACCGTGAAAAGTCGTACAAAGTGAACGCAAAGTTGTGCAAAGTGATTGGAAAGTTTGTAGATATATTTGTATGCTTGACCTAACTTGTTGGCATATAGAAAACCGCAGTTGTAAAGTCAAATAAATGAATAAAAACGAAATGAAAACAGCCTATATAAGCAGAGTATCACATGAGCTGACTGACCGTAAAAATGATAGAAAACAGCATGCAAAGTTGGTAAAAGCGTGCGAAACGTTGGCGGAGTTTCATGTATATTTAACCTAAGTCATTGGAATGCCAACCCCGCAGTTAAATTTCGAAAACATTAAGTAAAAGTCAAGAAAATGCCAGATATATAAGCAGATTATGGCAACTGCAAACCGTAAATCGAAGACAAACTGCTTGCAAAGTTTTGAAAAACGATTGCAAAGTTTGGAGATTCGTTTGGGAATGTTACATATGATATTATATTGACGGGTTACATAATCAAAAGTTCGAAAACTTAAAAAAAATATTTCGTAAATTGCCGTTAAATTAGCGTACTATTATTCGCAGCATGTAGAGGTCATAGGTCAATTCAAGAAGTTACTCGTACAAACGCTATCAGGTTTAAAACAGTGTCAAACATGAAATAGTCGCCAACTCGAGTATATTTCAAATTGCGTAAGCAGTAGTGTGGGTAGGTGAAGAGACAAAGTTTAAAGTCAAGCTCAGTCGGGCATGATTAGTTCTTGCATGGGAGACTGCCTGAGAAAACCAGCTAGGGAATTTTTTTTTTGGTTTCATCACATACATATCAAACATATGAGACAATGTTCGTGCATCTTTTTTTCACTGTAATGTCAATTATTTTTAGTAGAAAAACATGGAAATTTAGGCATGTTATCAAGTTCATGAACATTTTGCCAATTTCTCTGTTATTTTTGGAGATCAAGTTGGTGATGATGTCGGCACATATTGGGGTTTGACCTGTTAACGTACCGTGAAAAGTCGTACAAAGTGAACGCAAAGTTGTGCAAAGTGATTGGAAAGTTTGTAGATATATTTGTATGCTTGACCTAACTTGTTGGCATATAGAAAACCACAGTTGTAAAGTCAAATAAATGAATAAAAGCGAGATGTAAACAGCCTATATAAGCAGAGTATCACATGAGCTGACTGACCGTAAAAATGATAGAAAACAGCATGCAAAGTTGGTAAAAGCGTGCGAAACGTTGGCGGAGTTTCATGTATATTTAACCTAAGTCATTGGAATGCCAACCCCGCAGTTAAATTTCGAAAACATTAAGTAAAAGTCAAGAAAATGCCAGATATATAAGCAGATTATGGCAACTGCAAACCGTAAATCGAAGACAAACTGCTTGCAAAGTTTTGAAAAACGATTGCAAAGTTTGGAGATTCGTTTGGGAATGTTACATATGATATTATATTGACGGGTTACATAATCAAAAGTTCGAAAACTTAAAAAAAATATTTCGTAAATTGCCGTTAAAATAGCGTACTATTATTCGCAGCATGTAGAGGTCATAGGTCAATTCAAGAAGTTACTCGTACAAACGCTATCAGGTTTAAAACAGTGTCAAACATGAAATAGTCGCCAACTCGAGTATATTTCAAATTGCGTAAGCAGTAGTGTGGGTAGGTGAAGAGACAAAGTTTAAAGTCAAGCTCAGTCGGGCATGATTAGTTCTTGTATGGAAGACTGCCTGAGAAAACCAGCTAGGGAATTTTTTTTTTGGTTTCATCACATACATATCAAACATATGAGACAATGTTCGTGCATCTTTTTTTCACTGTAATGTCAATTATTTTTAGTAGAAAAACATGGAAATTTAGGCATGTTATCAAGTTCATGAACATTTTTCCAATTTCTCTGTTATTTTTGGAGATCAAGTTGGTGATGATGTCGGCACATAGTGGGGTTTGACCTGTTAACGTACCGTGAAAAGTCGTACAAAGTGAACGCAAAGTTGTGCAAAGTGATTGGAAAGTTTGTAGATATATTTGTATGCTTGACCTAACTTGTTGGCATATAGAAAACCACAGTTGTAAAGTCAAATAAATGAATAAAAGCGAGATGTAAACAGCCTATATAAGCAGAGTATCACATGAGCTGACTGACCGTAAAAATGATAGAAAACAGCATGCAAAGTTGGTAAAAGCGTGCGAAACGTTGGCGGAGTTTCATGTATATTTAACCTAAGTCATTGGAATGCCAACCCCGCAGTTAAATTTCGAAAACATTAAGTAAAAGTCAAGAAAATGCCAGATATATAAGCAGATTATGGCAACTGCAAACCGTAAATCGAAGACAAACTGCTTGCAAAGTTTTGAAAAACGATTGCAAAGTTTGTAGATTCGTTTGGGAATGTTACATATGATATTATATTGAGGGGTTACATAATCAAAAGTTCGAAAACTTAAAAAAATAATTCGTAAATTGCCGTTAAAATAGCGTACTATTATTCGCAGCATGTAGAGGTCATAGGTCAATTCAAGAAGTTACTCGTACAAACGCTATCAGGTTTAAAACAGTGTCAAACATGAAATAGTCGCCAACTCGAGTATATTTCAAATTGCGTAAGCAGTAGTGTGGGTAGGTGAAGAGACAAAGTTTAAAGTCAAGCTCAGTCGGGCATGATTAGTTCTTGCATGGGAGACTGCCTGAGAAAACCAGCTAGGGAATTTTTTTTTTGGTTTCATCACATACATATCAAACATATGAGACAATGTTCGTGCATCTTTTTTTCTCTGTAATGTCAATTATTTTTAGTAGAAAAACATGGAAATTTAGGCATGTTTTCAAGTTCATGAACATTTTTCCAATTTCTCTGTTATTTTTGGAGATCAAGTTGGTGATGATGTCGGCACATAGTGGGGTTTGACCTGTTAACGTACCGTGAAAAGTCGTACAAAGTGAACGCAAAGTTGTGCAAAGTGATTGGAAAGTTTGTAGATATATTTGTATGCTTGACCTAACTTGTTGGCATATAGAAAACCGCAGTTGTAAAGTCAAATAAATGAATAAAAACGAAATGAAAACAGCCTATATAAGCAGAGTATCACATGAGCTGACTGACCGTAAAAATGATAGAAAACAGCATGCAAAGTTGGTAAAAGCGTGCGAAACGTTGGCGGAGTTTCATGTATATTTAACCTAAGTCATTGGAATGCCAACCCCGCAGTTAAATTTCGAAAACATTAAGTAAAAGTCAAGAAAATGCCAGATATATAAGCAGATTATGGCAACTGCAAACCGTAAATCGAAGACAAACTGCTTGCAAAGTTTTGAAAAACGATTGCAAAGTTTGGAGATTCGTTTGGGAATGTTACATATGATATTATATTGACGGGTTACATAATCAAAAGTTCGAAAACTTAAAAAAAATATTTCGTAAATTGCCGTTAAATTAGCGTACTATTATTCGCAGCATGTAGAGGTCATAGGTCAATTCAAGAAGTTACTCGTACAAACGCTATCAGGTTTAAAACAGTGTCAAACATGAAATAGTCGCCAACTCGAGTATATTTCAAATTGCGTAAGCAGTAGTGTGGGTAGGTGAAGAGACAAAGTTTAAAGTCAAGCTCAGTCGGGCATGATTAGTTCTTGCATGGGAGACTGCCTGAGAAAACCAGCTAGGGAATTTTTTTTTTGGTTTCATCACATACATATCAAACATATGAGACAATGTTCGTGCATCTTTTTTTCACTGTAATGTCAATTATTTTTAGTAGAAAAACATGGAAATTTAGGCATGTTATCAAGTTCATGAACATTTTGCCAATTTCTCTGTTATTTTTGGAGATCAAGTTGGTGATGATGTCGGCACATATTGGGGTTTGACCTGTTAACGTACCGTGAAAAGTCGTACAAAGTGAACGCAAAGTTGTGCAAAGTGATTGGAAAGTTTGTAGATATATTTGTATGCTTGACCTAACTTGTTGGCATATAGAAAACCACAGTTGTAAAGTCAAATAAATGAATAAAAGCGAGATGTAAACAGCCTATATAAGCAGAGTATCACATGAGCTGACTGACCGTAAAAATGATAGAAAACAGCATGCAAAGTTGGTAAAAGCGTGCGAAACGTTGGCGGAGTTTCATGTATATTTAACCTAAGTCATTGGAATGCCAACCCCGCAGTTAAATTTCGAAAACATTAAGTAAAAGTCAAGAAAATGCCAGATATATAAGCAGATTATGGCAACTGCAAACCGTAAATCGAAGACAAACTGCTTGCAAAGTTTTGAAAAACGATTGCAAAGTTTGGAGATTCGTTTGGGAATGTTACATATGATATTATATTGACGGGTTACATAATCAAAAGTTCGAAAACTTAAAAAAAATATTTCGTAAATTGCCGTTAAAATAGCGTACTATTATTCGCAGCATGTAGAGGTCATAGGTCAATTCAAGAAGTTACTCGTACAAACGCTATCAGGTTTAAAACAGTGTCAAACATGAAATAGTCGCCAACTCGAGTATATTTCAAATTGCGTAAGCAGTAGTGTGGGTAGGTGAAGAGACAAAGTTTAAAGTCAAGCTCAGTCGGGCATGATTAGTTCTTGTATGGAAGACTGCCTGAGAAAACCAGCTAGGGAATTTTTTTTTTGGTTTCATCACATACATATCAAACATATGAGACAATGTTCGTGCATCTTTTTTTCACTGTAATGTCAATTATTTTTAGTAGAAAAACATGGAAATTTAGGCATGTTATCAAGTTCATGAACATTTTTCCAATTTCTCTGTTATTTTTGGAGATCAAGTTGGTGATGATGTCGGCACATAGTGGGGTTTGACCTGTTAACGTACCGTGAAAAGTCGTACAAAGTGAACGCAAAGTTGTGCAAAGTGATTGGAAAGTTTGTAGATATATTTGTATGCTTGACCTAACTTGTTGGCATATAGAAAACCACAGTTGTAAAGTCAAATAAATGAATAAAAGCGAGATGTAAACAGCCTATATAAGCAGAGTATCACATGAGCTGACTGACCGTAAAAATGATAGAAAACAGCATGCAAAGTTGGTAAAAGCGTGCGAAACGTTGGCGGAGTTTCATGTATATTTAACCTAAGTCATTGGAATGCCAACCCCGCAGTTAAATTTCGAAAACATTAAGTAAAAGTCAAGAAAATGCCAGATATATAAGCAGATTATGGCAACTGCAAACCGTAAATCGAAGACAAACTGCTTGCAAAGTTTTGAAAAACGATTGCAAAGTTTGTAGATTCGTTTGGGAATGTTACATATGATATTATATTGAGGGGTTACATAATCAAAAGTTCGAAAACTTAAAAAAATATTTCGTAAATTGCCGTTAAAGTAGCGTACTATTATTCGCAGCATGTAGAGGTCATAGGTCAATTCAAGAAGTTACTCGTACAAACGCTATCAGGTTTAAAACAGTGTCAAACATGAAATAGCCGCCAACTCGAGTATATTTCAAATTGCGTAAGCAGTAGTGTGGGTAGGTGAAGAGACAAAGTTTAAAGTCAAGCTCAGTCGGGCATGATTAGTTCTTGCGTGGGAGACTGCCTGAGAAAACCAGCTAGGGAATTTTTTTTTTGGTTTCATCACATACATATCAAACACATGAGACAATGTTCGTGCATCTTTTTTTCACTGTAATGTCAATTATTTTTAGTAGAAAAACATGGAAATTTAGGCATGTTATCAAGTTCATGAACATTTTTCCAATTTCTCTGTTATTTTTGGAGATCAAGTTGGTGATGATGTCGGCACATAGTGGGGTTTGACCTGTTAACGTACCGTGAAAAGTCGTACAAAGTGAACGCAAAGTTGTGCAAAGTGATTGGAAAGTTTGTAGATATATTTGTATGCTTGACCTAACTTGTTGGCATATAGAAAACCACAGTTGTAAAGTCAAATAAATGAATAAAAGCGAGATGTAAACAGCCTATATAAGCAGAGTATCACATGAGCTGACTGACCGTAAAAATGATAGAAAACAGCATGCAAAGTTGGTAAAAGCGTGCGAAACGTTGGCGGAGTTTCATGTATATTTAACCTAAGTCATTGGAATGCCAACCCCGCAGTTAAATTTCGAAAACATTAAGTAAAAGTCAAGAAAATGCCAGATATATAAGCAGATTATGGCAACTGCAAACCGTAAATCGAAAACAAACTGCTTGCAAAGTTTCGAAAAACGATTGCAAAGTTTGGAGATTCGTTTGGGAATGTTACATATGATATTATATTGACGGGTTACATAATCAAAAGTTCGAAAACTTAAAAAAAATATTTCGTAAATTGCCGTTAAAATAGCGTACTATTATTCGCAGCATGTAGAGGTCATAGGTCAATTCAAGAAGTTACTCGTACAAACGCTATCAGGTTTAAAACAGTGTCAAACATGAAATAGTCGCCAACTCGAGTATATTTCAAATTGCGTAAGCAGTAGTGTGGGTAGGTGAAGAGACAAAGTTTAAAGTCAAGCTCAGTCGGGCATGATTAGTTCTTGCATGGGAGACTGCCTGAGAAAACCAGCTAGGGAATTTTTTTTTTGGTTTCATCACATACATATCAAACGTATGAGACAATGTTCGTGCATCTTTTTTTCTCTGTAATGTCAATTATTTTTAGTAGAAAAACATGGAAATTTAGGCATGTTTTCAAGTTCATGAACATTTTTCCAATTTCTCTGTTATTTTTGGAGATCAAGTTGGTGATGATGTCGGCACATAGTGGGGTTTGACCTGTTAACGTACCGTGAAAAGTCGTACAAAGTGAACGCAAAGTTGTGCAAAGTGATTGGAAAGTTTGTAGATATATTTGTATGCTTGACCTAACTTGTTGGCATATAGAAAACCGCAGTTGTAAAGTCAAATAAATGAATAAAAGCGAAATGAAAACAGCCTATATAAGCAGAGTATCACATGAGCTGACTGACCGTAAAAATGATAGAAAACAGCATGCAAAGTTGGTAAAAGCGTGCGAAACGTTGGCGGAGTTTCATGTATATTTAACCTAAGTCATTGGAATGCCAACCCCGCAGTTAAATTTCGAAAACATTAAGTAAAAGTCAAGAAAATGCCAGATATATAAGCAGATTATGGCAACTGCAAACCGTAAATCGAAGACAAACTGCTTGCAAAGTTTGGAGATTCGTTTGGGAATGTTACATATGATATTATATTGACGGGTTACATAATCAAAAGTTCGAAAACTTAAAAAAAATATTTCGTAAATTGCCGTTAAATTAGCGTACTATTATTCGCAGCATGTAGAGGTCATAGGTCAATTCAAGAAGTTACTCGTACAAACGCTATCAGGTTTAAAACAGTGTCAAACATGAAATAGTCGCCAACTCGAGTATATTTCAAATTGCGTAAGCAGTAGTGTGGGTAGGTGAAGAGACAAAGTTTAAAGTCAAGCTCAGTCGGGCATGATTAGTTCTTGCATGGGAGACTGCCTGAGAAAACCAGCTAGGGAATTTTTTTTTTGGTTTCATCACATACATATCAAACATATGAGACAATGTTCGTGCATCTTTTTTTCACTGTAATGTCAATTATTTTTAGTAGAAAAACATGGAAATTTAGGCATGTTATCAAGTTCATGAACATTTTGCCAATTTCTCTGTTATTTTTGGAGATCAAGTTGGTGATGATGTCGGCACATATTGGGGTTTGACCTGTTAACGTACCGTGAAAAGTCGTACAAAGTGAACGCAAAGTTGTGCAAAGTGATTGGAAAGTTTGTAGATATATTTGTATGCTTGACCTAACTTGTTGGCATATAGAAAACCACAGTTGTAAAGTCAAATAAATGAATAAAAGCGAGATGTAAACAGCCTATATAAGCAGAGTATCACATGAGCTGACTGACCGTAAAAATGATAGAAAACAGCATGCAAAGTTGGTAAAAGCGTGCGAAACGTTGGCGGAGTTTCATGTATATTTAACCTAAGTCATTGGAATGCCAACCCCGCAGTTAAATTTCGAAAACATTAAGTAAAAGTCAAGAAAATGCCAGATATATAAGCAGATTATGGCAACTGCAAACCGTAAATCGAAGACAAACTGCTTGCAAAGTTTTGAAAAACGATTGCAAAGTTTGTAGATTCGTTTGGGAATGTTACATATGATATTATATTGACGGGTTACATAATCAAAAGTTCGAAAACTTAAAAAAATATTTCGTAAATTGCCGTTAAAATAGCGTACTATTATTCGCAGCATGTAGAGGTCATAGGTCAATTCAAGAAGTTACTCGTACAAACGCTATCAGGTTTAAAACAGTGTCAAACATGAAATAGTCGCCAACTCGAGTATATTTCAAATTGCGTAAGCAGTAGTGTGGGTAGGTGAAAAGACAAAGTTTAAAGTCAAGCTCAGTCGGGCATGATTAGTTCTTGCATGGGAGACTGCCTGAGAAAACCAGCTAGGGAATTTTTTTTTTGGTTTCATCACATACATATCAAACATATGAGACAATGTTCGTGCATCTTTTTTTCTCTGTAATGTCAATTATTTTTAGTAGAAAAACATGGAAATTTAGGCATGTTTTCAAGTTCATGAACATTTTTCCAATTTCTCTGTTATTTTTGGAGATCAAGTTGGTGATGATGTCGGCACATAGTGGGGTTTGACCTGTTAACGTACCGTGAAAAGTCGTACAAAGTGAACGCAAAGTTGTGCAAAGTGATTGGAAAGTTTGTAGATATATTTGTATGCTTGACCTAACTTGTTGGCATATAGAAAACCGCAGTTGTAAAGTCAAATAAATGAATAAAAGCGAAATGAAAACAGCCTATATAAGCAGAGTATCACATGAGCTGACTGACCGTAAAAATGATAGAAAACAGCATGCAAAGTTGGTAAAAGCGTGCGAAACGTTGGCGGAGTTTCATGTATATTTAACCTAAGTCATTGGAATGCCAACCCCGCAGTTAAATTTCGAAAACATTAAGTAAAAGTCAAGAAAATGCCAGATATATAAGCAGATTATGGCAACTGCAAACCGTAAATCGAAGACAAACTGCTTGCAAAGTTTTGAAAAACGATTGCAAAGTTTGGAGATTCGTTTGGGAATGTTACATATGATATTATATTGACGGGTTACATAATCAAAAGTTCGAAAACTTAAAAAAAATATTTCGTAAATTGCCGTTAAAATAGCGTACTATTATTCGCAGCATGTAGAGGTCATAGGTCAATTCAAGAAGTTACTCGTACAAACGCTATCAGGTTTAAAACAGTGTCAAACATGAAATAGTCGCCAACTCGAGTATATTTCAAATTGCGTAAGCAGTAGTGTGGGTAGGTGAAGAGACAAAGTTTAAAGTCAAGCTCAGTCGGGCATGATTAGTTCTTGCATGGGAGACTGCCTGAGAAAACCAGCTAGGGAATTTTTTTTTTGGTTTCATCACATACATATCAAACATATGAGACAATGTTCGTGCATCTTTTTTTCACTGTAATGTCAATTATTTTTAGTAGAAAAACATGGAAATTTAGGCATGTTATCAAGTTCATGAACATTTTTCCAATTTCTCTGTTATTTTTGGAGATCAAGTTGGTGATGATGTCGGCACATATTGGGGTTTGACCTGTTAACGTACCGTGAAAAGTCGTACAAAGTGAACGCAAAGTTGTGCAAAGTGATTGGAAAGTTTGTAGATATATTTGTATGCTTGACCTAACTTGTTTGCATATAGAAAACCACAGTTGTAAAGTCAAATAAATGAATAAAAGCGAGATGTAAACAGCCTATATAAGCAGAGTATCACATGAGCTGACTGACCGTAAAAATGATAGAAAACAGCATGCAAAGTTGGTAAAAGCGTGCGAAACGTTGGCGGAGTTTCATGTATTTTTAACCTAAGTCATTGGAATGCCAACCCCGCAGTTAAATTTCGAAAACATTAAGTAAAAGTCAAGAAAATGCCAGATATATAAGCAGATTATGGCAACTGAAAACCGTAAATCGAAGACAAACTGCTTGAAAAGTTTTGAAAAACGATTGCAAAGTTTGGAGATTCGTTTGGGAATGTTACATATGATATTATATTGACGGGTTACATAATCAAAAGTTCGAAAACTTAAAAAAATATTTCGTAAATTGCCGTTAAAATAGCGTACTATTATTCGCAGCATGTAGAGGTCATAGGTCAATTCAAGAAGTTACTCGTACAAACGCTATCAGGTTTAAAACAGTGTCAAACATGAAATAGTCGCCAACTCGAGTATATTTCAAATTGCGTAAGCAGTAGTGTGGGTAGGTGAAGAGACAAAGTTTAAAGTCAAGCTCAGTCGGGCATGATTAGTTCTTGCATGGGAGACTGCCTGAGAAAACCAGCTAGGGAATTTTTTTTTGGTTTCATCACATACATATCAAACATATGAGACAATGTTCGTGCATCTTTTTTTCACTGTAATGTCAATTATTTTTAGTAGAAAAACATGGAAATTTAGGCATGTTTTCAAGTTCATGAACATTTTTCCAATTTCTCTGTTATTTTTGGAGATCAAGTTGGTAATGATGTCGGCACATATTGAGGTTTGACCTGTTAACGTACCGTGAAAAGTCGTACAAAGTGAACGCAAAGTTGTGCAAAGTGATTGGAAAGTTTGTAGATATATTTGTATGCTTGACCTAACTTGTTGGCATATAGAAAACCGCAGTTGTAAAGTCAAATAAATGAATAAAAGCGAGATGAAAACAGCCTATATAAGCTGAGTATCACATGAGCTGACTAACCGTAAAAATGATAGAAAACAGCATGCAAAGTTGGTAAAAGCGTGCGAAACGTTGGCGGAGTTTCATGTATTTTTAACCTAAGTCATTGGAATGCCAACCCCGCAGTTAAATTTCGAAAACATTAAGTAAAAGTCAAGAAAATGCCAGATATATAAGCAGATTATGGCAACTGAAAACCGTAAATCGAAGACAAACTGCTTGAAAAGTTTTGAAAAACGATTGCAAAGTTTGGAGATTCGTTTGGGAATGTTACATATGATATTATATTGACGGGTTACATAATCAAAAGTTCGAAAACTTAAAAAAATATTTCGTAAATTGCCGTTAAAATAGCGTACTATTATTCGCAGCATGTAGAGGTCATAGGTCAATTCAAGAAGTTACTCGTACAAACGCTATCAGGTTTAAAACAGTGTCAAACATGAAATAGTCGCCAACTCGAGTATATTTCAAATTGCGTAAGCAGTAGTGTGGGTAGGTGAAGAGACAAAGTTTAAAGTCAAGCTCAGTCGGGCATGATTAGTTCTTGCATGGGAGACTGCCTGAGAAAACCAGCTAGGGAATTTTTTTTTTGGTTTCATCACATACATATCAAACATATGAGACAATGTTCGTGCATCTTTTTTTCACTGTAATGTCAATTATTTTTAGTAGAAAAACATGGAAATTTAGGCATGTTTTCAAGTTTATGAACATTTTTCCAATTTCTCTGTTATTTTTGGAGATCAAGTTGGTAATGATGTCGGCACATATTGAGGTTTGACCTGTTAACGTACCATGAAAAGTCGTACAAAGTGAACGCAAAGTTGTGCAAAGTGATTGGAAAGTTTGTAGATATATTTGTATGCTTGACCTAACTTGTTGGCATATAGAAAACCGCAGTTGTAAAGTCAAATAAATGAATAAAAGCGAGATGAAAACAGCCTATATAAGCTGAGTATCACATGAGCTGACTGACCGTAAAAATGATAGAAAACAGCATTCAAAGTTGGTAAAAGCGTGCGAAACGTTGGCGGAGTTTCATGTATTTTTAACCTAAGTCATTGGAATGCCAACCCCGCAGTTAAATTTCGAAAACATTAAGTAAAAGTCAAGAAAATGCCAGATATATAAGCAGATTATGGCAACTGAAAACCGTAAATCGAAGACAAACTGCTTGAAAAGTTTTGAAAAACGATTGCAAAGTTTGGAGATTCGTTTGGGAATGTTACATATGATATTATATTGACGGGTTACATAATCAAAAGTTCGAAAACTTAAAAAAATATTTCGTAAATTGCCGTTAAAATAGCGTACTATTATTCGCAGCATGTAAAGGTCATAGGTCAATTCAAGAAGTTACTCGTACAAACGCTATCAGGTTTAAAACAGTGTCAAACATGAAATAGTCGTCAACTCGAGTATATTTCAAATTGCGTAAGCAGTAGTGTGGGTAGTTGAAGAGACAAAGTTTAAAGTCAAGCTCAGTCGGGCATGATTAGTTCTTGCATGGGAGACTGCCTGAGAAAACCAGCTAGGGAATTTTTTTTTTCGTTTCATCACATACATATCAAACATATGAGACAATGTTCGTGCATCTTTTTTTCACTGTAATGTCAATTATTTTTAGTAGAAAAACATGGAAATTTAGGCATGTTTTCAAGTTTATGAACATTTTTCCAATTTCTCTGTTATTTTTGGAGATCAAGTTGGTGATGATGTCGGCACATAGTGGGGTTTGACCTGTTAACGTACCGTGAAAAGTCGTACAAAGTGAACGCAAAGTTGTGCAAAGTGATTGGAAAGTTTGTAGATATATTTGTATGCTTGACCTAACTTGTTGGCATATAGAAAACCGCAGTTGTAAAGTCAAATAAATGAATAAAAGCGAAATGAAAACAGCCTATATAAGCAGAGTATCACATGAGCTGACTGACCGTAAAAATGATAGAAAACAGCATGCAAAGTTGGTAAAAGCGTGCGAAACGTTGGCGGAGTTTCATGTATATTTAACCTAAGTCAATGGAATGCCAACCCCGCAGTTAAATTTCGAAAACATTAAGTAAAAGTCAAGCAAATGCCAGATATATAAGCAGATTATGGCAACTGAAAACCGTAAATCGAAGACAAACTGCTTGCAAAGTTTCGAAAAACGATTGCAAAGTTTGGAGATTCGTTTGGGAATGTTACATATGATATTATATTGACGGGTTGCATAATCAAAAGTTCGAAAACTTAAAAAAATATTTCGTAAATTGCCGTTAAAATAGCGTACTATTATTCGCAGCATGTAGAGGTCATAGGTCAATTCAAGAAGTTACTCGTACAAACGCTATCAGGTTTAAAACAGTGTCAAACATGAAATAGCCGCCAACTCGAGTATTTTTCAAATTGCGTAAGCAGTAGTGTGGGTAGGTGAAGCGACAAAGTTTAAAGTCAAGCTCAGTCGGGCATGATTAGTTCTTGCATGGGAGACTGCCTGAGAAAACCAGCTAAGGAATTTTTTTTTTGGTTTCATCACATACATATCAAACATATGAGACAATGTTCGTGCATCTTTTTTTCACTGTAATGTCAATTATTTTTAGTAGAAAAACATGGAAATTTAGGCATGTTATCAAGTTCATGAACATTTTTCCAATTTCTCTGTTATTTTTGGAGATCAAGTTGGTGATGATGTCGGCACATATTGGGGTTTGACCTGTTAACGTACCGTGAAAAGTCGTACAAAGTGAACGCAAAGTTGTGCAAAGTGATTGGAAAGTCTGTAGATATATTTGTATGCTTGACCTAACTTGTTGGCATATAGAAAACCGCAGTTGTAAAGTCAAATAAATGAATAAAAGCGAGATGAAAACAGCCTATATAAGCAGAGTATCACATGAGCTGACTGACCGTAAAAATGATAGAAAACAGCATGCAAAGTTGGTAAAAGCGTGCGAAACGTTGGCGGAGTTTCA
Organism: Saccoglossus kowalevskii; assembly: GCF_978046115.1. Lineage (NCBI taxonomy): Eukaryota > Metazoa > Hemichordata > Enteropneusta > Harrimaniidae > Saccoglossus > Saccoglossus kowalevskii. Next base: position 8,944,505 of record NC_140655.1, on the reverse strand, counting down.
TGTATATTTAACCTAAGTCATTGGAATGCCAACCCCGCAGTTAAATTTCGAAAACATTAAGTAAAAGTCAAGAAAATGCCAGATATATAAGCAGATTATGGCAACTGCAAACCGTAAATCGAAGACAAACTGCTTGCAAAGTTTCGAAAAACGATTGCAAAGTTTGGAGATTCGTTTGGGAATGTTACATATGATATTATATTGACGGGTTACATAATCAAAAGTTCGAAAACTTAAAAAAATATTTCGTAAATTGCCGTTAAAATAGCGTACTATTATTCGCAGCATGTAGAGGTCATAGGTCAATTCAAGAAGTTACTCGTACAAACGATATCAGGTTTAAAACAGTGTCAAACATGAAATAGTCGCCAACTCGAGTATATTTCAAATTGCGTAAGCAGTAGTGCGGGTAGATGAAGAAACAAAGTTTAAAGTCAAGCTCAGTCGGGCCTGGTTAGTTCTTGCATGGGAGACTGCCTGAGAAAACCAGCTAGGGATTTTTTTTTTGGTTTCATCACATACATATTAAACATATGAGACAATGTTCGTGCATCTTTTTTCACTGTAATGTCAATTATTTTTAGTAGAAAAACATGGAAATTTAGGCATGTTTTCAAGTTCATAAACATTTTTTCAATTTCTCTGTTATTTTTGGAGATCAAGTTGGTGATGATGTCGGCACATAGTGGGGTTTGACCTGTTAACGTACCGTGAAAAGTCGTACAAAGTGAACGCAAAGTTGTGCAAAGTGATTGGAAAGTTTGTAGATATATTTGTATGCTTGACCGAACTTGTTGGCATATAGAAACCCGCAGTTGTAAAGTCAAATAAATGAATAAAAGCGAGATGAAAACAGCCTATATAAGCAGAGTATCACATGAGCTGACTGGCCGTATAAATGATAGAAAACAGCATGCAAAGTTGTTAAAAGTGTTCGAAACGTTGGCGGAGTTACATGTATATTTAACCTAAGTCATTGGAATGCCAACCCCGCAGTTATATTTCGAAAACATTAAGTAAAAGTCAAGAAAATGCCAGATATATAAGCAGATTATGGCAACTACAAACCGTGCATCGAAGACAAACTGCTTGCAAAGTTTTGAAAAACGATTGCAAAGTTTTTAGATTCGTTTGGGAATGTTACATATGATATTATATTGACGGGTTACATAGTCAAAAGTTCGAAAACTTAAAAAAATATTTCGTAAATTGCCGTTAAAATAGAGTACTATTATTCGCAGCATGTAGAGGTCATAGGTCAATTCAAGAAGTTACTCGAACAAACGCTATCAGGTTTAAAACAGTGTCAAACATGAAATAGTCGCCAACTCGAGTATATTTCAAATTGCGTAAGCAGTAGTGCGAGTAGGTGAAGAAACAAAGTTTAAAGTCAAGCTCAGTCGGGCCTGGTTAGTTCTTGCATGGGAGACTGCCTGCGAAAACCAGCTAGGGATTTTTTTTGGGGGTTTCATCACATACATATTAAACATATGAGACAATGTTTGTGCATCTTTTTTCACTGTAATGTCAATTATTTTTAGTAGAAAAACATGGAAATTTAGGCATGTTTTCAAGTTCATGAACATTTTTCCAATTTCTCTGTTATTTTTGGAGATCAAGTTGGTGATGATGTCGGCACATAGTGGGGTTTGACCTGTTAACGTACCGTGAAAAGTCGTACAAAGTGAACGCAAAGTTGTGCAAAGTGATTGGAAAGTTTGTAGATATATTTGTATGCTTGACCTAACTTGTTGGCATATAGAAACCCGCAGTTGTAAAGTCAAATAAATGAATAAAAGCGAGATGAAAACAGCCTATATTAGCAGAGTATCACATGAGCTGACTGACCGTAAAAATTATAGAAAACAGCATGCAAAGTTGGTAAAAGCGTGCGAAACGTTGGAGGAGTTTCATGTATATTTAACCTAAGTCATTGGAATGCCAACCCCGCAGTTAAATTTCGAAAACATTAAGTAAAAGTCAAGAAAATGCCAGATATATAAGCAGATTATGGCAACTGCAAACAGTAAATCGAAGACAAACTGCTTGCAAAGTTTTGAAAAACGATTGCAAAGTTTGTAGATTCGTTTGGGAATGTTACATATGATATTATATTGACGGGTTACATAGTCAAAAGTTCGAAAACTTAAAAAAATATTTCGTAAATTGCCGTTAAAATAGCGTACTATTATTCGCAGCATGTAGAGGTCATAGGTCAATTCAAGAAGTTACTCGAACAAACGCTATCAGGTTTAAAACAGTGTCAAACATGAAATAGTCGCCAACTCAAGTATATTTCAAATTGCGTAAGCAGTAGTGCGGGTAGGTGAAGAAACAAAGTTTAAAGTCAAGCTCAGTCGGGCCTGGTTAGTTCTTGCATGGGAGACTGCCTGCGAAAACCAGCTAGGGATTTTTTTTTGGGTTTCATCACATACATATTAAACATATGAGACAATGTTCGTGCATCTTTTTTCACTGTAATGTCAATTATTTTTAGTAGAAAAACATGGAAATTTAGGCATGTTTTCAAGTTCCTGAACATTTTTCCAATTTCTCTGTTATTTTTGGAGATCAAGTTGGTGATGATGTCGGCACATAGTGGGGTTTGACCTGTTAACGTACCGTGAAAAGTCGTACAAAGTGAACGCAAAGTTGTGCAAAGTGATTGGAAAGTTTGTAGATATATTTGTATGCTTGACCTAACTTGTTGGCATATAGAAACCCGCAGTTGTAAAGTCAAATAAATGAATAAAAGCGAGATGAAAACAGCCTATATAAGCAGAGTATCACATGAGCTGACTGACCGTAAAAATTATAGAAAACAGCATGCAAAGTTGGTAAAAGCGTGCGAAACGTTGGAGGAGTTTCATGTATATTTAACCTAAGTCATTGGAATGCCAACCCCGCAGTTAAATTTCGAAAACATTAAGTAAAAGTCAAGAAAATGCCAGATATATAAGCAGATTATGGCAACTACAAACCGTGCATCGAAGACAAACTGCTTGCAAAGTTTTGAAAAACGATTGCAAAGTTTTTAGATTCGTTTGGGAATGTTACATATGATATTATATTGACGGGTTACATAGTCAAAAGTTCGAAAACTTAAAAAAATATTTCGTAAATTGCCGTTAAAATAGAGTACTATTATTCGCAGCATGTAGAGGTCATAGGTCAATTCAAGAAGTTACTCGAACAAACGCTATCAGGTTTAAAACAGTGTCAAACATGAAATAGTCGCCAACTCGAGTATATTTCAAATTGCGTAAGCAGTAGTGCGAGTAGGTGAAGAAACAAAGTTTAAAGTCAAGCTCAGTCGGGCCTGGTTAGTTCTTGCATGGGAGACTGCCTGCGAAAACCAGCTAGGGATTTTTTTTGGGGGTTTCATCACATACATATTAAACATATGAGACAATGTTTGTGCATCTTTTTTCACTGTAATGTCAATTATTTTTAGTAGAAAAACATGGAAATTTAGGCATGTTTTCAAGTTCATGAACATTTTTCCAATTTCTCTGTTATTTTTGGAGATCAAGTTGGTGATGATGTCGGCACATAGTGGGGTTTGACCTGTTAACGTACCGTGAAAAGTCGTACAAAGTGAACGCAAAGTTGTGCAAAGTGATTGGAAAGTTTGTAGATATATTTGTATGCTTGACCTAACTTGTTGGCATATAGAAACCCGCAGTTGTAAAGTCAAATAAATGAATAAAAGCGAGATGAAAACAGCCTATATTAGCAGAGTATCACATGAGCTGACTGACCGTAAAAATTATAGAAAACAGCATGCAAAGTTGGTAAAAGCGTGCGAAACGTTGGAGGAGTTTCATGTATATTTAACCTAAGTCATTGGAATGCCAACCCCGCAGTTAAATTTCGAAAACATTAAGTAAAAGTCAAGAAAATGCCAGATATATAAGCAGATTATGGCAACTGCAAACAGTAAATCGAAGACAAACTGCTTGCAAAGTTTTGAAAAACGATTGCAAAGTTTGTAGATTCGTTTGGGAATGTTACATATGATATTATATTGACGGGTTACATAGTCAAAAGTTCGAAAACTTAAAAAAATATTTCGTAAATTGCCGTTAAAATAGCGTACTATTATTCGCAGCATGTAGAGGTCATAGGTCAATTCAAGAAGTTACTCGAACAAACGCTATCAGGTTTAAAACAGTGTCAAACATGAAATAGTCGCCAACTCAAGTATATTTCAAATTGCGTAAGCAGTAGTGCGGGTAGGTGAAGAAACAAAGTTTAAAGTCAAGCTCAGTCGGGCCTGGTTAGTTCTTGCATGGGAGACTGCCTGCGAAAACCAGCTAGGGATTTTTTTTTGGGTTTCATCACATACATATTAAACATATGAGACAATGTTCGTGCATCTTTTTTCACTGTAATGTCAATTATTTTTAGTAGAAAAACATGGAAATTTAGGCATGTTTTCAAGTTCCTGAACATTTTTCCAATTTCTCTGTTATTTTTGGAGATCAAGTTGGTGATGATGTCGGCACATAGTGGGGTTTGACCTGTTAACGTACCGTGAAAAGTCGTACAAAGTGAACGCAAAGTTGTGCAAAGTGATTGGAAAGTTTGTAGATATATTTGTATGCTTGACCTAACTTGTTGGCATATAGAAACCCGCAGTTGTAAAGTCAAATAAATGAATAAAAGCGAGATGAAAACAGCCTATATAAGCAGAGTATCACATGAGCTGACTGACCGTAAAAATTATAGAAAACAGCATGCAAAGTTTGTAAAAGCGTGCGAAACGTTGGAGGAGTTTCATGTATATTTAACCTAAGTCATTGGAATGCCAACCCCGCAGTTAAATTTCGAAAACATTAAGTAAATGTCAAGAAAATGCCAGATATATAAGCAGATTATGGCAACTGCAAACCGTAAATCGAAGACAAACTGCTTGCAAAGTTTTGAAAAACGATTGCAAAGTTTGTAGATTCGTTTGGGAATGTTACATATGATATTATATTGACGGGTTACATAATCAAAATTTCGAAAACTTAAAAAAATATTTCGTAAATTGCCGTTAAAGTAGCGTACTATTATTCGCAGCATGTAGAGGTCATAGGTCAATTCAAGAAGTTACTCGTACAAACGCTATCAGGTTTAAAACAGTGTCAAACATGAAATAGTCGCCAACTCAAGTATATTTCAAATTGCGTAAGCAGTAGTGCGGGTAGGTGAAGAAACAAAGTTTAAAGTCAAGCTCAGTCGGGCCTGGTTAGTTCTTGCATGGGAGACTGCCTGCGAAAACCAGCTAGGGATTTTTTTTTGGGTTTCATCACATACATATTAAACATATGAGACAATGTTCGTGCATCTTTTTTCACTGTAATGTCAATTATTTTTAGTAGAAAAACATGGAAATTTAGGCATGTTTTCAAGTTCCTGAACATTTTTCCAATTTCTCTGTTATTTTTGGAGATCAAGTTGGTGATGATGTCGGCACATAGTGGGGTTTGACCTGTTAACGTACCGTGAAAAGTCGTACAAAGTGAACGCAAAGTTGTGCAAAGTGATTGGAAAGTTTGTAGATATATTTGTATGCTTGACCTAACTTGTTGGCATATAGAAACCCGCAGTTGTAAAGTCAAATAAATGAATAAAAGCGAGATGAAAACAGCCTATATAAGCAGAGTATCACATGAGCTGACTGACCGTAAAAATTATAGAAAACAGCATGCAAAGTTGGTAAAAGCGTGCGAAACGTTGGAGGAGTTTCATGTATATTTAACCTAAGTCATTGGAATGCCAACCCCGCAGTTAAATTTCGAAAACATTAAGTAAAAGTCAAGAAAATGCCAGATATATAAGCAGATTATGGCAACTGCAAACCGTAAATCGAAGACAAACTGCTTGCAAAGTTTTGAAAAACGATTGCAAAGTTTGTAGATTCGTTTGGGAATGTTACATATGATATTATATTGACGGGTTACATAATCAAAATTTCGAAAACTTAAAAAAATATTTCGTAAATTGCCGTTAAAGTAGCGTACTATTATTCGCAGCATGTAGAGGTCATAGGTCAATTCAAGAAGTTACTCGTACAAACGCTATCAGGTTTAAAACAGTGTCAAACATGAAATAGTCGCCAACTCGAGTATATTTCAAATTGCGTAAGCAGTAGTGTGGGTAGGTGAAGAGACAAAGTTTAAAGTCAAGCTCAGTCGGGCATGATTAGTTCTTGCATGGGAGACTGCCTGAGAAAACCAGCTAGGGAATTTTTTTTTTGTTTCATCACATACATATCAAACATATGAGACAATGTTCGTGCATCTTTTTTTCACTGTAATGTCAATTATTTTTAGTAGAAAAACATGGAAATTTAGGCATGTTATCAAGTTCATGAACATTTTTCCAATTTCTCTGTTATTTTTGGAGATCAAGTTGGTAATGATGTCGGCACATATTGGGGTTTGACCTGTTAACGTACCGTGAAAAGTCGTACAAAGTGAACGCAAAGTTGTGCAAAGTGATTGGAAAGTTTGTAGATATATTTGTATGCTTGACCTAACTTGTTGGCATATAGAAAACCGCAGTTGTAAAGTCAAATAAATGAATAAAAGCGAGATGAAAACAGCCTATATAAGCAGAGTATCACATGAGCTGACTGACCATACAAATTATAGAAAACAGCATGCAAAGTTGGTAAAAGCGTGCGAAACGTTGGAGGAGTTTCATGTATATTTAACCTAAGTCATTGGAATGCCAACCCCGCAGTTAAATTTCGAAAACATTAAGTAAAAGTCAAGAAAATGCCAGATATATAAGCAGATTATGGCAACTGCAAACCGTAAATCGAAGACAAACTGCTTGCAAAGTTTTGAAAAACGATTGCAAAGTTTGTAGATTCGTTTGGGAATGTTACATATGATATTATATTGACGGGTTACATAATCAAAAGTTCGAAAACTTAAAAAAATATTTCGTAAATTGCCGTTAAAGTAGCGTACTATTATTCGCAGCATGTAGAGGTCATAGGTCAATTCAAGAAGTTACTCGTACAAACGCTATCAGGTTTAAAACAGTGTCAAACATGAAATAGTCGCCAACTCGAGTATATTTCAAATTGCGTAAGCAGTAGTGTGGGTAGGTGAAGAGACAAAGTTTAAAGTCAAGCTCAGTCGGGCATGATTAGTTCTTGCATGGGAGACTGCCTGAGAAAACCAGCTAGGGAATTTTTTTTTTGGTTTCATCACATACATATCAAACATATGAGACAATGTTCGTGCATCTTTTTTTCACTGTAATGTCAATTATTTTTAGTAGAAAAACATGGAAATTTAGGCATGTTATCAAGTTCATGAACATTTTTCCAATTTCTCTGTTATTTTTGGAGATCAAGTTGGTAATGATGTCGGCACATATTGGGGTTTGACCTGTTAACGTACCGTGAAAAGTCGTACAAAGTGAACGCAAAGTTGTGCAAAGTGATTGGAAAGTTTGTAGATATATTTGTATGCTTGACCGAACTTGTTGGCATATAGAAACCCGCAGTTGTAAAGTCAAATAAATGAATAAAAGCGAGATGAAAACAGCCTATATTAGCAGAGTATCACATGAGCTGACTGACCGTAAAAATGATAGAAAACAGCATGCAAAGTTGTTAAAAGTGTTCGAAACGTTGGCGGAGTTACATGTATATTTAACCTAAGTCATTGGAATGCCAACCCCGCAGTTAAATTTCGAAAACATTAAGTAAAAGTCAAGAAAATGCCAGATATATAAGCAGATTATGGCAACTACAAACCGTGCATCGAAGACAAACTGCTTGCAAAGTTTTGAAAAACGATTGCAAAGTTTTTAGATTCGTTTGGGAATGTTACATATGATATTATATTGACGGGTTACATAGTCAAAAGTTCGAAAACTTAAAAAAATATTTCGTAAATTGCCGTTAAAATAGCGTACTATTATTCGCAGCATGTAGAGGTCATAGGTCAATTCAAGAAGTTACTCGAACAAACGCTATCAGGTTTAAAACAGTGTCAAACATGAAATAGTCGCCAACTCGAGTAAATTTCAAATTGCGTAAGCAGTAGTGTGGGTAGGTGAAGAGACAAAGTTTAAAGTCAAGCACAGTCGGGCATGATTAGTTCTTGCATGGGAGACTGCCTGAGAAAACCAGCTAGGGAATTTTTTTTTTGGTTTCATCACATACATATCAAACATATGAGACAATGTTCGTGCATCTTTTTTTCACTGTAATGTCAATTATTTTTAGTAGAAAAACATGGAAATTTAGGCATGTTATCAAGTTCATGAACATTTTTCCAATTTCTCTGTTATTTGTGGAGATCAAGTTGGTGATGATGTCGGCACATATTGGGGTTTGACCTGTTAACGTACCGTGAAAAGTCGTACAAAGTGAACGCAAAGTTATGCAAAGTGATTGGAAAGTTTGTAGATATATTTGTATGCTTGACCTAACTTGTTGGCATATAGAAAACCGCAGTTGTAAAGTCAAATAAATGAATAAAAGCGAGATGAAAACAGCCTATATAAGCAGAGTATCACATGAGCTGACTGACCGTAAAAATGATAGAAAACAGCATGCAAAGTTGGTAAAAGCGTGCGAAACGTTGGCGGAGTTTCATGTATATTTAACCTAAGTCATTGGAATGCCAACCCCGCAGTTAAATTTCAAAAACATTAAGTAAAAGTCAAGAAAATGCCAGATATATAAGCAGATTATGGCAACTGCAAACCGTAAATCGAAGACAAACTGCTTGCAAAGTTTTGAAAAACGATTGCAAAGTTTGTAGATTCGTTTGGGAATGTTACATATGATATTATATTGACGGGTTACATAATCAAAAGTTCGAAAACTTAAAAAAATATTTCGTAAATTGCCGTTAAAGTAGCGTACTATTCTTCGCAGCATGTAGAGGTCATAGGTCAATTCAAGAAGTTACTCGTACAAACGCTATCAGGTTTAAAACAGTGTCAAACATGAAATAGTCGCCAACTCGAGTATATTTCAAATTGCGTAAGCAGTAGTGTGGGTAGGTGAAGAGACAAAGTTTAAAGTCAAGCTCAGTCGGGCATGATTAGTTCTTGCATGGGAGACTGCCTGAGAAAACCAGCTAGGGAATTTTTTTTTTGGTTTCATCACATACATATCAAACATATGAGACAATGTTCGTGCATCTTTTTTTCACTGTAATGTCAATTATTTTTAGTAGAAAAACATGGAAATTTAGGCATGTTATCAAGTTCATGAACATTTTTCCAATTTCTCTGTTATTTTTGGAGATCAAGTTGGTAATGATGTCGGCACATATTGGGGTTTGACCTGTTAACGTACCGTGAAAAGTCGTACAAAGTGAACGCAAAGTTGTGCAAAGTGATTGGAAAGTTTGTAGATATATTTGTATGCTTGACCGAACTTGTTGGCATATAGAAACCCGCAGTTGTAAAGTCAAATAAATGAATAAAAGCGAGATGAAAACAGCCTATATTAGCAGAGTATCACATGAGCTGACTGACCGTAAAAATGATAGAAAACAGCATGCAAAGTTGTTAAAAGTGTTCGAAACGTTGGCGGAGTTACATGTATATTTAACCTAAGTCATTGGAATGCCAACCCCGCAGTTAAATTTCGAAAACATTAAGTAAAAGTCAAGAAAATGCCAGATATATAAGCAGATTATGGCAACTACAAACCGTGCATCGAAGACAAACTGCTTGCAAAGTTTTGAAAAACGATTGCAAAGTTTTTAGATTCGTTTGGGAATGTTACATATGATATTATATTGACGGGTTACATAGTCAAAAGTTCGAAAACTTAAAAAAATATTTCGTAAATTGCCGTTAAAATAGCGTACTATTATTCGCAGCATGTAGAGGTCATAGGTCAATTCAAGAAGTTACTCGAACAAACGCTATCAGGTTTAAAACAGTGTCAAACATGAAATAGTCGCCAACTCGAGTAAATTTCAAATTGCGTAAGCAGTAGTGTGGGTAGGTGAAGAGACAAAGTTTAAAGTCAAGCACAGTCGGGCATGATTAGTTCTTGCATGGGAGACTGCCTGAGAAAACCAGCTAGGGAATTTTTTTTTTGGTTTCATCACATACATATCAAACATATGAGACAATGTTCGTGCATCTTTTTTTCACTGTAATGTCAATTATTTTTAGTAGAAAAACATGGAAATTTAGGCATGTTATCAAGTTCATGAACATTTTTCCAATTTCTCTGTTATTTGTGGAGATCAAGTTGGTGATGATGTCGGCACATATTGGGGTTTGACCTGTTAACGTACCGTGAAAAGTCGTACAAAGTGAACGCAAAGTTATGCAAAGTGATTGGAAAGTTTGTAGATATATTTGTATGCTTGACCTAACTTGTTGGCATATAGAAAACCGCAGTTGTAAAGTCAAATAAATGAATAAAAGCGAGATGAAAACAGCCTATATAAGCAGAGTATCACATGAGCTGACTGACCGTAAAAATGATAGAAAACAGCATGCAAAGTTGGTAAAAGCGTGCGAAACGTTGGCGGAGTTTCATGTATATTTAACCTAAGTCATTGGAATGCCAACCCCGCAGTTAAATTTCAAAAACATTAAGTAAAAGTCAAGAAAATGCCAGATATATAAGCAGATTATGGCAACTGCAAACCGTAAATCGAAGACAAACTGCTTGCAAAGTTTTGAAAAACGATTGCAAAGTTTGTAGATTCGTTTGGGAATGTTACATATGATATTATATTGACGGGTTACATAATCAAAAGTTCGAAAACTTAAAAAAATATTTCGTAAATTGCCGTTAAAGTAGCGTACTATTATTCGCAGCATGTAGAGATCATAGGTCAATTCAAGAAGTTACTCGTACAAACGCTATCAGGTTTAAAACAGTGTCAAACATGAAATAGTCGCCAACTCGAGTATATTTCAAATTGCGTAAGCAGTAGTGTGGGTAGGTGAAGAGACAAAGTTTAAAGTCAAGCTCAGTCGGGCATGATTAGTTCTTGCATGGGAGACTGCCTGAGAAAACCAGCTAGGGAATTTTTTTTTTGGTTTCATCACATACATATCAAACATATGAGACAATGTTCGTGCATCTTTTTTTCACTGTAATGTCAATTATTTTTAGTAGAAAAACATGGAAATTTAGGCATGTTATCAAGTTCATGAACATTTTTCCAATTTCTCTGTTATTTTTGGAGATCAAGTTGGTAATGATGTCGGCACATATTGGGGTTTGACCTGTTAACGTACCGTGAAAAGTCGTACAAAGTGAACGCAAAGTTGTGCAAAGTGATTGGAAAGTTTGTAGATATATTTGTATGCTTGACCGAACTTGTTGGCATATAGAAACCCGCAGTTGTAAAGTCAAATAAATGAATAAAAGCGAGATGAAAACAGCCTATATAAGCAGAGTATCACATGAGCTGACTGACCATAAAAATTATAGAAAACAGCATGCAAAGTTGGTAAAAGCGTGCGAAACGTTGGAGGAGTTTCATGTATATTTAACCTAAGTCATTGGAATGCCAACCCCGCAGTTAAATTTCGAAAACATTAAGTAAAAGTCAAGAAAATGCCAGATATATAAGCAGATTATGGCAACTGCAAACCGTAAATCGAAGACAAACTGCTTGCAAAGTTTTGAAAAACGATTGCAAAGTTTGTAGATTCGTTTGGGAATGTTACATATGATATTATATTGACGGGTTACATAATCAAAAGTTCGAAAACTTAAAAAAATATTTCGTAAATTGCCGTTAAAGTAGCGTACTATTATTCGCAGCATGTAGAGGTCATAGGTCAATTCAAGAAGTTACTCGTACAAACGCTATCAGGTTTAAAACAGTGTCAAACATGAAATAGTCGCCAACTCGAGTATATTTCAAATTGCGTAAGCAGTAGTGTGGGTAGGTGAAGAGACAAAGTTTAAAGTCAAGCTCAGTCGGGCATGATTAGTTCTTGCATGGGAGACTGCCTGAGAAAACCAGCTAGGGAATTTTTTTTTTGGTTTCATCACATACATATCAAACATATGAGACAATGTTCGTGCATCTTTTTTTCACTGTAATGTCAATTATTTTTAGTAGAAAAACATGGAAATTTAGGCATGTTATCAAGTTCATGAACATTTTTCCAATTTCTCTTTTATTTTTGGAGATCAAGTTGGTAATGATGTCGGCACATATTGGGGTTTGACCTGTTAACGTACCGTGAAAAGTCGTACAAAGTGAACGCAAAGTTGTGCAAAGTGATTGGAAAGTTTGTAGATATATTTGTATGCTTGACCGAACTTGTTGGCATATAGAAACCCGCAGTTGTAAAGTCAAATAAATGAATAAAAGCGAGATGAAAACAGCCTATATAAGCAGAGTATCACATGAGCTGACTGACCGTAAAAATGATAGAAAACAGCATGCAAAGTTGTTAAAAGTGTTCGAAACGTTGGCGGAGTTACATGTATATTTAACCTAAGTCATTGGAATGCCAACCCCGCAGTTAAATTTCGAAAACATTAAGTAAAAGTCAAGAAAATGCCAGATATATAAGCAGATTATGGCAACTACAAACCGTGCATCGAAGACAAACTGCTTGCAAAGTTTTGAAAAACGATTGCAAAGTTTTTAGATTCGTTTGGGAATGTTACATATGATATTATATTGACGGGTTACATAGTCAAAAGTTCGAAAACTTAAAAAAATATTTCGTAAATTGCCGTTAAAATAGCGTACTATTATTCGCAGCATGTAGAGGTCATAGGTCAATTCAAGAAGTTACTCGAACAAACGCTATCAGGTTTAAAACAGTGTCAAACATGAAATAGTCGCCAACTCGAGTAAATTTCAAATTGCGTAAGCAGTAGTGTGGGTAGGTGAAGAGACAAAGTTTAAAGTCAAGCACAGTCGGGCATGATTAGTTCTTGCATGGGAGACTGCCTGAGAAAACCAGCTAGGGAATTTTTTTTTTGGTTTCATCACATACATATCAAACATATGAGACAATGTTCGTGCATCTTTTTTTCACTGTAATGTCAATTATTTTTAGTAGAAAAACATGGAAATTTAGGCATGTTATCAAGTTCATGAACATTTTTCCAATTTCTCTGTTATTTGTGGAGATCAAGTTGGTGATGATGTCGGCACATATTGGGGTTTGACCTGTTAACGTACCGTGAAAAGTCGTACAAAGTGAACGCAAAGTTATGCAAAGTGATTGGAAAGTTTGTAGATATATTTGTATGCTTGACCTAACTTGTTGGCATATAGAAAACCGCAGTTGTAAAGTCAAATAAATGAATAAAAGCGAGATGAAAACAGCCTATATAAGCAGAGTATCACATGAGCTGACTGACCGTAAAAATGATAGAAAACAGCATGCAAAGTTGGTAAAAGCGTGCGAAACGTTGGCGGAGTTTCATGTATATTTAACCTAAGTCATTGGAATGCCAACCCCGCAGTTAAATTTCAAAAACATTAAGTAAAAGTCAAGAAAATGCCAGATATATAAGCAGATTATGGCAACTGCAAACCGTAAATCGAAGACAAACTGCTTGCAAAGTTTTGAAAAACGATTGCAAAGTTTGTAGATTCGTTTGGGAATGTTACATATGATATTATATTGACGGGTTACATAATCAAAAGTTCGAAAACTTAAAAAAATATTTCGTAAATTGCCGTTAAAGTAGCGTACTATTATTCGCAGCATGTAGAGATCATAGGTCAATTCAAGAAGTTACTCGTACAAACGCTATCAGGTTTAAAACAGTGTCAAACATGAAATAGTCGCCAACTCGAGTATATTTCAAATTGCGTAAGCAGTAGTGTGGGTAGGTGAAGAGACAAAGTTTAAAGTCAAGCTCAGTCGGGCATGATTAGTTCTTGCATGGGAGACTGCCTGAGAAAACCAGCTAGGGATTTTTTTTTTTGGTTTCATCACATACATATCAAACATATGAAACAATGTTCGTGCATCTTTTTTTCACTGTAATGTCAATTATTTTTAGTAGAAAAACATGGAAATTTAGGCATGTTATCAAGTTCATGAACATTTTTCCAATTTCTCTGTTATTTTTGGAGATCAAGTTAGTAATGATGTCGGCACATATTGGGGTTTGACCTGTTAACGTACCGTGAAAAGTCGTACAAAGTGAACGCAAAGTTGTGCAAAGTGATTGGAAAGTTTGTAGATATATTTGTATGCTTGACCTAACTTGTTGGCATATAGAAACCCGCAGTTGTAAAGTCAAATAAATGAATAAAAGCGAGATGAAAACAGCCTATATAAGCAGAGTATCACATGAGTTGACTGACCGTAAAAATGATAGAAAACAGCATGCAAAGTTGGTAAAAGCGTGCGAATCGTTGGCGGAGTTTCATGTATATTTAACCTAAGTCATTGGAATGCCAACCCCGCAGTTAAATTTCGAAAACATTAAGTAAAATTCAAGAAAATGCCAGATATATAAGCAGATTATGGCAACTACAAACCGTGCATCGAAGACAAACTGCTTGCAAAGTTTTGAAAAACGATTGCAAAGTTTTTAGATTCGTTTGGGAATGTTACATATGATATTATATTGACGGGTTACATAGCCAAAAGTTCGAAAACTTAAAAAAATATTTCGTAAATTGCCGTTAAAATAGCGTACTATTATTCGCAGCATGTAGAGGTCATAGGTCAATTCAAGAAGTTACTCGAACAAACGCTATCAGGTTTAAAACAGTGTCAAACATGAAATAGTCGCCAACTCGAGTAAATTTCAAATTGCGTAAGCAGTAGTGTGGGTAGGTGAAGAGACAAAGTTTAAAGTCAAGCACAGTCGGGCATGATTAGTTCTTGCATGGGAGACTGCCTGAGAAAACCAGCTAGGGAATTTTTTTTTTGGTTTCATCACATACATATCAAACATATGAGACAATGTCCGTGCATCTTTTTTTCACTGTAATGTCAATTATTTTTAGTAGAAAAACATGGAAATTTAGGCATGTTATCAAGTTCATGAACATTTTTCCAATTTCTCTGTTATTTGTGGAGATCAAGTTGGTGATGATGTCGGCACATATTGGGGTTTGACCTGTTAACGTACCGTGAAAAGTCGTACAAAGTGAACGCAAAGTTGTGCAAAGTGATTGGAAAGTTTGTAGATATATTTGTATGCTTGACCGAACTTGTTGGCATATAGAAACCCGCAGTTGTAAAGTCAAATAAATGAATAAAAGCGAGATGAAAACAGCCTATATAAGCAGAGTATCACATGAGCTGACTGACCGTAAAAATGATAGAAAACAGCATGCAAAGTTGTTAAAAGTGTTCGAAACGTTGGCGGAGTTACATGTATATTTAACCTAAGTCATTGGAATGCCAACCCCGCAGTTAAATTTCGAAAACATTAAGTAAAAGTCAAGAAAATGCCAGATATATAAGCAGATTATGGCAACTACAAACCGTGCATCGAAGACAAACTGCTTGCAAAGTTTTGAAAAACGATTGCAAAGTTTTTAGATTCGTTTGGGAATGTTACATATGATATTATATTGACGGGTTACATAGTCAAAAGTTCGAAAACTTAAAAAAATATTTCGTAAATTGCCGTTAAAATAGCGTACTATTATTCGCAGCATGTAGAGGTCATAGGTCAATTCAAGAAGTTACTCGAACAAACGCTATCAGGTTTAAAACAGTGTCAAACATGAAATAGTCGCCAACTCGAGTAAATTTCAAATTGCGTAAGCAGTAGTGTGGGTAGGTGAAGAGACAAAGTTTAAAGTCAAGCACAGTCGGGCATGATTAGTTCTTGCATGGGAGACTGCCTGAGAAAACCAGCTAGGGAATTTTTTTTTTGGTTTCATCACATACATATCAAACATATGAGACAATGTCCGTGCATCTTTTTTTCACTGTAATGTCAATTATTTTTAGTAGAAAAACATGGAAATTTAGGCATGTTATCAAGTTCATGAACATTTTTCCAATTTCTCTGTTATTTGTGGAGATCAAGTTGGTGATGATGTCGGCACATATTGGGGTTTGACCTGTTAACGTACCGTGAAAAGTCGTACAAAGTGAACGCAAAGTTATGCAAAGTGATTGGAAAGTTTGTAGATATATTTGTATGCTTGACCTAACTTGTTGGCATATAGAAAACCGCAGTTGTAAAGTCAAATAAATGAATAAAAGCGAGATGAAAACAGCCTATATAAGCAGAGTATCACATGAGCTGACTGACCGTAAAAATGATAGAAAACAGCATGCAAAGTTGGTAAAAGCGTGCGAAACGTTGGCGGAGTTTCATGTATATTTAACCTAAGTCATTGGAATGCCAACCCCGCAGTTAAATTTCAAAAACATTAAGTAAAAGTCAAGAAAATGCCAGATATATAAGCAGATTATGGCAACTGCAAACCGTAAATCGAAGACAAACTGCTTGCAAATTTTGAAAAACGATTGCAAAGTTTGTAGATTCGTTTGGGAATGTTACATATGATATTATATTGACGGGTTACATAATCAAAAGTTCGAAAACTTAAAAAAATATTTCGTAAATTGCCGTTAAAATAGCGTACTATTATTCGCAGCATGTAGAGGTCATAGGTCAATTCAAGAAGTTACTGGAACAAACGCTATCAGGTTTAAAACAGTGTCAAACATGAAATAGTCGCCAACTCGATTATATTTCAAATTGCGTAACCAGTAGTGTGGGTAGGTGAAGAGACAAAGTTTAAAGTCAAGCTCAGTCGGGCATGATTAGTTCTTGCATGGGAGACTGCCTGAGAAAACCAGCTAGGGAATTTTTTTTTTGGTTTCATCACATACATATCAAACATATGAGACAATGTTCGTGCATCTTTTTTCACTGTAATGTCAATTATTTTTAGTAGAAAAACATGGAAATTTAGGCATGTTTTCAAGTTCATGAACATTTTTCCAATTTCTCTGTTATTTTTGGAGATCAAGTTGGTGATGATGTCGGCACATAGTGGGGTTTGACCTGTTAACGTACCGTGAAAAGTCGTACAATGTGAACGCAAAGTTGTGCAAAGTGATTGGAAAGTTTGTAGATATATTTGTATGCTTGACCTAACTTGTTGGCATATAGAAACCCGCAGTTGTAAAGTCAAATAAATGAATAAAAGCGAGATGAAAACAGCCTATATAAGCAGAGTATCACATGAGCTGACTGACCGTAAAAATTATAGAAAACAGCATGCAAAGTTGGTAAAAGCGTGCGAAACGTTGGCGGAGTTTCATGTATATTTAACCTAAGTCATTGGAATGCCAACCCCGCAGTTAAATTTCGAAAACATTAAGTAAAAGTCAAGAAAATGCCAGATATATAAGCAGATTATGGCAACTGCAAACCGTAAATCGAAGACAAACTGCTTGCAAAGTTTTGAAAAACGATTGCAAAGTTTGTAGATTCGTTTGGGAATGTTACATATGATATTATATTGACGGGTTACATAATCAAAAGTTCGAAAACTTAAAAAAATATTTCGTAAATTGCCGTTAAAGTAGCGTACTATTATTCGCAGCATGTAGAGGTCATAGGTCAATTCAAGAAGTTACTCGTACAAACGCTATCAGGTTTAAAACAGTGTCAAACATGAAATAGTCGCCAACTCGAGTAAATTTCAAATTGCGTAAGCAGTAGTGTGGGTAGGTGAAGAGACAAAGTTTAAAGTCAAGCTCAGTCGGGCATGATTATTTCTTGCATGGGAGACTGCCTGAGAAAACCTGCTAGGGAATTTTTTTTTTGGTTTCATCACATACATATCAAACATATGAGACAATGTTCGTGCATCTTTTTTTCACTGTAATGTCAATTATTTTTAGTAGAAAAACATGGAAATTTAGGCATGTTATCAAGTTCATGAACATTTTTCCAATTTCTCTGTTATTTTTGGAGATCAAGTTGGTGATGATGTCGGCACATATTGGGGTTTGACCTGTTAACGTACCGTGAAAAGTCGTACAAAGTGAACGCAAAGTTATGCAAAGTGATTGGAAAGTTTATAGATATATTTGTATGCTTGACCTAACTTGTTGGCATATAGAAAACCGCAGTTGTAAAGTCAAATAAATGAATAAAAGCGAGATGAAAACAGCCTATATAAGCAGAGTATCACATGAGCTGACTGACCGTAAAAATGATAGAAAACAGCATGCAAAGTTGGTAAAAGCGTGCGAAACGTTGGCGGAGTTTCATGTATATTTAACCTAAGTCATTGGAATGCCAACCCCGCAGTTAAATTTCGAAAACATTAAGTAAAAGTCAAGAAAATGCCAGATATATAAGCAGATTATGGCAACTGCAAACCGTAAATCGAAGACAAACTGCTTGCAAAATTTTGAAAAACGATTGCAAAGTTTGTAGATTCGTTTGGGAATGTTACATATGATATTATATTGACGGGTTACATAATCAAAAGTTCGAAAACTTAAAAAAATATTTCGTAAATTGCCGTTAAAATAGCGTACTATTATTCGCAGCATGTAGAGGTCATAGGTCAATTCAAGAAGTTACTGGAACAAACGCTATCAGGTTTAAAACAGTGTCAAACATGAAATAGTCGCCAACTCGATTATATTTCAAATTGCGTAACCAGTAGTGTGGGTAGGTGAAGAGACAAAGTTTAAAGTCAAGCTCAGTCGGGCATGATTAGTTCTTGCATGGGAGACTGCCTGAGAAAACCAGCTAGGGAATTTTTTTTTTGGTTTCATCACATACATATCAAACATATGAGACAATGTTCGTGCATCTTTTTTCACTGTAATGTCAATTATTTTTAGTAGAAAAACATGGAAATTTAGGCATGTTTTCAAGTTCATGAACATTATTCCAATTTCTCTGTTATTTTTGGAGATCAAGTTGGTGATGATGTCGGCACATAGTGGGGTTTGACCTGTTAACGTACCGTGAAAAGTCGTACAAAGTGAACGCAAAGTTGTGCAAAGTGATTGGAAAGTTTGTAGATATATTTGTATGCTTGACCTAACTTGTTGGCATATAGAAACCCGCAGTTGTAAAGTCAAATAAATGAATAAAAGCGAGATGAAAACAGCCTATATAAGCAGAGTATCACATGAGCTGACTGACCATAAAAATGATAGAAAACAGCATGCAAAGTTGGTAAAAGCGTGCGAAACGTTGGCGGAGTTTCATGTATATTTAACCTAAGTCATTGGAATGCCAACCCCGCAGTTAAATTTCGAAAACATTAAGTAAAATTCAAGAAAATGCCAGATATATAAGCAGATTATGGCAACTGCAAACCGTAAATCGAAGACAAACTGCTTGCAAAGTTTTCAAAAACGATTGCAAAGTTTGTAGATTCGTTTGGGAATGTTACATATGATATTATATTGACGGGTTACATAATCAAAAGTTCGAAAACTTAAAAAAATATTTCGTAAATTGCCGTTAAAATAGCGTACTATTATTCGCAGCATGTAGAGGTCATAGGTCAATTCAAGAAGTTACTGGAAAAAACGCTATCAGGTTTAAAACAGTGTCAAACATGAAATAGTCGCCAACTCGAGTATATTTCAAATTGCGTAACCAGTAGTGTGGGTAGGTGAAGAGACAAAGTTTAAAGTCAAGCTCAGTCGGGCATGATTAGTTCTTGCATGGGAGACTGCCTGAGAATACCAGCTAGGGAATTTTTTTTTTGGTTTCATCACATACATATCAAACATATGAAACAATGTTCGTGCATCTTTTTTTCACTGTAATGTCAATTATTTTTAGTAGAAAAACATGGAAATTTAGGCATGTTATCAAGTTCATGAACATTTTTCCAATTTCTCTGTTATTTTTGGAGATCAAGTTAGTAATGATGTCGGCACATATTGGGGTTTGACCTGTTAACGTACCGTGAAAAGTCGTACAAAGTGAACGCAAAGTTGTGCAAAGTGATTGGAAAGTTTGTAGATATATTTGTATGCTTGACCTAACTTGTTGGCATATAGAAACCCGCAGTTGTAAAGTCAAATAAATGAATAAAAGCGAGATGAAAACAGCCTATATAAGCAGAGTATCACATGAGTTGACTGACCGTAAAAATGATAGAAAACAGCATGTAAAGTTGGTAAAAGCGTGCGAAACGTTGGCGGAGTTTCATGTATATTTAACCTAAGTCATTGGAATGCCAACCCCGCAGTTAAATTTCGAAAACATTAAGTAAAATTCAAGAAAATGCCAGATATATAAGCAGATTATGGCAACTGCAAACCGTAAATCGAAGACAAACTGCTTGCAAAGTTTTCAAAAACGATTGCAAAGTTTGTAGATTCGTTTGGGAATGTTACATATGATATTATATTGACGGGTTACATAATCAAAAGTTCGAAAACTTAAAAAAATATTTCGTAAATTGCCGTTAAAATAGCGTACTATTATTCGCAGCATGTAGAGGTCATAGGTCAATTCAAGAAGTTACTGGAAAAAACGCTATCAGGTTTAAAACAGTGTCAAACATGAAATAGTCGCCAACTCGAGTATATTTCAAATTGCGTAACCAGTAGTGTGGGTAGGTGAAGAGACAAAGTTTAAAGTCAAGCTCAGTCGGGCATGATTAGTTCTTGCATGGGAGACTGCCTGAGAATACCAGCTAGGGAATTTTTTTTTTGGTTTCATCACATACATATCAAACATATGAAACAATGTTCGTGCATCTTTTTTTCACTGTAATGTCAATTATTTTTAGTAGAAAAACATGGAAATTTAGGCATGTTATCAAGTTCATGAACATTTTTCCAATTTCTCTGTTATTTTTGGAGATCAAGTTAGTAATGATGTCGGCACATATTGGGGTTTGACCTGTTAACGTACCGTGAAAAGTCGTACAAAGTGAACGCAAAGTTGTGCAAAGTGATTGGAAAGTTTGTAGATATATTTGTATGCTTGACCTAACTTGTTGGCATATAGAAACCCGCAGTTGTAAAGTCAAATAAATGAATAAAAGCGAGATGAAAACAGCCTATATAAGCAGAGTATCACATGAGTTGACTGACCGTAAAAATGATAGAAAACAGCATGTAAAGTTGGTAAAAGCGTGCGAAACGTTGGCGGAGTTTCATGTATATTTAACCTAAGTCATTGGAATGCCAACCCCGCAGTTAAATTTCGAAAACATTAAGTAAAATTCAAGAAAATGCCAGATATATAAGCAGATTATGGCAACTGCAAACCGTAAATCGAAGACAAACTGCTTGCAAAGTTTTGAAAAACGATTGCAAAGTTTGTAGATTCGTTTGGGAATGTTACATATGATATTATATTGACGGGTTACATAATCAAAAGTTCGAAAACTTAAAAAAATATTTCGTAAATTGCCGTTAAAGTAGCGTACTATTATTCGCAGCATGTAGAGGTCATAGGTCAATTCAAGAAGTTACTAATACAAACGCTATCAGGTTTAAAACAGTGTCAAACATGAAATAGTCGCCAACTCGAGTATATTTCAAATTGCGTAAGCAGTAGTGTGGGTAGGTGAAGAGACAAAGTTTAAAGTCAAGCTCAGTCGGGCATGATTAGTTCTTGCATGGGAGACTGCCTGAGAAAAAGCAGCTAGGGAATTTTTTTTTTGTTTCATCACATACATATCAAACATATGAGACAATGTTCGTGCATCTTTTTTTCACTGTAATGTCAATTATTTTTAGTAGAAAAACATGGAAATTTAGGCATGTTATCAAGTTCATGAACATTTTTCCAATTTCTCTGTTATTTTTGGAGATCAAGTTGGTGATGATGTCGGCACATATTGGGGTTTGACCTGTTAACGTACCGTGAAAAGTCGTACAAAGTGAACGCAAAGTTGTGCAAAGTGATTGGAAAGTTTGTAAATATATTTGTATGCTTGACCTAACTTGTTGGCATATAGAAACCCGCAGTTGTAAAGTCAAATAAATTAATAAAAGCGAAGCGAGATGAAAACAGCCTATATAAGCAGAGTATCACATGTGTTGACTGACCGTAAAAATGATAGAAAACAGCATGCAAAGTTGGTAAAAGCGTGCGAAACGTTGGCGGAGTTTTATGTATATTTAACCTAAGTCCTTCGAATGCCAACCCCGCAGTTAAATTTCGAAAACATTAAGTAAAAGTCAAGAAAATGCCAGATATATAAGCAGATTATGGCAACTGCAAACCGTAAATCGAAGACAAACTGCTTGCAATGTTTTGAAAAACGATTGCAAAGTTTGTAGATTCGTTTGGGAATGTTACATATGATATTATATTGACGGGTTACATAATCAAAAGTTCGAAAACTTTAAAAAATATTTCGAAAAAATGCCGTTAAAGTAGCGTACTATTATTCGCAGCATGTAGAGGTCATAGGTCAATTCAAGAAGTTACTCGTACAAACGCTATCAGGTTTAAAACAGTGTCAAACATGAAATAGTCGCCAACTCGAGTATATTTCAAATTGCGTAAGCAGTAGTGTGAGTAGGTGAAGAGAAAAAGTTTAAAGTCAAGCTCAGTCGGGCATGGTTAGTTCTTGCATGGGAGACTGCCTGAGAAAACCTGCTAGGGAATTTTTTTTTGATTTCATCACATACATATCAAACATATGAGACAATGTTCGTGCATCTTTTTTTCACTGTAATGTCAATTATTTTTAGTAGAAAAACATGGAAATTTAGGCATGTTATCAAGTTCATGAACATTTTTACAATTTCTCTGTTATTTTTGGAGATCAAGTTGGTGATGATGTCGGCATATATTGGGTTTGACCTGTTAACGTACCGTGAAAAGTCGTACAAAGTGAACGCAAAGTTGTGCAAAGTGATTGGAAAGTTTGTAGATATATTTGTATGCTTGACCTAACTTGTTGGCATATAGAAACCCGCAGTTGTAAAGTCGAATAAATGAATAAAAGCGAGATGAAAACAGCCTATATAAGCAGAGTATCACATGAGCTGACTGACCGTAAAAATGATAGAAAACAGCATGCAAAGTTGGTAAAAGCGTGCGAAATTTTGGCGGAGTTTCATATATATTTAACCTAAGTCATTGGAATGCCAACCCCGCAGTTAAATTTCGAAAACATTAAGTAAAAGTCAAGAAAATGCCAGATATATAAGAAGATTATGGCAACTGCAAACCGTAAATCGAAGACAAACTGCTTGCAAAGTTTTGAAAAGCGATTGCAAAGTTTGTAGATTCGTTTGGGAATGTTACATATGATATTATATTGACGGGTTACATAGTCAAAAGTTCGAAAACTTAAAAAAGTATTTCGTAAATTGCCGTTAAAGTAGCGTACTATTATTCTCAGCATGTAGAGGTCATAGGTCAATTCAAGAAGTTACTCGTACAAACGCTATCAGGTTTAAAACAGTGTCAAACATGGAATAGTCGCCAACTCGAGTATATTTCAAATTGCGTACGCAGTAGTGTGGGTAGGTGAAGAGACAAAGTTTAAAGTCAAGCTCAATCGGTCCTGGTTAGTTCTTGCATGGGAGACTGCCTGAAAAAACCAGCTAGGGAATTTTTTTTTGGTTTCATCACATACATATCAAACGTATGAGACAATGTTTGTGCATCTTTTTTTCACTGTAATGTCAATTATTTTTAGTAGAAAAACATGGAAATTTAGGCATGTTTTCAAGTTCATGAACATTTTTCCAATTTTTCTGTTATTTTTGGAGATCAAGTTGGTGATGATGTCGGCACATAGTGGGGTTTGACCTGTTAACGTAGCGTGAAAAGTCGTACAAAGTGAACGCAAAGTTGTGCAAAATGATTGGAAAGTTTGTAGATATATTTGTATACTTGACCTAACTTGTTGGCATATAGAAACCCGCAGTTGTAAAATCAAATAAGTGAATAAAAGCGAGATGAAAACAGCCTATATAAGCAGAGTATCACATGAGCTGACTGACCGTAAAAATGATAGAAAACAGGTGATTGCATTGATCAAGGCATCCCTATGGCGACTGTCCTTCTCAATTCTGCTGGTCCGTAACTGAGTTGCAGGCTGCTCCACTGCCTCTAGTCCTGCCATACTTCGCAGCTCTGTCACAGACATGCCCCGATGAGTTGATGTGATGCACCATCTTCTAATTGCATTATGTGAATAATGGAACCCTACAATTCCTCTCATGGGTGATGCCGCATCTCTATTTATGGTCTGTTCCAGCGTCAAGTCAATTGCTGATCTGGCAAAATGTTTTCCAGTTCGTCTAATGGAGAAAGCCCCTGATTGTACAACCATTCTACTCTGTGGTGCTGCATTCATGAGCTGATTGAGAAAGAGCACACCCCAATGAGCATAGTTGGGCCTATTTAAACCAAAGAAGATGTCAATTATAGCTGGCAGTGTGGTGATGTAGTCATCAACATTGTTCATGCGGAGTGCACGCATGAGGTCTCTGTGAACTCGATTAATCATGAAGACATACATGCTCCAGTATTGGGCAGTTGGGCCAAGTTTTCCATTCATCATGTCCTTGAAGAACAGGTCATACTGCTCCATATGGTCTTGGAAAAGTGGATGTGCATGGAGGAACTGTTCCTGGGCATTGACATCTTGGGGAACATTTGCAAGCAGATCCTTGACAGCATCCTGTCTTTCCTCTGTAAGATTTGACTTGAAGCTGTCATAAATCTTGTGCTCCATGGCAAGAGCCAGGATATCATGGATCCGGACACACCTATTGTAGTATTTACCATGAATGAAACCCATCAGTGACCCTTCAGCCAATATCCCAGATTCTGTCAGCAGGTGTTGTGCACCACTCTCATTGATGAATGTACCAATGGCGCCATAGAAGGCTAACTCCAAGTGGAAGTTTCCAAGCATAATGAGGAGTTTGTCAAATAGAGGTGCATCCAGTGATTGGATAGAGTATGCTTTCAGAGCTACAGCCAGGTCATATGTGACAATGCCATAGTTTTGGCCAGTCTCCATAGCCACATTCATTGTCCTTCTCATGGTTTCACGGACAACCTCATTTCTGGTTGGTGAGGCAGATATTGGATCCATATACCAGATTCTTTGTTGTGGCAATTTATCTGTGGTGTATTTTGAATAGAAGCCAGGAAATAGTGGTAAAGACTTTGCAACTTCAGACTGGAGCAACCAGTAAAAATCAATGACACGTAGAGTTGGTACTTTCTCTGGTTCCCGATTTTCATTTAGTAGTGACAAATTAAATCTAGCTTTCTTAAGCTGTTTGTAGTAAGGTACAATTTCACGTTCTTTCCCATTGAACTGTCGTCTGCTTCTCCCATCGCGGATGCCAGTAACAATCGGCTCATCATTAACCAGCTTGTTTGTGCTTGTAGCATCTTGCATGTTTTGGTAGCAGATCCCAACTGTAGCATGCAGGGTGCCCTGTCCATCAATGGTATCCATATTAACGTCATAGTTATCCCATGCAAGTCCTGTGCCTTGGTTAGGATTCAATTCCATACCATCGGGAGTATCTCGATCATTTTCTTCAACCGAATATGCAAATTCAGTCTCTAACGCCTTGACCTCATTATAACTCAGGGAGTTTCCAAGACGATTCAGGATACGTAAGATCAATTTGGAACCAGTCAAAGTTCCAAGTCCCAGTCCAAGTATGGTGTGTTTCCAAGGTCGCACAGCACCTCTTGATGTGTTGTACACAGCATCTGATGTCATGGATTTAACTTTTCTGACCACTGCATCTCTGTTATCATTGCCAAACGGTTCACGGAGGCCACAAAGGAGAGTTTTGTAAAACAGCAACATTTCTTCAGGTAGTTCAGGTGAGCATGCCTTGAGTGCTGCTACAGATGTTGGAGTCGGTGTTTTCCATTTGGGCATCGCCTGTATCACAGCTCGAAGATAAAGTGCTGCAGTTCGTATCACATGGAGGTGCTTTTCAACATCATTATGGAGGCTTGCTCTAGCATCACTTTCAGACATACAGGAACTATACACAAAATTACCCTTCCGATGGTCATAGATAGATATAGAGATTTTCTCTCCAAATTTGTCCTCTATCTTTTTTATCAAAGCCTGCACTGTATAACTTTCAATATTTTCTTTTGTTCCTCCCACACTCAGAAATTCGGTCCTGTAAAATTCGAGAATTGAGGTGGAAAGCATTGCTCTACCATTTTCAATTACCTCCATCTCGATGAGATCTGATATTGCTCTAAAGGTCGTTGCATGTAGACGTCTATTTGATGGGTCTACAGTCTTTGGTACAGCCTCGACTTCTTTGAAGAATTCACGACGGCAAGATTTGTTGTATTGGGCCTCTTTTGCTATAAGGTCAACTCCACTCATAACTAAAGCTTTTACTCGTTTATTTCTGCTTCTTGGAGCAGCTGCAATTATAGCATCACACCCATCTTTGGTAAGACAATCTGACAATGGTTCAACCTTCCTATTGACGGTCTTCCGCTGTACAGGACAAAATATACAAGAACCCCTCAATAAACCCTTTGCATCTGATGGTGGCATTGAACTTCTGCATCGAGTCACTTTTTTGGTGAAGGATGGTCACTTTGTGAAGCTGTTGATGGCCTTTTCACAGCAGTGAAATGTCTGTAACATTTCGAATGGTACCTTGCATTGTCAATTTCTTGCTTCAGATTGACTTCTGTAGTTATATCTCTGTAGCGATCTGACTTTAATAAAAGTCTAAATTCTGCTGTTGTTTTGAATGTACCCCATGTTTTGTCCACAAATACTTTCAGTGGGTCACTTCCCTTTGACTTGCAAATGATGCACACTGGATCAGCTGCTTCATAGGTGTTTGCTGCCTGAAATAAAACAAAGCTATGTGTAACATAGATGCATCAGTTTTGGTTGCTGAATTTCAATTGGATGATACAGTTAGGTGCCAGCTGGATAACTGATTAATCATGACGGATACACCAACAATATTTACTTTATGATCATCATGGTTGGTAAGGCTGGCAAGATCAATTCCATTGGTATTAGTTGCTCCTGGGGATAGCAACACATTCAGATGTCCTGTTAGGTAAATTTTAACTGAAGTGAATAAATCAAAGCATACCTGTTTAAATGTTTCTGGCAAATGAATGTTGTCAGTGGTGTTCTCACAATCCATTGCCACCATGTCTGTAGCCTGAAAAGGAATGATATAACTTTAGTATGCCTCAAGTAAATTGTACACATACAAAACAGTTTTAATATTGATTAAGTTTAAAAAGAGGTTGGTGGATACCTCATCAAAAGCTTTTGAGTACTTATCATAGTCACATAGTCACGGCATCAATTGCACGCATATCACTTGGTCCTAGGTTTAGCAAGCTATGATATTATTATATATGTGATTGAACTGAATAAACATTTGAAAAAAATATAAGTGCATACCTGATTAGCTTCAGAATTATGAATGTTGTCACTTGGGTTGTCACCATCCATTGTGGACGTGTATGTTGTCTGAAAATTATTTTTTTTGGTAAATTTTAACTGGTAACAATTGTGAATACTTTATCAGAAGCTCCATGTTTATTATACCCTGTATGTGGTCAAATTGCATGCATATTGGTACCTTGGGAATAACAAGTTACATATATCTAGTAGTTTTTGTGGTTGAAGTGAATAAACCAAAATGATATGCAAAATGTATTGAATGTCAATGAGGATGTCAACAACCATTTCGGGTATATCTATTTTCCAAAATTTATTTAATATTTATTGGTTTACCCAATATGTAACGGCTACATTAGGCAAGAGTTACATGCATGCCTACACCAGTGTTTTGAGCAAGGAATTTCAATCATCAGGACGATAGCTACTTTTGTTTGCCAGGGTTGGGATGGGTGATAAAATGTTATGACAATATATACATATGGAATACACAGGTTCGAGTGCTTTCTTCTATTTATATTATTTTGTGACATTAAATAAAGACAAAATGTACACTACACTATGGGAGGTTTAGGTCCAATACATTTTTTTAATTAACTCACTTCTGGATGCACCAAACATTGATAGCGTACTAGCCTGTCGTGCACGCTTGCTCTCAGCTCAACTGCTGTAAATGCTGAAAGGGACTTTTCAAATCTTACACTACGAATTCACGTTGTTAGAAACGCTGTGAGAATCATGTGGATGTCTGGAAAATCACAGGAAGCCTGTGTTGAACCAGCATACTTACCTTTCAGATCGTGTCTATTTAAACTTGCTGCTGTCTGGTGACCTCAGTGCTCATTGATGACTTCAGTGCGCATGCTCATAGTAACTTTTCTGATTGGCTGACGCGTTCAGTAACCACGGTTCACATTACGATGTCATTCACAGTCATTTATGTGATTTTTATACCCTATTGGGGAACTCTAGTTGGATTTAAGCAGCAGAAAATTTGACAGGCATGGGGTTCTTTGTACTCTATGGGATGTGTCATAATATTAAAAAATATTTTCAAGTGGTACTTTCAATAATTACTCAAATCTAAGATAGTAGGCGTAGGGGTCACATTTGGAGACTGTCTGGCAGGCCCTATGCAGCGGATAATTTGTCTTGCATTGAACATTCTGAGCTCTGTTGTATGTACTCAGTCTTTTGAAATTGGTTTCATGTGGTACCTCCAATGTTTGATCTAGCCCAAATCTTGGAGGGTCCTTTTGGGGCGTCTGTCGGGCATAATGCAGCAAAAAATTTGTCTGGCAGGAGCCATTTTATACTCTGTGTGATGTACCTGTTAATTTTAAATTGGTTTGGGGTGGTACCTCCAATGTTTAATCGAGTGCATTTTTGGCCCCTCTTAGAGGCCCCCCAGGGGCCACACGCAGCAGGTGGTCCCCGGCAGACATCCATATTTGCATATGTTAGGTTACACCACGAATGTGTTCAGATATTGGTACCTCGTTCGTTTGATCAAAATGCTCTGGGCTGCCGCTCTAGTAAGTAATATGTTGGTATGAGAAATGTCATGATATGAATGTTTGTTTTGGGAATGTTTAATTAACTATGTGTGTTTTTTACAATTAGTACATGTTGACCAGTGACCTACATATGCTATATATAGTACAGTTCAGTTTTTAAAAAAAATGTTTAGCATATCCAATGAAAGTGAAATGAACGGAAAGCGGAAATTTTTAATCGAAATAGGCCTAGTCTGCAAAAATATTGATTTGTTAATTTTTAAATAACACACAATCATTCAGCTGGTTTTGAATATACCACAAAACAAACAAAGCAGTAATCAAGACTGATCGTCATTCATGATGGATAGTAACACAAGTATCTACTATTTATCGCAACAAATGTGCTTTGGCAAACTCTAAATCGGGTACCATTTAATCGTTATTCTAAATTTTCTGCGACAAACCTGGCGTTTGGAAATATCCACTCTCAAAACTACTGAGACCCTGGGGATGTATGCAGCAATCGATGCAAGCCAAGGAATGCAATGATTTTGGTTACTGAACTGAAACGAATTAGGGAAATAACAAAAGAGTGTCTATAGAATATCGTATACAACCATTTGGACACCGACCTTCAACTTTTTATTAGGACGCTTTTTCACATGTTAATTTAACCATGGAGGTATGGTTTGTTCATCAACGCCGCTGCCCAATTTGATGCGCCATTGGCATATGTGCATGTCAATGACAATCCGTACAGTTTAGGTAAATATATTAAAATAGGGAGGTTATCAAAATCAAATCAGCGGTTTCCGACCAGGTATCCACGGCGCTCCGGGAAGCTCCGAGAAGCAGCCTTGTCCACCGGGAAGCTCAGTGCGATTTGCAAATTTATGCAAGAATATTCACGAGCTGAAAATTCAGCACGGCGCCTCGTTTTCGCCAGCAGAATTGAACAAATTGAAAACCCATTTCAACACCAAAACACGTCAATTGCTGTAAAAATGGGACGTCTTAAACATTTTTTGTGAACGCTTGTACATTTTACAACATTGTAGCAAGGTTTCGGTTGACCTATTTCTTAGCGTCTTGTCGATTTCACAAAAGTGCTGACCGTAAATATTTGCTGTGTCACGTTGCTTTGCCGGTGTAAGCGCAGAACGACTTGCGTTATAGCTAGCACTGAATTTATTATAAACAATTATTTCCTAATAATAAACAAGAATTACAGTAGATCGCACTGAAATAAAAACGCGTGCTTTGCCGACAAAACTGAACTGTGTGTCATTGCAAGTTCTTGGTCTGAATACGGGTAGCCCAGGAACTACGATCAACTGTGCGCAGTCCCTATGGAGGGGGGGGGGTGTATCGGCTGGTATCTAGTGTAAGAAATAGAAAAGAGATAAAGGCTTCAGTGAGCCCATATTTTTTAAACTCGAAACAATAGACGAAAAGAATGAAAAATAAAATATATAAAAAATACTAGCTTGAAAAATATTAGTTGCTCTTTCAAATTTCGCTAAAGACTTACTTTTATTTTACCGATATCACCAGAAGAAATCAATAAAACTACAAAAACTTACTCCATTTACGAACAATTAACGGTTACACAGAAAGCACGGCACAGTTGGAAACGTAGCCTGTTCAGAATTTGTCAAAAACCAATCAATATTTGTTCCTGAAGACCATCATCGGATCCATAGCCGTATAAAAGAGTAGGGCTGTTGCAGCTGTAACCTAAATAATCAATTCAAATGCATCTTAGTAATGAAAATTGACAATATTTGTTGTTTCTTTCTACATATTATCTTAATAACTAAATAACTCGGGCGAATGTCCATTTTTTGTCACGGTACAAGTCAAAGAAATCGAACTGGCCACTCATTTGTTGTTCCTGTACAAAAACTACAAAAATTACAAACAAAAACAAAATATCTGGCTAGCACTTCCTTTTAAAAATATAGTTGGGAAAGAGTTATATATGATATTCTATCATCAACTTCTCTGTTTATCTGAAATAAACATTAGTGGGACTAAAACGCATGTAGTATTTGTCCATACAGATGTACCGTCCTATAACTTTATCCCTCGTGTAAAAATGTCCTACACAAGGTAGGCAAAGATACAACAAACATGTGTAGAACATATTTTAATGAATTAAAAAATAACGAATACAGAGCACAGTTATAACTCAAATATTATAAACAGTGAACAGTGTACGTTAAATCATAACACTATTCAGTATTACTCACGTTAACAGCTCACCCAGCGTGATTCTCGCCGTTGGCGAGAAATCATCAAAAACTTCAAGTTGCTCCGTCAAGCGGGAATATTAGATTTCTTTCAAAATAAACATTTCAGGAAAAACAGTAAATTAAAATACACATGCATAATGTACTGTATTGGAAATCCATTCAGTTCAACGTCACCAATCTAATATCAGGTAGTATTAAGACACAGACATTGAAACCATAATAAACTAATACTAATATTACAATATATTAAAAAATACTAAAACCCACGTGATATGAATGGAAGTGAAGGTGATATAATAAAATGCAGAACACCTACATGATATAGATGCTGCGTTGATGCTTCATTGAAGAGGTTACCTGTTTTATCCCCCCTTAAAAAACTGATGAATTATTTTGATTTAATCTATGTAACCATAGAAATACTCCAACGCCTGATATGCCACTATTTAAAAGGACTTATCGAGGGTAACAACGAAGGATCATTGCAATATTAGTCATGAATGAAAGCGACCTCATCGGCCGAATGAGGTTTATCATAAATGACAATTTCGTCAATGAGGCCATAAAACTCGTTAGTTTTTCCAACGCTATCTTGTCTAATAGTAAGAGATGTATCTTTTATAAGCCTGTCCCCATGACAACAGTTCACTTCACCATTTTCTATCTTATTGTCAAGGTATCACGACATCATAAGACATGGCTACGTGATGCGATATATTTAGTTCAGTCAAAAAGTGTAGTTCAGGTTTCTCTACTCTCTGTTGTATTAACACCTTCACCAAGCATTTTCCATCCTTCCAAATAACTATTTGATACGATTCCTTGCTAGTGACCCCATGGTGTTTTTGACGTTGCCTTGGAAACTAGCTGTTTATCTCTCTCCCATGACGATGATTGATTGATACATCCTTAGTTTGCACATATGCGTCCGAAATAGACTATTGACACATTTGTATGTGCTACATTGTATTTGATTACGTCATAAAATCCGACATTCATTCTTAAAATCTGCTCAGATTATCGAAAATCAAAAGTCTTTCGACAACTTGATAGCACATACTTTTTTTTTCGAGTAAATGAACCAAAGAATGCGTCACAGACAGTATAGCCAAGTGTAGCCGACTGTTGTAATACTTTTATTACGAGACGTACATCCACTATATTTTTAGGGTAAACAACCTACAAGCTGTACGGTCATCGCGGTCATAGTTACAGAAAAATGATAATGAATAGTTTGCACATTGTGTAACATCGATTCTTTATCGGCATTACACAAATGACCCGTCTGACCAAGTTCACCAAAGATTTTTTTTTAAATATTTTCTGTGCCAGGCGACAGCTCCGGACTTTTGAATGTCACTGTTGTCTCTCCTGACTTTTTTGTAAGTGCAAATTGCAAGTGCAAGTGTCTCGGCCAGTGGAATTGGCCTTCCCATTGAGTCTGTGACACACTCACCCAGGTATATTATTTGTCTTCCAATCAGGCTGCTCTCCTTGCGAAGAATGTAACAATTCGTGCATGCAATATATGTATTGAATATTTCTTTATTTCTTCACCTATAAAAGGTAACAAAATATTCCCCTTTCTATGTAAATTACGTATGTATTTAAGGTAGCGGGACTATTATATGCATACTTGTTTTCATCTTCTAATTGTGACTAAATGACTACAAATAGACCCAGGAAAGTATATATTTTTAGAATTGCCAGACTTCAAGCTTTTCACAAGTGTATTTTGCATGTCCATATCTGCATTCTATGACGCATTACTCAATCAAAGGTGAAAAATTACTTTTTCTGTAAAAAAAAATAATTACGCATTTATGCTGGCGATAAGAAGTATTTTTGTTCACTTTTCCTAGTTGTTCAATAGTCTAGTAAATTGAATGTGTCTGGTCAGTTTTATTCAAGCAACGCGTTTTAAAAAATAGTGTGCTGAATTTCAAATATTGTTTTAGTCGCATTGCCCCCAACTCAAACCACAACTCGTTGGTAAATAATTGATGAAATAGTTTTTCTGGACACATTCAAGTTCCTCTCACTGTCACCTTAAAGCTGTGAAAATTTGGTGTTAATCCGATGATAATAAGTATACGTTATTTTTTGTTAAAGACCTTGTATTTTTAAAAACATAAACTCCTAGAAAACGTCCATGAAGTAACAGCAAAGATTTTCAAGCTTGTTTATCGGCACAATCAATTTGTTTTCCCATCAAGGTCTGTTTTAACATGTGTAGGGACATCCAAATGTGTAAGGCTATTGGAAACCAAAAAATAAAGGAATGGGATAGCTATGATTGGATAAATTCGGCATATGAAAACACCAAAATCAATGATTTTTTTTCAGTGGCTGTGTGACCTTGTGTCTGACACATTCATATGCAAATGACTAATCTGTGAAACAAATAGGGGCGGAGACAAATCACTCAAATGTTTGGAAACACTAATTGTGTGTCAGATAGCTACTGATAACACATCCTAACATTGCTTTGTCTTGAGTTTATCTTTGAAACTTATAGGCACACAGATTAAACCTGTGTTGTTGATTTTGGAAAACACTACTGAGGCTGCCTTGCTTCCCTTCAGAAAATCTACATTTTAACCAACTTACATGACATTCTATGTTATGTTGACTTTATCACATGAAAGTTTATAGTGCATTTCATCAATTAATAAATAAATGTGAAAATCGTAATTTTCAACACAAATAATAGTCTCGCTACCTTAAAAGCTTATAAGCCTAAAATGAAGGACGTAATACTTGGAAATCAATTAAACTTTGGATTCCTGACAGGTATCATCACTTCTGGTTTCAATTCTAAAAAATATTAATTTCATCACAAAGAGTAAATACTGGATTAGGGCATTCTCGTTCTAAACAAGATCTCGGCGCCACTTGCATATAAGTACCCAAGATTCACCATTACTGGACAAATTGCATTTAATCACGAACCAAATTTGCCAGCTTGAACCTGCAAAGGCATTATTGCCAAAAGCATTACCATATTTATACCGTAAATTATTCTGATTGTGTGGAATAAACACATTGGAGGTAGTAATATGTCTACGAGAATTTTTGAAATGTACATACAGAAATTCAAGATGCCACACATTGATATTGAAAGGTTGTCGTGAACGATATATATAGATTGTTAATGCCTGATGTTTTCGGTCGATCAAATACGACGATATATAATTCCAATTTGCGAATGTTTTATTCTTTTATGTTGCATATTCACCCCTCCAATATACCCTCCTTTTCAAATTTGAACACTTCAATAAACGGTCAACAACGACGACGTGTTTTGCAAAGACAAATAACTCGTAACTTGATTGGTTAGAAAGCCATTCGCACTCAAAGATAAAACAATGAAGCTGTTCGCTGATATTATTAAAATCACATGTATGTGTCCCTGTTAATACAAAAAAAAACTATGGGCAAAATTAGCCTATCGGATTACGAGCGAGTGTTAATCAGTGACCGGTAATTACCATAACGTCTGCTGTTTGAAAACAATAAAATCAAATAATGTCACAAGTAAGGCGACAACATATAGACAGTCCTAAAATTAAGATTTGTGATTTGAATATTTGAGATTTGGCCAATTCCTAACTTAACAGTAAATTCGAGAAATGCATGCCTTGGAATTGTGTTTGGGTTTTAGGTTGATATACTGTTTACCTGTCACTTTTATTGCTCCTAAAATGGGTCGATAACATGGAATCCTCTCGATCACTAAATTTATATAAAGACGATTCACTCACCAACATAACTGCATTAACAAGGCATCATGTAGTACGATTACTACGAACAAGTTATAACCGACGAAGAGTAATCACGTGTTCATGTCGGTCTTTCGATGAGGTTGCTTCCACGTTAACACATTTGCAAAAATGTTTGTATTAACATTCATTGATAATTTATTTTCTCGTGTGAAGATGATTAAAATGACGTTAACGGATTTAAGTTTCTGGTAAAAATAGCATACTTTACTGGTAGGATTGTGAGAGAATATAAAGTCCAGAGGCATTATGAGGAATAGATCTTGATAATTGGTATGAAATCTGCTTATTTATAAATAATATGATGTTCATCGTAACATATTAAACCCAGGGTGTATAACTACGATATATCATTGTTGTTTATGATCATTTGTTTGAAGGGCGGTGGTCGTCGCGCTGCGTCCTGCTCGATATGGGACTCATATACAACGCATGGTTTGCTTAGATGAAATTTTAACACTTGCTGCGCATCGATCAAGCTCTTTGCTATTGACAGATTTTATATTGCCCATCCCAATACCATAAGAGCAGTGCAGATAAGTGCACGAGGCAACGTTTGGTACTAGATAGTCAAGTTCAGGTTCAGGTCAAAGTTGTTCATCTAATCTCTGGGTGTATTTACATGGACTTTTGAGCTGAAAAGAACTACAAATAGAGTAGAATATGTCAACACCACTGTCACATTTGCAAGTTCATGCGAAGGTTGTTGATGCACAATTGACAACTGCGCATTTCACTGAGGATCCGTAAAATTTCTTCTTTTATTAGCACTGCTCATCTATTGAAAGGTAAGTAATATTCTGGTATGCCAAGTTTTCTTGGGAATGTTTAATTATTTATGAAATGACGTTTTAATTTACCTGTCAATAAAACAATTTTTACCCTTGAAGTTTAGCTTAGTCAGACAAGCGCCAACAGGTATGTGATCTATTATATAATAGTTTAATTCATAACTACGCCATTTATTCAATACAAATGTATTAATAACTAACTTGCCATTGTTGATATATGGGTTGCTGAATTAAGGGATTTACCATTGTTGTAGTGGGGGGTATGTGATAGTGGGACTCAAGAGACGATATTCATTAAATTATTTGAAGAATTATCGTTTAGATTACTTTTAAATTATAAACACAATATTAAAATGCCGTCTGACTTATAGTGATAATTCCTCAATTAAATTTGGGGTGGGTAAGTTTGTTTGCATTGTCACTCAAGGCCATTCAATATACTCTATTAAATAATATTAGGCCGTATTTCACATGACAAAGACAATGATTGAATTAACATTTCACTATAAACTAAATTCATCAGTCTAACTACTTGTTTATCGAGAACGTTTCCATGCTACCTTTATATACGAGACATATATGGCTACATTTTGATTTGATATGCCTAAAATAATATGCACATCTATCAGAATATGCATGTAAATTACTAACTGAATCGTTTCTATGTTGGAAGTATAGTCAAGATCACAGATGGGTAAATTTTACATTAAATGTGAAATGTGCCACATGATATCAACTGCAGTGCATCTTTGGATGTAAAACCAGCCAATTATACATTCAATTTGTTATGTTGCAAAATCAGCAGAATGAAATGGTGTTCGAAATTCGATGCCTGGCCATGGCTTACACTAATGCATATTATATTAATTATGCAACAAATGTTAATCTTGTATACTTTGACATGTATAGTCTTGACAGTTTATTTTAACCTGACATGAAGCACAGCCCATATGCATGTAGAAAGCTTTTTTTGCTTCTCATCAAAAAGATGTTATACAGCATAGTGCATAAACCTGTGGTGTCCTTAATTCTACTGTAAAATATAGGATCCATTATACGCCGACTCCTCAAACACGGTAAATGTTACCTTGCGATCTGAACTATTTATTTTTTACACGTAATGGTATTAACAATTCAACAACTATTTCGTTTCCCTGAAATATATACAATGATTCCATAATTATTTTAATAACTTAAACCTAATACATTGTAATGACTGTATCATTGAAAACCAAGTAACCGCCATCTTGGGTTTGTAATACGATTAACATCAGCACAGGTATATCTTCGCAAAAAATGAATTTGTTGAACCATACAACCTAGAAAAGTATCATCATTATATCGTATTTAGAGAACCTGTCTTGGCTGAAAATAAATTGCAGCAGTCATCTTGGCAAAGATCTTGAATATCTAAATAACCAGAACGGTGTCACGTGGCTTCACTCAGACTCCCAACAGTCACTAGATACACATGTGAGATATACAATCTATCAACAAACATGAGATGGGCCATATCTGTTGGCTATGTAGTTTGTAGCTTAACATTACTTTATTTTGTTGTTTCCAGGTTTCGATCAGCAACATGATCACTTATGTCCTGAACCATGTCTTTGATATGTTTAACACTCCAACTCATGTTATTTTACTGTTGTTGGTGTTTATCATAACATATGGATTGTTCAGTTTACGCAAACCATCTGGATTTCCACCTGGACCAATTGGATATCCGTTTATTGGCAATATGATTGGTGAGTATGAAGTTATTAGGCTAAAAAACAATGTTATTAGTCCCATACCTGTCATATCATACTGATTCTACTAGCCTTGACCTTGTGATTCAAAACACACACACGCATACATGCGAACCAATCGTTTTCATTATCGGAATCCACTTCACACGACGTTCGGCGATATGAACTTTTTTGAAAACGTACAAATTAACTTATTTTGTCGACGTATATTTTTTAGAATTGTATCTATATTTATCAGTTTACATTCCAAATAATTCCAGAATGATGATGCAAACAAAATCACATTTTATAAATCCACATCACAGTTTCTGACATCACATACGCGCGTGTTTTAAAAACTAACAACAATATTTACAAATACGAATGTTTTGTCGTGAATGTCAACAGTAAGTTCATCAGTGTACTAGTACTTGAAAGTGCACAAGAAATAAAATGAATGAAAGCTGTGATCGAAATAAAAACACTCAATGAATGCAAAAGACAAAATACTCTAAATACTTAACATAACATAAATATATACAATAATATTATTTGTGGTGAATTCAAGCGATAAAATAATTACATCCCCTCCAATACCACGCGATATAATTTACTAGTAGTAGAATTCACGTCTGTTTTAGTTTAAAATAATGATGTTTAAACCCTCTCGAAGGGGTAGGATATTATCAGCACCGTCTACGAGTTTCAAAGTAGGCGCGATTAGCTCTACGTTCAACAAGAGTATATGTATGTATAATATTATGGGCTGTTACATAGCCTAGAAGTGTTAAATAATACAGCTCCAATAAAAAAATTCGAAATGTATGGTCAGCCGAAACATTGCCTACGAGTCAGCGCCACTGTGCGCATTGTGCAATGTCCACCGTATTTACGCCTCTTAAAAGATTAAGCGATCCGCCGTATCTTTTTATCGGTCACAAATTACGTCTACGTAACTTATCAGAGCTGCTCCTTCCGCCAGTTATCTTTTGATTATGTTGGGCCAAGTGAAAGTTGAGTTAGGCCTGGTTCGTTCAGAACCAAACAGAATAGCTTACGCAATCCTTTGAGAATCAATATATTTGAGAATCTATTTTAAATCCTAGACGGTGATACCTCTAAGATATTGATGCCACAGCCTGACATTCTTAATTCGTTAATTTTGTTTTTGTCTTAAAATTTTTAGCTTAGTCGTTACCTGCGCACGCGCGAGAATTGAGTTTCAAGCGATGATAACACACGCTAAAAACGCAAAGGCTCATGGTTAGACGCTTGTATGTGAACATTTACACACTATGGCCAACTGACGCATGCGCAAGTGACGACTACCCCGCTTTAAGTAAATGAATTTTGCTGTCTTGCGTATGTCCCTTTTTTAAATTCTGTACATGACCCGATGCATATGTTAGGGCGACAGAAAAGGAGAGAAAGAACCAAAATTCTATGAACAAGCAAGCTGAAGAAGACAAGTAAGTAGGCAGCCAATGAAATTGCCAATCACCGGTCGAACAACATTTAATTTCGCGATCATGTTTGCTGAAATTTGTTCAGTTTCCGCACAGAGATTACAAACGATATCGATTACTGGGATGCCATGAGTTGAATGAAACTTAATTTGAAGCTTTGAATCAATCAGTAGATAGTTCATAAAGTCGTTTTCCTTTCTCACTTTGCGATACTAATTATGAAAAGCATCTCAAACTCGTAATAATTGTTCATCTTAATGTATGTCGCAGATCCCGTAGATATATTGTACGTTGAATCGTGGAGAGCCTGGTGATTACAGTTAAGTTATAAAGTAAACCTCCTATCGACTTCCCGCGTAAACATCTTATACTATTGTCACTTAATCAACGTCAACCAAACAATGTTTCAATATTCAACGATCAACGATGTCGCACAGTCACTCTTTATCACTGGCGCCATACATCATTATATTCATGTACCATCACACACCTCTCCCGATCGGTTAATCACAGCCACGTGATGAGTCGTTCATTTTCTACTAAAACAAGGTTTGTGTATTATACAACGTCAAAGCTCAGGATGAAGGAAAATTGTATTATTAAAAAGGATATTATCATTTGCCTACCTTCTCCTGACATCTATGCCTATTCACGTAATGGAATGCTCTGCTCATCAATGTCCTTCATCAATAATAATGTTTACTTGGTAACTCTATTCCAATGTACACATAACAATGACAATAACACTAGTACTTCCCAAGCAAACATTATGACAGAGACTTCCAAACTCATTCTATGCAATGAAATCTTCAAGTCGTTTTCAATTATGTGTATTAGAAGTGGATAATGAACCTCTAGTAACTCTTGCGAAATATGGTAAGAAATATGGAGATATTTTTACAATCAAGATTGGCGGTCAGCCTGTGATTGTACTCAACACAATAGACGTCATTAAAGAAGCATTGGTGAAGAAACAGAACGATTTTGCTGGACGTCCATACTACTATTCATGTAAGCATATTTATATATATTACCAGTCATAGTTATTGTCCGTAGAGACGATATTGTCATGCGGAGATGAAACAAAAGACGTGTATGTTAAATTTATTTAAATGTCTTATAAAATTATCCCAGTGTCAGGTTTAATGGCAGAAGAGTGTGAAGACATAACATTTGGTAACTTCACTGCTAAGTGGAAGCTGCAACGAAAAATAGGACATCAAGCCATTAGGTAGGTTTAATAAACTGGTTCCCTATTTATTGCATTAAATCTTTCTCACCTGTATACACGTCTAGACCTAATTACGCCGCCAATAGACCAGTTACAGATGTACGTATTCAGAATATAGTTGCACGTATTCAACAGTAATAAAGAGTCTGCCTGAAGCTGAAGCCAACTGGTGTATATTTTTATTGACCAGATAATGTGGTCTGCATAAGAGGTTATACGCAACGGATGTGAGCAAATAAATAATTTATCGCTACCTTTAACGGATCAGATCCTGATAGCAATGGTCATAGGGAATGTTTGCACTGTCCGACCCGAGTAGATTAATGATTCACAGCTAAAACATCATCATATACGCCAATCCACGATTGTAAAATTAATCAGTTCTAATCAAAGTTTTTCTGATTTTTAGAAACTATGCAAGTGGAGACAAACTAGAATCACTGATACGGTATAACGCCTTTCCCAGTTTCCAGAGAGCTGTCGCTAGAGAAAATGGAAAACCATTTCGTCCCCATTCACTAATTTATCTGCTTGTGGGGAACATCATTCTTTCCATGTGTTTGGGGAAGAAGTAAGTCAATGTTACCCTTTCTACTACCAATGAATAATCTCTTTATGTTGGTGTAATATATTATAATCATCATTAAACATGTCAACCATGTCATACACAATCTTCTGAATCTTCAAAAGTTGCCATTGATACAATTCTGCTTCGTGTGAGAATCATTCGATCATATTGAAATCAATAATCTCACTGTTGTAACATAAGCAGTCAAATAAATACGAGGCTGACCCAAATAGGGGGCGGTCCGCTCAATTGGCACTTAATTGATATGTTATAATTGCTATAAAATTTGCACTCAGTGGATATGTTATAATTGCTATTTCATATGTTTGATAACAGATTCGAAAATGACGATCCTGAATTTTTAAAGATTCTCGAAGTTCTGAATAACCTGGATCAAGCTATTGGGAATGGACTCGTCGCTGACTTTGTTCCAATATTTCGTTACATACCTACGCCTGGTGTCAACAGATTAAAGAAAGTTCTGAAAGAGTGGTTCAACATAATTCAACATCAGGTCAATGAAAGTAAAGGCAAATTTGAATCAGGTAAGAAAACCTAATTAAAATATTTACTCAAAAGAGTCAGTAACTTATGAGGTAAAGTCCAAGTCATCATTTATGTCCAGTTAAGAACGTCACATATTTAATCTGATATTAGATATTGTGAAAACGGGTTTCATGATATGACAACTCGATTTTAAGAGATAATACACTAATATAAATTCCCGTATCGTATGATGAAGCTATAAATGACTGATTCTACATTTGCGCTGAAAGAATAATACACATCTAGTTGCAAATTAATTCGAGTCCTGTTGAATGAAACACCAACTTGAGAATATTAGGAATGCACTACTACCGTTTTACATGTTAGAAGTAAATTGATTAATTAGAAAAGTTGTAATGATAACAGAAGGGTGGGGACCTATATTTTCCGTTCAATTGAAAAATTTGGCGTTTTATTTAATCAATTTGCAAATGTTGCCAGACACGTATCGCGTCGCTGTATTGCCAAGGAGGGCAGCATGCAGACAAAAATTCAAGAAGGTCGCAAAATATCTACACTCTGACCAAAACTTTGCATCGAGAGTGTTATTGCCTGGACGATTGACAGAGGGTTTTCGGTGTATTGAAAGTTGCACAAAACGACACAGTATTGATTTCTTGCTAATTGTTTGAAGAAAACAAAAACCTGATAGGCTTCAGCTGGGGCACATCACTCCGGTATTGTTGACGTTGTATTTAGTATGTGCTATACGGCTATGATGGCGGCTAATTTGCATAAATCATTGCATGGACACGATAGACGGGGCTATTTCACTGCTAGTATGGGGTAGACAAGATAATAGTACTGGGAATGAAATACACATACACCAAAATATTGAGTTAAAGCTCCTGGCTTTAATACCTCTCAAAATAATTACAAAAAATAAAGCACAGAAAAATACAATGAATAAAGTCACTAAAATAGGGGATTGCTTAGGAAAGTGTGCATTGGTGATAACTCACGGTTCCAGGATGTAGAAATGAACGACAGTCAATAGCTTCTGCAACACAACAACGAAGAAATACAGCAGTCTTGCTTGTAGAGGAACGCTGTTTTTCTGGAGGGCACCACTGAAGGCAAGACATCGCAGAGCAGTTCATACAAGTCTCACAGAATGATGGTTGAAGCCTGTATCACTAGTCTTACAATATCGTAGCAGCAATACACACGATACTAAGTTGAAATGATAGATCCCAATCCTCAGTCTGTCCAATTTATATGGCGCAGATTCAGTTTCCACATGAGCCAATCAGAATGTGATCTGGCTAGCACCTGTGTCACGTATGCAATTCAGTAGATCATAAACATCCTTTGTTATTCAAATAACAGCACACATGATAAATTCCAATTCTCCAAACAAAGTTGTAAACACCCTTTGTTATGTAAATCACAAGCACACTTGGTAGATTCCAACTGTCGTTCCAGAGTTGAAAACAAGTATCACCTGTCAATCACTTTCATGACAGTTATCACACGGCAATGCACACCGTTTCTTCCCATGATTCCATGCACACTTCTATTTGCAGGGTTTGAAGTAATAGGACAAAAACATAAAATAAAGGATGCTGACACAGTATTGCAATTGCCAACCGGAATTAATGTATCAACATATGGTGAATAATCAAGGTCAACAAAGCAAGAATTCAAGTAAATCGTATGTTGGTTATTAACTTGAATCTGAACCTGAATGTAAAATGTGGGGTGAGGCCTTTGTGGGACTACACCACATTCAGGAGCTGGGAGCCTGTCTTCAATACAGGTCTAATAATATACATCTCT
The DNA here is from genome assembly GCF_978046115.1 of Saccoglossus kowalevskii. Classification (NCBI taxonomy): domain Eukaryota; kingdom Metazoa; phylum Hemichordata; class Enteropneusta; family Harrimaniidae; genus Saccoglossus; species Saccoglossus kowalevskii. Next base: position 8,901,547 of record NC_140655.1, on the reverse strand, counting down.
GGTAGCGTGATTATCCCCTTCAGCTCGTCCGCTGCCACGGGGTAGGGATCATTTGGTGAAAGTATATCACCACAACTGAGGCAGTGCAGGGAAGGAAATATACCGGTAACGAATACAACAAAGCAAAACGACACGACATGTGGTTTCCTTCACTTTAATTACTTTAATAACTAGCAAGGGGATATACAGTAAACAAATATAACTTAGGACCTGATCGATGTTGCAGGGAATCACTCTCCGGTGAACAGCAATGTACAATGTTGCCTCCCTTCGTATCAGGCACACGGTTGAAGCAGCTGCACTACAATTTAAACTTGTGCCCTGTGTCTAGGGAGTATCGGCAACTGCACTGCTATCTGATGCTACTAGTAGCACTGGTACAACGGGAGCATTTCGGGCAGTGATCAACAGCAATTACTGCACAGCACATCTCCATATGTACCCCTGGCTGTGTAGTGTACAGCTCACAAAGGTCGGGAATCAGCATCACAGGATGTTAAAGAATCAAGTCATGTCACCTTTCTGACTCACACACTTGTCTCAACTTAAATACTACAACTAAATTATGGCCAACAATGTGATTAATTATCTCGAAATAGCAGACAAATCATTGTAAAGAGGATGCCAATTTTGGTAATGGAATAGACCACTTTTTATCCAAGCTCTACCAAGCTCTAACATAGAGTGTTTTCGCAAATCAAGGTGCCCAAGAAGCGTCAAGATTCTTATGATGGCCAAATGGTGATGTGACTCTGTAGCAGAATACCATATGATGTGGTTCACATCTTTGGTGCAACGTCATCCCCTGGTTGCACTAATTATGCCCTACTCTACTAATTCCAGTTAAGAGACGAGTGAAGAGACTATTCAGCATAACTTTTATGTAGATGACATACTGACAGTGACAGATAGAAGAGCTCTAGCTGAAGGTTTAATAGATACAAGTAAGAAGAGTGGGTTATGTCTTACAAAGTGGATGAGTAATAAAAGGCAAGTTTTAGAAGTTTTTCCTAAATAGGAAAGAGCCAGTGAGGTTAAGAATCAGGATTTTGATCAGGATAGCTAACATATAGAACATGCATTAGGAATGCAGTGGAATGTCGAAAACGATGAGCCAGGATGACATTAAAGAAAGTTCTTCAACTAGAAGAGGCGTGCTGAGAATGGTGAGTTCAGTCCATGATCCGTTAGGTCTAGCAGCTCCTGCAGTATTGCCAGCAAAGATAATACTTCAGAATTTGTCTAGAGATAAATTGGATTGGGAGGAAGAGATTTCCAACAAGCAATGTAAGCAGTAAAACAGATTTAGGTGTAAGTAGGTGTATTAAACCAGAAAAATTAGGTGAGCTAACTAGCTGCATCACTTTTCAGATGCCAGTGAGTCTGGTTATGGGACAGTTACTTATATTAGAATGGTCAACCAGAAGAATGAAGTTAATTGTGCCCTGCTGAGTGGTAAGGCAAGAGTATTACCACTGAAGACAATTACTATACCGCATATGGAGTTAACTGCTGCCACAGTGTCTATATGTATAAACAGACTTCTGAAGAGAGAATTGGATTTACCAATTACCGAATCCTATTATTGGACAGACAGCCAAACTGTATTAAGATATATCAACAATAAGACCGCCAGATTTCACGCATTTGTGGCAAATCGAATATCTGTCATTCATAAAGGTTCTGAACCAAGACAGTGGTCATATGTTAGTACCAACGACAATCCTGCAGATAAGTGCTCAAGAGGGCAGCCAATTGAAGAACAAGCGATGGCTCAGAGGCCTAGAGTTCTTACGGAAAACAAAGCAGGAATGGCCAAATAACCCTTGTGATGTACCATTAGACTAAGATGATCCAGGAGTGAAATAGAATTCCAGTGTACACAAGATAAATAGATAATTTGCAGAGTCCGGTGAATGACGTTATTGAGCACTACTCAAGTTGGTACAGTCTGAAAAAAGCTGTTGCATGGATTCCAAAGGTAGAGAAATACCTCTTACAGAAGACCAGAGGTGGAAATATGGATGGGGAAAATGTGATACATTTTCAAGTGTTCAGGTGGTCTATGTTTGATAAGAAGCTGGATGTCTACAAGGCTGCAAACAGTAGTGGCGAAAGGTCACACAAACCTAAGGGTACAATCTGCAAATTGGTTCCCATTGTAGGAGAAGATGGCATACTACAGGTAGAAGGACGGCATAATCTTGCTTTGATTCCCGAGGAGTCAAAACATCCTGCAATACTACCAAGGTCATGTTTTCAGGCTGATTCTGCGTGATATCAATAAACAGGGTCAACACTTTGGAAGGAATTATTCCGTGAACACATAGATTATTGCTTTCCAACAAATTTGCGTAATGATACAATATTCCCAGGTAATACACAAAGTGAATAGTCTTATTTCTGGTTTCATGAATTGTGTGTGCGTTGGGGACAATTGACGTGATTCAACAAGATGTATGTAAAGTCGTGGAAAATGTTGCGTACTAATCTTTTCAGTTCAAAGACCATTTTCTTTTTTCTTTTTATTTGTTAATTCCGTACAATGGATTATTTCACAATCCTAGTCATTGGTGATTATCGGGCCCTCATTTCAGCGTTGGTTTGTTTGTCACAATTGCTTTCAATTTATTTTTCTAGGGAATATAAGCAATGACTCTAGATATAGTATTACTAAATTGTTCTACTACAAATAATATCATATTGTTACAATATACTCAGGTAATAATGACGTGAAAAGTCTCATCGACGATCTCGTATCAATTCAGCGTAAAGCAGAGTTGGCCGGAGAGAACATTGCCAAGCAACTTACAGACGTTAATCTACGTCAGACCCTTGCCGATCTAGTTGGAGGTACGTTTCATTCTATTATTAACAAAACGTTACAAATATAACAATTTATATTTTATAATTGTTTACACCAAGCTGTGACATTCATTTCTGGACTATTAAAAGTTTAACAGAAATAGAACTAAATAAATGTTAGTTAAATATAGATTACAGTCTTGTGTATATCGATTGCAGAACAATATGTCAGAGCCATTCACAGAAGATTGTGTTTCTCGTAATTCGTTTACTCTGAAACTAGGAGAGTTTCATAGTTGGGTCAACTTACGAGTATACAATATACATTTCTAATTAATTACATTTTAGCTGGTCTGGATACCACGATATCTTCATTAGATTGGGCTGTTGCTTTCCTGACGTATTACCCGGATGTGCAGTTCAAAGTACAAAGTGAAATCGATGACGTCATTGGCGATGGCCGTTCACCGTTGTTATCGGATAAGGGTAAACTGCCATACTGTGAAGCAGTAATTCGCGAACTTCTGCGAATGAGACCGGTGGTACCACTTGGCGTACCCCATGCTACTACAGTCGATACGTATGTGGGTAGGTGGTGTGTTGTTCACAACAAATAACAAAAATGAAGTAAATAGAATATTGTAACACAATTATGGAACATTCGACGCGAAACACTGTTTGAGGGCACGAATAAATCTTTTCACTCTTGACAAGATCTCGTGCCATTCCCGTGTATATCAATTAAACAACACAACGTATAGAATATATAAAGTATTCAAATATTCGAAAAACACCGAATAACGTGTGCTTGCGACTGAATACAGAACAAACATTCATACAGAACACGAATAAACGCATAATTTAGTGAATAAAAAGAACCACAAATAATGGACAGCAAAAACATTCGACGTTTTGTTCAATTCAATACAGGTGGATACGCAATACCAAAGGATACATGGATTTGGTGTAACCTGTGGAATGTTCATATGGATGAGAAACATTGGGACAAACCAGAACAGTTTCGTCCAGGTATATATCGAATGTCATCACATCACTTCCAACTAACACTTGATATTACATGTTGCATATTTTCTCAATTTGTTTTATGGTTTTATTGGTTACAGCTGTCCATGAACATATTTTCTCTGTCAGAATATCTATACATTAAATGTGCGTTATAAGCGCTAATATTGAAATATATAAAATTGAGGTTAAAACTGCCAAATATCATTTGGGTTTATATTATTCATAATGCATTCCAAACTGAACATACAGTTTAATTTTAACTTCGTCTAATTAATGCTCTGTGACGAGTGTTGTTTAGTGTGTCTGCTACCTAAGGAATTTCTAGTAAATGTCTCCTCCATGTTTTTTTTGTCCAAAAGTTCAATAACACAAAATGAGTGCCAACTATCGCCAACACATGGACATCTTTCGCATAGCGATTGTAGCATCTGACCCATGATAGGCAGACAGCACTTGTACTTGCTTGCAAACTTCACATTTAAACAAATTCAATTCTAAGGCAACTGACACAGAAGTAATTAAATACAAAAAATGAACCAACAAAACTATTTACACGGAGAAAATAACTGACAACAAGTACACAACACTACATAATCAAATCAGTCACAGATATATGAACACATAGTATACATGATGAAATGATATCAGGTGAAAATAATTGTTTCAATATGTTTACCCAGATCATAAATATCTAGAATATATGAAAACAAATTTAAAAATTTAAAAGAGACATTCATGAACAGCCAGTAAACAGTATCATTCTGGTTTATTTTTAGAACGATTCTTGGATGCAGATGGAGCATTGCTGCCTCATCCGGACAGTTTCATTCCGTTTTCAGCAGGACGCAGAGTGTGTATGGGAGAAGCATTGGCTAAGAATGAATTATTTCTCATTTTCACGAGTTTGTTTCAAAACTACACATTCAAGGTTCCACCTGGGAGCAAGAAGCCGTGCTTAAAAGGACACTGCGCTGGTTTGGTCTTACGATGCGGTTCGTATGAAGTTATTGCCGTTGAAAGAAGCAAATGAATATAAATACTTGTTGGTGAATAGTTTGATACTAGTCATACCAGGAACAACGTGTTTCAAAACATTAACGTTGCTGTTGATTTTTAACCTTAATTATGGGATAACTCCGCAACATACTACTAACGTTTATATCGTGCATTAGACTTAGGAATGTTCAATATTTTTATTACATACTAATAAACTGTAAACATATATAATATACCGTATGTTTTGTTTCATTTGGTATCTAGTTCACGTAAATAACATAGTCTGAAGCAAATAAATATTATTTTAAATGAAATGAAAATATCACCAGGAAAACAGTCCCACTTAAGGTAGAGACGCAGTTTATCGGACAGGTATTTTAATTAGTTAATTAGGAAACCATGATGACCTCCCTTGTCCAAAAAGCTATATATTTTCGGAAAGCTTATTATATGAATTTAAAGTTTTGTTAGTATTTTATTTTTATGGACACTGTAGTTTGAAATATGCACAAAAATGTGTTTTTTTGGTCAAAAGTGATTAAAAAAAATTAACTTCTAAACCATGCTTCTGTTTCCTCTCAAAATTGGTTTATGGGTACATCTGTTTACTATGAAGAAAGCGCCGGTCTACCAGTTGTCAATTTTGTAGGACAGCAGCTCAAATTTCACTACTTCAAGTTTATGCATAAATTAACACCCAGGCTAGTTGTCTGTACGATTGCTGTAACACTATTCAACTAAAAACAATGTCCCGACGGCGTTTTGAAGATAAACACATTGTCAATCATTTGTGAAAATTTCAAAACAAAAGGTCAAAGCGTCTAGGAGCTATTTTTTTAAAGTTCTGGAATGTGCACTAAAAAGAAGCTGAGATAATTGCTAATTTGCATAACAATTCACTCAGTAAGAAGTTTGCTAATGCTCATAATTAAAGTGGCTGTTACAGTTTCAAATTTAAATGTATTATCGTTTTGTAAAAAGTTAAATACAGTGCATAATATGGAGATCCCGTCATTTCTTTTCTTCACCATGTTTTTTTATTATTTATCACCTATTTAACGCTTCTTCTATTACCAGGTAGTTGGTTAAAATCCGTGTATGCGTTGAATTTATGTAGCCAGTTTGTAGCATTTTCTGATTAAATGGTATCGGCGCGATTCCTATGTTGATGGGTGCGGGACAATTTTGTAGTTCCCACACGACTTCTTGAATTTCCTCTACAGCATGTTGTGTCATTCTTCAGTCACCTGCAATTGATCGCGTCATCTGTCCAAGATGCTCGGTTAGAACTTCACGTACACCTTCCATCATTTGCGTTCGTTTTCTTGTTATCATTAATTTCTTCACAGAGATATAATGGTGTGTTATACACAATGTCTGAGGTTGTCCATCATGTATAACGGTTTAATTATTGTCTTATTAAACGTTACGTCAGGTATCTGGGATTGTCACGTTCGCAACCCTTCTAACCAAGACAAACACAGAGACAGAATTCATGTCAACTTCTAGTCCCAGTCGCTCGTGGTAGTCCTGCTTGTAGGACCACCTTGAACTTGAGCTTAGAGGTCAACTAGAGGTCCCAAAGGTCATACATTTTAACATTGTGATTTGATGATATTTCGATTATTCATATTCATTATATTATCACATAATCCATTTTAAACAGACAATAAAGTATTTGTATACTGTAACTTGAATTCTTTTGATAAGAACAATATTTATGAAATTTAATTTATTAAATTACCGCATATAAAACAAAAGTTTGGAATTAACGTTGTATCAAAGCATTTCATTTAAATATGGTTTTTAATACTATAATAGATTAAGTTGTTGTCAATGTAGTTTATAACACATTGACCTTAAGACGAACAGCGCCATCTAATGTATATAGGTTCAATTGTTGAAGAGTGTAATTCCCAAGTCGCCATATTTGATTTTACATGCATGTTTATAAACGCTGGTAAACCAGGTAGAAACACCAATTTTCAAGCTGGCAGACCTAACACAGGACTACTGTACTATATTAGAGCAGTTGAGTGTGAAACAGAAGCAACGAATGCACACAACCAGATTGAAAGACAAGCTGTTAGCACATATCCTAGATCTCTCGGCACACCCTGAAGGCCGTGACGTGTTGCTAGCATTTGATGATGATATTGGCCAAGTTCTCTCTGATGCATTTCACAAAAACAATGATTCTGACGCAGTGACTCTTGCACAAATAGTACGTCATAAACTATTTACAGAAACATAATTATTCAATGGTATATTCCAACCAGACTTTCAACATAAGTCAGTACACACATCACCCCTAGCACTAGTAAATATGGTTCTTGAGGGTCCCAATATAAAATATCAAGCAGCTAATCCAAATACCCAAGCAGCACTAACAATAGCTCAGTTAATGAAGTTGCAAAGTGTGAAGCACGTGCGCATAGAAGCAAGTTTTATAAGGCATCTGAAAAGCTGTGAAATACCTTTGCCATTGTACATAGGAACCATGAGTCATGCAAAAAAACAAACAAAAAAAAAACGAGCATTGATTGACAGACTTTCTGAACTGGGCATTTCTGTGTCATATGACAGAGTTGTCTGCTAACCTGGCAAATGCTGTATGTGAGCGCTTTGCAGAGCACCAACTTCGTGGAGGTGTATTTGCAACAGCGACTGTCGATAATATTGACCACAATCACTCATCAACAACTGCAACAGGCTCCTTTCATCGTACCGGAATCTCATTGATACAGCATCTGAGTGTCAAAAGCAAGATAACGAACTCATCATCTTCAAAATGTGCGAGTGCATTTCCTGCATCATATACAAATGTACCTCCTGTATCATCTAGATCAACATACCCTAGTGTACCTTCCATTTGTGACTGCACAAATGGATTACCAACCTATGATAGAGAATTATATAAAGGAAGAAAACGAATGGCTTGATTATGTTTGAAACAAGACAGAGCATTGCACTACTACGAATCTGAAGGAAATTGACAACAATGGCACTGAAAATGTGGATCCGACTGAAGATGCACATACATTATCTTGGTCTTCCTATCATGCCGCTCATCAGACACAGGACATATTGTGCACACTCAATCGGAATGAGTCGTCATTCAATCATGGTAGTACAAAAGGCTGTGAAACGTCTCAATCCAGGATAAATTTATGTTATTACATGCAATCAACCACTATTTGCCCAGACAAAAGAAGTACAATGGACTTGGCCGTTGATCAAAGGCGAAGACTGTCCGGTAGCTATGATGGTTGGGCTGCATATAGAAATGGCTGCTTTAAAAGCTATGAGTGGTTGGACAGATATAGTGGTTCTTGCAGAGGTTACCACACCTTGAATGGCAGATTCTTCCTTACAAGCTTCCCATGTGACACGTACAAGATATGCCCACCAGATCACTGCTGCATGTCTTTGTCAACTTCAATACCAGGCTTACAAGACCTATCGTGTGTCTGATCCAACTGGAGTAGCAGTAACTTTTTCTTCCTGGTGCAGTGAAAGAGCTAAAGAAAATCTACAATTTCTCTATTGGAGCCTGACTCATGAAATGGAGCTTCCCATAATGACTTTTGTTCGATCACTAAGAGAATCAAAGTTTGCATTATACATAGCAGCACTTACTGAACTTGTCCCATTGATGTTTGCCTTGGACAAGACAAATTATGCCGCTGGTTACTAGTACATATCAGAGATATAGTTCAACTACCAACAACGCACCCTTCTGTTCATGACGAATTTAAGAATGGCAAGCGCACAGTACAAAAGACCACACATATCTTTTCTGTTATTCCTATAGATCAAGCCCATGAACAAAACAATTTAATTGGTGAAGGGTGATGGTGGAGCCATAGGTCTTACTGGTGGCGGGACCTGAACTCTCCAGGATTGTACGTGAATTTGAGGAAGGGATCAAAAATGATGAAGAAGAGAAATTGCCACATCACGATCAATCTAAAGCAAGCCAAGATCGATTCAAGAAACATGTTTGTTCCCTAATTAATGTTGTACATGAGGTGAGCAACCTCTCACTAGAAGAAGGGGCAGATATTATCTTATTAGCATCAAGTGATATTGCTGATCCATCAGTTCCAACAACTGTAAATAAGATAAGATTAATTGGAGTACAATATAAAGCTTTTGTTGCTGAAAGACTTGTTTCCAGACGCAAACCAATAAAAACTGCTATATCTCAAAACAGGCTCACACTATTCAGGCATAATCAAGAAAGAAAGCAAGAAAAATTGTCATCAACTAAGAACAATTGCCAGCTATTTTTCAAACTATACATTGGCTGTCAAATTCGAAATGGTAACCTTGAAGTTTTTTTTTCCCATGACAACCAAAAGTATTCTCCGTCTTTATCTGATGATGGCAAAATCAGATTAGGGACAAAGAGTGATCTTCTCCCATGTTTAAGTAAAGACACGGAAATTTCAAAAGATGATCCCAATCACTCTGTTATCATCTTGTGAAAATGTTGAAACCTTGGACATTAGAAGTTTTCTGGAGTATAGTGAAAATAATTATCCTACGTACCTGGCAAAGCAACTAGAGCAAGTGGAAAGCCTGAACCTAGTGCAGGATGACTATTTTACTACAAGTTTAAAAGCATCTACACGAGCTAGATGAGGAAGTGTTGTTGATATTCCTTGAAATTGACAAGGCTCCTTACGCCTTGAAGATAACAAAAAAGAGCTTTTTCATTCAAACTGAAGGGAAGCAGGCTGTAGCCACTGATAGTGAAAATGTAATTATGTTTCCGCAATTATGTATCTAGTCTATCACCATGTTCACACGAAGTAGCTGACACATGTATGATGGTACATGTTGCTGATTCAGTTGCAAAAGGTCATCAAGAAGTCATGATTCGTACAGTGGACACAGATGTTGTTGTACTATCCATTGCTGCTATACAGGCTCTTCATATCCCAAAACTGTGGATTGCCTTTGGAACGGGAAATCATTACAGAGTTCTACCTATTCATTCTTATTCACCAGTTCTTGGTCCGACAAGATTATAATCTCTGCCAATGTTCCATGCATTGACTGGATGCGACACAACATCCAGCATGGATGACTTTTTGGAAAAATTTTCCAGAAATTACAGACGCATTCCTCGTGTTGGCAGAAGGACCAGACGATGTTTTTGGGAGATTTATTGTGCTGTTATATGACAGAACCAGCAGTTTTGAGAAGGTAATTTGATGTTAAGGTTGTATTCAATCATCAATACAATATTTATTTAAATCGAACGATAAATTAATCATTCATGACCAAGATATGAATAATTTATAACATTTAATTATTTTTTTACCATTTATTAAGGTTAAAGACCGTTTCATATTCACAAAGAAGGGAAGACCCATTAAAGCTGTCCCACCAACCCAGGACGCACTTATGCAACATATACTACGAGCTACTTACCAAGGAGGCCATATTTGGGGACAGTCCACTTAACCATTGCCAACACTACAATCTGCTGTTAATTGCGGATAGTATGTTGCAGCTGAGGCCAGCCAACATGGACAACACTGCCAGACGTTTTGTTACGAACTAGGGCAAAAAGTGCAAAAAGGGTTGTTCATTTCGTTGCAAGTGTATAAAAGCAACCCTACCCTGTACTGCATTGTGTATGTGTGATGGTCTATGCTACAGAGACTAATCTTCATAATGGAAATTCAAGAGGATGTGATAAATTCCAACTTTGCAACTTTTCGAAATTTGTAAAGATTAAACATAGATTTTTTCAGTGATGACCATTGATAAAACATATTTTGAAATTAATCCTGAAATTGTATGTGAATGGCATCTTTGAATTACAGTAATTTATTTCATATTTAGTATTATAATTTGTGAAAATATATAGAATTAGTTGTGAGTTAAAAGTCACTTATGCCAAATTATTGTTATTATTGTTTTGAACCCCAATTGTTTCCTGACATACATATGTTTGTACTTGAATCCTAATATCTATATGTTCAATTCCATCAAACTGTGTTTTAACAGAAATTCAAGAATCAATATAATAGCAGTATTTATATAGAGGTGATTTTGACTGCAATGTTACCTATTTGCTGATAAGAATCGTTTGTATAGACTTATCAAGTCCAAATGATATAGTTTTTCTATTTAATTAATAATAATCTAATTATTTATTATTACGTATAATCTCTAAAAGTGTGTTTGGATTATGTTCAAGCTTATATTACGAAATATTACCCTTTGTGACCTCTAGTTGACCTCCAAGGTCATGTTCAAGATGGTCCTACATAAAAAATAATCGTAATATCATAACCTGCAAGTGTGCCAATTTTCATGCTAGTATAATAATGTGCAATTTTTTTTTATTATAATTAAGGCTTTGCCGCAGGATTATGGGGAACTTATACATGGAAGTTTAAGATCTTGAGGCGTGGCCTCCACACATTCCCCTCATGTAGCCAATCACACGAAGTATTTAACACGTCATAATATACTTGATTAATTGTTCATTTCACCCATATCAAATCCATATCTAAATACAGGGAAATATAATCATCACTGTCCCATGACGTTAGCTACGTTTACACATGCTCCTTTTATTTGAAGTATTGGACACAAGGTCAACACATTGCCCTCCATAAACAAAATCATTTCAGGCCAATTGTTTTAAATGCGTTCGCCGATAGCTGCTCGCGTTGATAATTATTTGGTCGGTTTATTATTCATTTAAGATAGAGATGCAGGTTCGTGGGCACTTGCGAGTGATTTTTTGGTTTTTGCTTTTTATTATCCAAACATTCTTGGCCATAGACTGTTAAAATTTTGTAGAATTGTGAATAGTGGAACATGCTTAGAAAACCGATTTTAAAATATAGATAACAGGCGAAAACATTCTCTCCTTTGAATGGTTAGCAAGATTTAGCAAGGCTGTACATAAATAATACAAAAAGAAACGTGGGAAAAAAACGAAATGACATGATCTCCATATTATGCACTATATTTAATTTTCAACAAAACAATAATACATTTAAATTTGGAACTGTTACAGCCATTTTAATTATGAGCATTAGAAAACTTCTTACTGAGTGAATTGTTATGCAAATTAGCAATTATCTCAGCTTCCTTTTAGTGCTCCTAGACGCTTTGACCTTTTCACAAATGATTGACAATGTGTTATCTTCAAAACGTCGTCTGGGCATTGTTTTTGATTGAACAGTGTTACAACAATCGTACAGACAACTAGCCTGGGTTTTAATTTATGCATAAACTTGAAGTAGTGAAATTTGAGCTGCTTCCCTGCAAAATTGACAACTGGTAGACAGTTTTCAAAACGGCACTTTATTCATAGTAAACAGATGTACCCGTAAACCAATTTTGACAGGAAACAGAAGCTTGGTTTAGAAGCTAACTTTTTAAAGTCACTTTTGACCAAAAAAGCACACTTTTGTGCACATTTCAAACTACAGTGTCCATAAAAATATTAACAACATTTTAAAATTCATACAATAAGTTTTCCGAAAATATATAGTTTTGTGGACAAGGGAGGTCATCTTGGTTTCCTAATTAAAATTAATTAAAATACCTGTCAGGTAAACTGCATCTCTACCTTAAACCAACGCTAATGTTATTGTTCAAATTAAGAAGATTTATATCTTTTTTTTCCCGGAAGACCATCCACAGCCGTATAAGAAAGTAGAGATGTTGCAGCTGTGACCGAGATAACCAATACAAATACGTCTTAGTAATCGAAATTGACAAACATATTTTGTTTCTTTCTAGACATCATCTTCAACTAAGTAACTCGGCCGATTGTCAATTTTTGTCTCGGTACAATTGACTGAAATCGAACTAGTGTAAACCATTCACAAAACCACAAAAAAACAATTATTGCTGGGAAAATGTTCCCGATGTAGGTTTCTGGTTTCAAATAGTTATATATGGTATTTTATCATCAACTTCTATGTTTGTCTGGAAAAAAACTCGTCATTATAACGACGATCGTACCAATAGTGGGACTAAAACGCACGCAGTATTTCTTCATGCAGATTTACCGTTAAATAACTTTATCCCTCGTGTAAAAGTGTCATACACAAATACACAAGGTAGGCAAAGACACAACGAACATGTGTAGGACATATTTTAATGAATTGAATAATAACGAATACAAAGCACAGTTGTAATAAAACTTGTATCATAAACAGTGAACAATGTTCGTTGAATCATAACACTCTGGTATCATTCACGTTAACGGCTCACCCTGATCATAATTTCACCAGTGTGACTCTCGTGCTTGTCGAGAAATCGCCGAAACCGTGTCCCGTCAAGTGGGAATATTAGATTACTTCCAAAACAATTTTAAAGAAATACAGTAAATTAAAATACACATGCAACGTAATGTACTGTATTGAGAATTCATTCAGTCCAACGTCACCAATCTAATATCAGGTAGTATTAAGACACAATACTGAAACATTAATAAACTAATAGTAATATTACAATATGTTTAAACATACTAAAACCCACGTGATATGTGGAAGTGAAGGTGACATAATAAAATGCAGAAACCTACATGATATAGATGCTGTGTTGATAATTCATTGAAGAAGTCACCTATTTTATCCGCCCTTAAAAACAGATGAATTACTTCAACCATAACTATGTAACTATTGAAATACTTTCTTCGTCCCAATTCCTGGTTTACCAATATTTAAATGCCGTGTCTAGGGTGTCAACAAAGAATCGCAATATTTGTCATGAAGGAAATCGACCTCATCGGCCAATGAGGCCATCCAAACGCATTTGTTTTTTTTCAACGCCAGCTTTTCAAATAGTAAGAGATGCATCTTTTATAAGCATGTCCACGTGACAATACTCTTCATCACCATTTCATATCTTATTGCCAAGGTGATACCTTAAACTCTGCCCATCATAAGACATGACCACGTTATACCATATATTTTGTTCAGCCGAAATTAAAATTGATGTAATTCCGTTTTTTCTACTGTCTGCCGTATTAACAGCTCAACCAAGCATTTGACCAGTGTTTTCCCTTCCCAATTTTAAAACTTTCGTGATCATATTAACCATTTGATACGATTCCATGGTAGTATCCCCGTTGTCCCTGACATAACACACATTAGCCCAAAGAATGTCAGAATGTGTAGCCAAGTATAGCCGAGTGTTGTAATACTGAATATGACCAAATCGGGATGAATGTGATTTTCATTACTACTTGCATACTTGCGGGCAACGTACGCGATGATGGAAACTCTCGTTCTCAACAAGATTTCGGCAACCGTTTGTATATAAGGCCTATTGAAAACCCTTTTTCATCGCTGAGTACACATGATTCACCATTACTGGACAAATAGTTTTTTAACGGTGCAAAAATTGTGATTGGTAATTGCGTCTTTGACTAAATCATCCGACGTGTCTAGTCACTTCTCAACTGCTTTTGCCAGCTTGAACCAGCAACGGCAATATTGCTAACAGTATTACCATATTCTGATTCTGTGAAATAAACACATTGGGGTAGTAATATACCAACGCGAATTTTGAAATGTACATACAGAAAGTCAAGATGCCACATATTGTTATGGCAAGATTGTCGTGAATGTAATCGAATCGAATATACGAATGAAATGTATTGTAATTTTGGCATGGATACCGCGCCAGACGTAAATGATATGTCAACAACTCATGTTTTCGGTCGATCAAATACGACAATATATATTTCAAATTCGCGATTTTGTTATTCTTTTAAGTTGCATATTCCCTCTAATATACGCTCTTTTTCAAACTTTTCAAACAAACTTCAATAAACGCTTACTAACGACGACGTATTTATTGCCCACACAAATCACTCTTAACATGTTTGGTTAGAACCAATCGTTCGCACTCTAAAGATAAACTAATAAGGTTGATCACAGCTGTTGTTATTCAACAGTATGGACAAACTTGGCGTATCGAATCACGAGCAAGTGCTGATCAGTGACCAGTAATTACTATCATATATTTGTATGATGTTTGAAAACAATAGAATCGATTACCATGGATTCATCTAGATCATAAAATGTATATAAAAACGATGCTCTCACGAATATCGCGGTACCAACTAAACATTTTGTCGTACGGTTACTGCTAGAATGGCAAAGTCGAGATTTGATTTTTTTCTTCACAAAAAGAAATAATTAATTGTTCTTTTATTCCTTTTAGCGTGATCGTGAAAACTATCCTGACCGCTAAAGAAATTTCTTTCGCGATCACGTTAAGAAGGCTAAGTTGACAATTAATTATATTTTTTTGTAAAACAAATAAGAAGTCCCGACTTTGCCAGTCTAGGTTACTGCGTACATGATATAACAACACGCAGTAAATATGATGGCTGAACAAAATACTTGACATCACATGATCTGTATATGAGGTCGCTTCCACGCCAAATACGTGTTCAAAAAATGATTGCATTGGTAACTTAATTTCCCATGTGATGAGGATTATAATGACGTCAGTTGTGAACCCATGGCTTCCGTCTTAGTTCAGATAAAATAGCATACTTCACTAGGATTGTGAGAGAATATAAAGTCTAGATAATAGATATTTGAAAATGTGTATGTAATGTGATTATTTATCAATACATGTTCATCATAACAAACATTATGATTAAAACATATAAAATATGACACACAAAATTAAAAGCACAAATTGCGCCCATATTAAACACAAATGATATATCATTGTTATTTATGGTCATTTGTTTGAAGGCCGGTGATCGTCGCGCCGCGTTCTGTTTGATATAAAACTCACAGCCACGTATGCAAAAGGTGCTTAATTATTCGAGTGACGAACATCGAGTTACGAAAACATCAAATTACATAAATGATCACGCCCATATTTCAGAAACCTTTGCGAATCCACCGACAAATAAAATTTTCGTGTCACGGGCAACATAGATTTTTTGTTTTGTATAATTTATAACTTTCAAATTTAGTAATTTTTATTATCAGTTAACCGAACTTCGAATTGCGGGAAATGTACAACGTTAAATAAAACAAAAATTGTATGTTGCCTTAACTCGGTAGTTCAGTTAACTGTTAATTAAAGTTCGAGTTACTAAATGTGGACGTTCAACAAAATCAAAAATGTATGGAGCCCATAACTCGTAGTTACAGTCAGTTCAGGTTCAGGTCATAGTTGTTCATGGGTGTGTTTACACGGACTTTTGAATTGAATAGAACTGGTCTATTCATGTCAGCACCACTGTCACATTTGCAAGTTTATGCGAAGGTTATTGATGCGCAATTGACAACTGCGCATTTCACTGACGATCCGTACAGCTGGTGTAAAATTTCTTCCTTTATTAGCACTACTCATCTATTGAAAGGTATAGACCAGCAGCCCAGAGCATTTTGATCAAACGAACGAGGTACCAATATCTGAACACATGAGCATTCGTGGTGTAACCTAACATATGCAAATATGGATGTCTGCCGGGGACCAGCTGCTGCGTGTGGCCCCTGGGGGGCCTCTAAGAGGGGCCAAAAATGCACTCGATTAAACATTGGAGGTACCACCCCAAACCAATTTCAAATTAACAGGTACATCACACAGAGTATAAAATGGCTCCTGCCAGACAAATTTTTTGCTGCATTAGGCCCGACAGACGCCCCAAAAGGACCCTCCAAGATTTGGGCTAGATCAAACATTGGAGGTACCACATGAAACCAATTTCAAAAGAATGAGTACATCCCACAGAGCTCAGAATGGTCCCTGCAAGACAAATTATTTGCTGCATAGAGCCTGCCAGACAGTCTCCAAATGTGGCCCCTATGCCTACTATCTTACTGCTGATTGAGTAAATATGGAAAATACCACTATATCCCCCAATGGGATCTCAAAATTTGGTCCACATCACACATTAGAGGTACCATGTAAAACCAACTATTGTATCTGTGTCTGAAATGTTACTGCAGCACAAATTGGTCCCTGCATACATGTAACCCCCCCCCCCCATTGGGTGTCTCAAAATTGACTTGCGTTTAAACACGTGATGTACAGCTTTTTAACAATAACAATTTATTGCCTTACATATAAATACACACCTAACAAGATAAAATAAAATAATTTGAACTGTAAGAATAAATAAATAAATACATAAATGGCTTAGCTGAGGAAAATCTGGTCAACACACATCTGTTAGTACACACAAAACTTAAACTTTTGTCTATGATTATAATCCTTAAAGTTTGTTGGATGCTCAGATTTCTGTTTCACTTTCTGAGTCATCACTCCAAGGTAGTTCAGAACTTGAATCATCATACTCTGTCGCTACATCTTGTTGGTCACTCTGACGATCTTCCACATTGTCATCCATTCGTTCAACTGCCTTGAAAAGATCATGTGGGATGGCAGGTCCTGAGAACCAGTCAGGGGCATAATATCCTTTCTTGTCCTTCCAACCATACTTAAGAGGGTCCAAACCATGTCCTGGATGTGGTGAGTCAGCATTTCCCCACAGAATGCTAATGAAGTGGGCCCGTTGTAATTTGTTGTGCACAGTCTTTGCACAGGGTGGCAGGAGAGCGCAGTCAAACTTCTTCACATTGGTCTTTGAGGCTTCCTGAAATAAGATGTAGGTATGGATTAAAATCAATTTACAGATGAGGGATTTAATTATTGGTTAATAACTGCAGATGAGTTGTCGTTGACAAAGTGTTATTAAATACAAGAAAACCAATGGTATGCTATTATTAACCTAATTTAGATGTTGAGGCTCAATGATCTAAAATATCGCTACTATGCAGTTATAAAGTACTTTCCCGTGAACGAAATATGAATCAACCCAAAGCTACAGGCATGCATGGCAAGACATTGTGTGCACCACGGTGAGTGCAATTAGACATTTTAGTACACATTTTTATGTTCTGATTGGCTATTCGATCTTGATAGTTTATGAGTATCCATCATCACTCCCACTTGTTCATGTATAATGTCCCCATCTATCAAATTGGTGCTGGAAGAGGTTACATCTCCAAAACATGTTTTGATTAGCACATCTGCATAAGTGTATGTGGTTATGTTGATTGACCCCACCCAGCCAACAATATAAAATAGCCCCTATCCCAAAGATACCAGTTACCTGATTCTTGTTTCCAGTCATCTGAAGCAGTTTTGCGTACCTTGCCTCATTGACATCCTTGACATCACCCTTCATTCCATACAAAGAACAAATGAACTCTTCTGCTTTACGCTGGTCTGGTGCATCTTCAGAAGACAGTTTGCTGAAAAATTGGATGAGCGTTTCCGTAGTGTTTTTCTGAAGAACGTCTAGTGGCTTCACTTTACCCTTTCTGTAGAATGATGCGGTGAAGTCGCAGCCTGTAAATGCGTGAAGACCTGGCATTGCTGCAGCTAGTCCATTCTGCATTGACTCCAGGGCAGTGGCAATACTGCTGACATCAATATGTCGACGGTTATTTCCTGATCCACATTCCATAATAATACGATTGTATGATGTTTCCCTGTGACTTTCCAGGTGCCTTCCTAGCATTCCAATTAGAATAACAATGACATCAGTATCGGAGGCTCTGACCACTACATTTCCAGTAGCATTCACTGCATGGAAGGCGAGGAGAATGTCAGCTTCCTCATTACTCCCTTGGAGATGGACTGGATGCCCAACTGTCATCTTGAAATCAAGCTCATTGAAAGCAAAACTGACACAGTTGCCACCATGTGAGACTATTAGAGTCTTCTCGGCTAAGATTGGTCCATACTGGTCTTTTTGCCATTCTTTGAGAAGAAACATAGCCAACTGATCTTTGAAAATCCCATTTTGTAATAACTTCTGACAGCTCCAGTAATGACGAAGTTGCGATCATCTGCTCCACGTAGTTTCCTCTCACTCTCCTTCAGGGACATGGGCCGATAAGTATCAAACAATACATGAATCTCATTTCCGTGGCTGGAACAAACATATGCTAGAATATTCCTGGCAAGGTGTCCATATGATGTGATGTTCAACCAGGCTTCCAATCAAATACTCTTGTGTTTCCTTAGATGCTGCTTTGCCTGTAGCTATGTTCAATTCAAGAAGTTACTCGTACAAACGCTATCAAGTTTAAAACAGTGTCAAACATGAACTAGTCGCCAATTCAAGTATATTTCAAATTGCGTAAGCAGTAGTGTGGCACATAGTGGGGTTTGACCTGTTAACATACCGTGAAAAGTCGTACAAAGTGAACGCAAAGTTGTGCAAAGTGATTGGAAAGTTTGTAGATATATTTGTATGCTTGACCTAACTTGTTGGCATATAGAAACCCGCAGTTGTAAAGTCAAATAAATGAATAAAAGCGAGATGAAAACAGCCTATATAAGCAGAGTATCACATGAGCTGACTGGCCGTAAAAATGATAGAAAACAGCATGCAAAGTTGGTAAAAGTGTACGAAACGTTGGCGGAGTTACATGTATATTTAACCTAAGTCATTGGAATGCCAACCCCGCAGTTAAATTTCGAAAACATTAAGTAAAAGTCAAGAAAATGCCAGACATATAAGCAGATTATCGCAACTGCAAACCGAAAATCGAAGACAAACTGCTTGCAAAGTTTTGAAAAGCGATTGCAAAGTTTGTAGATTCGTTTGGGAATGTTGCATATGATATTATATTGACGGGTTTCATAGTCAAAAGTTCGAAAACGTAAAAAAAATATTTCGTAAATTGCCGTTAAAGTAGCGTACTATTATTCGCAGCATGTAGAGGTCATAGGTCAATTCAAGAAGTTACTCGTACAAACGCTATCAAGTTTAAAACAGTGTCAAACATGAAATAGTCGCCAATTCAAGTATATTTCAAATTGCGTAAGCAGTAGTGTGGGTAGGTGAAGAGACAAAGTTTAAAGTCAAGCTCAGTCGGGCCTGGTTAGTTCTTGCATGGGAGACTGCCTGAGAAAACAAGCAAGGGAATTGTTTTTTGGTTTCATCACATACATATCAAACATATGACAAAATGTTCGTGCGTCTTTTTTTTACTGTGATGTAAATTATTTTTAGTAGAAAAACATGGAAATTTAGGCATGTTTTCAAGTTCATGAACATTTTTCCAATTTCTCTATTATTTTTGGAGATCAAGTTGGTGATGATGTCGGCACATAGTGGGGTTTGACCTGTTAACATACCGTGAAAAGTCGTACAAAGTGAACGCAAAGTTGTGCAAAGTGATTGGAAAGTTTGTAGATATATTTGTATGCTTGACCTAACTTGTTGGCATATAGAAACCCGCAGTTGTAAAGTCAAATAAATGAATAAAAGCGAGATGAAAACAGCCTATATAAGCAGAGTATCACATGAGCTGACTGGCCGTAAAAATGATAGAAAACAGCATGCAAAGTTGGTAAAAGTGTACGAAACGTTGGCGGAGTTACATGTATATTTAACCTAAGTCATAGGAATGCCAACCCCGCAGTTAAATTTCGAAAACATTAAGTAAAGGTTAAGAAGATGCCAGACATATAAGCAGATTATCGCAACTGCAAACCGAAAATCGAAGACAAACTGCTTGCAAAGTTTTGAAAAGCGATTACAAAGTTTGTAGATTCGTTTGGGAATGTTGCATATGATATTATATTGACGGGTTCCATAGTCAAAAGTTCGAAAACGTAAAAAAAATATTTCGTAAATTGCCGTTAAAGTAGCGTACTATTATTCGCAGCATGTAGAGGTCATAGGTCAATTCAAGAAGTTACTCGTACAAACGCTATCAAGTTTAAAACAGTGTCAAACATGAAATAGTCGCCAATTCAAGTATATTTCAAATTGCGTAAGCAGTAGTGTGGGTAGGTGAAGAGACAAAGTTTAAAGTCAAGCTCAGTCGGGCCTGGTTAGTTCTTGCATGGGAGACTGCCTGAGAAAACAAGCTAGGGAATTGTTTTTTGGTTTCATCACATACATATCAAACATATGACAAAATGTTCGTGTGTCTTTTTTTTACTGTGATGTAAATTATTTTTAGTAGAAAAACATGGAAATTTAGGCATGTTTTCAAGTTCATGAACATTTTTCCAATTTCTCTATTATTTTTGGAGATCAAGTTGGTGATGATGTCGGCACATAGTGGGGTTTGACCTGTTAACATACCGTGAAAACTCGTACAAAGTGAACGCAAACTTGTGCAAAGTGATTGGAAAGTGTGTAGATATATTTGTATGCTTGACCTAACTTGTTGGCATATAGAAACCCGCAGTTGTAAAGTCAAATAAATGAATAAAAGCGAGATGAAAACAGCCTATATAAGCAGAGTATCACATGAGCTGACTGGCCGTAAAAATGTTAGAAAACAGCATGCAAAGTTGGTAAAAGTGTACGAAACGTTGGCGGAGTTACATGTATATTTAACCTAAGTCATTGGAATGCCAACCCCGCAGTTAAATTTCGAAAACATTAAGTAAAAGTCAAGAAAATGCCAGATATATAAGCAGATTATCGCAACTGCAAACCGAAAATCGAAGACAAACTGCTTGCAAAGTTTTGAAAAGCGATTGCAAAGTTTGTAGATTCGTTTGGGAATGTTGCATATGATATTATATTGACGGGTTCCATAGTCAAAAGTTCGAAAACGTAAAAAAAATATTTCGTAAATTGCCGTTAAAGTAGCGTACTATTATTCGCAGCATGTAGAGGTCATACGTCAATTCAAGAAGTTACTCGTACAAACGCTATCAAGTTTAAAACAGTGTCAAACATGAAATAGTCGCCAATTCAAGTATATTTCAAATTGCGTAAGCAGTAGTGTGGGTAGGTGAAGAGGCAAAGTTTAAAGTCAAGCTCAGTCGGGCCTGGTTGGTTCTTGCATGGGAGACTGCCTGAGAAAACAAGCTAGGGAATTGTTTTTTGGTTTCATCACATACATATAAAACATATGACAAAATGTTCGTGCGTCTTTTTTTCACTGTGATGTAAATTATTTTTAGTAGAAAAACATGGAAATTTAGGCATGTTTTCAAGTTCATGAACATTTTTCCAATTTCTCTATAATTTTTGGAGATCAAGTTGGTGATGATGTCGGCACATAGTGGGGTTTGACCTGTTAACATACCGTGAAAAGTCGTACAAAGTGAACGCAAAGTTGTGAAAAGTGATTGGAAAGTTTGTAGATATATTTGTATGCTTGACCTAACTTGTTGGCATATAGAAACCCGCAGTTGTAAAGTCAAATAAATGAATAAAAGCGAGATGAAAACAGCCTATATAAGCAGAGTATCACATGAGCTGACTGGCCGTAAAAATGATAGAAAACAGCATGCAAAGTTGGTAAAAGTGTACGAAACGTTGGCGGAGTTACATGTATATTTAACCTAAGTCATTGGAATGCCAACCCCGCAGTTAAATTTCGAAAACATTAAGTAAAAGTCAAGAAAATGCCAGACATATAAGCAGATTATCGCAACTGCAAACCGAAAATCGAAGACAAACTGCTTGCAAAGTTTTGAAAAGCGATTGCAAAGTTTGTAGATTCGTTTGGGAATGTTGCATATGATATTATATTGACGGGTTCCATAGTCAAAAGTTCGAAAACGTAAAAAAAATATTTCGTAAATTGCCGTTAAAGTAGCGTACTATTATTCGCAGCATGTAGAGGTCATAGGTCAATTCAAGAAGTTACTCCTACAAACGCTATCAAGTTTAAAACAGTGTCAAACATGAAATAGTCGCCAATTCAAGTATATTTCAAATTGCGTAAGTAGTAGTGTGGGTAGGTGAAGAGACAAAGTTTAAAGTCAAGCTCAGTCGGGCCTGGTTAGTTCTTGCATGGGAGACTACCTGAGAAAACAAGCAAGGGAATTGTTTTTTGGTTTCATCACATACATATCAAACATATGACAAAATGTTCGTGCGTCTTTTTTTTACTGTGATGTAAATTATTTTTAGTAGAAAAACATGGAAATTTAGGCATGTTTTCAAGTTCATGAACATTTTTCCAATTTCTCTATTATTTTTGGAGATCAAGTTGGTGATGATGTCGGCACATAGTGGGGTTTGACCTGTTAACATACCGTGAAAAGTCGTACAAAGTGAACGCAAAGTTGTGCAAAGTGATTGGAAAGTTTGTAGATATATTTGTATGCTTGACCTAACTTGTTGGCATATAGAAACCCGCAGTTGTAAAGTCAAATAAATGAATAAAAGCGAGATGAAAACAGCCTATATAAGCAGAGTATCACATGAGCTGACTGGCCGTAAAAATGATAGAAAACAGCATGCAAAGTTGGTAAAAGTGTACGAAACGTTGGCGGAGTTACATGTATATTTAACCTAAGTCATAGGAATGCCAACCCCGCAGTTAAATTTCGAAAACATTAAGTAAAGGTCAAGAAGATGCCAGACATATAAGCAGATTATCGCAACTGCAAACCGAAAATCGAAGACAAACTGCTTGCAAAGTTTTGAAAAGCGATTGCAAAGTTTGTAGATTCGTTTGGGAATGTTGCATATGATATTATATTGACGGGTTCCATAGTCAAAAGTTCGAAAACGTAAAAAAAATATTTCGTAAATTGCCGTTAAAGTAGCGTACTATTATTCGCAGCATGTAGAGGTCATAGGTCAATTCAAGAAGTTACTCGTACAAACGCTATCAAGTTTAAAACAGTGTCAAACATGAAATAGTCGCCAATTCAAGTATATTTCAAATTGCGTAAGCAGTAGTGTGGGTAGGTGAAGAGACAAAGTTTAAAGTCAAGCTCAGTCGGGCCTGGTTAGTTCTTGCATGGGAGACTGCCTGAGAAAACAAGCTAGGGAATTGTTTTTTGGTTTCATCACATACATATCAAACATATGACAAAATGTTCGTGCGTCTTTTTTTTACTGTGATGTAAATTATTTTTAGTAGAAAAACATGGAAATTTAGGCATGTTTTCAAGTTCATGAACATTTTTCCAATTTCTCTATTATTTTTGGAGATCAAGTTGGTGATGATGTCGGCACATAGTGGGGTTTGACCTGTTAACATACCGTGAAAAGTCGTACAAAGTGAACGCAAAGTTGTGCAAAGTGATTGGAAAGTTTGTAGATATATTTGTATGCTTGACCTAACTTGTTGGCATATAGAAACCCGCAGTTGTAAAGTCAAATAAATGAATAAAAGCGAGATGAAAACAGCCTATATAAGCAGAGTATCACATGAGCTGACTGGCCGTAAAAATAATAGAAAACAGCATGCAAATTTGGTAAAAGAGTACGAAACGTTGGCGGAGTGACATGTATATTTAACCTATGTCATTGGAATGCCAACCCCGCAGTTAAATTTCGAAAACATTAAGTAAAAGTCAAGAAAATACCAGATATATAAGCAGATTATGGCAACTGCAAACCGAAAATCGAAGACAAACTGCTTGCAAAGTTTTGAAAAACGATTGCAAAGTTTGTAGATTCGATTGGGAATGTTACATATGATATTATATTGACGGGTTCCATAGTCAAAAGTTCGAAAACGTAAAACAATATTTCGTAAATTGCCGTTAAAGTAGCGTACTATTATTCGCAGCATGTAGAGGTCATAGGTCAATTCAAGAAGTTGCTCGTACAAACGCTATCAAGTTTAAAACAATGTCAAACATGAACTAGTCGCCAATTCAAGTATATTTCAAATTGCGTAAGCAGTAGTGTGGGTAGGTGAAGAGACAATGTTTAAAGTCTAGCTCAGTCGGGCCTGGTTAGTTCTTGCATGGGAGACTGCCTGAGAAAACCAGCTAGGGAAATTTTTTTTGGTTTCATCACATACATATCAAACATATGACAAAATGTTCGTGCATCTTTTTTTCACTGTGATGTAAATTATTTTTAGTAGAAAAACATGGAAATTTAGGCATGTTTTCAAGTTCAAGAACATTTTTCCAATTTCTCTATTATTTTTGGAGATCAAGTTGGTGATGATGTCGGCACATAGTGGGGTTTGACCTGTTAACGTAGCGTGAAAAGTCGTACAAAGTGAACGAAAAGTTGTGCAAAGTGATATGAAAGTTTGTAGATATATTTGTATGCTTGACCTAACTTGTTGGCATATAGAAACCCGCAGTTGTAAAGTCAAATAAATGAATAAAAGCGAGATGAAAACAGCCTATATAAGCAGAGTATCACATGAGCTGACTGGCCGTAAAAATGATAGAAAACAGCATGCAAAGTTGGTAAAAGTGTACGAAACGTTGGCGGAGTTACATGTATATTTAACCTAAGTCATAGGAATGCCAACCCCGCAGTTAAATTTCGAAAACATTAAGTAAAGGTCAAGAAGATGCCAGACATATAAGCAGATTATCGCAACTGCAAACCGAAAATCGAAGACAAACTGCTTGCAAAGTTTTGAAAAGCGATTGCAAAGTTTGTAGATTCGTTTGGGAATGTTGCATATGATATTATATTGACGGGTTCCATAGTCAAAAGTTCGAAAACGTAAAAAAAATATTTCGTAAATTGCCGTTAAAGTAGCGTACTATTATTCGCAGCATGTAGAGGTCATAGGTCAATTCAAGAAGTTACTCGTACAAACGCTATCAAGTTTAAAACAGTGTCAAACATGAAATAGTCGCCAATTCAAGTATATTTCAAATTGCGTAAGCAGTAGTGTGGGTAGGTGAAGAGACAATGTTTAAAGTCAAGCTCAGTCGGGCCTGGTTAGTTCTTGCATGGGAGACTGCCTGAGAAAACAAGCTAGGGAATTTTTTTTTTGGTTTCATCACATACATATCAAACATATGACAAAATGTTCGTGCGTCTTTTTTTTACTGTGATGTAAATTATTTTTAGTAGAAAAACATGGAAATTTAGGCATGTTTTCAAGTTCATGAACATTTTTCCAATTTCTCTATTATTTTTGGAGATCAAGTTGGTGATGATGTCGGCACATAGTGGGGTTTGACCTGTTAACATACCGTGAAAAGTCGTACAAAGTGAACGCAAAGTTGTGCAAAGTGATTGGAAAGTTTGTAGATATATTTGTATGCTTGACCTAACTTGTTGGCATATAGAAACCCGCAGTTGTAAAGTCAAATAAATGAATAAAAGCGAGATGAAAACAGCCTATATAAGCAGAGTATCACATGAGCTGACTGGCCGTAAAAATGATAGAAAACAGCATGCAAAGTTGGTAAAAGTGTACGAAACGTTGGCGGAGTTACATGTATATTTAACCTAAGTCATAGGAATGCCAACCCCGCAGTTAAATTTCGAAAACATTAAGTAAAGGTCAAGATGATGCCAGACATATAAGCAGATTATCGCAACTGCAAACCGAAAATCGAAGACAAACTGCTTGCAAAGTTTTGAAAAGCGATTGCAAAGTTTGTAGATTCGTTTGGGAATGTTGCATATGATATTATATTGACGGGTTCCATAGTCAAAAGTTCGAAAACGTAAAAAAAATATTTCGTAAATTGCCGTTAAAGTAGCGTACTATTATTCGCAGCATGTAGAGGTCATAGGTCAATTCAAGAAGTTACTCGTACAAACGCTATCAAGTTTAAAACAGTGTCAAACATGAAATAGTCGCCAATTCAAGTATATTTCAAATTGCGTAAGCAGTAGTGTGGGTAGGTGAAGAGACAAAGTTTAAAGTCAAGCTCAGTCGGGCCTGGTTAGTTCTTGCATGGGAGACTGCCTGAGAAAACAAGCTAGGGAATTGTTTTTTGGTTTCATCACATACATATCAAACATATGACAAAATGTTCGTGCGTCTTTTTTTTACTGTGATGTAAATTATTTTTAGTAGAAAAACATGGAAATTTAGGCATGTTTTCAAGTTCATGAACATTTTTCCAATTTCTCTATTATTTTTGGAGATCAAGTTGGTGATGATGTCGGCACATAGTGGGGTTTGACCTGTTAACATACCGTGAAAAGTCGTACAAAGTGAACGCAAAGTTGTGCAAAGTGATTGGAAAGTTTGTAGATATATTTGTAAGCTTGACCTAACTTGTTGGCATATAGAAACCCGCAGTTGTAAAGTCAAATAAATGAATAAAAGCGAGATGAAAACAGCCTATATAAGCAGAGTATCACATGAGCTGACTGGCCGTAAAAATAATAGAAAACAGCATGCAAATTTGGTAAAAGTGTACGAAACGTTGGCGGAGTGACATGTATATTTAACCTATGTCATTGGAATGCCAACCCCGCAGTTAAATTTCGAAAACATTAAGTAAAAGTCAAGAAAATACCAGATATATAAGCAGATTATGGCAACTGCAAACCGAAAATCGAAGACAAACTGCTTGCAAAGTTTTGAAAAACGATTGCAAAGTTTGTAGATTCGATTGGGAATGTTACATATGATATTATATTGACGGGTTCCATAGTCAAAAGTTCGAAAACGTAAAACAATATTTCGTAAATTGCCGTTAAAGTAGCGTACTATTATTCGCAGCATGTAGAGGTCATAGGTCAATTCAAGAAGTTGCTCGTACAAACGCTATCAAGTTTAAAACAATGTCAAACATGAACTAGTCGCCAATTCAAGTATATTTCAAATTGCGTAAGCAGTAGTGTGGGTAGGTGAAGAGACAATGTTTAAAGTCTAGCTCAGTCGGGCCTGGTTAGTTCTTGCATGGGAGACTGCCTGAGAAAACCAGCTAGGGAAATTTTTTTTGGTTTCATCACATACATATCAAACATATGACAAAATGTTCGTGCATCTTTTTTTCACTGTGATGTAAATTATTTTTAGTAGAAAAACATGGAAATTTAGGCATGTTTTCAAGTTCAAGAACATTTTTCCAATTTCTCTATTATTTTTGGAGATCAAGTTGGTGATGATGTCGGCACATAGTGGGGTTTGACCTGTTAACGTAGCGTGAAAAGTCGTACAAAGTGAACGAAAAGTTGTGCAAAGTGATATGAAAGTTTGTAGATATATTTGTATGCTTGACCTAACTTGTTGGCATATAGAAACCCGCAGTTGTAAAGTCAAATAAATGAATAAAAGCGAGATGAAAACAGCCTATATAAGCAGAGTATCACATGAGATGACTGGCCGTAAAAATGATAGAAAACAGCATGCAAAGTTGGTAAAAGTGTACGAAACGTTGGCGGGGTTACATGTATATTTAACCTAAGTCATTGGAATCCCAACCCCGCAGTTAAATTTCGAAAACATTAAGTAATTGTCTGGAAAATGCCAGATATATAAGCAGATTATCGCATCTGCAAACCGAAAATCGAAGACAAACTGCTTTCAAAGTTTTGAAAAACGATTGCAAAGTTTGTAGATTCGTTTGGAAATGTTACATATGATATTATATTGACGGGTTCCATAGTCAAAAGTTCGAAAACTTAAAACAATATTTCGTAAATTGCCGTAAAGTAGCGTACTATTATTCGCAGCATGTAGAGGTCATAGGTCAATTCAAGAAGTTGCTCGTACAAACGCTATCAAGTTTAAAACAGTGTCAAACATGAACTAGTCGCCAATTCAATTATATTTCAAATTGCGTAAGCAGTAGTGTGGGTAGGTGAAGAGACAATGTTTAAAGTCAAGCTCAGTCGGGCCTGGTTAGTTCTTGCATGGGAGACTGCCTGAGAAAACCAGCTAGGGAAATTTTTTTTGGTTTCATCACATACATATCAAACATATGACAAAATGTTCGTGCATCTTTTTTTCACTGTGATGTAAATTATTTTTAGTAGAAAAACATGGAAATTTAGGCATGTTTTCAAGTTCAAGAACATTTTTCCAATTTCTCTATTATTTTTGGAGATCAAGTTGGTGATGATGTCGGCACATAGTGGGGTTTGACCTGTTAACGTAGCGTGAAAAGTCGTACAAAGTGAACGAAAAGTTGTGCAAAGTGATATGAAAGTTTGTAGATATATTTGTATGCTTGACCTAACTTGTTGGCATATAGAAACCCGCAGTTGTAAAGTCAAATAAATGAATAAAAGCGAGATGAAAACAGCCTATATAAGCAGAGTATCACATGAGATGACTGGCCGTAAAAATGATAGAAAACAGCATGCAAAGTTGGTAAAAGTGTACGAAACGTTGGCGGGGTTACATGTATATTTAACCTAAGTCATTGGAATCCCAACCCCGCAGTTAAATTTCGAAAACATTAAGTAATTGTCTGGAAAATGCCAGATATATAAGCAGATTATCGCATCTGCAAACCGAAAATCGAAGACAAACTGCTTTCAAAGTTTTGAAAAACGATTGCAAAGTTTGTAGATTCGTTTGGAAATGTTACATATGATATTATATTGACGGGTTCCATAGTCAAAAGTTCGAAAACTTAAAACAATATTTCGTAAATTGCCGTAAAGTAGCGTACTATTATTCGCAGCATGTAGAGGTCATAGGTCAATTCAAGAAGTTGCTCGTACAAACGCTATCAAGTTTAAAACAGTGTCAAACATGAACTAGTCGCCAATTCAAGTATATTTCAAATTGCGTAAGCAGTAGTGTGGGTAGGTGAAGAGACAATGTTTAAAGTCAAGCTCAGTCGGGCCTGGTTAGTTCTTGCATGGGAGACTGCCTGAGAAAACCAGCTAGGGAAATTTTTTTTGGTTTCATCACATACATATCAAACATATGACAAAATGTTCGTGCATCTTTTTTTCACTGTGATGTAAATTATTTTTAGTAGAAAAACATGGAAATTTAGGCATGTTTTCAAGTTCAAGAACATTTTTCCAATTTCTCTATTATTTTTGGAGATCAAGTTGGTGATGATGTCGGCACATAGTGGGGTTTGACCTGTTAACGTAGCGTGAAAAGTCGTACAAAGTGAACGAAAAGTTGTGCAAAGTGATATGAAAGTTTGTAGATATATTTGTATGCTTGACCTAACTTGTTGGCATATAGAAACCCGCAGTTGTAAAGTCAAATAAATGAATAAAAGCGAGATGAAAACAGCCTATATAAGCAGAGTATCACATGAGATGACTGGCCGTAAAAATGATAGAAAACAGCATGCAAAGTTGGTAAAAGTGTACGAAACGTTGGCGGGGTTACATGTATATTTAACCTAAGTCATTGGAATCCCAACCCCGCAGTTAAATTTCGAAAACATTAAGTAATTGTCTGGAAAATGCCAGATATATAAGCAGATTATCGCATCTGCAAACCGAAAATCGAAGACAAACTGCTTTCAAAGTTTTGAAAAACGATTGCAAAGTTTGTAGATTCGTTTGGAAATGTTACATATGATATTATATTGACGGGTTCCATAGTCAAAAGTTCGAAAACTTAAAACAATATTTCGTAAATTGCCGTAAAGTAGCGTACTATTATTCGCAGCATGTAGAGGTCATAGGTCAATTCAAGAAGTTGCTCGTACAAACGCTATCAAGTTTAAAACAGTGTCAAACATGAACTAGTCGCCAATTCAAGTATATTTCAAATTGCGTAAGCAGTAGTGTGGGTAGGTGAAGAGACAATGTTTAAAGTCAAGCTCAGTCGGGCCTGGTTAGTTCTTGCATGGGAGACTGCCTGAGAAAACCAGCTAGGGAAATTTTTTTTGGTTTCATCACATACATATCAAACATATGACAAAATGTTCGTGCATCTTTTTTTCACTGTGATGTAAATTATTTTTAGTAGAAAAACATGGAAATTTAGGCATGTTTTCAAGTTCAAGAACATTTTTCCAATTTCTCTATTATTTTTGGAGATCAAGTTGGTGATGATGTCGGCACATAGTGGGGTTTGACCTGTTAACGTAGCGTGAAAAGTCGTACAAAGTGAACGAAAAGTTGTGCAAAGTGATTGGAAAGTTTGTAGATATATTTGTATGCTTGACCTAACTTGTTGGCATATAGAAACCCGCAGTTGTAAAGTCAAATAAATGAATAAAAGCGAGATGAAAACAGCCTATATAAGCAGAGTATCACATGAGCTGACTGGCCGTAAAAATAATAGAAAACAGCATGCAAAGTTGGTAAAAGTGTACGAAACGTTGGCGGAGTGACATGTATATTTAACCTATGTCATTGGAATGCCAACCCCGCAGTTAAATTTCGAAAACATTAAGTAAAAGTCAAGAAAATACCAGATATATAAGCAGATTATGGCAACTGCAAACCGAAAATCGAAGACAAACTGCTTGCAAAGTTTTGAAAAACGATTGCAAAGTTTGTAGATTCGATTGGGAATGTTACATATGATATTATATTGACGGGTTCCATAGTCAAAAGTTCGAAAACGTAAAACAATATTTCGTAAATTGCCGTTAAAGTAGCGTACTATTATTCGCAGCATGTAAAGGTCATAGGTCAATTCAAGAAGTTACTCGTACAAACGCTATCAAGTTTAAAACAGTGTCAAACATGAAATAATCGCCAATTCAAGTGTATTTCAAATTGCGTAAGCAGTAGTGTTGGTAGGTGAAGAGACAAAGTTTAAAGTCAAGCTCAGTCGGGCCTGGTTAGTTCTTGCATGGGAGACTGCCTGAGAAAACCAGCTAGGGAATTTTTTTTTGGTTTCATCACATACATATCAAACATATGACAAAATGTTCGTGCATCTTTTTTTCACTGTGATGTAAATTATTTTTAGTAGAAAAACATGGAAATTTAGGCATGTTTTCAAGTTCATGAACATTTTTCCAATTTCTCTATTATTTCATTGCCAGAAATGGACAATAGAATATGGTCAAGTAGCGATTTCCTGTCTATCCCAGTGTAGTGACTACAATTACATGCAAAATTATTCAAGACAACAAATGATGTCACAGACTTTAAAGGTCCATTGTTCAGCCTAATGAGGGTCTATTGTTATGTTAAGTAGTTCACAGCTTGGGGTTGGGAATAATAATAAGTGAGGTAATCTTTTGTTTCCTTTGTTCTGTGCCCACTTAGTCTCTTATCAGTAGGCAGTTAGATTCAGTGTGCAAACATATCTCTGGCTGTCATCATGTCGCATATTGCTGGTATAAGAAAGTTGGGAGGAGTTACATTGTATTTGTTAGCTGATCATACGAAGTCATCTAATAAATGGTTGTGGTTGCCAGAGGATGAGATACCCCTTGGTACACTCTTAAGGTGGCAGTCAAGACATCCACCAGCGAGATGCCTAATACAAGAATCTGTGGACAGACTAATCTTCATGGTGAGGCAAGCACTTAGTGCCCCATTAAAAGCAGTATATTCAGAGACCATTCCTATGCGTCGGGATGTTTATGAATTTTTATTTGGTGGGGATACTGGTATCCAGCAGTACAGGAAACGTCTACATCGTTTTGATCCCTGCGATAAAAACATTTTCATTCCGTCATACTTTCCAGATGGATGGTCTGAATATACCACATCTTTGGGCACTAAATGCAAAGTGAGCAACATAGAGATGCGGGCTATTCTAAAGGCGAGCAAGCCCCACATTTATGTGAGTGAAAAAGATGTCACAAAGGAGGTGTACAGAATGGAATGCATAGCTGTTAGAATAAGCAAAGACTGGTGCTAGTGGACTGTTCACACAAACAAAACTGCCCTTTTCAGGGCCACCACATACTCCAAAAAGAGAACTACTGTTGTTGCGTTTGAAATTGTTTTTATGTAATAAATTATTAAAATAAAACATGTTTCAACCATTTTTAACACCCCCACTCCAAGTGCACAATATTTAGTATAAATCACTCTAGTTTCAATCCTTTAATAAGTCTCTCCTGAAGTGTCCTCTTATTTCCAGATACTCCAAGGTGATTGGTTCGGCACTGTTCTTTCAAAGCCAGGACAGTCATTTTTAAAACATCTGCTCTGGAAAGAGGAGTAGCAGACTCTGTGGCTGCACCTTCCATAACTGGAGAGCTTGCTTCATTGTCACTGGGTGCTGAAGGCGTTAAAACCCGGTCTGTAAAATCTGGTAGTGAAACTTCACATGTGGACACATTAGTACTACTGATGCAGGGTCTTGTGTTTCTTAAACTGTAAATACCTTCACTCCAGTAATTTTGCGTCCTTTTACAGTATTCTCTGCTTTTTCTGCGCATAGAGCACAGAGCATCTTGTCTACTCTCCGACAGTAAAATATCGGCTGGGGCATCTGCTTTGTTACTTCTTCTAAAGTAAACCTTTCTTCCTTCATCATTGTTTTTCTCAACACCTGTAATAGAATTAATACATATAGTTCAAATTATACAATTACTACAATTAATTAAGTGTTTTGTTTATGTTGAAATACCATATTCGTTCTATGACAATCACATCACACCTACTGCATTTACTGCAATAAAGCAAATATGGTAGAGCCAAAATTTATTTGATGTACATCTCTGATGTATGTACATCAACCAAAAATTAGCTGTATGATGATCACTAAATCACTAAAAAAAATTGTAAACATCTCAAATTTACGTAAATACATGCGCTACTATTAGTAGCAAAATATAGTTTAGTGCAACTCCTAGTAAAACAAGAAACACTAAATAATAAGGCTGATATTGACATATTTCAGACAAGTTCAGATTTATTAAAACAACATTGAAGGAATATTGTCTGAATTACAAAAATTAACTTGCCTTGCCCAGTAAACAGTGTGATATCTCCATGTATCTTCATCATCATTGGTACATGATATGCCAATATATGCATGTAAGGAGTAATTCGTTCCTTCTGGTAACCTGTGCATTTTGTCGATAAAGACTGGAACAGCCTGATCCACTCCTTAGCTTTTTCTTGAAACATGGCATAATCAGGTTTTGATTTCATTAGCTCATAGAGCTTACTGAATTCCTAAAATTAAAAAAGTCAAGTCAAGATTGTATTCAATACAGGTGGTATGAAATGATTCAAAATAGTTTACAATCAAAAGGGGTGTTACCACAGTCACGTGTGAGCACATCCTCCTATGTCATACTCTAGATTTGGATCATTAGAAGCAGGTGCTTTGCAGGATAGATTGAAGGGGTCAGTGTTTTATAAGTTTAAGTGCAATTTTTATTCAGGAAATGTTTGATAAACAACAGACTGTAATCAGTCAACGCGCATTCCAGATGTACATGTCACGAAAAGATAAATTACTGACTATCCAACCACATGCACCAATACAGTTTGATAAACAATTATTTATGTAAGAATTGTTTTTATTTCATTGAATCCATTGTATTTACCTACTTATTAAATTATTGTCACAAGATGATTAAGGCATATAGCCGATGAGCATACACCAGTGTCTTAAAAGTATGGCAAGCTTCAAGTCGCACACATCCCATGAGCCCATTTCATACACTGTTATAAATGCATTGATAAGTACTGACCTGCCATATAGTCTTAACTGTAGCTGATGTTTCTGGTCTTAAAAATCCTTCAAAATACTCTGGTAGTGTCTTTAATAGTTTTTTCTTACTATCACCTGTCAGACTTGTCCAATCAAGTTCAGCAGATCCTTTTTTCTGCCATATTGAAAAAGTCACATGCACCTTATTATTGACAGCATCAAGAAGTGCTTTTAATGAATTTTTCTTCTCCTACAAAGAAAACAGACAATAGGATATGTTTTGAAATGACATAGTGACGGGCAAAATAATTGCATGACCAATGTCACCAAACCCTTTCTACAATGACTGTGACCGTCATACAATTAATGGTGTTGTGAGAATTACCTCCTACAGTAAAATAGTGCATTCAAGGCATTAAGTAGGTCCAGCATGTATCTCCTGAAAACATACCTTGGAAGTTTCATAATTATGAATCAAAAATGCATGAAATAACTTACATTTAAGTCTAGTTCATGGCATTCTAATACCACTGCTCTAATCAGAATATCCATTATCCTTAGTAAAAGATGTAGCTCATCAACCGCAACATTTTTCAATGGGATATTGAATAATGGGTCTTGATAAATGGAGAAATCACCTTTCAAGCGGATTAAACTGTCCAAATCTCTGCAATGTGGTGGCTCATTCCAGAAATCATTGTGTTTACTCATATCGTGTCTGAAATAAGAGATTGATTGTAATTACTTGTATATATATTCATGAATGCAGATGATGAATAAATTCATGGCAAAACCATGATTGGTAATACAAGTATTCATATAGGAATGTGATGAACTAAATATAACATTGAATTAAGCTATAAGATCTTGTGCAGGATGCAAGATCAGGTCCAAGGTTAGAATGTATATACAGGAACAACAAGTTCAATACTGTGCATCTCTGAACAAAATAGCGATATGAATCATGTCATTTAGCTGTCAGTCATAAAAAAGGAGTTAAATTTATACTTCAAAACAAGTTACACTGTGTCTAGAAAACTGAATTGCTAAATTTGTTTGTAATGATGACCAGAGCAGATGAAAGGAAAAAGTAGTCTACCTTTGTATTCAGTCTAGTATTTAGATCAACATTATTATTTTACATTAACCCATTTGAACTGTATTTTTGTTGTGTAAACTGACTCGTACTAAATATGTTTTTATACAAAGATGCTGGATATTGCCGGTGTGTTATTTGTATACTCCAGTTATTGTGACAAATCATTCCCGGGTGACTCACTAGTGTTTATTTTGATAATATTTGTTGGGTATAACTTGCCATGCTACCAATTGACATTTGTATACCTAGCAGTTCAGTAGCCAAAAAGGAAACCAGACACCCAGACTTAATTCAGAGATTCACAAACAACACCCCTGAAATCTGAATTCTGTCACAATACTATTTACTGAGCAAGATCCCACATCGAATACAGAACTGAATTTGATAATTTAACATGAAATGATGTTGGACTCTTACCTCTCATCTTTTGAACAATAACACCAGGCACAAGCATAGTTACTGGTTGCTCCTTTCAAACCTAATACCATCAATATAAACTAGAGAAAATAATATTTAGAATAAAATTGAAATTATCATCAAATAGTGTATTGTGTATAATTACAACAAAGCTATATTACTCAATTCCACTTAAAATGTGTCTTCATGAGAAGGGTAAATGTACCTTATAATCACCACCAAGATAAAAATCCAGGTCTACAGACTTCCCGTCAATTGTAATGGTTGGGTTGGACACCATCTCATTGACTGAAGTAATAGCATCTCTGAAGGAATCCCTTATTGTCTCATAGCACTCCTTCCCTTTGACACAAGCTATTGTATGGTTTCCTAGAAATAAATTCCCGATATTGTCATCCATGCCTACAACAATTCATAACATCTCCATGCAAACAATATCTACAACATGGAATGAAATGTACAGCAACAACAAATGCATTAAAGCCAGACCTATTTCAACCATACCTTGAGCACTCTTAACAAGATTTCCTCTATTGAGTATACTAAATGACAAAAAGTTGTAGTTGGCACTTCGCGACATTTGCGCACCATCACCACTTATTTTTACCTGAAAAAGATACGGTATGAATAAGTCTGTAAAATATGGAGCATGGAATATATACAGAACACAGCAACAGCATACAAATATGACAGCAATTTATATAAATTCATGCATACCTGTGTAAATATACCAGGAATTATTGAACACTTGCACAACTTAATTGTTTTGTGTTCATAAGAATTTTTGAATTCCAAACTTGAGAGCAGCAACAATAAAATATATGATATAATGGGTTTCATGAAGGCATGAAATTGTTTTAGGCCAGACCAAAACAATTACTTGTTCATCGGACCTGTGCATACCTATCATATCGCATTTTTGATTTTTTTAATTTGCATTAAAAATTCACTCGACTATTGGTGGCGCTGTTACGAGACTCTCGCAAAGTGCGACACTTCAGGCTGACAGATGTCTGTGCGTCTCCAAAATACTTTAATCTGATCAGTCGGCTGCTCTATTTATGACAGCAATGTCTACTGCTATCTTATCTGCATTGCTTCATAAAAAAGATTCTATTTTTGCACGTTTATGGTGTTTTTTTATTTAAATATGCACTTCATACATGACACACACAAGTTTCTGCTTCACTTGCAACTTTTGTCCACTTTCAACTTTTTTAAGCCCCCCCCCCCCAAAAAAAATCACTCTTCATTTCTGTTTTAAGCCAAAAAAAAAACTTTGCTCTTGCTTCCAACATTCGCCACTCAAAGGTTGTTACAAGAAATATCCGATGAACAAGAATTTTGTTTGGTCTGGCCTTACAGACATTTATCCCAACAGATAATACCTATACCTTACTCGATTTACTGCGATGAATGTTTTAAAGTAATTTGTTCACTGAACAAAAAAGTACAAGCAGTAACATTATTGATTGGCAAAGAGCGTTGAATAATGGAAGTGAGCAAGTGTCATAGAATAGGGTTAAAGGTTACCTGAGTTCTATACAGGTGGTATTCATTTGCTTGAGTTTGAAATCAATATTTAAAATTTATAAACAATCATGGATATTTCTATATATTTTATAAGGAACAAATCCATGCCTTCATGAAACCTGGTGTACATATATAATTTAATAAATCTGAGTTAATAGTATTGCAAACAAACACATACCTTAATAGTCCTCTGATCATTGTTTTCTTCACTCCAAAACTTTCTGATCTCTTTTCGAAGCAGGTCCTTGAAATTTCTCTGTGCACCATATCCTTCTGGGACCGGTTCAATGTGAGTAACGTCATTCAAATCTTTTCGACATTGCTTAATTAGATAACTTCTCGGCAGCTGCTTACCACAGGTTGTCATGGTCATTTCATGGTAGGCCTCGTTTGAAATGCAGAATTTATCTAACAAATGTTGCAGTTCAAATAACTCTATTAATTTGTCTTCAGACAAACTGGTCAATTTTTCGCTGGCAGCAACGTCAGGAACAGTATTGTTTCTTAGGCTTTCGGGTTGTATCTTTTCCTCCACAATGTTGTCCGCCACAAAATTAAAAATAACATCTGAATTTGTATCCGATGTTGCTGTGAGGTTTTGCACTGTAAGCCCAAAACTCTTCATAAACCAGAGTGAAACTTCTAGTTTAGACTTAAGTGTTTTCAATTTTCTTTTCTTCTGTTTCTCCTTGAGGTCACAAAGTTGCCTACCATTGCACAAACCTTTACCCTGTATTGTGTTTATATATTGTTCTAGGTGTTTGTTTACCAACTTTTCTTCGATGATTTGTTTTTTTGCGGTGTTCAAGTCTCTGACATTTTGCGACTGCATCTCATTCAGGTTCTTCAATTCTGTTTTGATATTGTTGTAGCTAACAATATCACTTCTGTAAATATGGATTTTCCATTCTTTTTCACGAGCTTCTTCCTTCTTTTTTGTGTTCTTGATGACTGAAAGTGCTTTTTTAACTTTCTGACTTCTTGTTCTTAACAGTGAACCAAGCCGAGGGGATTCTTTTTTCAAACAAACTGGATGACCTTCAATAGAAAGATCTAACAAGGCAACATACTGTAGCTCAATTTCATGGGTTGTCCCGCGGAGTTCATTCGCCCACTCTTCCAACGTTTTCCATTTCAGCTTTAATGCAAATAGCACATCAGAGTTGTCTTGTGAAGAACTAGTCACCTGACTGATGTTTGTGTCACTGAGCACTGCCTCAGAAAATTTCAGCCGACCGTACAACGATTCTAGATTATCAGACATTTCTAAAATAGAAAATAAATGTAATATATAAAAATATATATCATGCACATTTTTTAATTCTAATGTCTCTGAATTCTGTAAATGTTTACAAGAATTTTTTGAAAGGATGTGAAATGTTACCTAACAGACTGAAATGCTATGATATCTAATATTTAATCTGAAAATATTCTTGCTAATTTAAAGATTTTTTCTGAATTGTAGAATATGATCCTGTTAAATCCATAATTTTTTATGGCGGATTGTTTAGACATAGAAGTATATTATAGTATTAAAAAACAGTAAAGGGTCTATTCTCATTGTTTCAAGCTATGGTAATTATTATTAATAGAAAACCAAACATATACAAATAATTTTTGAAAGTTATTATGGGAGCAACACATTTCAGGGAATATTGAAGAATATAAAACAAAATTGCACACAAATTTGAGTAGGCAAGTCTTGTGGTTGAAAAGTTGAAACTGTTATTATTCCAACATAGTATAAAGTACTAGTAAGCATTATTTGGCGGCAGTTGTCAACCACCCAGGTGCTCCAAATAACGATTCAATAAATAGTATAATAAATACAATGTAACATACATACCTTCAATGATTAAAAAATCAAACTCCAGGCTAGATAGCACAATAAAAGTCAAGTAGTGATATTATGTAATAGCGGTGTAGACACAGTAGTGAACTGAAGAGAAATGACGACGTTGGTTGTGAATATCATTGTTGTCGTCGAAGGCGATTGATATGCAGATTACGTTTGTCTGACACATTACAAGACAAAAGTCGAGACTGTCGAAGAACAATACACAACTAACAGACAAACAGACGTCCTGATGAAACCCCTCTTTTAAAAAAAAGAGAAAAAACGATCGATTATCACAGCGATACCATATGTTGATCTCGTGGGCTGACCTTTAACACCGAAAGCAGTATGGCGATAGTGGTTCGCATTCGAAAGGTGGGGTGGTTTCACACGGAATAACGGACATAATTCGAAATAAATCTTTATTCAACTTACTTCCTGTTGTTAATTGGATTAAAACAGTTAGATATGCTTACAACTGGATCGCACATCTGAGTATAAAAAATCCAACATTTTCAACGCTAATTTGGGCTGCGAATACTGCGTGTACAACTGCGTCACCTACGTCGCCGAGTTCATTGAACCAGGAAGTGTGCAAAACGAAGCGAACAAATTTGAAGAGTCACTTACGTTACGGCATTTTCCTATTTTTAAAAATAGAGTTTGTCACACAAATACACATCGTCCATTGGTAATACACTGGGCCAGTGTAGGATTTATCATCAGGTTTTACGACAAGTTGGGCATTCAATGGTGGAGTTTTAATGGGAACACTTATGACCTATCGAAAGCTTGAAACGTCAACTGTTTATTACGAAGCGCACAAAAGAGAAAAAATGAAAAATATAAGCTCAAAATAATTGTTTTCTTTAATATATAGTTTATGCAATGCATTCTCTATGGCACATCCTGTGATGTTTATTTGACCGGGGAGCACTGGCCACGGGCGGAAGTCGGCCATCTTGTCCACCCATTTCTGGCAATGTTGGAGATCAAGTTGGTGATGATGTCGGCACATAGTGGGGTTTGACCAGTTAACGTACAGTGAAAAGTCGTACAAAGTGAACGCAAAGTTGTGCAAAGTGATTGGAAAGTTTGTAGATATATTTGTATGCTTGACCTAACTTGTTGGCATATAGAAACCCGCAGTTGTAAAGTCAAATAAATGAATAAAAGCAAGATGAAAACAGCCTATATAAGCAGAGTATCACATGAGATGACTGGCCGTAAAAATGATAGAAAACAGCATGCAAAGTTGGTAAAAGTGTACGAAACGTTGGCGGAGTTACATGTATATTTAACCTAAGTCATTGGAATGCCAACCCCGCAGTTAAATTTCGAAAACATTAAGTAAAAGTCAAGAAAATACCAGATATATAAGCAGATTATGGCAACTGCAAACCGAAAATCGAAGACAAACTGCTTGCAAAGTTTTGAAAAACGATTGCAAAGTTTGTAGATTCGTTTGGGAATGTTACATATGATATTATATTGACGGGTTCCATAGTCAAAAGTTCGAAAACGTAAAACAATATTTCGTAAATTGCCGTTAAAGTAGCGTACTATTATTCGCAGCATGTAGAGGTCATAGGTCAATTCAAGAAGTTACTCGTACAAACGCTATCAAGTTTAAAACAGTGTCAAACATGAAATAATCGCCAATTCAAGTGTATTTCAAATTGCGTAAGCAGTAGTGTTGGTAGGTGAAGAGACAAAGTTTAAAGTCAAGCTCAGTCGGGCCTGGTTAGTTCTTGCATGGGAGACTGCCTGAGAAAACCAGCTAGGGAATTTTTTTTTGGTTTCATCACATACATATCAAACATATGACAAAATGTTCGTGCATCTTTTTTTCACTGTGATGTAAATTATTTTTAGTAGAAAAACATGGAAATTTAGGCATGTTTTCAAGTTCATGAACATTTTTCCAATTTCTCTATTATTTTTGGAGATCAAGTCGGTGATGATGTCGGCACATAGTGGGGTTTGACCAGTTAACGTACAGTGAAAAGTCGTACAAAGTGAACGCAAAGTTGTGCAAAGTGATTGGAAAGTTTGTAGATATATTTGTATGCTTGACCTAACTTGTTGGCATATAGAAACCCGCAGTTGTAAAGTCAAATAAATGAATAAAAGCGAGATGAAAACAGCCTATATAAGCAGAGTATCACATGAGCTGACTGGCCGTAAAAATAATAGAAAACAGCATGCAAAGTTGGTAAAAGTGTACGAAACGTTGGCGGAGTGACATGTATATTTAACCTATGTCATTGGAATGCCAACCCCGCAGTTAAATTTCGAAAACATTAAGTAAAAGTCAAGAAAATACCAGATATATAAGCAGATTATGGCAACTGCAAACCGAAAATCGAAGACAAACTGCTTGCAAAGTTTTGAAAAACGATTGCAAAGTTTGTAGATTCGATTGGGAATGTTACATATGATATTATATTGACGGGTTCCATAGTCAAAAGTTCGAAAACGTAAAACAATATTTCGTAAATTGCCGTTAAAGTAGCGTACTATTATTCGCAGCATGTAAAGGTCATAGGTCAATTCAAGAAGTTACTCGTACAAACGCTATCAAGTTTAAAACAGTGTCAAACATGAAATAATCGCCAATTCAAGTGTATTTCAAATTGCGTAAGCAGTAGTGTTGGTAGGTGAAGAGACAAAGTTTAAAGTCAAGCTCAGTCGGGCCTGGTTAGTTCTTGCATGGGAGACTGCCTGAGAAAACCAGCTAGGGAATTTTTTTTTGGTTTCATCACATACATAT
This sequence comes from Saccoglossus kowalevskii, assembly GCF_978046115.1. NCBI lineage: Eukaryota > Metazoa > Hemichordata > Enteropneusta > Harrimaniidae > Saccoglossus > Saccoglossus kowalevskii. The sequence goes on along the minus strand of NC_140655.1, from coordinate 8,859,869 downwards.
CAAACATATGACAAAATGTTCGTGCATCTTTTTTTCACTGTGATGTAAATTATTTTTAGTAGAAAAACATGGAAATTTAGGCATGTTTTCAAGTTCATGAACATTTTTCCAATTTCTCTATTATTTTTGGAGATCAAGTTGGTGATGATGTCGGCACATAGTGGGGTTTGACCAGTTAACGTACAGTGAAAAGTCGTACAAAGTGAACGCAAAGTTGTGCAAAGTGATTGGAAAGTTTGTAGATATATTTGTATGCTTGACCTAACTTGTTGGCATATAGAAACCCGCAGTTGTAAAGTCAAATAAATGAATAAAAGCAAGATGAAAACAGCCTATATAAGCAGAGTATCACATGAGATGACTGGCCGTAAAAATGATAGAAAACAGCATGCAAAGTTGGTAAAAGTGTACGAAACGTTGGCGGAGTTACATGTATATTTAACCTAAGTCATTGGAATGCCAACCCCGCAGTTAAATTTCGAAAACATTAAGTAAAAGTCAAGAAAATACCAGATATATAAGCAGATTATGGCAACTGCAAACCGAAAATCGAAGACAAACTGCTTGCAAAGTTTTGAAAAACGATTGCAAAGTTTGTAGATTCGTTTGGGAATGTTACATATGATATTATATTGACGGGTTCCATAGTCAAAAGTTCGAAAACGTAAAACAATATTTCGTAAATTGCTGTTTAAGTAGCGTACTATTATTCGCAGCATGTAGAGGTCATAGGTCAATTCAAGAAGTTACTCGTACAAACGCTATCAAGTTTAAAACAGTGTCAAACATGAAATAATCGCCAATTCAAGTATATTTCAAATTGCGTAAGCAGTAGTGTGGGTAGGTGAAGAGACAAAGTTTAAAGTCAAGCTCAGTCGGGCCTGGTTAGTTCTTGCATGGGAGACTGCCTGAGAAAACCAGCTAGGGAATTTTTTTTTGGTTTCATCACATACATATCAAACATATGACAAAATGTTCGTGCATCTTTTTTTCACTGTAATGTCAATTATTTTTAGTAGAAAAACATAGAAATTTAGGCATTTTTTCAAGTTCATGAACATTTTTCCAATTTCTCTGTTATTTTTGGAGATCAAGTTGGTGATGATGTCGGCACATAGTGGGGTTTGACCTGTTAACGTACAGTGAAAAGTCGTACAAAGTGAACGCAAAGTTGTGCAAAGTGATTGGAAAGTTTGTAGATATATTTGTATGCTTGACCTAACTTGTTGGCATATAGAAACCCGCAGTTGTAAAGTCAAATAAATGAATAAAAGCGAGATGAAAACAGCCTATATAAGCAGAGTATCACATGAGCTGACTGACCGTAAAAATGATAGAAAACAACATGCAAAGTTGGTAAAAGCGTGCGAAACGTTGGCGGAGTTACATATATATTTAACCTAAGTCATGGGAATGCCAACTCCGCAGTTAAATTTCGAAAACATTAAGTAAAAGTCAAGAAAATGCCAGATATATAAGCAGATTATGGCAACGGCAAACCGAAAATCGAAGACAAACTGCTTGCAAAGTTTTTAAAAACGATTGCAAAATTTGTAGATTCGTTTGGGAATGTTACATATGATATTACATTGACGGGTTCCATAGTCAAAAGTTCGAAAACGTAAAACAATATTTCGTAAATTGCCGTTAAAGTAGCATACTATTAGTCTCATCATGTAGAGGTCATAGGTCAATTCAAGAAGTTACTCGTACAAACGCTATCAGGTTTAAAACAGTGTCAAACATGAAATAGTCGCCAGATCAAGCATATTTCAAATTGCGTAAGCAGTAGTGTGGGTAGGTGAAGAGACAAAGTTTAAAGTCAAGCTCAATCGGGCATGGTTAGTTCTTGAATGGGAGACTGCCTGAGAAAACCAGCTAGGGAATTTTTTTTGGTTTCATCACATACATATCAAACATATGAGACAACGTTCGTGCATCTTTTTTTCACTGTAATGTCAATTATTTTTAGTAGAAAAACATGGAAATTTAGGCATGTTTTCAAGTTCATGAACATTTTTCCAATTTCTCTGTTATTTTTGGAGATCAAGTTGGTGATGATGTTGGCACATAGTGGGGTTTGACCTGTTAACGTACCGTGAAAAGTCGTACAAAGTGAACGCAAAGTTGTGCAAAGTGATTGGAAAGTTTGTAGATATATTTGTATGCTTGACCTAAATTGCTGGCATATAGAAACCCGCAGTTGTAAAGTCAAATAAATGAATAAAAGCGAGATGAAAACAGCCTATATAAGCAGAGTATCACATGAGCTGACTGACCGTAAAAATGATAGAAAACAGCATGCAAAGTTGGTAAAAGCGTGCTAAACGTTGGCAGAGTTTCATGTATATTTAACCTAAGTCATTGGAATGCCAACCCCGCAGTTAAATTTCGAAAACATTAAGTAAAAGTCAAGAAAATGCCAGATATATAAGCAGATTATGGCAACTGCAAACCGTAAATCGAAGACAAACTTCTTTCAAAGATTTGAAAAGCGATTGCAAAGTTTGTAGATTCGTTTGGGAATGTTACATATTATATTATATTGACGGGTTCCATAGTCAAAAGTTCGAAACGTAAAACAATATTTCGTAAATTGCCGTTAAAGTAGCGTACTATTATTCGCAGCATGTAGAGGTCATAGGTCAATTCAAGAAGTTACTCGTACAAACGCTATCAGGTTTAAAACAGTGTCAAACATGAAATAGTCGCCAGATCGAGCATATTTCAAATTGCGTAAGCAGTAGTGTTAGTAGGTGAAGAGACACAGTTTCAAGTTAAGCTCTCTAGGGCATGGTTAGTTCTTGCATGGGAGACTGCCTGAGAAAACCAGCTAGGAAATTTTTTTTGGTTTCATCACATACATATCAAACATATGAGACAACGTTCGTGCATCTTTTTTCACTGTAATGTCAATTATCTTTAGTAGAAAAACATGGAAATTTAGGCATGTTTTCAAGTTCATGAACATTTTTCCAATTTCTCTGTTATTTTTGGAGATCAAGTTGGTGATGATGTCGGCACATAGTGGGGTTTGACCTGTTAACGTACCGTGAAAAGTCGTACAAACTGAACGCAAAGTTGTGCAAAGTGATTGGAAAGTTTGTAGATATATTTGTATGCTTGACCTAACTTGTTGGCATATAGAAACCCGCAGTTGGAAAGTCAAATGAATAAAAGCGAGATGAAAACAGCCTATATAAGCAGAGTATCACATGAGCTGACTGACCGTAAAAATGATAGAAAACAGCATGCAAAGTTGGTAAAAGCGTGCTAAACGTTGGCGGAGTTACATATATATTTAACCTAAGTCATGGGAATGCCAACTCCGCAGTTAAATTTCGAAAACATTAAGTAAAAGTCAAGAAAATGCCAGATATATAAGCAGATTATGGCAACGGCAAACCGAAAATCGAAGACAAACTGCTTGCAAAGTTTTTAAAAACGATTGCAAAATTTGTAGATTCGTTTGGGAATGTTACATATGATATTACATTGACGGGTTCCATAGTCAAAAGTTCGAAAACGTAAAACAATATTTCGTAAATTGCCGTTAAAGTAGCATACTATTAGTCTCATCATGTAGAGGTCATAGGTCAATTCAAGAAGTTACTCGTACAAACGCTATCAGGTTTAAAACAGTGTCAAACATGAAATAGTCGCCAGATCAAGCATATTTCAAATTGCGTAAGCAGTAGTGTGGGTAGGTGAAGAGACAAAGTTTAAAGTCAAGCTCAATCGGGCATGGTTAGTTCTTGAATGGGAGACTGCCTGAGAAAACCAGCTAGGGAATTTTTTTTGGTTTCATCACATACATATCAAACATATGAGACAACGTTCGTGCATCTTTTTTTCACTGTAATGTCAATTATTTTTAGTAGAAAAACATGGAAATTTAGGCATGTTTTCAAGTTCATGAACATTTTTCCAATTTCTCTGTTATTTTTGGAGATCAAGTTGGTGATGATGTTGGCACATAGTGGGGTTTGACCTGTTAACGTACCGTGAAAAGTCGTACAAAGTGAACGCAAAGTTGTGCAAAGTGATTGGAAAGTTTGTAGATATATTTGTATGCTTGACCTAAATTGCTGGCATATAGAAACCCGCAGTTGTAAAGTCAAATAAATGAATAAAAGCGAGATGAAAACAGCCTATATAAGCAGAGTATCACATGAGCTGACTGACCGTAAAAATGATAGAAAACAGCATGCAAAGTTGGTAAAAGCGTGCTAAACGTTGGCAGAGTTTCATGTATATTTAACCTAAGTCATTGGAATGCCAACCCCGCAGTTAAATTTCGAAAACATTAAGTAAAAGTCAAGAAAATGCCAGATATATAAGCAGATTATGGCAACTGCAAACCGTAAATCGAAGACAAACTTCTTTCAAAGATTTGAAAAGCGATTGCAAAGTTTGTAGATTCGTTTGGGAATGTTACATATTATATTATATTGACGGGTTCCATAGTCAAAAGTTCGAAACGTAAAACAATATTTCGTAAATTGCCGTTAAAGTAGCGTACTATTATTCGCAGCATGTAGAGGTCATAGGTCAATTCAAGAAGTTACTCGTACAAACGCTATCAGGTTTAAAACAGTGTCAAACATGAAATAGTCGCCAGATCGAGCATATTTCAAATTGCGTAAGCAGTAGTGTTAGTAGGTGAAGAGACACAGTTTCAAGTTAAGCTCTCTAGGGCATGGTTAGTTCTTGCATGGGAGACTGCCTGAGAAAACCAGCTAGGAAATTTTTTTTGGTTTCATCACATACATATCAAACATATGAGACAACGTTCGTGCATCTTTTTTCACTGTAATGTCAATTATCTTTAGTAGAAAAACATGGAAATTTAGGCATGTTTTCAAGTTCATGAACATTTTTCCAATTTCTCTGTTATTTTTGGAGATCAAGTTGGTGATGATGTCGGCACATAGTGGGGTTTGACCTGTTAACGTACCGTGAAAAGTCGTACAAAGTGAACGCAAAGTTGTGCAAAGTGATTGGAAAGTTTGTAGATATATTTGTATGCTTGACCTAACTTGTTGGCATATAGAAACCCGCAGTTGGAAAGTCAAATGAATAAAAGCGAGATGAAAACAGCCTATATAAGCAGAGTATCACATGAGCTGACTGACCGTAAAAATGATAGAAAACAGCATGCAAAGTTGGTAAAAGCGTGCTAAACGTTGGCGGAGTTTCATGTATATTTATCCTAAGTCATTTGAATGCCAACCCCGCAGTTAAATTTCGAAAACATTAAGTAAAAGTCAAGAAAATGCCAGATATATAAGCAGATTATGACAACTGCAAACCGTAAATCGAAGACAAACTGCTTTCAAAGTTTTGAAAGGCGATTGCAAAGTTTGTAGATTCGTTTGGGAATGTTACATATGATATTATACTGACGGGTTCCATAGTCAAAAGTTCGAAAACGTAAAACAATATTTCGTAAATTGTCGTTAAAGTAGCGTACTATTATTCGCAGCATGTAGAGGTCATAGGTCAATTCAAGAAGTTACTCGTACAAACGCTATCAGGTTTAAAACAGTGTCAAACATGAAATAGTCGCCAGATCGAGCATATTTCAAATTGCGTAAGCAGTAGTGTTGGTAGGTGAAGAGACAAAGTTTAAAGTCAAGCTCAATCGGGCATGGTTAGTTCTTGCATGGGAGACTGCCTGAGAAAACCAGCTAGGGAAACTTTTTTTGGTTTCATCACATACATATCAAACATATGAGACAACGTTCGTGCATCTTTTTTTCACTGTAATGTCAATTATTTTTAGTAGAAAAACATGGAAATTTAGGCATGTTTTCAAGTTCATGAACATTTTTCCAATTTCTCTGTTATTTTTGGAGATCAAGTTGGTGATGATGTCGGCACATGGTGGGGTTTGACCTGTTAACGTACCGTGAAAAGTCGTACAAAGTGAACGCAAAGTTGTGCAAAGTGATTGGAAAGTTTGTAGATATATTTGTATGCTTGACCTAACTTGTTGGCATATAGAAACCCGCAGTTGTAAAGTCAAATAAATGAATAAAAGCGAGATGAAAACAGCCTATATAAGCAGAGTATCACATGAGCTGACTGACCGTAAAAATGATAGAAAACAGCATGCAAAGTTGGTAAAAGCGTGCTAAACGTTGGCAGAGTTTCATGTATATTTAACCTAAGTCATTGGAATGCCAACCCCGCAGTTAAATTTCGAAAACATTAAGTAAAAGTCAAGAAAATGCCAGATATATAAGCAGATTATGGCAACTGCAAACCGTAAATCGAAGACAAACTTCTTTCAAAGATTTGAAAAGCGATTGCAAAGTTTGTAGATTCGTTTGGGAATGTTACATATTATATTATATTGACGGGTTCCATAGTCAAAAGTTCGAAACGTAAAACAATATTTCGTAAATTGCCGTTAAAGTAGCGTACTATTATTCGCAGCATGTAGAGGTCATAGGTCAATTCAAGAAGTTACTCGTACAAACGCTATCAGGTTTAAAACAGTGTCAAACATGAAATAGTCGCCAGATCGAGCATATTTCAAATTGCGTAAGCAGTAGTGTTAGTAGGTGAAGAGACACAGTTTCAAGTTAAGCTCTCTAGGGCATGGTTAGTTCTTGCATGGGAGACTGCCTGAGAAAACCAGCTAGGAAATTTTTTTTGGTTTCATCACATACATATCAAACATATGAGACAACGTTCGTGCATCTTTTTTCACTGTAATGTCAATTATCTTTAGTAGAAAAACATGGAAATTTAGGCATGTTTTCAAGTTCATGAACATTTTTCCAATTTCTCTGTTATTTTTGGAGATCAAGTTGGTGATGATGTCGGCACATAGTGGGGTTTGACCTGTTAACGTACCGTGAAAAGTCGTACAAAGTGAACGCAAAGTTGTGCAAAGTGATTGGAAAGTTTGTAGATATATTTGTATGCTTGACCTAACTTGTTGGCATATAGAAACCCGCAGTTGGAAAGTCAAATGAATAAAAGCGAGATGAAAACAGCCTATATAAGCAGAGTATCACATGAGCTGACTGACCGTAAAAATGATAGAAAACAGCATGCAAAGTTGGTAAAAGCGTGCTAAACGTTGGCGGAGTTTCATGTATATTTATCCTAAGTCATTTGAATGCCAACCCCGCAGTTAAATTTCGAAAACATTAAGTAAAAGTCAAGAAAATGCCAGATATATAAGCAGATTATGACAACTGCAAACCGTAAATCGAAGACAAACTGCTTTCAAAGTTTTGAAAGGCGATTGCAAAGTTTGTAGATTCGTTTGGGAATGTTACATATGATATTATACTGACGGGTTCCATAGTCAAAAGTTCGAAAACGTAAAACAATATTTCGTAAATTGTCGTTAAAGTAGCGTACTATTATTCGCAGCATGTAGAGGTCATAGGTCAATTCAAGAAGTTACTCGTACAAACGCTATCAGGTTTAAAACAGTGTCAAACATGAAATAGTCGCCAGATCGAGCATATTTCAAATTGCGTAAGCAGTAGTGTTAGTAGGTGAAGAGACACAGTTTCAAGTTAAGCTCTCTCGGGCATGGTTAGTTCTTGCATGGGAGACTGCCTGAGAAAACCAGCTAGGAAATTTTTTTTGGTTTCATCACATACATATCAAACATATGAGACAACGTTCGTGCATCTTTTTTCACTGTAATGTCAATTATCTTTAGTAGAAAAACATGGAAATTTAGGCATGTTTTCAAGTTCATGAACATTTTTCCAATTTCTCTGTTATTTTTGGAGATCAAGTTGGTGATGATGTCGGTACATAGTGGGGTTTGACCTGTTAACGTACCGTGAAAAGTCGTACAAAGTGAACGCAAAGTTGTGCAAAGTGATTGGAAAGTTTGTAGATATATTTGTATGCTTGACCTAACTTGTTGGCATATAGAAACCCGCAGTTGGAAAGTCAAATGAATAAAAGCGAGATGAAAACAGCCTATATAAGCAGAGTATCACATGAGCTGACTGACCGTAAAAATGATAGAAAACAGCATGCAAAGTTGGTAAAAGCGTGCTAAACGTTGGCGGAGTTTCATGTATATTTATCCTAAGTCATTTGAATGCCAACCCCGCAGTTAAATTTCGAAAACATTAAGTAAAAGTCAAGAAAATGCCAGATATATAAGCAGATTATGACAACTGCAAACCGTAAATCGAAGACAAACTGCTTTCAAAGTTTTGAAAGGCGATTGCAAAGTTTGTAGATTCGTTTGGGAATGTTACATATGATATTATACTGACGGGTTCCATAGTCAAAAGTTCGAAAACGTAAAACAATATTTCGTAAATTGTCGTTAAAGTAGCGTACTATTATTCGCAGCATGTAGAGGTCATAGGTCAATTCAAGAAGTTACTCGTACAAACGCTATCAGGTTTAAAACAGTGTCAAACATGAAATAGTCGCCAGATCGAGCATATTTCAAATTGCGTAAGCAGTAGTGTTGGTAGGTGAAGAGACAAAGTTTAAAGTCAAGCTCAATCGGGCATGGTTAGTTCTTGCATGGGAGACTGCCTGAGAAAACCAGCTAGGGAAACTTTTTTTGGTTTCATCACATACATATCAAACATATGAGACAACGTTCGTGCATCTTTTTTTCACTGTAATGTCAATTATTTTTAGTAGAAAAACATGGAAATTTAGGCATGTTTTCAAGTTCATGAACATTTTTCCAATTTCTCTGTTATTTTTGGAGATCAAGTTGGTGATGATGTCGGCACATGGTGGGGTTTGACCTGTTAACGTACCGTGAAAAGTCGTACAAAGTGAACGCAAAGTTGTGCAAAGTGATTGGAAAGTTTGTAGATATATTTGTATGCTTGACCTAACTTGTTGGCATATAGAAACCCGCAGTTGTAAAGTCAAATAAATGAATAAAAGCGAGATGAAAACAGCCTATATAAGCATAGTATCACATGAGCTGACTGACCGTAAAAATGATAGAAAACAGCATGCAAAGTAGGTAAAAGCGTGCGAAACGTTGGCGGAGTTACATATATATTTAACCTAAGTCATTGGAATGCCAACCCCGCAGTTAAATTTCGAAAACATTAAGTAAAAGTCAAGATAATGCCAGATATATAAGCAGATTATGGCAACGGCAAACCGAAAATCGAAGACAAACTGCTTGCAAAGTTTCGAAAAACGATTGCAAAATTTGTAGATTCGTTTGGGAATGTTACATATGATATTACATTGACGGGTTCCATAGTCAAAAGTTCGAAAACGTAAAACAATATTTCGTAAATTGCCGTTAAAGTAGCGTACTATTATTCGCAGCATGTAGAGGTCATAGGTCAATTCAAGAAGTTACTCGTACAAACGCTATCAGGTTTAAAACAGTGTCAAACATGAAATAGTCGCCAGATCAAGCATATTTCAAATTGCGTAAGCAGTAGTGTGGGTAGGTGAAGAGACAAAGTTTAAAGTCAAGCTCAATCGGGCATGGTTAGTTCTTGCATGGGAGACTGCCTGAGAAAACCAGCTAGGGAAATTTTTTTTGGTTTCATCACATACATATCAAACATATGAGACAACGTTCGTGCATCTTTTTTTCACAGTAATGTCAATTATTTTTAGTAGAAAAACATGGAAATTTAGGCATGTTTTCAAGTTCATGAACATTTTTCCAATTTCTCTGTTATTTTTGGAGATCAAGTTGGTGATGATGTCGGCACGTAGTGGGGTTTGACCTGTTAACGTACCGTGAAAAAGTCGTACAAAGAGAACGCAAAGTTGTGCATAGTGATTGGAAAGTTTGTAGATATATTTGTATGCTTGACCTAACTTGTTGGCATATAGGAACCCGCAGTTGTAAAGTCAAATAAATGAATAAAAGCGAGATGAAAACAGCCTATATAAGCAGAGTATCACATGAGCTGACTGACCGTAAAAATGATAGAATACAGCATGCAAAGTTGGTAAAAGCGTGCTAAACATTGGCGGAGTTTCATGTATATTTATCCTAAGTCATTTGAATGCCAACCCCGCAGTTAAATTTCGAAAACATTAAGTAAAAGTCAAGAAAATGCCAGATATATAAGCAGATTATGACAACTGCAAACCGTAAATCGAAGACAAACTGCTTTCAAAGTTTTGAAAGGCGATTGCAAAGTTTGTAGATTCGTTTGGGAATGTTACATATGATATTATACTGACGGGTTCCATAGTCAAAAGTTCGAAAACGTAAAACAATATTTCGTAAATTGTCGTTAAAGTAGCGTACTATTATTCGCAGCATGTAGAGGTCATAGGTCAATTCAAGAAGTTACTCGTACAAACGCTATCAGGTTTAAAACAGTGTCAAACATGAAATAGTCGCCAGATCGAGCATATTTCAAATTGCGTAAGCAGTAGTGTTGGTAGGTGAAGAGACAAAGTTCAAAGTCAAGCTCAATCGGGCATGGTTAGTTCTTGCATGGGAGACTGCCTGAGAAAACCAGCTAGGGAAACTTTTTTTGGTTTCATCACATACATATCAAACATATGAGACAACGTTCGTGCATCTTTTTTTCACTGTAATGTCAATTATTTTTAGTAGAAAAACATGGAAATTTAGGCATGTTTTCAAGTTCATGAACATTTTTCCAATTTCTCTGTTATTTTTGGAGATCAAGTTGGTGATGATGTCGGCACATGGTGGGGTTTGACCTGTTAACGTACCGTGAAAAGTCGTACAAAGTGAACGCAAAGTTGTGCAAAGTGATTGGAAAGTTTGTAGATATATTTGTATGCTTGACCTAACTTGTTGGCATATAGAAACCCGCAGTTGTAAAGTCAAATAAATGAATAAAAGCGAGATGAAAACAGCCTATATAAGCATAGTATCACATGAGCTGACTGACCGTAAAAATGATAGAAAACAGCATGCAAAGTAGGTAAAAGAGTGCGAAACGTTGGCGGAGTTTCATGTATATTTATCCTAAGTCATTTGAATGCCAACCCCGCAGTTAAATTTCGAAAACATTAAGTAAAAGTCAAGAAAATGCCAGATATATAAGCAGATTATGACAACTGCAAACCGTAAATCGAAGACAAACTGCTTTCAAAGTTTTGAAAGGCGATTGCAAAGTTTGTAGATTCGTTTGGGAATGTTACATATGATATTATACTGACGGGTTCCATAGTTAAAAGTTCGAAAACGTAAAACAATATTTCGTAAATTGTCGTTAAAGTAGCGTACTATTATTCGCAGCATGTAGAGGTCATAGGTCAATTCAAGAAGTTACTCGTACAAACGCTATCAGGTTTAAAACAGTGTCAAACATGAAATAGTCGCCAGATCGAGCATATTTCAAATTGCGTAAGCAGTAGTGTTGGTAGGTGAAGAGACAAAGTTTAAAGTCAAGCTCAATCGGGCATGGTTAGTTCTTGCATGGGAGACTGCCTGAGAAAACCAGCTAGGGAAACTTTTTTTGGTTTCATCACATACATATCAAACATATGAGACAACGTTCGTGCATCTTTTTTTCACTGTAATGTCAATTATTTTTAGTAGAAAAACATGGAAATTTAGGCATGTTTTCAAGTTCATGAACATTTTTCCAATTTCTCTGTTATTTTTGGAGATCAAGTTGGTGATGATGTCGGCACATGGTGGGGTTTGACCTGTTAACGTACCGTGAAAAGTCGTACAAAGTGAACGCAAAGTTGTGCAAAGTGATTGGAAAGTTTGTAGATATATTTGTATGCTTGACCTAACTTGTTGGCATATAGAAACCCGCAGTTGTAAAGTCAAATAAATGAATAAAAGCGAGATGAAAACAGCCTATATAAGCATAGTATCACATGAGCTGACTGACCGTAAAAATGATAGAAAACAGCATGCAAAGTAGGTAAAAGCGTGCGAAACGTTGGCGGAGTTTCATGTATATTTATCCTAAGTCATTTGAATGCCAACCCCGCAGTTAAATTTCGAAAACATTAAGTAAAAGTCAAGAAAATGCCAGATATATAAGCAGATTATGACAACTGCAAACCGTAAATCGAAGACAAACTGCTTTCAAAGTTTTGAAAGGCGATTGCAAAGTTTGTAGATTCGTTTGGGAATGTTACATATGATATTATACTGACGGGTTCCATAGTCAAAAGTTCGAAAACGTAAAACAATATTTCGTAAATTGTCGTTAAAGTAGCGTACTATTATTCGCAGCATGTAGAGGTCATAGGTCAATTCAAGAAGTTACTCGTACAAACGCTATCAGGTTTAAAACAGTGTCAAACATGAAATAGTCGCCAGATCGAGCATATTTCAAATTGCGTAAGCAGTAGTGTTGGTAGGTGAAGAGACAAAGTTTAAAGTCAAGCTCAATCGGGCATGGTTAGTTCTTGCATGGGAGACTGCCTGAGAAAACCAGCTAGGGAAACTTTTTTTGGTTTCATCACATACATATCAAACATATGAGACAACGTTCGTGCATCTTTTTTTCACTGTAATGTCAATTATTTTTAGTAGAAAAACATGGAAATTTAGGCATGTTTTCAAGTTCATGAACATTTTTCCAATTTCTCTGTTATTTTTGGAGATCAAGTTGGTGATGATGTCGGCACATGGTGGGGTTTGACCTGTTAACGTACCGTGAAAAGTCGTACAAAGTGAACGCAAAGTTGTGCAAAGTGATTGGAAAGTTTGTAGATATATTTGTATGCTTGACCTAACTTGTTGGCATATAGAAACCCGCAGTTGTAAAGTCAAATAAATGAATAAAAGCGAGATGAAAACAGCCTATATAAGCATAGTATCACATGAGCTGACTGACCGTAAAAATGATAGAAAACAGCATGCAAAGTAGGTAAAAGCGTGCGAAACGTTGGCGGAGTTACATATATATTTAACCTAAGTCATTGGAATGCCAACCACGCAGTTAAATTTCGAAAACATTAAGTAAAAGTCAAGATAATGCCAGATATATAAGCAGATTATGGCAACGGCAAACCGAAAATCGAAGACAAACTGCTTGCAAAGTTTCGAAAAACGATTGCAAAATTTGTAGATTCGTTTGGGAATGTTACATATGATATTACATTGACGGGTTCCATAGTCAAAAGTTCGAAAACGTAAAACAATATTTCGTAAATTGCCGTTAAAGTAGCGTACTATTATTCGCAGCATGTAGAGGTCATAGGTCAATTCAAGAAGTTACTCGTACAAACGCTATCAGGTTTAAAACAGTGTCAAACATGAAATAGTCGCCAGATCAAGCATATTTCAAATTGCGTAAGCAGTAGTGTGGGTAGGTGAAGAGACAAAGTTTAAAGTCAAGCTCAATCGGGCATGGTTAGTTCTTGCATGGGAGACTGCCTGAGAAAACCAGCTAGGGAAACTTTTTTTGGTTTCATCACATACATATCAAACATATGAGACAACGTTCGTGCATCTTTTTTTCACTGTAATGTCAATTATTTTTAGTAGAAAAACATGGAAATTTAGGCATGTTTTCAAGTTCATGAACATTTTTCCAATTTCTCTGTTATTTTTGGAGATCAAGTTGGTGATGATGTCGGCACATGGTGGGGTTTGACCTGTTAACGTACCGTGAAAAGTCGTACAAAGTGAACGCAAAGTTGTGCAAAGTGATTGGAAAGTTTGTAGATATATTTGTATGCTTGACCTAACTTGTTGGCATATAGAAACCCGCAGTTGTAAAGTCAAATAAATGAATAAAAGCGAGATGAAAACAGCCTATATAAGCATAGTATCACATGAGCTGACTGACCGTAAAAATGATAGAAAACAGCATGCAAAGTAGGTAAAAGCGTGCGAAACGTTGGCGGAGTTACATATATATTTAACCTAAGTCATTGGAATGCCAACCCCGCAGTTAAATTTCGAAAACATTAAGTAAAAGTCAAGATAATGCCAGATATATAAGCAGATTATGGCAACGGCAAACCGAAAATCGAAGACAAACTGCTTGCAAAGTTTCGAAAAACGATTGCAAAATTTGTAGATTCGTTTGGGAATGTTACATATGATATTACATTGACGGGTTCCATAGTCAAAAGTTCGAAAACGTAAAACAATATTTCGTAAATTGCCGTTAAAGTAGCGTACTATTATTCGCAGCATGTAGAGGTCATAGGTCAATTCAAGAAGTTACTCGTACAAACGCTATCAGGTTTAAAACAGTGTCAAACATGAAATAGTCGCCAGATCAAGCATATTTCAAATTGCGTAAGCAGTAGTGTGGGTAGGTGAAGAGACAAAGTTTAAAGTCAAGCTCAATCGGGCATGGTTAGTTCTTGCATGGGAGACTGCCTGAGAAAACCAGCTAGGGAAACTTTTTTTGGTTTCATCACATACATATCAAACATATGAGACAACGTTCGTGCATCTTTTTTTCACTGTAATGTCAATTATTTTTAGTAGAAAAACATGGAAATTTAGGCATGTTTTCAAGTTCATGAACATTTTTCCAATTTCTCTGTTATTTTTGGAGATCAAGTTGGTGATGATGTCGGCACATGGTGGGGTTTGACCTGTTAACGTACCGTGAAAAGTCGTACAAAGTGAACGCAAAGTTGTGCAAAGTGATTGGAAAGTTTGTAGATATATTTGTATGCTTGACCTAACTTGTTGGCATATAGAAACCCGCAGTTGTAAAGTCAAATAAATGAATAAAAGCGAGATGAAAACAGCCTATATAAGCATAGTATCACATGAGCTGACTGACCGTAAAAATGATAGAAAACAGCATGCAAAGTAGGTAAAAGCGTGCGAAACGTTGGCGGAGTTACATATATATTTAACCTAAGTCATTGGAATGCCAACCCCGCAGTTAAATTTCGAAAACATTAAGTAAAAGTCAAGATAATGCCAGATATATAAGCAGATTATGGCAACGGCAAACCGAAAATCGAAGACAAACTGCTTGCAAAGTTTCGAAAAACGATTGCAAAATTTGTAGATTCGTTTGGGAATGTTACATATGATATTACATTGACGGGTTCCATAGTCAAAAGTTCGAAAACGTAAAACAATATTTCGTAAATTGCCGTTAAAGTAGCGTACTATTATTCGCAGCATGTAGAGGTCATAGGTCAATTCAAGAAGTTACTCGTACAAACGCTATCAGGTTTAAAACAGTGTCAAACATGAAATAGTCGCCAGATCAAGCATATTTCAAATTGCGTAAGCAGTAGTGTGGGTAGGTGAAGAAACAAAGTTTAAAGTCAAGCTCAATCGGGCATGGTTAGTTCTTGCATGGGAGACTGCCTGAGAAAACCAGCTAGGGAAATTTTTTTTGGTTTCATCACATACATATCAAACATATGAGACAACGTTCGTGCATCTTTTTTTCACTGTAATGTCAATTATTTTTAGTAGAAAAACATGGAAATTTAGGCATGTTTTCAAGTTCATGAACATTTTTCCAATTTCTCTGTTATTTTTGGAGATCAAGTTGGTGATGATGTCGGCACATGGTGGGGTTTGACCTGTTAACGTACCGTGAAAAGTCGTACAAAGTGAACGCAAAGTTGTGCAAAGTGATTGGAAAGTTTGTAGATATATTTGTATGCTTGACCTAACTTGTTGGCATATAGAAACCCGCAGTTGTAAAGTCAAATAAATGAATAAAAGCGAGATGAAAACAGCCTATATAAGCATAGTATCACATGAGCTGACTGACCGTAAAAATGATAGAAAACAGCATGCAAAGTAGGTAAAAGCGTGCGAAACGTTGGCGGAGTTACATATATATTTAACCTAAGTCATTGGAATGCCAACCCCGCAGTTAAATTTCGAAAACATTAAGTAAAAGTCAAGATAATGCCAGATATATAAGCAGATTATGGCAACGGCAAACCGAAAATCGAAGACAAACTGCTTGCAAAGTTTCGAAAAACGATTGCAAAATTTGTAGATTCGTTTGGGAATGTTACATATGATATTACATTGACGGGTTCCATAGTCAAAAGTTCGAAAACGTAAAACAATATTTCGTAAATTGCCGTTAAAGTAGCGTACTATTATTCGCAGCATGTAGAGGTCATAGGTCAATTCAAGAAGTTACTCGTACAAACGCTATCAGGTTTAAAACAGTGTCAAACATGAAATAGTCGCCAGATCAAGCATATTTCAAATTGCGTAAGCAGTAGTGTGGGTAGGTGAAGAAACAAAGTTTAAAGTCAAGCTCAATCGGGCATGGTTAGTTCTTGCATGGGAGACTGCCTGAGAAAACCAGCTAGGGAAATTTTTTTTGGTTTCATCACATACATATCAAACATATGAGACAACGTTCGTGCATCTTTTTTTCACTGTAATGTCAATTATTTTTAGTAGAAAAACATGGAAATTTAGGCATGTTTTCAAGTTCATGAACATTTTTCCAATTTCTCTGTTATTTTTGGAGATCAAGTTGGTGATGATGTCGGCACATGGTGGGGTTTGACCTGTTAACGTACCGTGAAAAGTCGTACAAAGTGAACGCAAAGTTGTGCAAAGTGATTGGAAAGTTTGTAGATATATTTGTATGCTTGACCTAACTTGTTGGCATATAGAAACCCGCAGTTGTAAAGTCAAATAAATGAATAAAAGCGAGATGAAAACAGCCTATATAAGCATAGTATCACATGAGCTGACTGACCGTAAAAATGATAGAAAACAGCATGCAAAGTAGGTAAAAGCGTGCGAAACGTTGGCGGAGTTTCATGTATATTTATCCTAAGTCATTTGAATGCCAACCCCGCAGTTAAATTTCGAAAACATTAAGTAAAAGTCAAGAAAATGCCAGATATATAAGCAGATTATGACAACTGCAAACCGTAAATCGAAGACAAACTGCTTTCAAAGTTTTGAAAGGCGATTGCAAAGTTTGTAGATTCGTTTGGGAATGTTACATATGATATTATACTGACGGGTTCCATAGTCAAAAGTTCGAAAACGTAAAACAATATTTCGTAAATTGTCGTTAAAGTAGCGTACTATTATTCGCAGCATGTAGAGGTCATAGGTCAATTCAAGAAGTTACTCGTACAAACGCTATCAGGTTTAAAACAGTGTCAAACATGAAATAGTCGCCAGATCGAGCATATTTCAAATTGCGTAAGCAGTAGTGTTGGTAGGTGAAGAGACAAAGTTTAAAGTCAAGCTCAATCGGGCATGGTTAGTTCTTGCATGGGAGACTGCCTGAGAAAACCAGCTAGGGAAACTTTTTTTGGTTTCATCACATACATATCAAACATATGAGACAACGTTCGTGCATCTTTTTTTCACTGTAATGTCAATTATTTTTAGTAGAAAAACATGGAAATTTAGGCATGTTTTCAAGTTCATGAACATTTTTCCAATTTCTCTGTTATTTTTGGAGATCAAGTTGGTGATGATGTCGGCACATGGTGGGGTTTGACCTGTTAACGTACCGTGAAAAGTCGTACAAAGTGAACGCAAAGTTGTGCAAAGTGATTGGAAAGTTTGTAGATATATTTGTATGCTTGACCTAACTTGTTGGCATATAGAAACCCGCAGTTGTAAAGTCAAATAAATGAATAAAAGCGAGATGAAAACAGCCTATATAAGCATAGTATCACATGAGCTGACTGACCGTAAAAATGATAGAAAACAGCATGCAAAGTAGGTAAAAGCGTGCGAAACGTTGGCGGAGTTACATATATATTTAACCTAAGTCATTGGAATGCCAACCCCGCAGTTAAATTTCGAAAACATTAAGTAAAAGTCAAGATAATGCCAGATATATAAGCAGATTATGGCAACGGCAAACCGAAAATCGAAGACAAACTGCTTGCAAAGTTTCGAAAAACGATTGCAAAATTTGTAGATTCGTTTGGGAATGTTACATATGATATTACATTGACGGGTTCCATAGTCAAAAGTTCGAAAACGTAAAACAATATTTCGTAAATTGCCGTTAAAGTAGCGTACTATTATTCGCAGCATGTAGAGGTCATAGGTCAATTCAAGAAGTTACTCGTACAAACGCTATCAGGTTTAAAACAGTGTCAAACATGAAATAGTCGCCAGATCAAGCATATTTCAAATTGCGTAAGCAGTAGTGTGGGTAGGTGAAGAGACAAAGTTTAAAGTCAAGCTCAATCGGGCATGGTTAGTTCTTGCATGGGAGACTGCCTGAGAAAACCAGCTAGGGAAACTTTTTTTGGTTTCATCACATACATATCAAACATATGAGACAACGTTCGTGCATCTTTTTTTCACTGTAATGTCAATTATTTTTAGTAGAAAAACATGGAAATTTAGGCATGTTTTCAAGTTCATGAACATTTTTCCAATTTCTCTGTTATTTTTGGAGATCAAGTTGGTGATGATGTCGGCACATGGTGGGGTTTGACCTGTTAACGTACCGTGAAAAGTCGTACAAAGTGAACGCAAAGTTGTGCAAAGTGATTGGAAAGTTTGTAGATATATTTGTATGCTTGACCTAACTTGTTGGCATATAGAAACCCGCAGTTGTAAAGTCAAATAAATGAATAAAAGCGAGATGAAAACAGCCTATATAAGCATAGTATCACATGAGCTGACTGACCGTAAAAATGATAGAAAACAGCATGCAAAGTAGGTAAAAGCGTGCGAAACGTTGGCGGAGTTACATATATATTTAACCTAAGTCATTGGAATGCCAACCCCGCAGTTAAATTTCGAAAACATTAAGTAAAAGTCAAGATAATGCCAGATATATAAGCAGATTATGGCAACGGCAAACCGAAAATCGAAGACAAACTGCTTGCAAAGTTTCGAAAAACGATTGCAAAATTTGTAGATTCGTTTGGGAATGTTACATATGATATTACATTGACGGGTTCCATAGTCAAAAGTTCGAAAACGTAAAACAATATTTCGTAAATTGCCGTTAAAGTAGCGTACTATTATTCGCAGCATGTAGAGGTCATAGGTCAATTCAAGAAGTTACTCGTACAAACGCTATCAGGTTTAAAACAGTGTCAAACATGAAATAGTCGCCAGATCAAGCATATTTCAAATTGCGTAAGCAGTAGTGTGGGTAGGTGAAGAAACAAAGTTTAAAGTCAAGCTCAATCGGGCATGGTTAGTTCTTGCATGGGAGACTGCCTGAGAAAACCAGCTAGGGAAATTTTTTTTGGTTTCATCACATACATATCAAACATATGAGACAACGTTCGTGCATCTTTTTTTCACTGTAATGTCAATTATTTTTAGTAGAAAAACATGGAAATTTAGGCATGTTTTCAAGTTCATGAACATTTTTCCAATTTCTCTGTTATTTTTGGAGATCAAGTTGGTGATGATGTCGGCACATGGTGGGGTTTGACCTGTTAACGTACCGTGAAAAGTCGTACAAAGTGAACGCAAAGTTGTGCAAAGTGATTGGAAAGTTTGTAGATATATTTGTATGCTTGACCTAACTTGTTGGCATATAGAAACCCGCAGTTGTAAAGTCAAATAAATGAATAAAAGCGAGATGAAAACAGCCTATATAAGCATAGTATCACATGAGCTGACTGACCGTAAAAATGATAGAAAACAGCATGCAAAGTAGGTAAAAGCGTGCGAAACGTTGGCGGAGTTTCATGTATATTTATCCTAAGTCATTTGAATGCCAACCCCGCAGTTAAATTTCGAAAACATTAAGTAAAAGTCAAGAAAATGCCAGATATATAAGCAGATTATGACAACTGCAAACCGTAAATCGAAGACAAACTGCTTTCAAAGTTTTGAAAGGCGATTGCAAAGTTTGTAGATTCGTTTGGGAATGTTACATATGATATTATACTGACGGGTTCCATAGTCAAAAGTTCGAAAACGTAAAACAATATTTCGTAAATTGTCGTTAAAGTAGCGTACTATTATTCGCAGCATGTAGAGGTCATAGGTCAATTCAAGAAGTTACTCGTACAAACGCTATCAGGTTTAAAACAGTGTCAAACATGAAATAGTCGCCAGATCGAGCATATTTCAAATTGCGTAAGCAGTAGTGTTGGTAGGTGAAGAGACAAAGTTTAAAGTCAAGCTCAATCGGGCATGGTTAGTTCTTGCATGGGAGACTGCCTGAGAAAACCAGCTAGGGAAACTTTTTTTGGTTTCATCACATACATATCAAACATATGAGACAACGTTCGTGCATCTTTTTTTCACTGTAATGTCAATTATTTTTAGTAGAAAAACATGGAAATTTAGGCATGTTTTCAAGTTCATGAACATTTTTCCAATTTCTCTGTTATTTTTGGAGATCAAGTTGGTGATGATGTCGGCACATGGTGGGGTTTGACCTGTTAACGTACCGTGAAAAGTCGTACAAAGTGAACGCAAAGTTGTGCAAAGTGATTGGAAAGTTTGTAGATATATTTGTATGCTTGACCTAACTTGTTGGCATATAGAAACCCGCAGTTGTAAAGTCAAATAAATGAATAAAAGCGAGATGAAAACAGCCTATATAAGCATAGTATCACATGAGCTGACTGACCGTAAAAATGATAGAAAACAGCATGCAAAGTAGGTAAAAGCGTGCGAAACGTTGGCGGAGTTACATATATATTTAACCTAAGTCATTGGAATGCCAACCCCGCAGTTAAATTTCGAAAACATTAAGTAAAAGTCAAGATAATGCCAGATATATAAGCAGATTATGGCAACGGCAAACCGAAAATCGAAGACAAACTGCTTGCAAAGTTTCGAAAAACGATTGCAAAATTTGTAGATTCGTTTGGGAATGTTACATATGATATTACATTGACGGGTTCCATAGTCAAAAGTTCGAAAACGTAAAACAATATTTCGTAAATTGCCGTTAAAGTAGCGTACTATTATTCGCAGCATGTAGAGGTCATAGGTCAATTCAAGAAGTTACTCGTACAAACGCTATCAGGTTTAAAACAGTGTCAAACATGAAATAGTCGCCAGATCAAGCATATTTCAAATTGCGTAAGCAGTAGTGTGGGTAGGTGAAGAAACAAAGTTTAAAGTCAAGCTCAATCGGGCATGGTTAGTTCTTGCATGGGAGACTGCCTGAGAAAACCAGCTAGGGAAATTTTTTTTGGTTTCATCACATACATATCAAACATATGAGACAACGTTCGTGCATCTTTTTTTCACTGTAATGTCAATTATTTTTAGTAGAAAAACATGGAAATTTAGGCATGTTTTCAAGTTCATGAACATTTTTCCAATTTCTCTGTTATTTTTGGAGATCAAGTTGGTGATGATGTCGGCACATGGTGGGGTTTGACCTGTTAACGTACCGTGAAAAGTCGTACAAAGTGAACGCAAAGTTGTGCAAAGTGATTGGAAAGTTTGTAGATATATTTGTATGCTTGACCTAACTTGTTGGCATATAGAAACCCGCAGTTGTAAAGTCAAATAAATGAATAAAAGCGAGATGAAAACAGCCTATATAAGCATAGTATCACATGAGCTGACTGACCGTAAAAATGATAGAAAACAGCATGCAAAGTAGGTAAAAGCGTGCGAAACGTTGGCGGAGTTTCATGTATATTTATCCTAAGTCATTTGAATGCCAACCCCGCAGTTAAATTTCGAAAACATTAAGTAAAAGTCAAGAAAATGCCAGATATATAAGCAGATTATGACAACTGCAAACCGTAAATCGAAGACAAACTGCTTTCAAAGTTTTGAAAGGCGATTGCAAAGTTTGTAGATTCGTTTGGGAATGTTACATATGATATTATACTGACGGGTTCCATAGTCAAAAGTTCGAAAACGTAAAACAATATTTCGTAAATTGTCGTTAAAGTAGCGTACTATTATTCGCAGCATGTAGAGGTCATAGGTCAATTCAAGAAGTTACTCGTACAAACGCTATCAGGTTTAAAACAGTGTCAAACATGAAATAGTCGCCAGATCGAGCATATTTCAAATTGCGTAAGCAGTAGTGTTGGTAGGTGAAGAGACAAAGTTTAAAGTCAAGCTCAATCGGGCATGGTTAGTTCTTGCATGGGAGACTGCCTGAGAAAACCAGCTAGGGAAACTTTTTTTGGTTTCATCACATACATATCAAACATATGAGACAACGTTCGTGCATCTTTTTTTCACTGTAATGTCAATTATTTTTAGTAGAAAAACATGGAAATTTAGGCATGTTTTCAAGTTCATGAACATTTTTCCAATTTCTCTGTTATTTTTGGAGATCAAGTTGGTGATGATGTCGGCACATGGTGGGGTTTGACCTGTTAACGTACCGTGAAAAGTCGTACAAAGTGAACGCAAAGTTGTGCAAAGTGATTGGAAAGTTTGTAGATATATTTGTATGCTTGACCTAACTTGTTGGCATATAGAAACCCGCAGTTGTAAAGTCAAATAAATGAATAAAAGCGAGATGAAAACAGCCTATATAAGCATAGTATCACATGAGCTGACTGACCGTAAAAATGATAGAAAACAGCATGCAAAGTAGGTAAAAGCGTGCGAAACGTTGGCGGAGTTACATATATATTTAACCTAAGTCATTGGAATGCCAACCCCGCAGTTAAATTTCGAAAACATTAAGTAAAAGTCAAGATAATGCCAGATATATAAGCAGATTATGGCAACGGCAAACCGAAAATCGAAGACAAACTGCTTGCAAAGTTTCGAAAAACGATTGCAAAATTTGTAGATTCGTTTGGGAATGTTACATATGATATTACATTGACGGGTTCCATAGTCAAAAGTTCGAAAACGTAAAACAATATTTCGTAAATTGCCGTTAAAGTAGCGTACTATTATTCGCAGCATGTAGAGGTCATAGGTCAATTCAAGAAGTTACTCGTACAAACGCTATCAGGTTTAAAACAGTGTCAAACATGAAATAGTCGCCAGATCAAGCATATTTCAAATTGCGTAAGCAGTAGTGTGGGTAGGTGAAGAGACAAAGTTTAAAGTCAAGCTCAATCGGGCATGGTTAGTTCTTGCATGGGAGACTGCCTGAGAAAACCAGCTAGGGAAACTTTTTTTGGTTTCATCACATACATATCAAACATATGAGACAACGTTCGTGCATCTTTTTTTCACTGTAATGTCAATTATTTTTAGTAGAAAAACATGGAAATTTAGGCATGTTTTCAAGTTCATGAACATTTTTCCAATTTCTCTGTTATTTTTGGAGATCAAGTTGGTGATGATGTCGGCACATGGTGGGGTTTGACCTGTTAACGTACCGTGAAAAGTCGTACAAAGTGAACGCAAAGTTGTGCAAAGTGATTGGAAAGTTTGTAGATATATTTGTATGCTTGACCTAACTTGTTGGCATATAGAAACCCGCAGTTGTAAAGTCAAATAAATGAATAAAAGCGAGATGAAAACAGCCTATATAAGCATAGTATCACATGAGCTGACTGACCGTAAAAATGATAGAAAACAGCATGCAAAGTAGGTAAAAGCGTGCGAAACGTTGGCGGAGTTACATATATATTTAACCTAAGTCATTGGAATGCCAACCCCGCAGTTAAATTTCGAAAACATTAAGTAAAAGTCAAGATAATGCCAGATATATAAGCAGATTATGGCAACGGCAAACCGAAAATCGAAGACAAACTGCTTGCAAAGTTTCGAAAAACGATTGCAAAATTTGTAGATTCGTTTGGGAATGTTACATATGATATTACATTGACGGGTTCCATAGTCAAAAGTTCGAAAACGTAAAACAATATTTCGTAAATTGCCGTTAAAGTAGCGTACTATTATTCGCAGCATGTAGAGGTCATAGGTCAATTCAAGAAGTTACTCGTACAAACGCTATCAGGTTTAAAACAGTGTCAAACATGAAATAGTCGCCAGATCAAGCATATTTCAAATTGCGTAAGCAGTAGTGTGGGTAGGTGAAGAAACAAAGTTTAAAGTCAAGCTCAATCGGGCATGGTTAGTTCTTGCATGGGAGACTGCCTGAGAAAACCAGCTAGGGAAATTTTTTTTGGTTTCATCACATACATATCAAACATATGAGACAACGTTCGTGCATCTTTTTTTCACTGTAATGTCAATTATTTTTAGTAGAAAAACATGGAAATTTAGGCATGTTTTCAAGTTCATGAACATTTTTCCAATTTCTCTGTTATTTTTGGAGATCAAGTTGGTGATGATGTCGGCACATGGTGGGGTTTGACCTGTTAACGTACCGTGAAAAGTCGTACAAAGTGAACGCAAAGTTGTGCAAAGTGATTGGAAAGTTTGTAGATATATTTGTATGCTTGACCTAACTTGTTGGCATATAGAAACCCGCAGTTGTAAAGTCAAATAAATGAATAAAAGCGAGATGAAAACAGCCTATATAAGCATAGTATCACATGAGCTGACTGACCGTAAAAATGATAGAAAACAGCATGCAAAGTAGGTAAAAGCGTGCGAAACGTTGGCGGAGTTTCATGTATATTTATCCTAAGTCATTTGAATGCCAACCCCGCAGTTAAATTTCGAAAACATTAAGTAAAAGTCAAGAAAATGCCAGATATATAAGCAGATTATGACAACTGCAAACCGTAAATCGAAGACAAACTGCTTTCAAAGTTTTGAAAGGCGATTGCAAAGTTTGTAGATTCGTTTGGGAATGTTACATATGATATTATACTGACGGGTTCCATAGTCAAAAGTTCGAAAACGTAAAACAATATTTCGTAAATTGTCGTTAAAGTAGCGTACTATTATTCGCAGCATGTAGAGGTCATAGGTCAATTCAAGAAGTTACTCGTACAAACGCTATCAGGTTTAAAACAGTGTCAAACATGAAATAGTCGCCAGATCGAGCATATTTCAAATTGCGTAAGCAGTAGTGTTGGTAGGTGAAGAGACAAAGTTTAAAGTCAAGCTCAATCGGGCATGGTTAGTTCTTGCATGGGAGACTGCCTGAGAAAACCAGCTAGGGAAACTTTTTTTGGTTTCATCACATACATATCAAACATATGAGACAACGTTCGTGCATCTTTTTTTCACTGTAATGTCAATTATTTTTAGTAGAAAAACATGGAAATTTAGGCATGTTTTCAAGTTCATGAACATTTTTCCAATTTCTCTGTTATTTTTGGAGATCAAGTTGGTGATGATGTCGGCACATGGTGGGGTTTGACCTGTTAACGTACCGTGAAAAGTCGTACAAAGTGAACGCAAAGTTGTGCAAAGTGATTGGAAAGTTTGTAGATATATTTGTATGCTTGACCTAACTTGTTGGCATATAGAAACCCGCAGTTGTAAAGTCAAATAAATGAATAAAAGCGAGATGAAAACAGCCTATATAAGCATAGTATCACATGAGCTGACTGACCGTAAAAATGATAGAAAACAGCATGCAAAGTAGGTAAAAGCGTGCGAAACGTTGGCGGAGTTACATATATATTTAACCTAAGTCATTGGAATGCCAACCCCGCAGTTAAATTTCGAAAACATTAAGTAAAAGTCAAGATAATGCCAGATATATAAGCAGATTATGGCAACGGCAAACCGAAAATCGAAGACAAACTGCTTGCAAAGTTTCGAAAAACGATTGCAAAATTTGTAGATTCGTTTGGGAATGTTACATATGATATTACATTGACGGGTTCCATAGTCAAAAGTTCGAAAACGTAAAACAATATTTCGTAAATTGCCGTTAAAGTAGCGTACTATTATTCGCAGCATGTAGAGGTCATAGGTCAATTCAAGAAGTTACTCGTACAAACGCTATCAGGTTTAAAACAGTGTCAAACATGAAATAGTCGCCAGATCAAGCATATTTCAAATTGCGTAAGCAGTAGTGTGGGTAGGTGAAGAGACAAAGTTTAAAGTCAAGCTCAGTCGGGCATGGTTAGTTCTTGCATGGGAGACTGCCTGAGAAAACCAGCTAGGGAAACTTTTTTTGGTTTCATCACATACATATCAAACATATGAGACAACGTTCGTGCATCTTTTTTTCACTGTAATGTCAATTATTTTTAGTAGAAAAACATGGAAATTTAGGCATGTTTTCAAGTTCATGAACATTTTTCCAATTTCTCTGTTATTTTTGGAGATCAAGTTGGTGATGATGTCGGCACATGGTGGGGTTTGACCTGTTAACGTACCGTGAAAAGTCGTACAAAGTGAACGCAAAGTTGTGCAAAGTGATTGGAATGTTTGTAGATATATTTGTATGCTTGACCTAACTTGTTGGCATATAGAAACCCGCAGTTGTAAAGTCAAATAAATGAATAAAAGCGAGATGAAAACAGCCTATATAAGCATAGTATCACATGAGCTGACTGACCGTAAAAATGATAGAAAACAGCATGCAAAGTAGGTAAAAGCGTGCGAAACGTTGGCGGAGTTACATATATATTTAACCTAAGTCATTGGAATGCCAACCCCGCAGTTAAATTTCGAAAACATTAAGTAAAAGTCAAGATAATGCCAGATATATAAGCAGATTATGGCAACGGCAAACCGAAAATCGAAGACAAACTGCTTGCAAAGTTTCGAAAAACGATTGCAAAATTTGTAGATTCGTTTGGGAATGTTACATATGATATTACATTGACGGGTTCCATAGTCAAAAGTTCGAAAACGTAAAACAATATTTCGTAAATTGCCGTTAAAGTAGCGTACTATTATTCGCAGCATGTAGAGGTCATAGGTCAATTCAAGAAGTTACTCGTACAAACGCTATCAGGTTTAAAACAGTGTCAAACATGAAATAGTCGCCAGATCAAGCATATTTCAAATTGCGTAAGCAGTAGTGTGGGTAGGTGAAGAGACAAAGTTTAAAGTCAAGCTCAATCGGGCATGGTTAGTTCTTGCATGGGAGACTGCCTGAGAAAACCAGCTAGGGAAACTTTTTTTGGTTTCATCACATACATATCAAACATATGAGACAACGTTCGTGCATCTTTTTTTCACTGTAATGTCAATTATTTTTAGTAGAAAAACATGGAAATTTAGGCATGTTTTCAAGTTCATGAACATTTTTCCAATTTCTCTGTTATTTTTGGAGATCAAGTTGGTGATGATGTCGGCACATGGTGGGGTTTGACCTGTTAACGTACCGTGAAAAGTCGTACAAAGTGAACGCAAAGTTGTGCAAAGTGATTGGAAAGTTTGTAGATATATTTGTATGCTTGACCTAACTTGTTGGCATATAGAAACCCGCAGTTGTAAAGTCAAATAAATGAATAAAAGCGAGATGAAAACAGCCTATATAAGCATAGTATCACATGAGCTGACTGACCGTAAAAATGATAGAAAACAGCATGCAAAGTAGGTAAAAGCGTGCGAAACGTTGGCGGAGTTACATATATATTTAACCTAAGTCATTGGAATGCCAACCCCGCAGTTAAATTTCGAAAACATTAAGTAAAAGTCAAGATAATGCCAGATATATAAGCAGATTATGGCAACGGCAAACCGAAAATCGAAGACAAACTGCTTGCAAAGTTTCGAAAAACGATTGCAAAATTTGTAGATTCGTTTGGGAATGTTACATATGATATTACATTGACGGGTTCCATAGTCAAAAGTTCGAAAACGTAAAACAATATTTCGTAAATTGCCGTTAAAGTAGCGTACTATTATTCGCAGCATGTAGAGGTCATAGGTCAATTCAAGAAGTTACTCGTACAAACGCTATCAGGTTTAAAACAGTGTCAAACATGAAATAGTCGCCAGATCAAGCATATTTCAAATTGCGTAAGCAGTAGTGTGGGTAGGTGAAGAGACAAAGTTTAAAGTCAAGCTCAATCGGGCATGGTTAGTTCTTGCATGGGAGACTGCCTGAGAAAACCAGCTAGGGAAACTTTTTTTGGTTTCATCACATACATATCAAACATATGAGACAACGTTCGTGCATCTTTTTTTCACTGTAATGTCAATTATTTTTAGTAGAAAAACATGGAAATTTAGGCATGTTTTCAAGTTCATGAACATTTTTCCAATTTCTCTGTTATTTTTGGAGATCAAGTTGGTGATGATGTCGGCACATGGTGGGGTTTGACCTGTTAACGTACCGTGAAAAGTCGTACAAAGTGAACGCAAAGTTGTGCAAAGTGATTGGAAAGTTTGTAGATATATTTGTATGCTTGACCTAACTTGTTGGCATATAGAAACCCGCAGTTGTAAAGTCAAATAAATGAATAAAAGCGAGATGAAAACAGCCTATATAAGCATAGTATCACATGAGCTGACTGACCGTAAAAATGATAGAAAACAGCATGCAAAGTAGGTAAAAGCGTGCGAAACGTTGGCGGAGTTACATATATATTTAACCTAAGTCATTGGAATGCCAACCCCGCAGTTAAATTTCGAAAACATTA
Organism: Saccoglossus kowalevskii; assembly: GCF_978046115.1. Lineage (NCBI taxonomy): Eukaryota > Metazoa > Hemichordata > Enteropneusta > Harrimaniidae > Saccoglossus > Saccoglossus kowalevskii. Next base: position 8,831,654 of record NC_140655.1, on the reverse strand, counting down.
AGTAAAAGTCAAGATAATGCCAGATATATAAGCAGATTATGGCAACGGCAAACCGAAAATCGAAGACAAACTGCTTGCAAAGTTTCGAAAAACGATTGCAAAATTTGTAGATTCGTTTGGGAATGTTACATATGATATTACATTGACGGGTTCCATAGTCAAAAGTTCGAAAACGTAAAACAATATTTCGTAAATTGCCGTTAAAGTAGCGTACTATTATTCGCAGCATGTAGAGGTCATAGGTCAATTCAAGAAGTTACTCGTACAAACGCTATCAGGTTTAAAACAGTGTCAAACATGAAATAGTCGCCAGATCAAGCATATTTCAAATTGCGTAAGCAGTAGTGTGGGTAGGTGAAGAAACAAAGTTTAAAGTCAAGCTCAATCGGGCATGGTTAGTTCTTGCATGGGAGACTGCCTGAGAAAACCAGCTAGGGAAATTTTTTTTGGTTTCATCACATACATATCAAACATATGAGACAACGTTCGTGCATCTTTTTTTCACTGTAATGTCAATTATTTTTAGTAGAAAAACATGGAAATTTAGGCATGTTTTCAAGTTCATGAACATTTTTCCAATTTCTCTGTTATTTTTGGAGATCAAGTTGGTGATGATGTCGGCACATGGTGGGGTTTGACCTGTTAACGTACCGTGAAAAGTCGTACAAAGTGAACGCAAAGTTGTGCAAAGTGATTGGAATGTTTGTAGATATATTTGTATGCTTGACCTAACTTGTTGGCATATAGAAACCCGCAGTTGTAAAGTCAAATAAATGAATAAAAGCGAGATGAAAACAGCCTATATAAGCATAGTATCACATGAGCTGACTGACCGTAAAAATGATAGAAAACAGCATGCAAAGTAGGTAAAAGCGTGCGAAACGTTGGCGGAGTTACATATATATTTAACCTAAGTCATTGGAATGCCAACCCCGCAGTTAAATTTCGAAAACATTAAGTAAAAGTCAAGATAATGCCAGATATATAAGCAGATTATGGCAACGGCAAACCGAAAATCGAAGACAAACTGCTTGCAAAGTTTCGAAAAACGATTGCAAAATTTGTAGATTCGTTTGGGAATGTTACATATGATATTACATTGACGGGTTCCATAGTCAAAAGTTCGAAAACGTAAAACAATATTTCGTAAATTGCCGTTAAAGTAGCGTACTATTATTCGCAGCATGTAGAGGTCATAGGTCAATTCAAGAAGTTACTCGTACAAACGCTATCAGGTTTAAAACAGTGTCAAACATGAAATAGTCGCCAGATCAAGCATATTTCAAATTGCGTAAGCAGTAGTGTGGGTAGGTGAAGAGACAAAGTTTAAAGTCAAGCTCAATCGGGCATGGTTAGTTCTTGCATGGGAGACTGCCTGAGAAAACCAGCTAGGGAAACTTTTTTTGGTTTCATCACATACATATCAAACATATGAGACAACGTTCGTGCATCTTTTTTTCACTGTAATGTCAATTATTTTTAGTAGAAAAACATGGAAATTTAGGCATGTTTTCAAGTTCATGAACATTTTTCCAATTTCTCTGTTATTTTTGGAGATCAAGTTGGTGATGATGTCGGCACATGGTGGGGTTTGACCTGTTAACGTACCGTGAAAAGTCGTACAAAGTGAACGCAAAGTTGTGCAAAGTGATTGGAAAGTTTGTAGATATATTTGTATGCTTGACCTAACTTGTTGGCATATAGAAACCCGCAGTTGTAAAGTCAAATAAATGAATAAAAGCGAGATGAAAACAGCCTATATAAGCATAGTATCACATGAGCTGACTGACCGTAAAAATGATAGAAAACAGCATGCAAAGTAGGTAAAAGCGTGCGAAACGTTGGCGGAGTTACATATATATTTAACCTAAGTCATTGGAATGCCAACCCCGCAGTTAAATTTCGAAAACATTAAGTAAAAGTCAAGATAATGCCAGATATATAAGCAGATTATGGCAACGGCAAACCGAAAATCGAAGACAAACTGCTTGCAAAGTTTCGAAAAACGATTGCAAAATTTGTAGATTCGTTTGGGAATGTTACATATGATATTACATTGACGGGTTCCATAGTCAAAAGTTCGAAAACGTAAAACAATATTTCGTAAATTGCCGTTAAAGTAGCGTACTATTATTCGCAGCATGTAGAGGTCATAGGTCAATTCAAGAAGTTACTCGTACAAACGCTATCAGGTTTAAAACAGTGTCAAACATGAAATAGTCGCCAGATCAAGCATATTTCAAATTGCGTAAGCAGTAGTGTGGGTAGGTGAAGAAACAAAGTTTAAAGTCAAGCTCAATCGGGCATGGTTAGTTCTTGCATGGGAGACTGCCTGAGAAAACCAGCTAGGGAAATTTTTTTTGGTTTCATCACATACATATCAAACATATGAGACAACGTTCGTGCATCTTTTTTTCACTGTAATGTCAATTATTTTTAGTAGAAAAACATGGAAATTTAGGCATGTTTTCAAGTTCATGAACATTTTTCCAATTTCTCTGTTATTTTTGGAGATCAAGTTGGTGATGATGTCGGCACATGGTGGGGTTTGACCTGTTAACGTACCGTGAAAAGTCGTACAAAGTGAACGCAAAGTTGTGCAAAGTGATTGGAAAGTTTGTAGATATATTTGTATGCTTGACCTAACTTGTTGGCATATAGAAACCCGCAGTTGTAAAGTCAAATAAATGAATAAAAGCGAGATGAAAACAGCCTATATAAGCATAGTATCACATGAGCTGACTGACCGTAAAAATGATAGAAAACAGCATGCAAAGTAGGTAAAAGCGTGCGAAACGTTGGCGGAGTTTCATGTATATTTATCCTAAGTCATTTGAATGCCAACCCCGCAGTTAAATTTCGAAAACATTAAGTAAAAGTCAAGAAAATGCCAGATATATAAGCAGATTATGACAACTGCAAACCGTAAATCGAAGACAAACTGCTTTCAAAGTTTTGAAAGGCGATTGCAAAGTTTGTAGATTCGTTTGGGAATGTTACATATGATATTATACTGACGGGTTCCATAGTCAAAAGTTCGAAAACGTAAAACAATATTTCGTAAATTGTCGTTAAAGTAGCGTACTATTATTCGCAGCATGTAGAGGTCATAGGTCAATTCAAGAAGTTACTCGTACAAACGCTATCAGGTTTAAAACAGTGTCAAACATGAAATAGTCGCCAGATCGAGCATATTTCAAATTGCGTAAGCAGTAGTGTTGGTAGGTGAAGAGACAAAGTTTAAAGTCACGCTCAATCGGGCATGGTTAGTTCTTGCATGGGAGACTGCCTGAGAAAACCAGCTAGGGAAACTTTTTTTGGTTTCATCACATACATATCAAACATATGAGACAACGTTCGTGCATCTTTTTTTCACTGTAATGTCAATTATTTTTAGTAGAAAAACATGGAAATTTAGGCATGTTTTCAAGTTCAAGAACATTTTTTCCAATTTCTCTGTTATTTTTGGAGATCAAGTTGGTGATGATGTCGGCACATGGTGGGGTTTGACCTGTTAACGTATCGTGAAAAGTCGTACAAAGTGAACGCAAAGTTGTGCAAAGTGATTGGAAAGTTTGTAGATATATTTGTATGCTTGACCTAACTTGTTGGCATATAGAAACCCGCAGTTGTAAAGTCAAATAAATGAATAAAAGCGAGATGAAAACAGCCTATATAAGCATAGTATCACATGAGCTGACTGACCGTAAAAATGATAGAAAACAGCATGCAAAGTAGGTAAAAGCGTGCGAAACGTTGGCGGAGTTACATATATATTTAACCTAAGTCATTGGAATGCCAACCCCGCAGTTAAATTTCGAAAACATTAAGTAAAAGTCAAGATAATGCCAGATATATAAGCAGATTATGGCAACGGCAAACCGAAAATCGAAGACAAACTGCTTGCAAAGTTTCGAAAAACGATTGCAAAATTTGTAGATTCGTTTGGGAATGTTACATATGATATTACATTGACGGGTTCCATAGTCAAAAGTTCGAAAACGTAAAACAATATTTCGTAAATTGCCGTTAAAGTAGCGTACTATTATTCGCAGCATGTAGAGGTCATAGGTCAATTCAAGAAGTTACTCGTACAAACGCTATCAGGTTTAAAACAGTGTCAAACATGAAATAGTCGCCAGATCAAGCATATTTCAAATTGCGTAAGCAGTAGTGTGGGTAGGTGAAGAGACAAAGTTTAAAGTCAAGCTCAATCGGGCATGGTTAGTTCTTGCATGGGAGACTGCCTGAGAAAACCAGCTAGGGAAATTTTTTTTGGTTTCATCACATACATATCAAACATATGAGACAACGTTCGTGCATCTTTTTTTCACAGTAATGTCAATTATTTTTAGTAGAAAAACATGGAAATTTAGGCATGTTTTCAAGTTCATGAACATTTTTCCAATTTCTCTGTTATTTTTGGAGATCAAGTTGGTGATGATGTCGGCACGTAGTGGGGTTTGACCTGTTAACGTACCGTGAAAAAGTCGTACAAAGAGAACGCAAAGTTGTGCATAGTGATTGGAAAGTTTGTAGATATATTTGTATGCTTGACCTAACTTGTTGGCATATAGGAACCCGCAGTTGTAAAGTCAAATAAATGAATAAAAGCGAGATGAAAACAGCCTATATAAGCAGAGTATCACATGAGCTGACTGACCGTAAAAATGATAGAATACAGCATGCAAAGTTGGTAAAAGCGTGCTAAACATTGGCGGAGTTTCATGTATATTTATCCTAAGTCATTTGAATGCCAACCCCGCAGTTAAATTTCGAAAACATTAAGTAAAAGTCAAGAAAATGCCAGATATATAAGCAGATTATGACAACTGCAAACCGTAAATCGAAGACAAACTGCTTTCAAAGTTTTGAAAGGCGATTGCAAAGTTTGTAGATTCGTTTGGGAATGTTACATATGATATTATACTGACGGGTTCCATAGTCAAAAGTTCGAAAACGTAAAACAATATTTCGTAAATTGTCGTTAAAGTAGCAGACTATTATTCGCAGCATGTAGAGGTCATAGGTCAATTCAAGAAGTTACTCGTACAAACGCTATCAGGTTTAAAACAGTGTCAAACATGAAATAGTCGCCAGATCGAGCATATTTCAAATTGCGTAAGCAGTAGTGTTGGTAGGTGAAGAGACAAAGTTTAAAGTCAAGCTCAATCGGGCATGGTTAGTTCTTGCATGGGAGACTGCCTGAGAAAACCAGCTAGGGAAATTTTTTTTGGTTTCATCACATACATATCAAACATATGAGACAACGTTCGTGCATCTTTTTTTCACAGTAATGTCAATTATTTTTAGTAGAAAAACATGGAAATTTAGGCATGTTTTCAAGTTCATGAACATTTTTCCAATTTCTCTGTTATTTTTGGAGATCAAGTTGGTGATGATGTCGGCACGTAGTGGGGTTTGACCTGTTAACGTACCGTGAAAAAGTCGTACAAAGAGAACGCAAAGTTGTGCATAGTGATTGGAAAGTTTGTAGATATATTTGTATGCTTGACCTAACTTGTTGGCATATAGAAACCCGCAGTTGTAAAGTCAAATAAATGAATAAAAGCGAGATGAAAACAGCCTATATAAGCAGAGTATCACATGAGCTGACTGACCGTAAAAATGATAGAATACAGCATGCAAAGTTGGTAAAAGCGTGCTAAACATTGGCGGAGTTTCATGTATATTTAACCTAAGTCATTGGAATGCCAACCCCGCAGTTAAATTTCGAAAACATTAAGTAAAAGTCAAGAAAATGCCAGATATATAAGCAGATTATGGCAACTGCAAACCGTAAATCGAAGACAAATTTCTTTCAAAGTTTTGAAAAGCGATTGCAAAGTTTGTAGATTCGTTTGGGAATGTTACATATGATATTATATTGACGGGTTCCATAGTCAAAAGTTCGAAAACTTAAAACAATATTTCGTAAATTGCCGTTAAAGTAGCGTACTATTATTCGCAGCATGTGGAGGTCATAGGTCAATTCAAGAAGTTACTCGTACAAACGCTATCAGGTTTAAAACAGTGTCAAACATGAAATAGTCGCCAGATCAAGCATATTTCAAATTGCGTAAGCAGTGGTGTGGGTAGGTGAAGAGACAAAGTTTAAAGTCAAGCTCAATCGGGCATGGTTAGTTCTTGCATGGGAGACTGCCTGAGAAAACCAGCTAGGGAAACTTTTTTTGGTTTCATCACATACATATCAAACATATGAGACAACGTTCGTGCATCTTTTTTTCACTGTAATGTCAATTATTTTTAGTAGAAAAACATGGAAATTTAGGCATGTTTTCAAGTTCATGAACATTTTTCCAATTTCTCTGTTATTTTTGGAGATCAAGTTGGTGATGATGTCGGCACATGGTGGGGTTTGACCTGTTAACGTACCGTGAAAAGTCGTACAAAGTGAACGCAAAGTTGTGCAACCTGATTGGAAAGTTTGTAGATATATTTGTATGCTTGACCTAACTTGTTGGCATATAGAAACCCGCAGTTGTAAAGTCAAATAAATGAATAAAAGCGAGATGAAAACAGCCTATATAAGCATAGTATCACATGAGCTGACTGACCGTAAAAATGATAGAATACAGCATGCAAAGTTGGTAAAAGCGTGCTAAACATTGGCGGAGTTTCATGTATATTTAACCTAAGTCATTGGAATGCCAACCCCGCAGTTAAATTTCGAAAACATTAAGTAAAAGTCAAGAAAATGCCAGATATATAAGCAGATTATGGCAACTGCAAACCGTAAATCGAAGACAAACTTCTTTCAAAGTTTTGAAAAGCGATTGCAAAGTTTGTAGATTCGTTTGGGAATGTTACATATGATATTATATTGACGGGTTCCATAGTCAAAAGTTCGAAAACTTAAAACAATATTTCGTAAATTGCCGTTAAAGTAGCGTACTATTATTCGCAGCATGTAGAGGTCATAGGTCAATTCAAGAAGTTACTCGTACAAACGCTATCAGGTTTAAAACAGTGTCAAACATGAAATAGTCGCCAGATCAAGCATATTTCAAATTGCGTAAGCAGTAGTGTGGGTAGGTGAAGAGACAAAGTTTAAAGTCAAGCTCAATCGGGCATGGTTAGTTCTTGCATGGGAGACTGCCTGAGAAAACCAGCTAGGGAAATTTTTTTTGGTTTCATCACATACATATCAAACATATGAGACAACGTTCGTGCATCTTTTTTTCACAGTAATGTCAATTATTTTTAGTAGAAAAACATGGAAATTTAGGCATGTTTTCAAGTTCATGAACATTTTTCCAATTTCTCTGTTATTTTTGGAGATCAAGTTGGTGATGATGTCGGCACGTAGTTGGGTTTGACCTGTTAACGTACCGTGAAAAAGTCGTACAAAGAGAACGCAAAGTTGTGCATAGTGATTGGAAAGTTTGTAGATATATTTGTATGCTTGACCTAACTTGTTGGCATATAGAAACCCGCAGTTGTAAAGTCAAATAAATGAATAAAAGCGAGATGAAAACAGCCTATATAAGCATAGTATCACATGAGCTGACTGACCGTAAAAATGATAGAAAACAGCATGCAAAGTAGGTAAAAGCGTGCGAAACGTTGGCGGAGTTACATATATATTTAACCTAAGTCATTGGAATGCCAACCCCGCAGTTAAATTTCGAAAACATTAAGTAAAAGTCAAGATAATGCCAGATATATAAGCAGATTATGGCAACGGCAAACCGAAAATCGAAGACAAACTGCTTGCAAAGTTTCGAAAAACGATTGCAAAATTTGTAGATTCGTTTGGGAATGTTACATATGATATTACATTGACGGGTTCCATAGTCAAAAGTTCGAAAACGTAAAACAATATTTCGTAAATTGCCGTTAAAGTAGCGTACTATTATTCGCAGCATGTAGAGGTCATAGGTCAATTCAAGAAGTTACTCGTACAAACGCTATCAGGTTTAAAACAGTGTCAAACATGAAATAGTCGCCAGATCAAGCATATTTCAAATTGCGTAAGCAGTAGTGTGGGTAGGTGAAGAGACAAAGTTTAAAGTCAAGCTCAATCGGGCATGGTTAGTTCTTGCATGGGAGACTGCCTGAGAAAACCAGCTAGGGAAATTTTTTTTGGTTTCATCACATACATATCAAACATATGAGACAACGTTCGTGCATCTTTTTTTCACAGTAATGTCAATTATTTTTAGTAGAAAAACATGGAAATTTAGGCATGTTTTCAAGTTCATGAACATTTTTCCAATTTCTCTGTTATTTTTGGAGATCAAGTTGGTGATGATGTCGGCACGTAGTGGGGTTTGACCTGTTAACGTACCGTGAAAAAGTCGTACAAAGAGAACGCAAAGTTGTGCATAGTGATTGGAAAGTTTGTAGATATATTTGTATGCTTGACCTAACTTGTTGGCATATAGGAACCCGCAGTTGTAAAGTCAAATAAATGAATAAAAGCGAGATGAAAACAGCCTATATAAGCAGAGTATCACATGAGCTGACTGACCGTAAAAATGATAGAATACAGCATGCAAAGTTGGTAAAAGCGTGCTAAACATTGGCGGAGTTTCATGTATATTTATCCTAAGTCATTTGAATGCCAACCCCGCAGTTAAATTTCGAAAACATTAAGTAAAAGTCAAGAAAATGCCAGATATATAAGCAGATTATGACAACTGCAAACCGTAAATCGAAGACAAACTGCTTTCAAAGTTTTGAAAGGCGATTGCAAAGTTTGTAGATTCGTTTGGGAATGTTACATATGATATTATACTGACGGGTTCCATAGTCAAAAGTTCGAAAACGTAAAACAATATTTCGTAAATTGTCGTTAAAGTAGCGTACTATTATTCGCAGCATGTAGAGGTCATAGGTCAATTCAAGAAGTTACTCGTACAAACGCTATCAGGTTTAAAACAGTGTCAAACATGAAATAGTCGCCAGATCGAGAATATTTCAAATTGCGTAAGCAGTAGTGTTGGTAGGTGAAGAGACAAAGTTTAAAGTCAAGCTCAATCGGGCATGGTTAGTTCTTGCATGGGAGACTGCCTGAGAAAACCAGCTAGGGAAACTTTTTTTGGTTTCATCACATACATATCAAACATATGAGACAACGTTCGTGCATCTTTTTTTCACTGTAATGTCAATTATTTTTAGTAGAAAAACATGGAAATTTAGGCATGTTTTCAAGTTCATGAACATTTTTCCAATTTCTCTGTTATTTTTGGAGATCAAGTTGGTGATGATGTCGGCACATGGTGGGGTTTGACCTGTTAACGTACCGTGAAAAGTCGTACAAAGTGAACGCAAAGTTGTGCAAAGTGATTGGAAAGTTTGTAGATATATTTGTATGCTTGACCTAACTTGTTGGCATATAGAAACCCGCAGTTGTAAAGTCAAATAAATGAATAAAAGCGAGATGAAAACAGCCTATATAAGCATAGTATCACATGAGCTGACTGACCGTAAAAATGATAGAAAACAGCATGCAAAGTAGGTAAAAGCGTGCGAAACGTTGGCGGAGTTACATATACATTTAACCTAAGTCATTGGAATGCCAACCCCGCAGTTAAATTTCGAAAACATTAAGTAAAAGTCAAGAAAATGCCAGATATATAAGCAGATTATGGCAACGGCAAACCGAAAATCGAAGACAAACTGCTTGCAAAGTTTCGAAAAACGATTGCAAAATTTGTAGATTCGTTTGGGAATGTTACATATGATATTACATTGACGGGTTCCATAGTCAAAAGTTCGAAAACGTAAAACAATATTTCGTAAATTGCCGTTAAAGTAGCGTACTATTATTCGCAGCATGTAGAGGTCATAGGTCAATTCAAGAAGTTACTCGTACAAACGCTATCAGGTTTAAAACAGTGTCAAACATGAAATAGTCGCCAGATCAAGCATATTTCAAATTGCGTAAGCAGTAGTGTGGGTAGGTGAAGAGACAAAGTTTAAAGTCAAGCTCAATCGGGCATGGTTAGTTCTTGCATGGGAGACTGCCTGAGAAAACCAGCTAGGGAAATTTTTTTTGGTTTCATCACATACATATCAAACATATGAGACAACGTTCGTGCATCTTTTTTTCACAGTAATGTCAATTATTTTTAGTAGAAAAACATGGAAATTTAGGCATGTTTTCAAGTTCATGAACATTTTTCCAATTTCTCTGTTATTTTTGGAGATCAAGTTGGTGATGATGTCGGCACGTAGTGGGGTTTGACCTGTTAACGTACCGTGAAAAAGTCGTACAAAGAGAACGCAAAGTTGTGCATAGTGATTGGAAAGTTTGTAGATATATTTGTATGCTTGACCTAACTTGTTGGCATATAGAAACCCGCAGTTGTAAAGTCAAATAAATGAATAAAAGCGAGATGAAAACAGCCTATATAAGCAGAGTATCACATGAGCTGACTGACCGTAAAAATGATAGAATACAGCATGCAAAGTTGGTAAAAGCGTGCTAAACATTGGCGGAGTTTCATGTATATTTAACCTAAGTCATTGGAATGCCAACCCCGCAGTTAAATTTCGAAAACATTAAGTAAAAGTCAAGAAAATGCCAGATATATAAGCAGATTATGGCAACTGCAAACCGTAAATCGAAGACAAATTTCTTTCAAAGTTTTGAAAAGCGATTGCAAAGTTTGTAGATTCGTTTGGGAATGTTACATATGATATTATATTGACGGGTTCCATAGTCAAAAGTTCGAAAACTTAAAACAATATTTCGTAAATTGCCGTTAAAGTAGCGTACTATTATTCGCTGCATGTGGAGGTCATAGGTCAATTCAAGAAGTTACTCGTACAAACGCTATCAGGTTTAAAACAGTGTCAAACATGAAATAGTCGCCAGATCAAGCATATTTCAAATTGCGTAAGCAGTGGTGTGGGTAGGTGAAGAGACAAAGTTTAAAGTCAAGCTCAATCGGGCATGGTTAGTTCTTGCATGGGAGACTGCCTGAGAAAACCAGCTAGGGAAACTTTTTTTGGTTTCATCACATACATATCAAACATATGAGACAACGTTCGTGCATCTTTTTTTCACTGTAATGTCAATTATTTTTAGTAGAAAAACATGGAAATTTAGGCATGTTTTCAAGTTCATGAACATTTTTCCAATTTCTCTGTTATTTTTGGAGATCAAGTTGGTGATGATGTCGGCACATGGTGGGGTTTGACCTGTTAACGTACCGTGAAAAGTCGTACAAAGTGAACGCAAAGTTGTGCAAAGTGATTGGAAAGTTTGTAGATATATTTGTATGCTTGACCTAACTTGTTGGCATATAGAAACCCGCAGTTGTAAAGTCAAATAAATGAATAAAAGCGAGATGAAAACAGCCTATATAAGCATAGTATCACATGAGCTGACTGACCGTAAAAATGATAGAATACAGCATGCAAAGTTGGTAAAAGCGTGCAAAACATTGGCGGAGTTTCATGTATATTTAACCTAAGTCATTGGAATGCCAACCCCGCAGTTAAATTTCGAAAACATTAAGTAAAAGTCAAGAAAATGCCAGATATATAAGCAGATTATGGCAACTGCAAACCGTAAATCGAAGACAAACTTCTTTCAAAGTTTTGAAAAGCGATTGCAAAGTTTGTAGATTCGTTTGGGAATGTTACATATGATATTATATTGACGGGTTCCATAGTCAAAAGTTCGAAAACTTAAAACAATATTTCGTAAATTGCCGTTAAAGTAGCGTACTATTATTCGCAGCATGTAGAGGTCATAGGTCAATTCAAGAAGTTACTCGTACAAACGCTATCAGGTTTAAAACAGTGTCAAACATGAAATAGTCGCCAGATCAAGCATATTTCAAATTGCGTAAGCAGTAGTGTGGGTAGGTGAAGAGACAAAGTTTAAAGTCAAGCTCAATCGGGCATGGTTAGTTCTTGCATGGGAGACTGCCTGAGAAAACCAGCTAGGGAAATTTTTTTTGGTTTCATCACATACATATCAAACATATGAGACAACGTTCGTGCATCTTTTTTTCACAGTAATGTCAATTATTTTTAGTAGAAAAACATGGAAATTTAGGCATGTTTTCAAGTTCATGAACATTTTTCCAATTTCTCTGTTATTTTTGGAGATCAAGTTGGTGATGATGTCGGCACGTAGTGGGGTTTGACCTGTTAACGTACCGTGAAAAAGTCGTACAAAGAGAACGCAAAGTTGTGCATAGTGATTGGAAAGTTTGTAGATATATTTGTATGCTTGACCTAACTTGTTGGCATATAGAAACCCGCAGTTGTAAAGTCAAATAAATGAATAAAAGCGAGATGAAAACAGCCTATATAAGCAGAGTATCACATGAGCTGACTGACCGTAAAAATGATAGAATACAGCATGCAAAGTTGGTAAAAGCGTGCTAAACATTGGCGGAGTTTCATGTATATTTAACCTAAGTCATTGGAATGCCAACCCCGCAGTTAAATTTCGAAAACATTAAGTAAAAGTCAAGAAAATGCCAGATATATAAGCAGATTATGGCAACTGCAAACCGTAAATCGAAGACAAACTTCTTTCAAAGTTTTGAAAACCGATTGCAAAGTTTGTAGATTCGTTTGGGAATGTTACATATGATATTATATTGACGGGTTCCATAGTCAAAAGTTCGAAAACGTAAAACAATATTTCGTAAATTGCCGTTAAATTAGCGTACTATTATTCGCAGCATGTAGAGGTCATAGGTCAATTCAAGAAGTTACTCGTACAAACGCAATCAGGTTTAAAACAGTGTCAAATATGAAATAGTCGCCAGATCGAGCATATTTCAAATTGCGTAAGCAGTAGTGTTGGTAGGTGAAGAGACAATGTTTAAAGTCAAGCTCCATCGGGCATGGTTAGTTCTTGCATGGGAGACTGCCTGAGAAAACCAGCTAGAGAAATTTTTTTTGGTTTCATCACATACATATCAAACATATTAGACAACGTTCGTGCATCTTTTTTCACTGTAATGTCAATTATTTTTAGTAGAAACACATGGAAATTTAGGCATGTTTTCAAGTTCATGAACATTTTTCCAATTTCTCTGTTATTTTTGGAGATCAAGTTGGTGATGATGTCGGCACATAGTGGGCTTTGACCTGTTAACGTACCGTGAAAAGTCGTACAAAGTGAACGCAAAGTTGTGCAAAGTGATTGGAAAGTTTGTAGATATATTTGTATGCTTGACCTAACTTGTTGGCATATAGAAACCCGCAGTTGTAAAGTCAAATAAATGAATAAAAGCGAGATGAAAACAGCCTATATAAGCAGAGTATCACATGAGCTGACTGACCGTAAAAATGATAGAATACAGCATGCAAAGTTGGTAAAAGCGTGCTAAACATTGGCGGAGTTTCATGTATATTTAACCTAAGTCATTGGAATGCCAACCCCGCAGTTAAATTTCGAAAACATTAAGTAAAAGTCAAGAAAATGCCAGATATATAAGCAGATTATGGCAACTGCAAACCGTAAATCGAAGACAAATTTCTTTCAAAGTTTTGAAAAGCGATTGCAAAGTTTGTAGATTCGTTTGGGAATGTTACATATGATATTATATTGACGGGTTCCATAGTCAAAAGTTCGAAAACTTAAAACAATATTTCGTAAATTGCCGTTAAAGTAGCGTACTATTATTCGCTGCATGTGGAGGTCATAGGTCAATTCAAGAAGTTACTCGTACTAACGCTATCAGGTTTAAAACAGTGTCAAACATGAAATAGTCGCCAGATCAAGCATATTTCAAATTGCGTAAGCAGTGGTGTGGGTAGGTGAAGAGACAAAGTTTAAAGTCAAGCTCAATCGGGCATGGTTAGTTCTTGCATGGGAGACTGCCTGAGAAAACCAGCTAGGGAAACTTTTTTTGGTTTCATCACATACATATCAAACATATGAGACAACGTTCGTGCATCTTTTTTTCACTGTAATGTCAATTATTTTTAGTAGAAAAACATGGAAATTTAGGCATGTTTTCAAGTTCATGAACATTTTTCCAATTTCTCTGTTATTTTTGGAGATCAAGTTGGTGATGATGTCGGCACATGGTGGGGTTTGACCTGTTAACGTACCGTGAAAAGTCGTACAAAGTGAACGCAAAGTTGTGCAAAGTGATTGGAAAGTTTGTAGATATATTTGTATGCTTGACCTAACTTGTTGGCATATAGAAACCCGCAGTTGTAAAGTCAAATAAATGAATAAAAGCGAGATGAAAACAGCCTATATAAGCATAGTATCACATGAGCTGACTGACCGTAAAAATGATAGAATACAGCATGCAAAGTTGGTAAAAGCGTGCTAAACATTGGCGGAGTTTCATGTATATTTAACCTAAGTCATTGGAATGCCAACCCCGCAGTTAAATTTCGAAAACATTAAGTAAAAGTCAAGAAAATGCCAGATATATAAGCAGATTATGGCAACTGCAAACCGTAAATCGAAGACAAACTTCTTTCAAAGTTTTGAAAAGCGATTGCAAAGTTTGTAGATTCGTTTGGGAATGTTACATATGATATTATATTGACGGGTTCCATAGTCAAAAGTTCGAAAACTTAAAACAATATTTCGTAAATTGCCGTTAAAGTAGCGTACTATTATTCGCAGCATGTAGAGGTCATAGGTCAATTCAAGAAGTTACTCGTACAAACGCTATCAGGTTTAAAACAGTGTCAAACATGAAATAGTCGCCAGATCAAGCATATTTCAAATTGCGTAAGCAGTAGTGTGGGTAGGTGAAGAGACAAAGTTTAAAGTCAAGCTCAATCGGGCATGGTTAGTTCTTGCATGGGAGACTGCCTGAGAAAACCAGCTAGGGAAATTTTTTTTGGTTTCATCACATACATATCAAACATATGAGACAACGTTCGTGCATCTTTTTTTCACAGTAATGTCAATTATTTTTAGTAGAAAAACATGGAAATTTAGGCATGTTTTCAAGTTCATGAACATTTTTCCAATTTCTCTGTTATTTTTGGAGATCAAGTTGGTGATGATGTCGGCACGTAGTGGGGTTTGACCTGTTAACGTACCGTGAAAAAGTCGTACAAAGAGAACGCAAAGTTGTGCATAGTGATTGGAAAGTTTGTAGATATATTTGTATGCTTGACCTAACTTGTTGGCATATAGAAACCCGCAGTTGTAAAGTCAAATAAATGAATAAAAGCGAGATGAAAACAGCCTATATAAGCAGAGTATCACATGAGCTGACTGACCGTAAAAATGATAGAATACAGCATGCAAAGTTGGTAAAAGCGTGCTAAACATTGGCGGAGTTTCATGTATATTTAACCTAAGTCATTGGAATGCCAACCCCGCAGTTAAATTTCGAAAACATTAAGTAAAAGTCAAGAAAATGCCAGATATATAAGCAGATTATGGCAACTGCAAACCGTAAATCGAAGACAAACTTCTTTCAAAGTTTTGAAAAGCGATTGCAAAGTTTGTAGATTCGTTTGGGAATGTTACATATGATATTATATTGATGGGTTCCATAGTCAAAAGTTCGAAAACTTAAAACAATATTTCGTAAATTGCCGTTAAAGTAGCGTACTATTATTCGCAGCATGTAGAGGTCATAGGTCAATTCAAGAAGTTACTCGTACAAACGCTATCAGGTTTAAAACAGTGTCAAACATGAAATAGTCGCCAGATCGAGCATATTTCAAATTACGTAAGCAGTAGTGTTGGTAGGTGAAGAGGCAAAGTTTCAAGTCAAGCTCTATCGGACATGGTTAGTTCTTGCATGGCAGACTGCCTGAGAAAACCAGCTAGGGAAAAATTTTTTGGTTTCACCACATACATATCAAACATATGAGACAACGTTCGTGCATCTTTTTTTCACTGTAATGTCAATTATTTTTAGTGGAAAAACATGGAAATTTAGGCATGTTTTCAAGTTCATGAACATTTTTCCAATTTCTCTGTTATTTTTGGAGATCAAGTTGGTGATGATGTCGGCACATAGTGGGGTTTGACCTGTTAACGTACCGTGAAAAGTCGTACAAAGTGAACGCAAAGTTGTGCAAAGTGATTGGAAAGTTTGTAGATATATTTGTATGCTTGACCTAACTTGTTGGCATATAGAAACCCGCAGTTGTAAAGTCAAATAAATGAATAAAAGCGAGATGAAAACAGCCTATATAAGCAGAGTATCACATGAGCTGACTGACCGTAAAAATGATAGAAAACAGCATGCAAAGTTGGTAAAAGCGTGCTAAACGTTGGCGGAGTTTCATGTATATTTATCCTAAGTTATTTGAATGCCAACCCCGCAGTTAAATTTCGAAAACATTAAGTAAAAGTCAAGAAAATGCCAGATATATAAGCAGATTATGACAACTGCAAACAGTAAATCGAAGACAAACTGCTTTCAAAGTTTTGAAAGGCGATTGCTAAGTTTGTAGATTCGTTTGGGAATGTTACATATGATATTATACTGACGGATTCCATAGTCAAAAGTTCGAAAACGTAAAACAATATTTCGTAAATTGTCGTTAAAGTAGCGTACTATTATTCGCAGCATGTAGAGGTCATAGGTCAATTCAAGAAGTTACTCGTACAAACGCTATCAGGTTTAAAACAGTGTCAAACATGAAATAGTCGCCAGATCGAGCATATTTCAAATTGCGTAAGCAGTAGTGTGGGTAGGTGAAGAGACAAAGTTTAAAGTCAAGCTCAATTGGGCGTGGTTAGTTCTTGCATGGGAGACTGCCTGAGAAAACCAGCTAGGGAATTTTTTTTGGTTTCATCACATACATATCAAACATATGAGACAACGTTCGTGCATCTTTTTTTCACTGGAATGTCAATTATTTTTAGTAGAAAAACATGGAAATTTAGGCATGTTTTCAAGTTCATGAACATTTTTCCAATTTCTCTGTTATTTTTGGAGATCAAGTTGGTGATGATGTCGGCACATAGTGGGGTTTGACCTGTTAACGTACCGTGAAAAGTCGTACAAAGTGAACGCAAAGTTGTGCAAAGTGATTGGAAAGTTTGTAGATATATTTGTATGCTTGACCTAACTTGTTGGCATATAGAAACCCGCAGTTGTAAAGTCAAATAAATGAATAAAAGCGAGATGAAAACAGCCTATAGAAGCAGAGTATCACATGAGCTGACTGACCGTAAAAATGATAGAAAACAGCATGCAAAGTTGGTAAAAGCGTGCTAAACGTTGGCGGAGTTTCATGTATATTTATCCTAAGTCATTTGAATGCCAACCCCGAAGTTAAATTTCGAAAACATTAAGTAAAAGTCAAGAAAATGCCAGATATATAAGCAGATTATGACAACTGCAAACCGTAAATCGAAGACAAACTGCTTTCAAAGTTTTGAAAGGCGATTGCTAAGTTTGTAGATTCGTTTGGGAATGTTACATATGATATTATACTGACGGGTTCCATAGTCAAAAGTTCGAAAACGTAAAACAATATTTCGTAAATTGTCGTTAAAGTAGCGTACTATTATTCGCAGCATGTAGAGGTCATAGGTCAATTCAAGAAGTTACTCGTACAAACGCTATCAGGTTTAAAACAGTGTCAAACATGAAATAGTCGCCAGATCGAGCATCTTTCAAATTGCGTAAACAGTAGTGTGGGTAGGTGAAGAGACAAAGTTTAAAGTCAAGCTCAATTGGGCATGGTTAGTTCTTGCATGGGAGACTGCCTGAGAAAACCACCTAGGGAATTTTTTTTGGATTCATCACATACATATCAAACATATGAGACAACGTTCGTGCATCTTTTTTTCACAGTAATGTCAATTATTTTTAGTAGAAAAACATGGAAATTTAGGCATGTTTTCAAGTTCATGAACATTTTTCCAATTTCTCTGTTATTTTTGGAGATCAAGTTGGTGATGATGTCGGCACATAGTGGGGTTTGACCTGTTAACGTACCGTGAAAAGTCGTACAAAGTGAACGCAAAGTTGTGCAAAGTGATTGGAAAGTTTGTAGATATATTTGTATGCTTGACCTAACTTGTTGGCATATAGAAACCCGCAGTTGTAAAGTCAAATAAATGAATAAAAGCGAGAAGAAAACAGCCTATATAAGCAGAGTATCACATGAGCTGACTGACCGTAAAAATGATAGAAAACAGCATGCAAAGTTGGTAAAAGCGTGCTAAACGTTGGCGGAGTTT
Organism: Saccoglossus kowalevskii; assembly: GCF_978046115.1. NCBI lineage: Eukaryota > Metazoa > Hemichordata > Enteropneusta > Harrimaniidae > Saccoglossus > Saccoglossus kowalevskii. The sequence continues at coordinate 8,813,527 of NC_140655.1, read as the reverse complement.
CATGTATATTTATCCTAAGTTATTTGAATGCCAACCCCGCAGTTAAATTTCGAAAACATTAAGTAAAAGTCAAGAAAATGCCAGATATATAAGCAGATTATGACAACTGCAAACAGTAAATCGAAGACAAACTGCTTTCAAAGTTTTGAAAGGCGATTGCTAAGTTTGTAGATTCGTTTGGGAATGTTACATATGATATTATACTGACGGATTCCATAGTCAAAAGTTCGAAAACGTAAAACAATATTTCGTAAATTGTCGTTAAAGTAGCGTACTATTATTCGCAGCATGTAGAGGTCATAGGTCAATTCAAGAAGTTACTCGTACAAACGCTATCAGGTTTAAAACAGTGTCAAACATGAAATAGTCGCCAGATCGAGCATATTTCAAATTGCGTAAGCAGTAGTGTGGGTAGGTGAAGAGACAAAGTTTAAAGTCAAGCTCAATTGGGCGTGGTTAGTTCTTGCATGGGAGACTGCCTGAGAAAACCAGCTAGGGAATTTTTTTTGGTTTCATCACATACATATCAAACATATGAGACAACGTTCGTGCATCTTTTTTTCACTGGAATGTCAATTATTTTTAGTAGAAAAACATGGAAATTTAGGCATGTTTTCAAGTTCATGAACATTTTTCCAATTTCTCTGTTATTTTTGGAGATCAAGTTGGTGATGATGTCGGCACATAGTGGGGTTTGACCTGTTAACGTACCGTGAAAAGTCGTACAAAGTGAACGCAAAGTTGTGCAAAGTGATTGGAAAGTTTGTAGATATATTTGTATGCTTGACCTAACTTGTTGGCATATAGAAACCCGCAGTTGTAAAGTCAAATAAATGAATAAAAGCGAGATGAAAACAGCCTATAGAAGCAGAGTATCACATGAGCTGACTGACCGTAAAAATGATAGAAAACAGCATGCAAAGTTGGTAAAAGCGTGCTAAACGTTGGCGGAGTTTCATGTATATTTATCCTAAGTCATTTGAATGCCAACCCCGAAGTTAAATTTCGAAAACATTAAGTAAAAGTCAAGAAAATGCCAGATATATAAGCAGATTATGACAACTGCAAACCGTAAATCGAAGACAAACTGCTTTCAAAGTTTTGAAAGGCGATTGCTAAGTTTGTAGATTCGTTTGGGAATGTTACATATGATATTATACTGACGGGTTCCATAGTCAAAAGTTCGAAAACGTAAAACAATATTTCGTAAATTGTCGTTAAAGTAGCGTACTATTATTCGCAGCATGTAGAGGTCATAGGTCAATTCAAGAAGTTACTCGTACAAACGCTATCAGGTTTAAAACAGTGTCAAACATGAAATAGTCGCCAGATCGAGCATCTTTCAAATTGCGTAAACAGTAGTGTGGGTAGGTGAAGAGACAAAGTTTAAAGTCAAGCTCAATTGGGCATGGTTAGTTCTTGCATGGGAGACTGCCTGAGAAAACCAGCTAGGGAATTTTTTTTGGATTCATCACATACATATCAAACATATGAGACAACGTTCGTGCATCTTTTTTTCACAGTAATGTCAATTATTTTTAGTAGAAAAACATGGAAATTTAGGCATGTTTTCAAGTTCATGAACATTTTTCCAATTTCTCTGTTATTTTTGGAGATCAAGTTGGTGATGATGTCGGCACATAGTGGGGTTTGACCTGTTAACGTACCGTGAAAAGTCGTACAAAGTGAACGCAAAGTTGTGCAAAGTGATTGGAAAGTTTGTAGATATATTTGTATGCTTGACCTAACTTGTTGGCATATAGAAACCCGCAGTTGTAAAGTCAAATAAATGAATAAAAGCGAGAAGAAAACAGCCTATATAAGCAGAGTATCACATGAGCTGACTGACCGTAAAAATGATAGAAAACAGCATGCAAAGTTGGTAAAAGCGTGCTAAACGTTGGCGGAGTTTCATGTATATTTAACCTAAGTCATTGGAATGCCAACCCCGCAGTTAAATTTCGAAAACATTAAGTAAAAGTCAAGAAAATGCCAGATATATAAGCAGATTATGGCAACTGCAAACCGTAAATCGAAGACAAACTGCTTTCAAAGTTTTGAAAGGCGATTGCTAAGTTTGTAGATTCGTTTGGGAATGTTACATATAATATTATACTGACGGGTTCCATAGTCAAAAGTTCGAAAACGTAAAACAATATTTCGTAAATTGTCGTTAAAGTAGCGTACTATTATTCGCAGCATGTAGAGGTCATAGGTCAATTCAAGAAGTTACTCGTACAAACGCTATCAGGTTTAAAACAGTGTCAAACATGAAATAGTCGCCAGATCGAGCATATTTCAAATTGCGTAAGCAGTAGTGTTGGTAGGTGAAGAGACAAAGTTTAAAGTCAAGCTCAATCGGGCATGGTTAGTTCTTGCATGGGAGACTGCCTGAGAAAACCAGCTAGGGAAATTTTTTTTGGTTTCATCACATACATATCAAACATATGAGACAACGTTCGTGCATCTTTTTTTCACAGTAATGTCAATTATTTTTAGTAGAAAAACATGGAAATTTAGGCATGTTTTCAAGTTCATGAACATTTTTCCAATTTCTCTGTTATTTTTGGAGATCAAGTTGGTGATGATGTCGGCACGTAGTGGGGTTTGACCTGTTAACGTACCGTGAAAAAGTCGTACAAAGAGAACGCAAAGTTGTGCATAGTGATTGGAAAGTTTGTAGATATATTTGTATGCTTGACCTAACTTGTTGGCATATAGAAACCCGCAGTTGTAAAGTCAAATAAATGAATAAAAGCGAGATGAAAACAGCCTATATAAGCAGAGTATCACATGAGCTGACTGACCGTAAAAATGATAGAATACAGCATGCAAAGTTGGTAAAAGCGTGCTAAACATTGGCGGAGTTTCATGTATATTTAACCTAAGTCATTGGAATGCCAACCCCGCAGTTAAATTTCGAAAACATTAAGTAAAAGTCAAGAAAATGCCAGATATATAAGCAGATTATGGCAACTGCAAACCGTAAATCGAAGACAAATTTCTTTCAAAGTTTTGAAAAGCGATTGCAAAGTTTGTAGATTCGTTTGGGAATGTTACATATGATATTATATTGACGGGTTCCATAGTCAAAAGTTCGAAAACTTAAAACAATATTTCGTAAATTGCCGTTAAAGTAGCGTACTATTATTCGCAGCATGTGGAGGTCATAGGTCAATTCAAGAAGTTACTCGTACAAACGCTATCAGGTTTAAAACAGTGTCAAACATGAAATAGTCGCCAGATCAAGCATATTTCAAATTGCGTAAGCAGTGGTGTGGGTAGGTGAAGAGACAAAGTTTAAAGTCAAGCTCAATCAGGCATGGTTAGTTCTTGCATGGGAGACTGCCTGAGAAAACCAGCTAGGGAAACTTTTTTTGGTTTCATCACATACATATCAAACATATGAGACAACGTTCGTGCATCTTTTTTTCACTGTAATGTCAATTATTTTTAGTAGAAAAACATGGAAATTTAGGCATGTTTTCAAGTTCATGAACATTTTTCCAATTTCTCTGTTATTTTTGGAGATCAAGTTGGTGATGATGTCGGCACATGGTGGGGTTTGACCTGTTAACGTACCGTGAAAAGTCGTACAAAGTGAACGCAAAGTTGTGCAAAGTGATTGGAAAGTTTGTAGATATATTTGTATGCTTGACCTAACTTGTTGGCATATAGAAACCCGCAGTTGTAAAGTCAAATAAATGAATAAAAGCGAGATGAAAACAGCCTATATAAGCATAGTATCACATGAGCTGACTGACCGTAAAAATGATAGAATACAGCATGCAAAGTTGGTAAAAGCGTGCTAAACATTGGCGGAGTTTCATGTATATTTAACCTAAGTCATTGGAATGCCAACCCCGCAGTTAAATTTCGAAAACATTAAGTAAAAGTCAAGAAAATGCCAGATATATAAGCAGATTATGGCAACTGCAAACCGTAAATCGAAGACAAATTTCTTTCAAAGTTTTGAAAAGCGATTGCAAAGTTTGTAGATTCGTTTGGGAATGTTACATATGATATTATATTGACGGGTTCCATAGTCAAAAGTTCGAAAACTTAAAACAATATTTCGTAAATTGCCGTTAAAGTAGCGTACTATTATTCGCAGCATGTAGAGGTCATAGGTCAATTCAAGAAGTTACTCGTACAAACGCTATCAGGTTTAAAACAGTGTCAAACATGAAATAGTCGCCAGATCAAGCATATTTCAAATTGCGTAAGCAGTAGTGTGGGTAGGTGAAGAGACAAAGTTTAAAGTCAAGCTCAATCGGGCATGGTTAGTTCTTGCATGGGAGACTGCCTGAGAAAACCAGCTAGGGAAATTTTTTTTGGTTTCATCACATACATATCAAACATATGAGACAACGTTCGTGCATCTTTTTTTCACAGTAATGTCAATTATTTTTAGTAGAAAAACATGGAAATTTAGGCATGTTTTCAAGTTCATGAACATTTTTCCAATTTCTCTGTTATTTTTGGAGATCAAGTTGGTGATGATGTCGGCACGTAGTGGGGTTTGACCTGTTAACGTACCGTGAAAAAGTCGTACAAAGAGAACGCAAAGTTGTGCATAGTGATTGGAAAGTTTGTAGATATATTTGTATGCTTGACCTAACTTGTTGGCATATAGAAACCCGCAGTTGTAAAGTCAAATAAATGAATAAAAGCGAGATGAAAACAGCCTATATAAGCAGAGTATCACATGAGCTGACTGACCGTAAAAATGATAGAATACAGCATGCAAAGTTGGTAAAAGCGTGCTAAACATTGGCGGAGTTTCATGTATATTTAACCTAAGTCATTGGAATGCCAACCCCGCAGTTAAATTTCGAAAACATTAAGTAAAAGTCAAGAAAATGCCAGATATATAAGCAGATTATGGCAACTGCAAACCGTAAATCGAAGACAAACTTCTTTCAAAGTTTTGAAAAGCGATTGCAAAGTTTGTAGATTCGTTTGGGAATGTTACATATGATATTATATTGACGGGTTCCATAGTCAAAAGTTCGAAAACTTAAAACAATATTTCGTAAATTGCCGTTAAAGTAGCGTACTATTATTCGCAGCATGTAGAGGTCATAGGTCAATTCAAGAAGTTACTCGTACAAACGCTATCAGGTTTAAAACAGTGTCAAACATGAAATAGTCGCCAGATCGAGCATATTTCAAATTACGTAAGCAGTAGTGTTGGTAGGTGAAGAGGCAAAGTTTCAAGTCAAGCTCTATCGGACATGGTTAGTTCTTGCATGGCAGACTGCCTGAGAAAACCAGCTAGGGAAAAATTTTTTGGTTTCACCACATACATATCAAACATATGAGACAACGTTCGTGCATCTTTTTTTCACTGTAATGTCAATTATTTTTAGTGGAAAAACATGGAAATTTAGGCATGTTTTCAAGTTCATGAACATTTTTCCAATTTCTCTGTTATTTTTGGAGATCAAGTTGGTGATGATGTCGGCACATAGTGGGGTTTGACCTGTTAACGTACCGTGAAAAGTCGTACAAAGTGAACGCAAAGTTGTGCAAAGTGATTGGAAAGTTTGTAGATATATTTGTATGCTTGACCTAACTTGTTGGCATATAGAAACCCGCAGTTGTAAAGTCAAATAAATGAATAAAAGCGAGATGAAAACAGCCTATATAAGCAGAGTATCACATGAGCTGACTGACCGTAAAAATGATAGAAAACAGCATGCAAAGTTGGTAAAAGCGTGCTAAACGTTGGCGGAGTTTCATGTATATTTATCCTAAGTTATTTGAATGCCAACCCCGCAGTTAAATTTCGAAAACATTAAGTAAAAGTCAAGAAAATGCCAGATATATAAGCAGATTATGACAACTGCAAACCGTAAATCGAAGACAAACTGCTTTCAAAGTTTTGAAAGGCGATTGCTAAGTTTGTAGATTCGTTTGGGAATGTTACATATGATATTATACTGACGGATTCCATAGTCAAAAGTTCGAAAACGTAAAACAATATTTCGTAAATTGTCGTTAAAGTAGCGTACTATTATTCGCAGCATGTAGAGGTCATAGGTCAATTCAAGAAGTTACTCGTACAAACGCTATCAGGTTTAAAACAGTGTCAAACATGAAATAGTCGCCAGATCGAGCATATTTCAAATTGCGTAAGCAGTAGTGTGGGTAGGTGAAGAGACAAAGTTTAAAGTCAAGCTCAATTGGGCGTGGTTAGTTCTTGCATGGGAGACTGCCTGAGAAAACCAGCTAGGGAATTTTTTTTGGTTTCATCACATACATATCAAACATATGAGACAACGTTCGTGCATCTTTTTTTCACTGTAATGTCAATTATTTTTAGTAGAAAAACATGGAAATTTAGGCATGTTTTCAAGTTCATGAACATTTTTCCAATTTCTCTGTTATTTTTGGAGATCAAGTTGGTGATGATGTCGGCACATAGTGGGGTTTGACCTGTTAACGTACCGTGAAAAGTCGTACAAAGTGAACGCAAAGTTGTGCAAAGTGATTGGAAAGTTTGTAGATATATTTGTATGCTTGACCTAACTTGTTGGCATATAGAAACCCGCAGTTGTAAAGTCAAATAAATGAATAAAAGCGAGATGAAAACAGCCTATAGAAGCAGAGTATCACATGAGCTGACTGACCGTAAAAATGATAGAAAACAGCATGCAAAGTTGGTAAAAGCGTGCTAAACGTTGGCGGAGTTTCATGTATATTTATCCTAAGTCATTTGAATGCCAACCCCGAAGTTAAATTTCGAAAACATTAAGTAAAAGTCAAGAAAATGCCAGATATATAAGCAGATTATGACAACTGCAAACCGTAAATCGAAGACAAACTGCTTTCAAAGTTTTGAAAGGCGATTGCTAAGTTTGTAGATTCGTTTGGGAATGTTACATATGATATTATACTGACGGATTCCATAGTCAAAAGTTCGAAAACGTAAAACAATATTTCGTAAATTGTCGTTAAAGTAGCGTACTATTATTCGCAGCATGTAGAGGTCATAGGTCAATTCAAGAAGTTACTCGTACAAACGCTATCAGGTTTAAAACAGTGTCAAACATGAAATAGTCGCCAGATCGAGCATATTTCAAATTGCGTAAGCAGTAGTGTGGGTAGGTGAAGAGACAAAGTTTAAAGTCAAGCTCAATTGGGCGTGGTTAGTTCTTGCATGGGAGACTGCCTGAGAAAACCAGCTAGGGAATTTTTTTTGGTTTCATCACATACATATCAAACATATGAGACAACGTTCGTGCATCTTTTTTTCACTGTAATGTCAATTATTTTTAGTAGAAAAACATGGAAATTTAGGCATGTTTTCAAGTTCATGAACATTTTTCCAATTTCTCTGTTATTTTTGGAGATCAAGTTGGTGATGATGTCGGCACATAGTGGGGTTTGACCTGTTAACGTACCGTGAAAAGTCGTACAAAGTGAACGCAAAGTTGTGCAAAGTGATTGGAAAGTTTGTAGATATATTTGTATGCTTGACCTAACTTGTTGGCATATAGAAACCCGCAGTTGTAAAGTCAAATAAATGAATAAAAGCGAGATGAAAACAGCCTATAGAAGCAGAGTATCACATGAGCTGACTGACCGTAAAAATGATAGAAAACAGCATGCAAAGTTGGTAAAAGCGTGCTAAACGTTGGCGGAGTTTCATGTATATTTATCCTAAGTCATTTGAATGCCAACCCCGAAGTTAAATTTCGAAAACATTAATTAAAAGTCAAGAAAATGCCAGATATATAAGCAGATTATGACAACTGCAAACCGTAAATCGAAGACAAACTGCTTTCAAAGTTTTGAAAGGCGATTGCTAAGTTTGTAGATTCGTTTGGGAATGTTACATATGATATTATACTGACGGGTTCCATAGTCAAAAGTTCGAAAACGTAAAACAATATTTCGTAAATTGTCGTTAAAGTAGCGTACTATTATTCGCAGCATGTAGAGGTCATAGGTCAATTCAAGAAGTTACTCGTACAAACGCTATCAGGTTTAAAACAGTGTCAAACATGAAATAGTCGCCAGATCGAGCATATTTCAAATTACGTAAGCAGTAGTGTTGGTAGGTGAAGAGGCAAAGTTTCAAGTCAAGCTCTATCGGACATGGTTAGTTCTTGCATGGCAGACTGCCTGAGAAAACCAGCTAGGGAAAAATTTTTTGGTTTCACCACATACATATCAAACATATGAGACAACGTTCGTGCATCTTTTTTTCACTGTAATGTCAATTATTTTTAGTGGAAAAACATGGAAATTTAGGCATGTTTTCAAGTTCATGAACATTTTTCCAATTTCTCTGTTATTTTTGGAGATCAAGTTGGTGATGATGTCGGCACATAGTGGGGTTTGACCTGTTAACGTACCGTGAAAAGTCGTACAAAGTGAACGCAAAGTTGTGCAAAGTGATTGGAAAGTTTGTAGATATATTTGTATGCTTGACCTAACTTGTTGGCATATAGAAACCCGCAGTTGTAAAGTCAAATAAATGAATAAAAGCGAGATGAAAACAGCCTATATAAGCAGAGTATCACATGAGCTGACTGACCGTAAAAATGATAGAAAACAGCATGCAAAGTTGGTAAAAGCGTGCTAAACGTTGGCGGAGTTTCATGTATATTTATCCTAAGTTATTTGAATGCCAACCCCGCAGTTAAATTTCGAAAACATTAAGTAAAAGTCAAGAAAATGCCAGATATATAAGCAGATTATGACAACTGCAAACCGTAAATCGAAGACAAACTGCTTTCAAAGTTTTGAAAGGCGATTGCTAAGTTTGTAGATTCGTTTGGGAATGTTACATATGATATTATACTGACGGATTCCATAGTCAAAAGTTCGAAAACGTAAAACAATATTTCGTAAATTGTCGTTAAAGTAGCGTACTATTATTCGCAGCATGTAGAGGTCATAGGTCAATTCAAGAAGTTACTCGTACAAACGCTATCAGGTTTAAAACAGTGTCAAACATGAAATAGTCGCCAGATCGAGCATATTTCAAATTGCGTAAGCAGTAGTGTGGGTAGGTGAAGAGACAAAGTTTAAAGTCAAGCTCAATTGGGCGTGGTTAGTTCTTGCATGGGAGACTGCCTGAGAAAACCAGCTAGGGAATTTTTTTTGGTTTCATCACATACATATCAAACATATGAGACAACGTTCGTGCATCTTTTTTTCACTGTAATGTCAATTATTTTTAGTAGAAAAACATGGAAATTTAGGCATGTTTTCAAGTTCATGAACATTTTTCCAATTTCTCTGTTATTTTTGGAGATCAAGTTGGTGATGATGTCGGCACATAGTGGGGTTTGACCTGTTAACGTACCGTGAAAAGTCGTACAAAGTGAACGCAAAGTTGTGCAAAGTGATTGGAAAGTTTGTAGATATATTTGTATGCTTGACCTAACTTGTTGGCATATAAAAACCCGCAGTTGTAAAGTCAAATAAATGAATAAAAGCGAGATGAAAACAGCCTATAGAAGCAGAGTATCACATGAGCTGACTGACCGTAAAAATGATAGAAAACAGCATGCAAAGTTGGTAAAAGCGTGCTAAACGTTGGCGGAGTTTCATGTATATTTATCCTAAGTCATTTGAATGCCAACCCCGAAGTTAAATTTCGAAAACATTAAGTAAAAGTCAAGAAAATGCCAGATATATAAGCAGATTATGACAACTGCAAACCGTAAATCGAAGACAAACTGCTTTCAAAGTTTTGAAAGGCGATTGCTAAGTTTGTAGATTCGTTTGGGAATGTTACATATGATATTATACTGACGGATTCCATAGTCAAAAGTTCGAAAACGTAAAACAATATTTCGTAAATTGTCGTTAAAGTAGCGTACTATTATTCGCAGCATGTAGAGGTCATAGGTCAATTCAAGAAGTTACTCGTACAAACGCTATCAGGTTTAAAACAGTGTCAAACATGAAATAGTCGCCAGATCGAGCATATTTCAAATTGCGTAAGCAGTAGTGTGGGTAGGTGAAGAGACAAAGTTTAAAGTCAAGCTCAATTGGGCGTGGTTAGTTCTTGCATGGGAGACTGCCTGAGAAAACCAGCTAGGGAATTTTTTTTGGTTTCATCACATACATATCAAACATATGAGACAACGTTCGTGCATCTTTTTTTCACTGTAATGTCAATTATTTTTAGTAGAAAAACATGGAAATTTAGGCATGTTTTCAAGTTCATGAACATTTTTCCAATTTCTCTGTTATTTTTGGAGATCAAGTTGGTGATGATGTCGGCACATAGTGGGGTTTGACCTGTTAACGTACCGTGAAAAGTCGTACAAAGTGAACGCAAAGTTGTGCAAAGTGATTGGAAAGTTTGTAGATATATTTGTATGCTTGACCTAACTTGTTGGCATATAGAAACCCGCAGTTGTAAAGTCAAATAAATGAATAAAAGCGAGATGAAAACAGCCTATAGAAGCAGAGTATCACATGAGCTGACTGACCGTAAAAATGATAGAAAACAGCATGCAAAGTTGGTAAAAGCGTGCTAAACGTTGGCGGAGTTTCATGTATATTTATCCTAAGTCATTTGAATGCCAACCCCGAAGTTAAATTTCGAAAACATTAATTAAAAGTCAAGAAAATGCCAGATATATAAGCAGATTATGACAACTGCAAACCGTAAATCGAAGACAAACTGCTTTCAAAGTTTTGAAAGGCGATTGCTAAGTTTGTAGATTCGTTTGGGAATGTTACATATGATATTATACTGACGGGTTCCATAGTCAAAAGTTCGAAAACGTAAAACAATATTTCGTAAATTGTCGTTAAAGTAGCGTACTATTATTCGCAGCATGTAGAGGTCATAGGTCAATTCAAGAAGTTACTCGTACAAACGCTATCAGGTTTAAAACAGTGTCAAACATGAAATAGTCGCCAGATCGAGCATATTTCAAATTGCGTAAGCAGTAGTGTTGGTAGGTGAAGAGACAAAGTTTAAAGTCAAGCTCAATCGGGCATGGTTAGTTCTTGCATGGGAGACTGCCTGAGAAAACCAGCTAGGGAAACTTTTTTTGGTTTCATCACATACATATCAAACATATGAGACAACGTTCGTGCATCTTTTTTTCACTGTAATGTCAATTATTTTTAGTAGAAAAACATGGAAATTTAGGTATGTTTTCAAGTTCATGAACATTTTTCCAATTTCTCTGTTATTTTTGGAGATCAAGTTGGTGATGATGTCGGCACATGGTGGAGTTTGACCTGTTAACGTACCGTGAAAAGTCGTACAAAGTGAACGCAAAGTTGTGCAAAGTGATTGGAAAGTTTGTAGATATATTTGTATGCTTGACCTAACTTGTTGGCATATAGAAACCCGCAGTTGTAAAGTCAAATAAATGAATAAAAGCGAGATGAAAACAGCCTATATAATCAGAGTATCACATGAGCTGACTGACCGTAAAAATGATAGAAAACAGGATGCAAATTTGGTAAAAGCGTGCGAAACGTTGGCGGAGTTACATATATATTTAACCTAAGTCATTGGAATGCCAACCCCGCAGTTAAATTTCGAAAACATTAAGTAAAAGTCAAGAAAATGCCAGATATATAAGCAGATTATGGCAACGGCAAACCGAAAATCGAAGACAAACTGCTTGCAAAGTTTCGAAAAACGATTGCAAAATTTGTAGATTCGTTTGGGAATGTTACATATGATATTACATTGACGGGTTCCATAGTCAAAAGTTCGAAAACGTAAAACAATATTTCGTAAAATGCCGTTAAAGTAGCGTACTATTATTCGCAGCATGTAGAGGTCATAGGTCAATTCAAGAAGTTACTCGTACAAACGCTATCAGGTTTATAACAGTGTCAAACATGAAATAGTCGCCAGATCAAGCATATTTCAAATTGGGTAAGCAGTAGTGTGGGTAGGTGAAGAGACAAAGTTTAAAGTCAAGCTCAATCGGGCATGGTTAGTTTTGCATGGGAGACTGCCTGAGAAAAACAGCTAGGGATATTTTTTTTGGTTTCATCACATACATATCAAACATATGAGACAACGTTCGTGCATCTTTTTTTCACAGTAATGTCAATTATTTTTAGTAGAAAAACATGGAAATTTAGGCATGTTTTCAAGTTCATGAACATTTTTCCAATTTCTCTGTTATTTTTGGAGATCAAGTTGGTGATGATATCGGCACATAGTGGGGTTTGACCTGTTAACGTACCGTGAAAAGTCGTACAAAGTGAACCAAAGTTGTGCAAAGTGATTGGAAAGTTTGTAGATATATTTGTATGCTTGACCTAACTTGTTGGCATATAGAAACCCGCAGTTGTAAAGTCAAATAAATGAATAAAAGCGAGATGAAAACAGCCTAAATAAGCAGAGTATCACATGAGCTGACTGACCGTAAAAATGATAGAAAACAGCATGCAAAGTTGGTAAAAGCGTGCTAAACGTTGGCGGAGTTACATATATATTTAACCTAAGTCATTGGAATGCCAACCGCGCAGTTAAATTTCGAAAACATTAAGTAAAAGTCAAGAAAATGCCAGATATATAAGCAGATTATGGCAACGGCAAACCAAAAATCGAAGACAAACTGCTTGCAAAGTTTCGAAAAACGATTGCAAAATTTGTAGATTCGTTTGGGAATGTTACATATGATATTATATTGACGGGTTCCATAGTTCAAAGTTCGAAAACGTAAAACAATATTTCGTAAATTGCCGTTAAAGTAGCGTACTATTATTCGCAGCATGTAGAGGTCATAGGTCAATTCAAGAAGTTACTCGTACAAACGCTATCAGGTTTAAAACAGTGTCGAACATGAAATAGTCGCCAGATCGAGCATATTTCAAATTGCGTAAGCAGTAGTGTTGGTAGGCGAAGAGACAAAGTTTAAAGTCAAGCTCAATCGGTCATGGTTAGTTCTTGCATGGGAGACTGCCTGAGAAAACCAGCTAGGGAATTTTTTTTTGGTTTCATCACATATATATCAAACATATGAGACAACGTTCGTGCATCTTTTTTTCACTGTAATGTCAATTTTTTTGTAGAAAAATATGGAAATTTAGGCATGTTTTCAAGTTCATGAACATTTTTCCAATTTCTCTGTTATTTTTGGAGATCAAGTTGGTGATGATGTCGGCACATGGTGGGGTTTGACCTGTTAACGTACCGTGAAAAGTCGTACAAAGTGAACCCAAAGTTGTACAAAGTGATTGGAAAGTTTGTAGATATATTTGTATGCTTGACCTAACTTGTTGGCATATAGAAACCCGCAGTTGTAAAGTCAAATAAATGAATAAAAGCGAGATGAAAACAGCCTATATAAGCAGAGTATCACATGAGCTGACTGACCGTAAAAATGATAGAAAACAGCATGCAAAGTTGGTAAAAGCGTGCGAAACGTTGGCGGAGTTTCATGTATATTTAACCTAAGTCATTGAAATGCCAAACCCGCAGTTAAATTTCGAAAACATTAAGTAAAAGTCAAGAAAATGCCAGATATATAAGCAGATTATGGCAACTGCAAACCGTAAATCGAAGACAAACTGCTTTCAAAGTTTTGAAAAGCGATTGCAAAGTTTGTAGATTCGTTTGGGAATGTTACATATGATATTACATTGACGGGTTCCATAGTCAAAAGTTCGAAAACGTAAAACAATATTTCGTAAATTGCCTTTAAAGTAGCGTACTATTATTCGCAGCATGTAGAGGTTATAGGTCAATTCAAGAAGTTACTCGTACAAACGCTATCAGGTTTAAAACAGTGTCAAACATGAAATAGTCGCCAGATCGAGCATATTTCAAATTGCGTAAGCAGTAGTGTTGGTAGGTGAAGAGACATAGTTTAAAGTCAAGCTCAATCGGGCATGGTTAGTTCTTGCATGGGAGACTGCCTGAGAAAACCAGCTAGGGAAATTTTTTTTGGTTTCATCACATACATATCAAACATATGAGACAACGTTCGTGCATCTTTTTTTCACTGTAATGTCAATTTTTTGTAGAAAAACATGGAAATTTAGGCATGTTTTCAAGTTCATGAACATTTTTCCAATTTCTCTGTTATTTTTGGAGATCAAGTTGGTGATGATGTCGGCACATGGTGGGGTTTGACCTGTTAACGTACCGTAAAAAGTGTACAAAGTGAACGCAAAGTTGTGCAAAGTGATTGGAAAGTTCGTAGATATATTTGTATGCTTGACCTAACTTGTTGGCATGTAGAAACCCGCACTTGTAAAGTCAAATAAATAAATAAAAGCGACATGAAAACAGCCTATATAAGCAGAGTATCACATGAGCTGACTGACCGTAAAAATGATAGAAAACAGCATGCAAAGTTGGTAAAAGCGTGCGAAACGTTGGCGGAGTTTCATGTATATTCAACCTAAGTCATTGGAATGCCAACCCCGCAGTTAAATTTCGAAAACATTAAGTAAAAGTCAAGAAAATGCCAGATATATAAGCAGATTATGGCAACTGCAAACCGTAAATCGAAGACAAACTGCTTTCAATGTTTTGAAAAGCGATTGCAAAGTTTGTAGATTCGTTTGGGAATGTTACATATGATATTACATTGACGGGTTCCATAGTCAAAAGTTCGAAAACGTAAAACAATATTTCGTAAATTGCCGTTAAAGTAGCGTACTATTATTCGCAGCATGTAGAGGTTATAGGTCAATTCAAGAAGTTACTCGTACAAACGCTATCAGGTTTAAAACAGTGTCAAACATGAAATAGTCGCCAGATCGAGCATATTTCAAATTGCGTAAGCAGTAGTGTTGGTAGGTGAAGAGACAGAGTTTAAAGTCAAGCTCAATCGGGCATGCTTAGTTCTTGTATGGGAGACTGCCTGGGAAAACCAGCTAGGGAAATTTTTTTTGGTTTCATCACATACACATCAAACATATGAGACAACGTTCGTGCATCTTTTTTTCACTGTAATGTCAATTATTTTTAGTAGAAAAACATGGAAATTTAGGCATGTTTTCAAGTTCATGAACATTTTTCCAATTTCTCTGTTATTTTTGGAGATCAAGTTGGTGATGATGTCGGCACATGGTGGGGTTTGACCTGTTAACGTACCGTGAAAAGTAATGTCAATTATTTTTAGTAGAAAAACATGGAAATTTAGGCATGTTTTCAAGTTCATGAACATTTTTGCAATTTCTCTGTTATTTTTGGAGATCAAGTTGGTGATGATGTCGGCACATGGTGGGGTTTGACCTGTTAACGTACCGTGAAAAGTCGTACAAAGTGAACGCAAAGTTGTGCAAAGTGATTGGAAAGTTTGTAGATATATTTGTATGCTTGACCTAACTTGTTGGCATATAGAAACACGCAGTTGTAAAGTCAAATAAATGAATAAAAGCGAGATGAAAACAGCCTAAATAAGCAGAGTATCACATGAGCTGACTGACCGTAAAAATGATAGAAAACAGCATGCAAAGTTGGTAAAAGCGTACTAAACGTTGAGTGAGTTACATATATATTTAACCTAAGTCATTGGAAAGCCAACCCCGCAGTTAAATTTCGAAAACATTATGTAAAAGTCAAGAAAATGCCAGATATATAAGCAGATTATGGCAACGGCAAACCGAAAATCGAAGACAAACTGCTTGCAAAGTTTCGAAAAACGATTGCAAAATTTGTAGATTCGTTTGGGAATGTTACATATGATATTACATTGACGGGTTCCATAGTCAGAAGTTCGAAAACGTAAAACAATATTTCGTAAAATGCCGTTAAAGTAGCGTACTATTATTCGCAGCATGTAGAGGTCATAGGTCAATTCAAGAAGTTACTCGTACAAACGCTATCAGGTTTAAAACAGTGTCAAACATGAAATAGTCGCCAGATCGAGCATATTTCAAATTGCGTAAGCAGTAGTGTGGGTAGGTGAAGAGACAAAGTTTAAAGTCAAGCTCAATCGGGCATGGTTAGTTCTTGCATGGGAGACTGCCTGAGAAAACCAGCTAGGGAAATTTTTTTTGGTTTTATCACATACATATCAAACATATGAGACAACGTTCGTGCATCTTTTTTTCACAGTAATGTCAATTATTTTTAGTAGAAAAACATGGAAATTTAGGCATGTTTTCAAGTTCATGAACATTTTTCCAATTTCTCTGTTATTTTTGGAGATCAAGTTGGTGATGATATCGGCACATAGTGGGGTTTGACCTGTTAACGTACCGTGAAAAGTCGTACAAAGTGAACCAAAGTTGTGCATAGTGATTTGAAAGTTTGTAGGTATATTTGTATGCTTGACCTTACTTGTTGGCATATAGAAACCCGCAGTTGCAATGTCAAATAAATGAATAAAAGCGAGATGAAAACAGCCTATATAAGCAGAGTATCACATGAGCTGACTGACTGTAAAAATGATAGAAAACAGCATGCAAAGTTGGTAAAAGCGTGCGAAACGTTGGCGGAGTTTCATGTATATTTAACCTAAGTCATTGGAATGCCAACCCCGCAGTTAAATTTCGAAAACATTAAGTAAAAGTCAAGAAAATGCCAGATATATAAGCAGATTATGGCAACTGCAAACCGTAAATCGAAGACAAACTGCTTTCAATGTTTTGAAAAGCGATTGCAAAGTTTGTAGATTCGTTTGGGAATGTTACATATGATATTACATTGACGGGTTCCATAGTCAAAAGTTCGAAAACGTAAAACAATATTTCGTAAATTGCCGTTAAAGTAGCGTACTATTATTCGCAGCATGTAGAGGTTATAGGTCAATTCAAGAAGTTACTCGTACAAACGCTATCAGGTTTAAAACAGTGTCAAACATGAAATAGTCGCCAGATCGAGCATATTTCAAATTGCGTAAGCAGTAGTGTTGGTAGGTGAAGAGACAGAGTTTAAAGTCAAGCTCAATCGGGCATGGTTAGTTCTTGTATGGGAGACTGCCTGGGAAAACCAGCTAGGGAAATTTTTTTTGGTTTCATCACATACATATCAAACATATGAGACAACGTTCGTGCATCTTTTTTTCACTGTAATGTCAATTATTTTTAGTAGAAAAACATGGACATTTAGGCATGTTTTCAAGTTCATGAACATTTTTCCAATTTCTCTGTTATTTTTGGAGATCAAGTTGGTGATGATGTCGGCACATGGTGGGGTTTGACCTGTTAACGTACCGTGAAAAGTAATGTCAATTATTTTTAGTAGAAAAACATGGAAATTTAGGCATGTTTTCAAGTTCATGAACATTTTTGCAATTTCTCTGTTATTTTTGGAGATCAAAGTTGGTGATGATGTCGGCACATGGTGGGGTTTGACCTGTTAACGTACCGTGAAAAGTCGTACAAAGTGAACGCAAAGTTGTGCAAAGTGATTGGAAAGTTTGTAGATATATTTGTATGCTTGACCTAACTTGTTGGCATATAGAAACACGCAGTTGTAAAGTCAAATAAATGAATAAAAGCGAGATGAAAACAGCCTAAATAAGCAGAGTATCACATGAGCTGACTGACCATAAAAATGATAGAAAACAGCATGCAAAGTTGGTAAAAGCGTACTAAACGTTGAGTGAGTTACATATATATTTAACCTAAGTCATTGGAAAGCCAACCCCGCAGTTAAATTTCGAAAACATTAAGTAAAAGTCAAGAAAATGCCAGATATATAAGCAGATTATGGCAACGGCAAACCGAAAATCGAAGACAAACTGCTTGCAAAGTTTCGAAAAACGATTGCAAAATTTGTAGATTCGTTTGGGAATGTTACATATGATATTACATTGACGGGTTCCATGGTCAGAAGTTCGAAAACGTAAAACAATATTTCGTAAAATGCCGTTAAAGTAGCGTACTATTATTCGCAGCATGTAGAGGTCATAGGTCAATTCAAGAAGTTACTCGTACAAACGCTATCAGGTTTAAAACAGTGTCAAACATGAAATAGTCCCCAGATCGAGCATATTTCAAATTGCGTAAGCAGTAGTGTGGGTAGGTGAAGAGACAAAGTTTAAAGTCAAGCTCAATCGGGCATGGTTAGTTCTTGCATGGGAGACTGCCTGAGAAAACCAGCTAGGGAAATTTTTTTTGGTTTTATCACATACATATCAAACATATGAGACAACGTTCGTGCATCTTTTTTTCACAGTAATGTCAATTATTTTTAGTAGAAAAACATGGAAATTTAGGCATGTTTTCAAGTTCATGAACATTTTTCCAATTTCTCTGTTATTTTTGGAGATCAAGTTGGTGATGATATCGGCACATAGTGGGGTTTGACCTGTTAACGTACCGTGAAAAGTCGTACAAAGTGAACCAAAGTTGTGCAAAGTGATTGGAAAGTTTGTAGGTATATTTGTATGCTTGACCTTACTTGTTGGCATACAGAAACCCGCAGTTGCAATGTCAAATAAATGAATAAAAGCGAGATGAAAACAGCCTATATAAGCAGAGTATCACATGAGCTGACTGACTGTAAAAATGATAGAAAACAGCATGCAAAGTTGGTAAAAGCGTGCGAAACGTTGGCGGAGTTTCATGTATATTTAACCTAAGTCATTGGAATGCCAACCCCGCAGTTAAATTTCGAAAACATTAAGTAAAAGTCAAGAAAATGCCAGATATATAAGCAGATTATGGCAACTGCAAACCGTAAATCGAAGACAAACTGCTTTCAATGTTTTGAAAAGCGATTGCAAAGTTTGTAGATTCGTTTGGGAATGTTACATATGATATTACATTGACGGGTTCCATAGTCAAAAGTTCGAAAACGTAAAACAATATTTCGTAAATTGCCGTTAAAGTAGCGTACTATTATTCGCAGCATGTAGAGGTTATAGGTCAATTCAAGAAGTTACTCGTACAAACGCTATCAGGTTTAAAACAGTGTCAAACATGAAATAGTCGCCAGATCGAGCATATTTCAAATTGCGTAAGCAGTAGTGTTGGTAGGTGAAGAGACAAAGTTTAAAGTCAAGCTCAATCGGGCATGGTTAGTTCTTGCATGGGAGACTGCCTGAGAAAACCAGCTAGGGAAATTTTTTTTGGTTTCATCACATACATATCAAACATATGAGAAAACGTTCGTGCATCTTTTTTTCACTGTAATGTCAATTATTTTTAGTAGAAAAACATGGAAATTTAGGCATGTTTTCAAGTTCATGTACATTTTTCCAATTTCTCTGTTATTTTTGGAGATCAAGTTGGTGATGATATCGGCACATAGTGGGGTTTGACCTGTTAACGAACCGTGAAAAGTCGTACAAAGTGAACCAAAGTTGAGCAAAGTGATTGGAAAGTTTGTAGATATATTTGTATGCTTGACCTAACTTGTTGGCATATAGAAACCCGCAGTTGCAAAGTCAAATAAATGAATAAAAGCGAGATGAAAACAGCCTATATAAGCAGAGTATCACATGAGCTGACTGACCGTAAAAATGATAGAAAACAGCATGCAAAGTTGGTAAAAGCGTGCGAAACGTTGGCGGAGTTTCATGTATATTTAACCTAAGTCATTGGAATGCCAACCCCGCAGTTAAATTTCGAAAACATTAAGTAAAAGTCAAGAAAATGCCAGATATATAAGCAGATTATGGCAACGGCAAACCGAAAATCGAAGACAAACTGCTTGCAAAGTTTCGAAAAACGATTGCAAAATTTGTAGATTCGTTTGGGAATGTTACATATGATATTACATTGACGGGTTCCATAGTCAGAAGTTCGAAAACGTAAAACAATATTTCGTAAAATGCCGTTAAAGTAGCGTACTATTATTCGCAGCATGTAGAAGTCATAGGTCAATTCAAGAAGTTACTCGTACAAACGCTATCAGGTTTAAAACAGTGTCAAACATGAAATAGTCGCCAGATCAAGCATATTTCAAATTGCGTAAGCAGTAGTGTGGGTAGGTGAAGAGACAAAGTTTAAAGTCAAGCTCAATCGGGCATGGTTAGTTCTTGCATGGGAGACTGCCTGAGAAAACCAGCTACGGAAATTTCTTTTGGTTTTATCACATACATATCAAACATATGAGACAACGTTCGTGCATCTTTTTTTCACAGTAATGTCAATTATTTTTAGTAGAAAAACATGGAAATTTAGGCATGTTTTCAAGTTCATGAACATTTTTCCAATTTCTCTGTTATTTTTGGAGATCAAGTTGGTGATGATATCGGCACATAGTGGGGTTTGACCTGTTAACGTACCGTGAAAAGTCGTACAAAGTGAACCAAAGTTGTGCAAAGTGATTGGAAAGTTTGTAGGTATATTTGTATGCTTGACCTTACTTGTTGGCATATAGAAACCCGCAGTTGCAATGTCAAATAAATGAATAAAAGCGAGATGAAAACAGCCTATATAAGCAGAGTATCACATGAGCTGACTGACTGTAAAAATGATAGAAAACAGCATGCAAAGTTGGTAAAAGCGTGCGAAACGTTGGCGGAGTTTCATGTATATTTAACCTAAGTCATTGGAATGCCAACCCCGCAGTTAAATTTCGAAAACATTAAGTAAAAGTCAAGAAAATGCCAGATATATAAGCAGATTATGGCAACTGCAAACCGTAAATCGAAGACAAACTGCTTTCAATGTTTTGAAAAGCGATTGCAAAGTTTGTAGATTCGTTTGGGAATGTTACATATGATATTACATTGACGGGTTCCATAGTCAAAAGTTCGAAAACGTAAAACAATATTTCGTAAATTGCCGTTAAAGTAGCGTACTATTATTCGCAGCATGTAGAGGTTATAGGTCAATTCAAGAAGTTACTCGTACAAACGCTATCAGGTTTAAAACAGTGTCAAACATGAAATAGTCGCCAGATCGAGCATATTTCAAATTGCGTAAGCAGTAGTGTTGGTAGGTGAAGAGACAAAGTTTAAAGTCAAGCTCCATCGGGCATGGTTAGTTCTTGCATGGGAGACTGCCTGAGAAAACCAGCTAGGGAAATTTTTTTTGGTTTCATCACATACATATCAAACATATGAGACAACATTCGTGCATCTTTTTTTCACTGTAATGTCAATTATTTTTAGTAGAAAAACATGGAAATTTAGGCATGTTTTCAAGTTCATGTACATTTTTCCAATTTCTCTGTTATTTTTGGAGATCAAGTTGGTGATGATATCGGCACATAGTGGGGTTTGACCTGTTAACGAACCGTGAAAAGTCGTACAAAGTGAACCAAAGTTGTGCAAAGTGATTGGAAAGTTTGTAGATATATTTGTATGCTTGACCTAACTTGTTGGCATATAGAAACCCGCATTTGCAAAGTCAAATAAATGAATAAAAGCGAGATGAAAACAGCCTATATAAGCAGAGTATCACATGAGCTGACTGACCGTAAAAATGATAGAAAACAGCATGCAAAGTTGGTAAAAGCGTGCGAAACGTTGGCGGAGTTTCATGTATATTTAACCTAAGTCATTGGAATGCCAACCCCGCAGTTAAATTTCGAAAACATTAAGTAAAAGTCAAGAAAATGCCAGATATATAAGCAGATTATGGCAACTGCAAACCGTAAATCGAAGACAAACTGCTTTCAATGTTTTGAAAAGCGATTGCAAAGTTTGTAGATTCGTTTGGGAATGTTACATATGATATTACATTGACGGGTTCCATAGTCAAAAGTTCGAAAACGTAAAACAATATTTCGTAAATTGCCGTTAAAGTAGCGTACTATTATTCGCAGCATGTACAGGTTATAGGTCAATTCAATAAGTTACTCGTACAAACGCTATCAGGTTTAAAACAGTGTCAAACATGAAATAGTCGCCAGATCGAGCATATTTCAAATTGCGTAAGCAGTAGTGTTGGTGGGTGAAGAGACAAAGTTTAAAGTCAAGCTCAATCGGGCATGGTTAGTTCTTGCATGGGAGACTGCCTGAGAAAACCAGCTAGGGAAATTTTTTTTGGTTTCATCACATACATATCAAACATATGAGACAACGTTCGTGCATCTTTTTTTCACTGTAATGTCAATTATTTTTAGTAGAAAAACATGGAAATTTAGGCATGTTTTCAAGTTCATGAACATTATTCCAATTTCTCTGTTATTTTTGGAGATCAAGTTGGTGATGATGTCGGCACATGGTGGGGTTTGACCTGTTAACGTACTGTGAAAAGTCGTACAAAGTGAACGCAAAGTTGTGCAAAGTGATTGGAAAGTTTGTAGATATATTTGTATGCTTGACCTAACTTGTTGGCATATAGAAACCCGCAGTTGTAAAGTCAAATAAATGAATAAAAGCGAGATGAAAACAGCCTATATAAGCAGAGTATCGCATGAGCTGACTGACTGTAAAAATGATAGAAAACAGCATGCAAAGTTGGTAAAAGCGTGCGAAACGTTGGCGGAGTTTCATGTATATTTAACCTAAGTCATTGGAATGCCAACCCCGCAGTTAAATTTCGAAAACATTAAGTAAAAGTCAAGAAAATGCCAGATATATAAGCAGATTATGGCAACTGCAAACCGTAAATCGAAGACAAACTGCTTTCAAAGTTTTGAAAAGCGATTGCAAAGTTTGTAGATTCGTTTGGGAATGTTACATATGATATTACATTGACGGGTTCCATAGTCAAAAGTTCGAAAACGTAAAACAATATTTCGTAAATTGCCGTTAAAGTAGCGTACTATTATTCGCAGCATGTAGAGGTTATAGGTCAATTCAAGAAGTTACTCGTACAAACGCTATCAGGTTTAAAACAGTGTCAAACATGAAATAGTCGCCAGATCGAGCATAATTTAAATTGCGTAAGCAGTAGTGTTGGTAGGTGAAGAGACAAAGTTTAAAGTCAAGCTCAATCGGGCATGGTTAGTTCTTGCATGGGAGACTGCCTGAGAAAACCAGCTAGGGAAATTTTTTTTGGTTTCATCACATACATATCAAAACATATGAGACAACGTTCGTGCATCTTTTTTTCACTGTAATGTCAATTATTTTTAGTAGAAAAACATGGAAATTTAGGCATGTTTTCAAGTTCATGTACATTTTTGCAATTTCTCTGTTATTTTTGGAGATCAAGTTGGTGATGATATCGGCACATAGTGGGGTTTGACCTGTTAACGTACCGTGAAAAGTCGTACAAAGTGAACCAAAGTTGTGCAAAGTGATTGGAAAGTTTGTAGATATATTTGTATGCTTGACCTAACTTGTTGGCATATAGAAACCCGCAGTTGTAAAGTCAAATAAATGAATAAAAGCGAGATGAAAACAGCCTAAATAAGCAGAGTATCACATGAGCTGACTGACCGTAAAAATGATAGAAAACAGCATGCAAAGTTGGTGAAAGCGTGCTAAACGTTGGCGGAGTTACATATATATTTAACCTAAGTCATTGGAATGCCAACCGCGCAGTTAAATTTCGAAAACATTAAGTAAAAGTCAAGAAAATGCCAGATATATAAGCAGATTATGGCAACGGCAAACCGAAAATCGAAGACAAACTGCTTGCAAAGTTTCGAAAAACGATTGCAAAATTTGTAGATTCGTTTGGGAATGTTACATATGATATTATATTGACGGGTTCCATAGTCAAAAGTTCGAAAACGTAAAACAATATTTCGTAAAGTGCAGTTAAAGTAGCGTACTATTATTCGCAGCATGTAGAGGTCATAGGTCAATTCAAGAAGTTACTCGTACAAACGCTATCAGGTTTAAAACAGTGTCAAACATGAAATAGTCGCCAGATCGAGCATATTTCAAATTGCGTAAGCAGCAGTGTTGGTAGGTGAAGAGACAAAGTTTAAAGTCAAGCTCAATCGGGCATGGTTAGTTCTTGCATTGGAGACTGCCTGAGAAAACCAGCTAGGGAATTTTTTTTTGGTTTCATCACATACATATCAAACATATGAGACAACGTTCGTGCATCTTTTTTTCACTATAATGTCAATTTTTTTTGTAGAAAAACATGGAATTTTAGGCATGTTTTCAAGTTCATGAACATTTTTCCAATTTCTCTGTTATTTTTGGAGATCAAGTTGGTGATGATGTCGGCACATGGTGGGGTTTGACCTGTTAACGTACCGTGAAAAGTCGTACAAAGTGTACGCAAAGTTGTGCAAAGTGATTGGAAAGTTTGTAGATATATTTGTATGCTTGACCTAACTTGTTGGCATATAGAAACCCGCAGTTGTAAAGTCAAATAAATGAATAAAAGCGAGATGAAAACAGCCTATATAAGCATAGTATCACATGAGCTGACTGACCGTAAAAATGATAGAAAACAGCATGCAAAGTTGGTAAAAGCGTGAGAAACGTTGGCGGAGTTACATATATATTTAACCTAAGTCATTGGAATGCCAACCCCGCAGTTAAATTTCGAAAACATTAAGTAAAAGTCAAGAAAATGCCAGATATATAAGCAGATTATGGCAACGGCAAACCGAAAATCGAAGACAAACTGTTTGCAAAGTTTCGAAAAACGATTGCAAAATTTGTAGATTCGTTTGGGAATGTTACATATGATATTATATTGACGGGTTCCATAGTCAAAAGTTCGAAAACGTAAAACAATATTTCGTAAATTGCCGTTAAAGTAGCGTACTATTATTCGCAGCATGTAGAGGTCATAGGTCAATTCAAGAAGTTACTCGTACAAACGCTATCAGGTTTAAAACAGTGTCAAACATGAAATAGTCGCCAGATCGAGCATATTTCAAATTGCGTAAGCAGTAGTGTTTGTAGGTGAAGAGACAAAGTTTAAAGTCAAGCTCAATCGGGCATGGTTAGTTCTTGCATGGGAGACTGCCTGAGAAAACCAGCTAGGGAAATTTTTTTTGGTTTCATCACATACATATCAAACATATGAGACAACGTTCGTGCATCTTTTTTTCACTGTAATGTCAATTATTTTTAGTAGAAAAACATGGAAATTTAGGCATGTTTTCAAGTTCATGAACATTTTTGCAATTTCTCTGTTATTTTTGGAGATCAAGTTGGTGATGATGTCGGCACATGGTGGAGTTTGACCTGTTAACGTACCGTGAAAAGTCGTACAAAGTGAACGCAAAGTTGTGCAAAGTGATTGGAATGTTTGTAGATATATTTGTATGCTTGACCTAACTTGTTGGCATATAGAAACCCGCAGTTGTAAAGTCAAATAAATGAATAAAAGCGAGATGAAAACAGCCTATATAAGCAGAGTATCACATGAGCTGACTGACCGTAAAATGATAGAAAACAGCATGCAAAGTTGGTAAAAGCGTGCGAAACGTTGGCGGAGTAACATATATATTTAACCTAAGTCATTGGAATGCCAACCCCGCAGTTAAATTTCGAAAACATTAAGTAAAAGTCAAGAAAATGCCAGATATATAAGCAGATTATGGCAACGGCAAACCGAAAATCGAAGACAAACTGCTTGCAAAGTTTCGAAAAACGATTGCAAAATTTGTAGATTCGTTTGGGAATGTTACATATGATATTATATTGACGGGTTCCATAGTCAAAAGTTCGAAAACGTAAAACAATATTTCGTAAATTGCCGTTAAAGTAGCGTACTATTATTCGCAGCATGTAGAGGTCATAGGTCAATTCAAGAAGTTACTCGTACAAACGCTATCAAGTTTAAAACAGTGTCAAACATGAAATAGTCGCCAGATCGAGCATATTTCAAATTGCCTAAGTAGTAGTGTTGGTAGGTGAAGAGACAAAGTTTAAAGTCAAGCTCAATCGGGCATGGTTAGTTCTTGCATGGTAGACTGCCTGAGAAAACCAGCTAGGGAAATTTTTTTTGGTTTCATCACATACATATCAAACATATGAGACAACGTTCGTGCATCTTTTTTCACTGTAATGTCAATTATTTTTAGTAGAAAAACATGGAAATTTAGGCATGTTTTCAAGTTCATGAACATTTTTCCAATTTCTCTGTTATTTTTGGAGATCAAGTTGGTGATGATGTCGACACATGGTGGGGTTTGACCTGTTAACGTACCGTGAAAAGTCGTACAAAGTGAACGCAAAGTTGTGCAAAGTGATTGGAAAGTTTGTAGATATATTTGTATGCTTGACCTAACTTGTTGGCATATAGAAACCCGCAGTTGTAAAGTCAAATGAATGAATAAAAGCGAGATGAAAACAGCCTATATAAGCAGAGTATCACATGAGCTGACTGACCGTAAAAATGATAGAAAACAGCATGCAAAGTTGGTAAAAGCGTGCGAAACGTTGGCGGAGTTACATATATATTTAACCTAAGTCATTGGAATGCCAACCCCGCAGTTAAATTTCGAAAACATTAAGTAAAAGTCAAGAAAATGCCAGATATATAAGCAGATTATGGCAACGGCAAACCGAAAATCGAAGACAAACTGCTTGCAAAGTTTTGAAAAACGATTGCAAAATTTGTAGATTCGTTTGGGAATGTTACATATGATATTACATTGACGGGTTCCATAGTCAAAAGTTCGAAAACGTAAAACAATATTTCGTAAATTGCCGTTAAAGTAGCGTACTATTATTCGCAGCATGTAGAGGTCATAGGTCAATTCAAGAAGTTACTCGTACAAACGCTATCAGGTTTAAAACAGTGTCAAACATGAAATAGTCGCCAGATCGAGCATAATTCAAAGTGCGTCAGCAGTAGTGTTGGTAGGTGAAGAGACAAAGTTTAAAGTCAAGCTCAATCGGGCATGGTTAGTTCTTGCATGGGAGACTGCCTGAGAAAACCAGCTAGGGATTTTTTTTT
The DNA here is from genome assembly GCF_978046115.1 of Saccoglossus kowalevskii. Taxonomy (NCBI): domain Eukaryota; kingdom Metazoa; phylum Hemichordata; class Enteropneusta; family Harrimaniidae; genus Saccoglossus; species Saccoglossus kowalevskii. The sequence continues at coordinate 8,786,893 of NC_140655.1, read as the reverse complement.
TGGTTTCATCACATACATATCAAACATATGAGACAACGTTCGTGCATCTTTTTTTCACTGTAATGTCAATTATTTTTAGTAGAAAAACATGGAAATTTAGGCATGTTTTCAAGTTCATGAACATTTTTCCAATTTCTCTGTTATTTTTGGAGATCAAGTTGGTGATGATGTCGGCACATGGTGGGGTTTGACCTGTTAACGTACCGTGAAAAGTCGTACAAAGTGAACGCAAAGTTGTGCAAAGTGATTGGAAAGTTTGTAGATATATTTGTATGCTTGACCTAACTTGTTGGCATATAGAAACCCGCAGTTGTAAAGTCAAATAAATGAATAAAAGCGAGATGAAAACAGCCTATATAAGCAGAGTATCACATGAGCTGACTGACCGTAAAAATGATAGAAAACAGCATGCAAAGTTGGTAAAAGCGTGCGAAACGTTGGCGGAGTTACATGTATATTTAACCTAAGTCATTGGAATGCCAACCCCGCAATTAAATTTCGAAAACATTAAGTAAAAGTCAAGAAAATGCCAGATATATAAGCAGATTAAGGCAACTGCAAACCGAAAATCGAAGACAAACTGCTTGCAAAGTTTTGAAAACCGATTGCAAAGTTTGTAGATTCGTTTGGGAATGTTACATATGATATTATATTGACGGGTTCCATAGTCAAAAGTTCGAAAACGTAAAACAATATTTCGTAAATTGCCGTTAAAGTAGCGTACTATTATTCGCAGCATGTAGAGGTCATAGGTCAATTCAAGAAGTTACTCGTACAAACGCTATCAAGTTTAAAACAGTGTCAAACATGAAATAGTCGCCAGATCGAGCATATTTCAAATTGCCTAAGTAGTAGTGTTGGTAGGTGAAGAGACAAAGTTTAAAGTCAAGCTCAATCGGGCATGGTTAGTTCTTGCATGGTAGACTGCCTGAGAAAACCAGCTAGGGAAATTTTTTTTGGTTTCATCACATACATATCAAACATATGAGACAACGTTCGTGCATCTTTTTTTCACTGTAATGTCAATTATTTTTAGTAGAAAAACATGGAAATTTAAGCATGTTTTCAAGTTCATGAACATTTTTCCAATTTCTCTGTTATTTTTGGAGATCAAGTTGGTGATGATGTCGACACATGGTGGGGTTTGACCTGTTAACGTACCGTGAAAAGTCGTACAAAGTGAACGCAAAGTTGTGCAAAGTGATTGGAAAGTTTGTAGATATATTTGTATGCTTGACCTAACTTGTTGGCATATAGAAACCCGCAGTTGTAAAGTCAAATGAATGAATAAAAGCGAGATGAAAACAGCCTATATAAGCAGAGTATCACATGAGCTGACTGACCGTAAAAATGATAGAAAACAGCATGCAAAGTTGGTAAAAGCGTGCGAAACGTTGGCGGAGTTACATATATATTTAACCTAAGTCATTGGAATGCCAACCCCGCAGTTAAATTTCGAAAACATTAAGTAAAAGTCAAGAAAATGCCAGATATATAAGCAGATTATGGCAACGGCAAACCGAAAATCGAAGACAAACTGCTTGCAAAGTTTTGAAAAACGATTGCAAAATTTGTAGATTCGTTTGGGAATGTTACATATGATATTACATTGACGGGTTCCATAGTCAAAAGTTCGAAAACGTAAAACAATATTTCGTAAATTGCCGTTAAAGTAGCGTACTATTATTCGCAGCATGTAGAGGTCATAGGTCAATTCAAGAAGTTACTCGTACAAACGCTATCAGGTTTAAAACAGTGTCAAACATGAAATAGTCGCCAGATCGAGCATAATTCAAAGTGCGTCAGCAGTAGTGTTGGTAGGTGAAGAGACAAAGTTTAAAGTCAAGCTCCATCGGGCATGGTTAGTTCTTGCATGGGAGACTGCCTGAGAAAACCAGCTAGAGAAATTTTTTTTGGTTTCATCACATACATATCAAACATATTAGACAACGTTCGTGCATCTTTTTTCACTGTAATGTCAATTATTTTTAGTAGAAACACATGGAAATTTAGGCATGTTTTCAAGTTCATGAACATTTTTCCAATTTCTCTGTTATTTTTGGAGATCAAGTTGGTGATGATGTCGGCACATAGTGGGCTTTGACCTGTTAACGTACCGTGAAAAGTCGTACAAAGTGAACGCAAAGTTGTGCAAAGTGATTGGAAAGTTTGTAGATATATTTGTATGCTTGACCTAACTTGTTGGCATATAGAAACCCGCAGTTGTAAAGTCAAATAAATGAATAAAAGCGAGATGAAAACAGCCTATATAAGCAGAGTATCACATGAGCTGACTGACCGTAAAAATGATAGAAAACAGCATGCAAAGTTGGTAAAAGCGTGCGAAACGTTGGCGGAGTTACATATATATTTAACCTAAGTCATTGGAATGCCAACCCCGCAGTTAAATTTCGAAAACATTAAGTAAAAGTCAAGAAAATGCCAGATATATAAGCAGATTATGGCAACTGCAAACCGTAAATCGATGACAAACTGCTTTCAAAGTTTTGAAAAGCGATTGCAAAGTTTGTAGATTCGTTTGGGAATGTTACATATGATATTATATTGACGGGTTCTATAGTCAAAAGTTCGAAAACGTAAAACAATATTTCGTAAATTGCCGTTAAAGTAGCGTACTATTATTCGCAGCATGTAGAGGTCATAGGTCAATTCAAGAAGTTACTCGTACAAACGCTATCAGGTTTAAAACAGTGTCAAACATGAAATAGTCGCCAGGTCGAGCATATTTCAAATTGCGTAAGCAGTAGTGTTGGTAGGTGAAGAGACGAAGTTTAAAGTCAAGCTCAATCGGGCATGGTTAGTTCTTGCATGGGAGACTGCCTGAGAAAACCAGCTAGGGAATTTTTTTTTGGTTTCATCACATACATATCAAACATATGAGAAAACGTTCGTGCATCTTTTTTCACTGTAATGTCAATTATTTTTAGTAGAAAAACATGGAAATTTAGGCATGTTTTCAAGTTCATGAACATTTTTCCAATTTCTCTGTTATTTTTGGAGATCAAGTTGGTGATGATGTCGGCACATGGTGGGGTTTGACCTGTTAACGTACCGTAAAAAGTGTACAAAGTGAACGCAAAGTTGTGCAAAGTGATTGGAAAGTTTGTAGATATATTTGTATGCTTGACCTAACTTGTTGGCATATAGAAACCCGCAGTTGTAAAGTCAAATAAATGAATAAAAGCGAGATGAAAACAGCCTATATAAGCAGACTATCACATGAGCTGACTGACCGTAAAATGATAGAAAACAGCATGCAAAGTTGGTAAAAGCGTGCGAAACGTTGGCGGAGTTACATATATATTTAACCTAAGTCATTGGAATGCCAACCCCGCAGTTAAATTTCGAAAACATTAAGTAAAAGTCAAGAAAATGCCAGATATATAAGCAGATTATGGCAACGGCAAACCGAAAATCGAAGACAAACTGCTTGCAAAGTTTCGAAAAACGATTGCAAAATTTGTAGATTCGTTTGGGAATGTTACATATGATATTACATTGACGGGATCCATAGTCAAAAGTTCGAAAACGTAAAACAATATTTCGTAAATTGCCGTTAAAGTAGCGTACTATTATTCGCAGCATGTAGAGGCCATAGGTCAATTCAAGAAGTTACTCGTATAAACGCTATCAGGTTTAAAACAGTGTCAAACATGAAATAGTCGCCAGATCAAGCATATTTCAAATTGCGTAAGCAGTAGTGTTGGTAGGTGAAGAGACAAAGTTTAAAGTCAAGCTCAATCGGGCATGGTTAGTTCTTGCATGGGAGACTGCCTGAGAAAACCAGCTAGGGAATTTTTTTTTGGTTTCATCACATACATATCAAACATATGAGAAAACGTTCGTGCATCTTTTTTCACTGTAATGTCAATTATTTTTAGTAGAAAAACATGGAAATTTAGGCATGTTTTCAAGTTCATGAACATTTTTCCAATTTCTCTGTTATTTTTGGAGATCAAGTTGGTGATGATGTCGGCACATAGTGGGGTTTGACCTGTTAACGTACCGTGAAAAGTGTACAAAGTGAACGCAAAGTTGTGCAAAGTGATTGGAAAGTTTGTAGATATATTTGTATGCTTGACCTAACTTGTTGGCATATAGAAACCCGCAGTTGTAAAGTCAAATAAATGAATAAAAGCGAGATGAAAACAGCCTATATAAGCAGAGTATCACATGAGCTGACTGACCGTAAAAATGATAGAAAACAGCATGCAAAGTTGGTAAAAGCGTGCGAAACGTTGGCGGAGTTACATATATATTTAACCTAAGTCATTGGAATGCCAACCCCGCAGTTAAATTTCGAAAACATTAAGTAAAAGTCAAGAAAATGCCAGATATATAAGCAGATTATGGCAACTGCAAACCGTAAATCGATGACAAACTGCTTTCAAAGTTTTGAAAAGCGATTGCAAAGTTTGTAGATTCGTTTGGGAATGTTACATATGATATTATATTGACGGGTTCTATAGTCAAAAGTTCGAAAACGTAAAACAATATTTCGTAAATTGCCGTTAAAGTAGCGTACTATTATTCGCAGCATGTAGAGGTCATAGGTCAATTCAAGAAGTTACTCGTACAAACGCTATCAGGTTTAAAACAGTGTCAAACATGAAATAGTCGCCAGGTCGAGCATATTTCAAATTGCGTAAGCAGTAGTGTTGGTAGGTGAAGAGACAAAGTTTAAAGTCAAGCTCAATCGGGCATGGTTAGTTCTTGCATGGGAGACTGCCTGAGAAAACCAGCTAGGGAATTTTTTTTTGGTTTCATCACATACATATCAAACATATGAGAAAACGTTCGTGCATCTTTTTTCACTGTAATGTCAATTATTTTTAGTAGAAAAACATGGAAATTTAGGCATGTTTTCAAGTTCATGAACATTTTTCCAATTTCTCTGTTATTTTTGGAGATCAAGTTGGTGATGATGTCGGCACATGGTGGGGTTTGACCTGTTAACGTACCGTAAAAAGTGTACAAAGTGAACGCAAAGTTGTGCAAAGTGATTGGAAAATTTGTAGATATATTTGTATGCTTGACCTAACTTGTTGGCATATAGAAACCCGCAGTTGTAAAGTCAAATAAATGAATAAAAGCGAGATGAAAACAGCCTATATAAGCAGACTATCACATGAGCTGACTGACCGTAAAATGATAGAAAACAGCATGCAAAGTTGGTAAAAGCGTGCGAAACGTTGGCGGAGTTACATATATATTTAACCTAAGTCATTGGAATGCCAACCCCGCAGTTAAATTTCGAAAACATTAAGTAAAAGTCAAGAAAATGCCAGATATATAAGCAGATTATGGCAACGGCAAACCGAAAATCGAAGACAAACTGCTTGCAAAGTTTCGAAAAACGATTGCAAAATTTGTAGATTCGTTTGGGAATGTTACATATGATATTACATTGACGGGATCCATAGTCAAAAGTTCGAAAACGTAAAACAATATTTCGTAAATTGCCGTTAAAGTAGCGTACTATTATTCGCAGCATGTAGAGGCCATAGGTCAATTCAAGAAGTTACTCGTATAAACGCTATCAGGTTTAAAACAGTGTCAAACATGAAATAGTCGCCAGATCAAGCATATTTCAAATTGCGTAAGCAGTAGTGTTGGTAGGTGAAGAGACAAAGTTTAAAGTCAAGCTCAATCGGGCATGGTTAGTTCTTGCATGGGAGACTGCCTGAGAAAACCAGCTAGGGAATTTTTTTTTGGTTTCATCACATACATATCAAACATATGAGAAAACGTTCGTGCATCTTTTTTCACTGTAATGTCAATTATTTTTAGTAGAAAAACATGGAAATTTAGGCATGTTTTCAAGTTCATGAACATTTTTCCAATTTCTCTGTTATTTTTGGAGATCAAGTTGGTGATGATGTCGGCACATAGTGGGGTTTGACCTGTTAACGTACCGTGAAAAGTGTACAAAGTGAACGCAAAGTTGTGCAAAGTGATTGGAAAGTTTGTAGATATATTTGTATGCTTGACCTAACTTGTTGGCATATAGAAACCCGCAGTTGTAAAGTCAAATAAATGAATAAAAGCGAGATGAAAACAGCCTATATAAGCAGACTATCACATGAGCTGACTGACCGTAAAAATGATAGAAAACAGCATGCAAAGTTGGTAAAAGCGTGCGAAACGTTGGCGGAGTTACATATATATTTAACCTAAGTCATTGGAATGCCAACCCCGCAGTTAAATTTCGAAAACATTAAGTAAAAGTCAAGAAAATGCCAGATATATAAGCAGATTATGGCAACGGCAAACCGAAAATCGAAGACAAACTGCTTGCAAAGTTTCGAAAAACGATTGCAAAATTTGTAGATTCGTTTGGGAATGTTACATATGATATTACATTGACGGGATCCATAGTCAAAAGTTCGAAAACGTAAAACAATATTTCGTAAATTGCCGTTAAAGTAGCGTACTATTATTCGCAGCATGTAGAGGCCATAGGTCAATTCAAGAAGTTACTCGTATAAACGCTATCAGGTTTAAAACAGTGTCAAACATGAAATAGTCGCCAGATCAAGCATATTTCAAATTGCGTAAGCAGTAGTGTTGGTAGGTGAAGAGACAAAGTTTAAAGTCAAGCTCAATCGGGCATGGTTATTTCTTGCATGGGAGACTGCCTGAGAAAACCAGCTAGGGAATTTTTTTTTGGTTTCATCACATACATATCAAACATATGAGAAAACGTTCGTGCATCTTTTTTCACTGTAATGTCAATTATTTTTAGTAGAAAAACATGGAAATTTAGGCATGTTTTCAAGTTCATGAACATTTTTCCAATTTCTCTGTTATTTTTGGAGATCAAGTTGGTGATGATGTCGGCACATGGTGGGGTTTGACCTGTTAACGTACCGTGAAAAGTGTACAAAGTGAACGCAAAGTTGTGCAAAGTGATTGGAAAGTTTGTAGATATATTTGTATGCTTGACCTAACTTGTTGGCATATAGAAACCCGCAGTTGTAAAGTCAAATAAATGAATAAAAGCGAGATGAAAACAGCCTATATAAGCAGACTATCACATGAGCTGACTGACCGTAAAAATGATAGAAAACAGCATGCAAAGTTGGTAAAAGCGTGCGAAACGTTGGCGGAGTTACATATATATTTAACCTAAGTCATTGGAGTGCCAACCCCGCAGTTAAATTTCGAAAACATTAAGTAAAAGTCAAGAAAATGCCAGATATATAAGCAGATTATGGCAACGGCAAACCGAAAATCGAAGACAAACTGCTTGCAAAGTTTCGAAAAACGATTGCAAAATTTGTAGATTCGTTTGGGAATGTTACATATGATATTACATTGACGGGTTCCATAGTCAAAAGTTCGAAAACGTAAAACAATATTTCGTAAATTGCCGTTAAAGTAGCGTACTATTATTCGCAGCATGTAGAGGCCATAGGTCAATTCAAGAAGTTACTCGTATAAACGCTATCAGGTTTAAAACAGTGTCAAACATGAAATAGTCGCCAGATCAAGCATATTTCAAATTGCGTAAGCAGTAGTGTTGGTAGGTGAAGAGACAAAGTTTAAAGTCAAGCTCAATCGGCATGGTTAGTTCTTGCATGGGAGACTGCCTGAGAAAACCAGCTAGGGAAAATTTTTTTGGTTTCATCACATACATATCAAACATATGAGACAACGTTCGTGCATCTTTTTTTCACTGTAATTTCAATTATTTTTAGTAGAAAAACATGGAAATTTAGGCATCTTTTCAAGTTCATGAACATTTTTCCAATTTCTCTGTTATTTTTGGAGATCACGTTGGTGATGATGTCGGCACATAGTGGGGATTGACCTGTTAACGTACCGTAAAAAGTCGTACAAGTGAACGCAAAGTTGTGCAAAGTGATTGGAAAGTTTGTAGATATATTTGTATGCTTGACCTAACTTGTTGGCATATAGAAACCCGCAGTTGTAAAGTCAAATAAATGAATAAAAGCGAGATGAAAACAGCCTATATAAGCAGAGTATCACATGAGATGTCTGGCCGTAAAAATGATAGAAAACAGCATGAAAAGTTGGTAAAATCGTGCGAAACGTTGGCGGAATTTCATGTATATTTAACCTAAGTCATTGGAATGCCAACCCCGCAGTTAAATTTCGAAAACATTAAGTAAAAGTCAAGAAAATGCCAGATATATAAGCAGATTATGGCAACTGCAAACCGTAAATCGATGACAAACTGCTTTCAAAGTTTTGAAAAGCGATTGCAAAGTTTGTAGATCCGTTTGGGAATGTTACATATGATATTATATTGACGGGTTCTATAGTCAAAAGTTCGAAAACGTAAAACAATATTTCGTAAATTGCCGTTAAAGTAGCGTACTATTATTCGCAGCATGTAGAGGTCATAGGTCAATTCAAGAAGTTACTCGTACAAACGCTATCAGGTTTAAAACAGTGTCAAACATGAAATAGTCGCCAGGTCGAGCATATTTCAAATTGCGTAAGCAGTAGTGTTGGTAGGTGAAGAGACAAAGTTTAAAGTCAAGCTCAATCGGCATGGTTAGTTCTTGCATGGGAGACTGCCTGAGAAAACCAGCTAGGGAATTTTTTTTTGGTTTCATCACATACATATCAAACATATGAGAAAACGTTCGTGCATCTTTTTTCACTGTAATGTCAATTATTTTTAGTAGAAAAACATGGAAATTTAGGCATGTTTTCAAGTTCATGAACATTTTTCCAATTTCTCTGTTATTTTTGGAGATCAAGTTGGTGATGATGTCGGCACATGGTGGGGTTTGACCTGTTAACGTACCGTGAAAAGTGTACAAAGTGAACGCAAAGTTGTGCAAAGTGATTGGAAAGTTTGTAGATATATTTGTATGCTTGACCTAACTTGTTGGCATATAGAAACCCGCAGTTGTAAAGTCAAATAAATGAATGAAAGCGAGATGAAAACAGCCTATATAAGCAGACTATCACATGAGCTGACTGACCGTAAAAATGATAGAAAACAGCATGCAAAGTTGGTAAAAGTGTGCGAAACGTTGGCGGAGTTACATATATATTTAACCTAAGTCATTGGAATGCCAACCCCGCAGTTAAATTTCGAAAACATTAAGTAAAAGTCAAGAAAATGCCAGATATATAAGCAGATTATGGCAACTGCAAACCGTAAATCGATGACAAACTGCTTTCAAAGTTTTGAAAAGCGATTGCAAAGTTTGTAGATCCGTTTGGGAATGTTACATATGATATTATATTGACGGGTTCTATAGTCAAAAGTTCGAAAACGTAAAACAATATTTCGTAAATTGCCGTTAAAGTAGCGTACTATTATTCGCAGCATGTAGAGGCCATAGGTCAATTCAAGAAGTTACTCGTATAAACGCTATCAGGTTTAAAACAGTGTCAAAGATGAAATAGTCGCCAGATCAAGCATATTTCAAATTGCGTAAGCAGTAGTGTTGGTAGGTGAAGAGACAAAGTTTAAAGTCAAGCTCAATCGGGCATGGTTAGTTCTTGCATGGGAGACTGCCTGAGAAAACCAGCTAGGCAATTTTTTTTTTGGTTTCATCACATACGTATCAAACATATGAGAAAACGTTCGTGCATCTTTTTTCACTGTAATGTCAATTATTTTTAGTAGAAAAACATGGAAATTCAGGCATGTTTTCAAGTTCATGAACATTTTTCCAATTTCTCTGTTATTTTTGGAGATCAAGTTGGTGATGATGTCGGCACATAGTGGGGTTTGACCTGTTAACGTACCGTGAAAAGTCGTACAAAGTGAACGCAAAGTTGTGCAAAGTGATTGGAAAGTTTGTAGATATATTTGTATGCTTGACCTAACTTGTTGGCATATAGAAACCCGCAGTTGTAAAGTCAAATAAATGAATAAAAGCGAGATGAAAACAGCCTATATAAGCAGAGTATCACATGAGCTGACTGACCGTAAAAATGATAGAAAACAGCATGCAAAGTTGGTAAAAGCGTGCGAAACGTTGGCGGAGTTACATATATACTTAACCTAAGTCATTGGAATGGCAACCCCGCAGTTAAATTTCGAAAACATTAAGTAAAAGTCAAGAAAATGCCAGATATATAAGCAGATTATGGCAACGTCAAACCGAAAATCGAAGACAAACTGCTTGCAAAGTTTCGAAAAACGATTGCAAAATTTGTAGATTCGTTTGGGAATGTTACATATGATATTATATTGACGGGTTCCATAGTCAAAAGTTCGAAAACGTAAAACAATATTTCGTAAATTGCCGTTAAAGTAGCGTACTATTATTCGCAGCATGTAGAGGCCATAGGTCAATTCAAGAAGTTACTCGTATAAACGCTATCAGGTTTAAAACAGTGTCAAACATGAAATAGTCGCCAGATCAAGCATATTTAAAATTGCGTAAGCAGTAGTGTTGGTAGGTGAAGAGACAAAGTTTAAAGTCAAGCTCAATCGGGCATGGTTAGTTCTTGCATGGGAGACTGCCTGAGAAAACCAGCTAGGGAATTTTTTTTTTGGTTTCATCACATACGTATCAAACATATGAGAGAACGTTCGTGCATCTTTTTTCACTGTAATGTCAATTATTTTTAGTAGAAAAACATGGAAATTTAGGCATGTTTTCAAGTTCATGAACATTTTTCCAATTTCTCTGTTATTTTTGGAGATCAAGTTGGTGATGATGTCGGCACATAGTGGGGTTTGACCTGTTAACGTACCGTGAAAAGTCGTACAAAGTGAACGCAAAGTTGTGCAAAGTGATTGGAAAGTTTGTAGATATATTTGTATGCTTGACCTAACTTGTTGGCATATAGAAACCCGCAGTTGTAAAGTCAAATAAATGAATAAAAGCGAGATGAAAACAGCCTATATAAGCATAGTATCACATGAGCTGGCTGACCGTAAAAATGATAGAAAACAGCATGCAAAGTTGGTAAAACCGTGCGAAACGTTGGCGGAGTTTCATGTATATTTAACCTAAGTCATTGGAATGCCAACCCCGCAGTTAAATTTCGAAAACATTAAGTAAAAGTCAAGAAAATGCCAGATATATAAGCAGATTATGGCAACGGCAAACCGAAAATCGAAGACAAACTGCTTGCAAAGTTTCGAAAAACGATTGCAAAATTTGTAGATTCGTTTGGGAATGTTACATATGATATTACATTGACGAGATCCATAGTCAAAAGTTCGAAAACGTAAAACAATATTTCGTAAATTGCCGTTAAAGTAGCGTACTATTATTCGCAGCATGTAGAGGTCATAGGTCAATTCAAGAAGTTACTCGTACAAACGCTATCAGGTTTAAAACAGTGTCAAATATGAAATAGTCGCCAGATCAAGCATATTTCAAATTGCGTAAGCAGTAGTGTGGGTTGGTGAAGAGACAAAGTTTAAAGTCAAGCTCAATCGGGCATGGTTAGTTCTTGCATGGGAGACTGCCTGTGAAAACCAGCTAGGGAAATTTTTTTGGTTTCATCACATACATATCAAACATATGAGACAACGTTCGTGCATCTTTTTTTCACAGTAATGTCAATTATTTTTAGTAGAAAAACATGAAAATTTAGGCATGTTTTCAAGTTCATGAACATTTTTTCCAATTTCTCTGTTATTTTTGGAGGTCAAGTTGGTGATGATGTCGGCACATAGTGGGGTTTGACCTGTTAACGTACCGTGAAAAGTCGTACAAAGTGAACGCAAAGTTGTGCAAAGTGATTGGAAAGTTTGTAGATATATTTGTATGCTTGACTTAACTTGTTGGCATATAGAAACCCGCAGTTGTAAAGTCAAATAAATGAATAAAAGCGAGATGAAAACAGCCTATATAAGCAGAGTATCACATGAGCTGACTGACCGTAAAAATGATAGAATACAGCATGCAAAGTTGGTAAAAGCGTGCGAAACGTTGGCGGAGTTACATATATACTTAACCTAAGTCATTGGAATGGCAACCCCGCAGTTAAATTTCGAAAACATTAAGTAAAAGTCAAGAAAATGCCAGATATATAAGCAGATTATGGCAACGGCAAACCGAAAATCGAAGACAAACTGCTTGCAAAGTTTCGAAAAACGATTGCAAAATTTGTAGATTCGTTTGGGAATGTTACATATGATATTATATTGACGGGTTCCATAGTCAAAAGTTCGAAAACGTAAAACAATATTTCGTAAATTGCCGTTAAAGTAGCGTACTATTATTCGCAGCATGTAGAGGTCATAGGTCAATTCAAGAAGTTACTCGTACAAACGCTATCAGGTTTAAAACAGTGTCAAACATGAAATAGTCGCCAGATCGAGCATATTTCAAATTGCGTAAGCAGTAGTGTTGGTAGGTGAAGAGACAAAGTTTAAAGTCAAGCTCAATCGGGCATGGTTAGTTCTTGCATGGGAGACTGCCTGAGAAAACCAGCTAGGGAAATTTTTTTGGTTTCATCACATACATATCAAACATATGAGACAACGTTCGTGCATCTTTTTTTTACTGTAATGTCAATTATTTTTAGTACAAAAAACATGGAAATTTAGGCATGTTTTCAAGTTCATGAACATTTTTCCAATTTCTCTGTTATTTTTGGAGATCAAGTTGGTGATGATGTCGGCACATAGTGGGGTTTGACCTGTTAACGTACCGTGAAAATTCGTACAAAGTGAACGCAAAGTTGTGCAAAGTGATTGGAAAGTTTGTAGATATATTTGTATGCTTGACTTAACTTGTTGGCATATAGAAACCCGCAGTTGTAAAGTCAAATAAATGAATAAAAGCGAGATGAAAACAGCCTATATAAGCAGAGTATCACATGAGCTGACTGACCGTAAAAATGATAGAAAACAGCATGCAAAGTTGGTAAAACCGTGCGAAACGTTGGCGGAGTTTCATGTATATTTAACCTAAGTCATTGGAATGGCAACCCCGCAGTTAAATTTCGAAAACATTAAGTAAAAGTCAAGAAAATGCCAGATATATAAGCAGATTATGGCAACGTCAAACCGAAAATCGAAGACAAACTGCTTGCAAAGTTTCGAAAAACGATTGCAAAATTTGTAGATTCGTTTGGGAATGTTACATATGATATTACATTGACGGGTTCCATAGTCAAAAGTTCGAAAACGTAAAACAATATTTCGTAAATTGCCGTTAAAGTAGCGTACTATTATTCGCAGCTTGTAGAGGTCATAGGTCAATTCAAGAAGTTACTCGTACAAACGCTATCAGGTTTAAAACAGTGTCAAATATGAAATAGTCGCCAGATCGAGCATATTTCAAATTGCGTAAGCAGTAGTGTTGGTAGGTGAAGAGACAAAGTTTAAAGTCAAGCTCAATCGGGCATGGTTAGTTCTTGCATGGGAGACTGCCTGAGAAAACCAGCTAGGGAAATTTTTTTGGTTTCATCACATACATATCAAACATATGAGACAACGTTCGTGCATCTTTTTTTCACAGTAATGTCAATTATTTTTAGTAGAAAAACATGAAAATTTAGGCATGTTTTCAAGTTCATGAACATTTTTTCCAATTTCTCTGTTATTTTTGGAGGTCAAGTTGGTGATGATGTCGGCACATAGTGGGGTTTGACCTGTTAACGTACCGTGAAAAGTCGTACAAAGTGAACGCAAAGTTGTGCAAAGTGATTGGAAAGTTTGTAGATATATTTGTATGCTTGACTTAACTTGTTGGCATATAGAAACCCGCAGTTGTAAAGTCAAATAAATGAATAAAAGCGAGATGAAAACAGCCTATATAAGCAGAGTATCACATGAGCTGTCTGACCGTAAAAATGATAGAAAACAGCATGCAAAGTTGGTAAAAGCGTGCGAAACGTTGGCGGAGTTTCATGTATATTTAACCTAAGTCATTGGAATGCCAACCCCGCAGTTAAATTTCGAAAACATTAAGTAAAAGTCAAGAAAATGCCAGATATATAAGCAGATTATGGCAACGGCAAACCGAAAATCGAAGACAAACTGCTTGCAAAGTTTCGAAAAACGATTGCAAAATTTGTAGATTCGTTTGGGAATGTTACATATGATATTACATTGACGGGATCCATAGTCAAAAGTGCGAAAACGTAAAACAATATTTCGTAAATTGCCGTTAAAGTAGCGTACTATTATTCGCAGCATGTAGAGGTCATAGGTCAATTCAAGAAGTTACTCGTACAAACGCTATCAGGTTTAAAACAGTGTCAAACATGAAATAGTCGCCAGATCAAGCATATTTCAAATTGCGTAAGCAGTAGTGTGGGTAGGTGAAGAGACAAAGTTTAAAGTCAAGCTCAATCGGGCATGGTTAGTTCTTGCATGGGAGACTGCTTGAGAAAACCAGCTAGGGAAATTTTTTTGGTTTCATCACATACATATCAAACATATGAGACAACGTTCGTGCATCTTTTTTTCACAGTAATGTCAATTATTTTTAGTAGAAAAACATGGAAATTTAGGCATGTTTTCAAGTTCATGAACATTTTTTCCAATTTCTCTGTTATTTTTGGAGATCAAGTTGGTGATGATGTCGGCACATAGTGGGGTTTGACCTGATAACGTACCGTGAAAAGTCGTACAAAGTGAACGCAAAGTTGTGCAAAGTGATTGGAAAGTTTGTAGATATATTTGTATGCTTGACCTAACTTGTTGGCATATAGAAACCCGCAGTTGTAAAGTCAAATAAATGAATAAAAGCGAGATGAAACCAGCCTATATAAGCAGAGTATCACATGAGCTGACTGACCGTAAAAATGATAGAAAACAGCATGCAAAGTTGGTAAAACCGTGCGAAACGTTGGCGGAGTTTCATGTATATTTAACCTAAGTCATTGGAATGCCAACCCCGCAGTTAAATTTCGAAAACATTAAGTAAAAGTCAAGAAAATGCCAGATATATAAGCAGATTATGGCAACGGCAAACCGAAAATCGAAGACAAACTGCTTGCAAAGTTTCGAAAAACGATTGCAAAATTTGTAGATTCGTTTGGGAATGTTACATATGATATTACATTGACGGGATCCATAGTCAAAAGTTCGAAAACGTAAAACAATATTTCGTAAATTGCCGTTAAAGTAGCGTACTATTATTCGCAGCATGTAGAGGTCATAGGTCAATTCAAGAAGTTACTCGTACAAACGCTATCAGGTTTAAAACAGTGTCAAATATGAAATAGTCGCCAGATCAAGCATATTTCAAATTGCGTAAGCAGTAGTGTGGGTTGGTGAAGAGACAAAGTTTAAAGTCAAGCTCAATCGGGCATGGTTAGTTCTTGCATGGGAGACTGCCTGTGAAAACCAGCTAGGGAAATTTTTTTGGTTTCATCACATACATATCAAACATATGAGACAACGTTCGTGCATCTTTTTTTCACAGTAATGTCAATTATTTTTAGTAGAAAAACATGAAAATTTAGGCATGTTTTCAGGTTCATGAACATTTTTTCCAATTTCTCTGTTATTTTTGGAGGTCAAGTTGGTGATGATGTCGGCACATAGTGGGGTTTGACCTGTTAACGTACCGTGAAAAGTCGTACAAAGTGAACGCAAAGTTGTGCAAAGTGATTGGAAAGTTTGTAGATATATTTGTATGCTTGACTTAACTTGTTGGCATATAGAAACCCGCAGTTGTAAAGTCAAATAAATGAATAAAAGCGAGATGAAAACAGCCTATATAAGCAGAGTATCACATGAGCTGACTGACCGTAAAAATAATAGAATACAGCATGCAAAGTTGGTAAAAGCGTGCGAAACGTTGGCGGAGTTTCATGTATATTTAACCTAAGTCATTGGAATGCCAACCCCGCAGTTAAATTTCGAAAACATTAAGTAAAAGTCAAGAAAATGCCAGATATATAAGCAGATTATGGCAACGGCAAACCGAAAATCGAAGACAAACTGCTTGCAAAGTTTCGAAAAACGATTGCAAAATTTGTAGATTCGGTTGGGAATGTTACATATGATATTACATTGACGGGATCCATAGTCAAAAGTTCGAAAACGTAAAACAATATTTCGTAAATTGCCGTTAAAGTAGCGTACTATTATTCGCAGCATGTAGAGGTCATAGGTCAATTCAAGAAGTTACTCGTACAAACGCTATCAGGTTTAAAACAGTGTCAAATATGAAATAGTCGCCAGATCAAGCATATTTCAAATTGCGTAAGCAGTAGTGTGGGTTGGTGAAGAGACAAAGTTTAAAGTCAAGCTCAATCGGGCATGGTTAGTTCTTGCATGGGAGACTGCCTGTGAAAACCAGCTAGGGAAATTTTTTTGGTTTCATCACATACATATCAAACATATGAGACAACGTTCGTGCATCTTTTTTTCACAGTAATGTCAATTATTTTTAGTAGAAAAACATGAAAATTTAGGCATGTTTTCAGGTTCATGAACATTTTTTCCAATTTCTCTGTTATTTTTGGAGGTCAAGTTGGTGATGATGTCGGCACATAGTGGGGTTTGACCTGTTAACGTACCGTGAAAAGTCGTACAAAGTGAACGCAAAGTTGTGCAAAGTGATTGGAAAGTTTGTAGATATATTTGTATGCTTGACTTAACTTGTTGGCATATTGAAACCCGCAGTTGTAAAGTCAAATAAATGAATAAAAGCGAGATGAAAACAGCCTATATAAGCAGAGTATCACATGAGCTGACTGACCGTAAAAATGATAGAATACAGCATGCAAAGTTGGTAAAAGCGTGCGAAACGTTGGCGGAGTTTCATGTATATTTAACCTAAGTCATTGGAATGCCAACCCCGCAGTTAAATTTCGAAAACATTAAGTAAAAGTCAAGAAAATGCCAGATATATAAGCAGATTATGGCAACTGCAAACCGTAAATCGAAGTCAAACTTCTTTCCAAGTTTTGAAAAGCGATTGCAAAGTTTGTAGATTCGTTTGGGAATGTTACATATGATATTATATTGACGGGTTCCATAGTCAAAAGTTCGAAAACGTAAAACAATATTTCGTAAATTGCCGTTAAAGTAGCGTACTATTATTCGCAGCATGTAGAGGTCATAGGTCAATTCAAGAAGTTACTCGTACAAACGCTATCAGGTTTAAAACAGTGTCAAACATGAAATAGTCGCCAGATCAAGCATATTTCAAATTGCGTAAGCAGTAGTGTGGGTAGGTGAAGAGACAAAGTTTAAAGTCAAGCTCAATCGGGCATGGTTAGTTCTTGCATGGGAGACTGCTTGAGAAAACCAGCTAGGGAAATTTTTTTGGTTTCATCACATACATATCAAACATATGAGACAACGTTCGTGCATCTTTTTTTCACAGTAATGTCAATTATTTTTAGTAGAAAAACATGGAAATTTAGGCATGTTTTCATGTTCATGAACATTTTTTCCAATTTCTCTGTTATTTTTGGAGATCAAGTTGGTGATGATGTCGGCACATAGTGGGGTTTGACCTGTTAACGTACCGTGAAAAGTCGTACAAAGTGAACGCAAAGTTGTGCAAAGTGATTGGAAAGTTTGTAGATATATTTGTATGCTTGACCTAACTTGTTGGCATATAGAAACCCCCAGTTGTAAAGTCAAATAAATGAATAAAAGCGAGATGAAAACAGCCTATATAAGCAGAGTATCACATGAGCTGACTGACCGTAAAAATGATAGAAAACAGCATGCAAAGTTGGTAAAAGCGTGCTAAACGTTGGCGGAGTTTCATGTATATTTAACCTAAGTCATTGGAATGCCAACCCCGCAGTTAAATTTCGAAAACATTAAGTAAAAGTCAAGAAAATGCCAGATATATAAGCAGATTATGGCAACTGCAAACCGTAAATCGAAGTCAAACTTCTTTCAAAGTTTTGAAAAGCGATTGCAAAGTTTGTAGGTTCGTTTGGGAATGTTACATATGATATTATATTGACGGGTTCCATAGTCAAAAGTTCGAAAACGTAAAACAATATTTCGTAAATTGCCGTTAAAGTAGCGTACTATTATTCGCAGCATGTAGAGGTCATAGGTCAATTTAAGAAGTTACTCGTACAAACGCTATCAGGTTTAAAACAGTGTCAAACATGAAATAGTCCCCAGATCGAGCATATTTCAAATTGCGTAAGCAGTAGTGTTGGTAGGTGAAGAGACAAAGTTTAAAGTCAAGCTCAATCGGGCATGGTTAGTTCTTGCATGGGAGACTGCCTGAGAAAACCAGCTAGGGAATTTTTTTGTGGTTTCATCACATACATATCAAACATATTAGACAACGTTCGTGCATCTTTTTTTCACTGTAATGTCAATTATTTTTAGTAGAAAAACATGGAAATTGAGGCATCTTTTCAAGTTCATGAACATTTTTCCAATTTCTCTGTTATTTTTGGAGATCAAGTTGGTGATGATGTCGGCACATAGTGGGGTTTGACTTGTTAACGTACCGTGAAAAGTCGTACAAAGTGAACGCAAAGTTGTGCAATGTGATTGGAAAGTTTGTAGATATATTTGTATGCTTGACCTAACTTGTTGGCATATAGAAACCCGCAGTTGTAAAATCAAATATATGAATAAAAGCGAGATGAAAACAGCCTATATAAGCAGAGTATCACATGAGCTGACTGACCGTAATAATGATAGAAAACAGCATGCAAGGTTTGTAAAAGCGTGCGAAACGTTGGCGGAGTTTCATGTATATTTAACCTAAGTCATTGGAATGCCTACCCCGCAGTTAAATTTCGAAAACATTAAGTAAAAGTCAAGAAAATGCCAGATATATAAGCAGATTATGGCAACGGCAAATCGAAAATCGAAGACAAACTGCTTGCAAAGTTTCGAAAAACGATTGCAAAATTTGTAGATTCGTTTGGGAATGTTACATATGATATTACATTGACGGGATCCATAGTCAAAAGTTCGAAAACGTAAAACAATATTTCGTAAATTGCCGTTAAAGTAGCGTACTATTATTCGCAGCATGTAGAGGTCATAGGTCAATTCAAGAAGTTACTCGTACAAACGCTATCAGGTTTAAAACAGTGTCAAACATGAAATAGTCGCCAGATCAAGCATATTTCAAATTGCGTAAGCAGTAGTGTGGGTAGGTGAAGAGACAAAGTTTAAAGTCAAGCTCAATCGGGCATGGTTAGTTCTTGCATGGGAGACTGCCTGTGAAAACCAGCAAGGGAAATTTTTTTTGTTTCATCACATACATATCAAACATATGAGACAACGTTCGTGCATCTTTTTTTCACAGTAATGTCAATTATTTTTAGTAGAAAAACATGGAAATTTAGGCATGTTTTCAAGTTCATGAACATTTTTTCCAATTTCTCTGTTATTTTTGGAGATCAAGTTGGTGATGATGTCGGCACATAGTGGGGCTTGACCTGTTAACGTACCGTGAAAAGTCGTACAAAGTGAACGCAAAGTTGTGCAAAGTGATTGGAAAGTTTGTAGATATATTTGTATGCTTGACCTAACTTGTTGGCATATAGAAACCCGCAGTTGTAAAGTCAAATAAATGAATAAAAGCGAGATGAAAACAGCCTATATAAGCAGAGTATCACATGAGCTGACTGACCGTAAAAATGATAGAAAACAGCATGCAAAGTTGGTAAAAGCGTGCTAAACGTTGGCGGAGTTTCATGTATATTTAACCTAAGTGATTGGAATGCCAACCCCGCAGTTAAATTTCGAAAACATTAAGTAAAAGTCAAGAAAATGCCAGATATATAAGCAGATTATGGCAACTGCAAACCGTAAATCGAAGTCAAACTTCTTTCCAAGTTTTGAAAAGCGATTGCAAAGTTTGTAGATTCGTTTGGGAATGTTACATATGATATTATATTGACGGGTTCCATAGTCAAAAGTTCGAAAACGTAAAACAATATTTCGTAAATTGCCGTTAAAGTAGCGTACTATTATTCGCAGCATGTAGAGGTCATAGGTCAATTCAAGAAGTTACTCGTACAAACGCTATCAGGTTTAAAACAGTGTCAAACATGAAATAGTCGCCAGATCAAGCATATTTCAAATTGCGTAAGCAGTAGTGTGGGTAGGTGAAGAGACAAAGTTTAAAGTCAAGCTCAATCGGGCATGGTTAGTTCTTGCATGGGAGACTGCTTGAGAAAACCAGCTAGGGAAATTTTTTTGGTTTCATCACATACATATCAAACATATGAGACAACGTTCGTGCATCTTTTTTTCACAGTAATGTCAATTATTTTTAGTAGAAAAACATGGAAATTTAGGCATGTTTTCATGTTCATGAACATTTTTTCCAATTTCTCTGTTATTTTTGGAGATCAAGTTGGTGATGATGTCGGCACATAGTGGGGTTTGACCTGTTAACGTACCGTGAAAAGTCGTACAAAGTGAACGCAAAGTTGTGCAAAGTGATTGGAAAGTTTGTAGATATATTTGTATGCTTGACCTAACTTGTTGGCATATAGAAACCCGCAGTTGTAAAGTCAAATAAATGAATAAAAGCGAGATGAAAACAGCCTATATAAGCAGAGTATCACATGAGCTGACTGACCGTAAAAATGATAGAAAACAGCATGCAAAGTTGGTAAAAGCGTGCTAAACGTTGGCGGAGTTTCATGTATATTTAACCTAAGTCATTGGAATGCCAACCCCGCAGTTAAATTTCGAAAACATTAAGTAAAAGTCAAGAAAATGCCAGATATATAAGCAGATTATGGCAACTGCAAACCGTAAATCGAAGTCAAACTTCTTTCAAAGTTTTGAAAAGCGATTGCAAAGTTTGTAGGTTCGTTTGGGAATGTTACATATGATATTATATTGACGGGTTCCATAGTCAAAAGTTCGAAAACGTAAAACAATATTTCGTAAATTGCCGTTAAAGTAGCGTACTATTATTCGCAGCATGTAGAGGTCATAGGTCAATTTAAGAAGTTACTCGTACAAACGCTATCAGGTTTAAAACAGTGTCAAACATGAAATAGTCCCCAGATCGAGCATATTTCAAATTGCGTAAGCAGTAGTGTTGGTAGGTGAAGAGACAAAGTTTAAAGTCAAGCTCAATCGGGCATGGTTAGTTCTTGCATGGGAGACTGCCTGAGAAAACCAGCTAGGGAATTTTTTTGTGGTTTCATCACATACATATCAAACATATTAGACAACGTTCGTGCATCTTTTTTTCACTGTAATGTCAATTATTTTTAGTAGAAAAACATGGAAATTGAGGCATCTTTTCAAGTTCATGAACATTTTTCCAATTTCTCTGTTATTTTTGGAGATCAAGTTGGTGATGATGTCGGCACATAGTGGGGTTTGACTTGTTAACGTACCGTGAAAAGTCGTACAAAGTGAACGCAAAGTTGTGCAATGTGATTGGAAAGTTTGTAGATATATTTGTATGCTTGACCTAACTTGTTGGCATATAGAAACCCGCAGTTGTAAAATCAAATATATGAATAAAAGCGAGATGAAAACAGCCTATATAAGCAGAGTATCACATGAGCTGACTGACCGTAATAATGATAGAAAACAGCATGCAAGGTTTGTAAAAGCGTGCGAAACGTTGGCGGAGTTTCATGTATATTTAACCTAAGTCATTGGAATGCCTACCCCGCAGTTAAATTTCGAAAACATTAAGTAAAAGTCAAGAAAATGCCAGATATATAAGCAGATTATGGCAACGGCAAATCGAAAATCGAAGACAAACTGCTTGCAAAGTTTCGAAAAACGATTGCAAAATTTGTAGATTCGTTTGGGAATGTTACATATGATATTACATTGACGGGATCCATAGTCAAAAGTTCGAAAACGTAAAACAATATTTCGTAAATTGCCGTTAAAGTAGCGTACTATTATTCGCAGCATGTAGAGGTCATAGGTCAATTCAAGAAGTTACTCGTACAAACGCTATCAGGTTTAAAACAGTGTCAAACATGAAATAGTCGCCAGATCAAGCATATTTCAAATTGCGTAAGCAGTAGTGTGGGTAGGTGAAGAGACAAAGTTTAAAGTCAAGCTCAATCGGGCATGGTTAGTTCTTGCATGGGAGACTGCCTGTGAAAACCAGCAAGGGAAATTTTTTTGGTTTCATCACATACATATCAAACATATGAGACAACGTTCGTGCATCTTTTTTTCACTGTAATGTCAATTATTTTTAGTAGAAAAACATGGAAATTTAGGCATGTTTTCAAGTTCATGAACATTTTTCCAATTTCTCTGTTATTTTTGGAGATCAAGTTGGTGATGATGTCGGCACATAGTGGGGTTTGACCTGTTAACGTACCGTGAAAAGTCGTACAAAGTGAACGCAAAGTTGTGCAAAGTGATTGGAAAGTTTGTAGATATATTTGTATGCTTGACCTAACTTGTTGGCATATAGAAACCCGCAGTTGTAAAGTCAAATAAATGAATAAAAGCGAGATGAAAACAGCCTATATAAGCAGAGTATCACATGAGCTGACTGACCGTAAAAATGATAGAAAACAGCATGCAAAGTTTGTAAAAGCGTGCGAAACGTTGGCGGAGTTACATATATATTTAACCTAAGTCATTGGAATGCCAACCCCGCAGTTAAATTTCGAAAACATTAAGTAAAAGTCAAGAAAATGCCAGATATAAAAGCAGATTATGGCAACGTCACACCGAAAATCGAAGACAAACTGCTTGCAAAGTTTCGAAAAACGATTGCAAAATTTGTAGATTCGTTTGGGAATGTTACATATGATATTACATTGACGGGATCCATAGTCAAAAGTTCGAAAACGTAAAACAATATTTCGTAAATTGCCGTTAAAGTAGCGTACTATTATTCGCAGCATGTAGAGGTCATAGGTCAATTCAAGAAGTTACTCGTACAAACGCTATCAGGTTTAAAACAGTGTCAAACATGAAATAGTCGCCAGATCAAGCATATTTCAAATTGCGTAAGCAGTAGTGTGGGTAGGTGAAGAGACAAAGTTTAAAGTCAAGCTCAGTCGGGCCTGGTTAGTTCTTGCATGGGAGACTGCCTGAGAAAACCAGCTAGGGAAATTTTTTTGGTTTCATCACATACATATCAAACATATGAGACAACGTTCGTGCATCTTTTTTTCACAGTAATGTCAATTATTTTCAGTAGAAAAACATGGAAATTTAGGCATGTTTTCAAGTTCATGAACATTTTTTCCAATTTCTCTGTTATTTTTGGAGATCAAGTTGGTGATGATGTCGGCACATAGTGGGGTTTGACCTGTTAACGTACCGTGAAAAGTCGTACAAAGTGAACGCAAAGTTGTGCAAAGTGATTGGAAAGTTTGTAGATATATTTGTATGCTTGACCTAACTTGTTGGCATATAGAAACCCGCAGTTGTAAAGTCAAATAAATGAATAAAAGCGAGATGAAAACAGCCTATATAAGCAGAGTATCACATGAGCTGACTGACCGTAAAAATGATAGAAAACAGCATGCAAAGTTTGTAAAAGCGTGCGAAACGTTGGCGGAGTTACATATATATTTAACCTAAGTCATTGGAATGCCAACCCCGCAGTTAAATTTCGAAAACATTAAGTAAAAGTCAAGAAAATGCCAGATATATAAGCAGATTATGGCAACGTCAAACCGAAAATCGAAGACAAACTGCTTGCAAAGTTTCGAAAAACGATTGCAAAATTTGTAGATTCGTTTGGGAATGTTACATATGATATTACATTGACGGGATCCATAGTCAAAAGTTCGAAAACGTAAAACAATATTTCGTAAATTGCCGTTAAAGTAGCGTACTATTATTCGCAGCATGTAGAGGTCATAGGTCAATTCAAGAAATTACTCGTACAAACGCTATCAGGTTTAAAACAGTGTCAAACATGAAATAGTCGCCAGATCAAGCGTATTTCAAATTGCGTAAGCAGTAGTGTGGGTAGGAGAAGAGACAAAGTTTAAAGTCAAGCTCAATCGGGCATGGTTAGTTCTTGCATGGGAGACGGCTCGAGAAAACCAGCTAGGGAAATTTTTTTGGTTTCATCACATACATATCAAACATATGAGACAACGTTCGTGCATCTTTTTTTCACAGTAATGTCAATTATTTTCAGTAGAAAAACATGGAAATTTAGGCATGTTTTCAAGTTCATGAACATTTTTTCCAATTTCTCTGTTATTTTTGGAGATCAAGTTGGTGATGATGTCGGCACTTAGTGGGGTTTGACCTGTTAACGTACCGTGAAAAGTCGTACAAAGTGAACGCAAAGTTGTGCAAAGTGATTGGAAAGTTTGTAGATATATTTGTATGCTTGACCTAACTTGTTGGCATATAGAAACCCGCAGTTGTAAAGTCAAATAAATGAATAAAAGCGAGATGAAAACAGCCTATATAAGCAGAGTATCACATGAGCTGACTGACCGTAAAAATGATAGAAAACAGCATGCAAAGTTTGTAAAAGCGTGCGAAACGTTGGCGGAGTTACATATATATTTAACCTAAGTCATTGGAATGCCAACCCCGCAGTTAAATTTCGAAAACATTAAGTAAAAGTCAAGAAAATGCCAGATATATAAGCAGATTATGGCAACGTCAAACCGAAAATCGAAGACAAACTGCTTGCAAAGTTTCGAAAAACGATTGCAAAATTTGTAGATTCGTTTGGGAATGTTACATATGATATTACATTGACGGGATCCATAGTCAAAAGTTCGAAAACGTAAAACAATATTTCGTAAATTGCCGTTAAAGTAGCGTACTATTATTCGCAGCATGTAGAGGTCATAGGTCAATTCAAGAAGTTACTCGTACAAACGCTATCAGGTTTAAAACAGTGTCAAACATGAAATAGTCGCCAGATCAAGCATATTTCAAATTGCGTAAGCAGTAGTGTGGGTAGGAGAAGAGACAAAGTTTAAAGTCAAGCTCAATCGGGCATGGTTAGTTCTTGCGTGGGAGACGGCTCGAGAAAACCAGCTAGGGAAATTTTTTTGGTTTCATCACATACATATCAAACATATGAGACAACGTTCGTGCATCTTTTTTTCACAGTAATGTCAATTATTTTTAGTAGAAAAACATGGAAATTTAGGCATGTTTTCAAGTTCATGAACATTTTTTCCAATTTCTCTGTTATTTTTGGAGATCAAGTTGGTGATGATGTCGGCACATAGTGGGGTTTGACCTGTTAACGTACCGTGAAAAGTCGTACAAAGTGAACGCAAAGTTGTGCAAAGTGATTGAAAAGTTTGTAGATATATTTGTATGCTTGACCTAACTTGTTGGCATATAGAAACCCGCAGTTGTAAAGTCAAATAAATGAATAAAAGCGAGATGAAAACAGCCTATATAAGCAGAGTATCACATGAGCTGACTGACCGTAAAAATGATAGAAAACAGCATGCAAAGTTGGTAAAAGCGTGCTAAACGTTGGCGGAGTTTCATGTATATTTAACCTAAGTCATTGGAATGCCAACCCCGCAGTTAAATTTCGAAAACATTAAGTAAAAGTCAAGAAAATGCCAGATATATAAGCAGATTATGGCAACTGCAAACCGTAAATCGAAGTCAAACTTCTTTCAAAGTTTTGAAAAGCGATTGCAAAGTTTGTAGATTCGTTTGGGAATGTTACATATGATATTATATTGACGGGTTCCATAGTCAAAAGTTCGAAAACGTAAAACAATATTTCGTAAATTGCCGTTAAAGTAGCGTACTATTATTCGCAGCATGTAGAGGTCATAGGTCAATTCAAGAAGTTACTCGTACAAACGCTATCAGGTTTAAAACAGTGTCAAACATGAAATAGTCGCCAGATCAAGCATATTTCAAATTGCGTAAGCAGTAGTGTGGGTAGGAGAAGAGACAAAGTTTAAAGTCAAGCTCAATCGGGCATGGTTAGTTCTTGCATGGGAGACGGCTCGAGAAAACCAGCTAGGGAAATTTTTTTGGTTTCATCACATACATATCAAACATATGAGACAACGTTCGTGCATCTTTTTTTCACAGTAATGTCAATTATTTTTAGTAGAAAAACATGGAAATTTAGGCATGTTTTCAAGTTCATGAACATTTTTTCCAATTTCTCTGTTATTTTTGGAGATCAAGTTGGTGATGATGTCGGCACATAGTGGGGTTTGACCTGTTAACGTACCGTGAAAAGTCGTACAAAGTGAACGCAAAGTTGTGCAAAGTGATTGAAAAGTTTGTAGATATATTTGTATGCTTGACCTAACTTGTTGGCATATAGAAACCCGCAGTTGTAAAGTCAAATAAATGAATAAAAGCGAGATGAAAACAGCCTATATAAGCAGAGTATCACATGAGCTGACTGACCGTAAAATGATAGAAAACAGCATGCAAAGTTGGTAAAAGCGTGCTAAACGTTGGCGGAGTTTCATGTATATTTAACCTAAGTCATTGGAATGCCAACCCCGCAGTTAAATTTCGAAAACATTAAGTAAAAGTCAAGAAAATGCCAGATATATAAGCAGATTATGGCAACTGCAAACCGTAAATCGAAGTCAAACTTCTTTCAAAGTTTTGAAAAGCGATTGCAAAGTTTGTAGATTCGTTTGGGAATGTTACATATGATATTATATTGACGGGTTCCATAGTCAAAAGTTCGAAAACGTAAAACAATATTTCGTAAATTGACGTTAAAGTAGCGTACTATTATTCGCAGCATGTAGAGGTCATAGGTCAATTCAAGAAGTTACTCGTACAAACGCTATCAGGTTTAAAACAGTGTCAAACATGAAATAGTCGCCAGATCGAGCATATTTCAAATTGCGTAAGCAGTAGTGTTGGTAGGTGAAGAGACAAAGTTTAAAGTCAAGCTCAATCGGGCATGGTTAATTCTTGCATGGGAGACTGCCTGAGAAAACCAGCTAGGGAAAATTTTTTTGGTTTCATCACATACATATCAAACATATGAGACAACGTTCGTGCATCTTTTTTTCACTGTAATGTCAATTATTTTTAGTAGAAAAACATGGAAATTTAGGCATGTTTTCAAGTTCATGAACATTTTTCCAATTTCTCTGTTATTTTTGGAGATCAAGTTGGTGATGATGTCGGCACATAGTGGGGTTTGACCTGTTAACGTACCGTGAAAAGTCGTACAAAGTGAACGCAAAGTTGTGCAAAGTGATTGGAAAGTTTGTAGATATATTTGTATGCTTGACCTAACTTGTTGGCATATAGAAACCCGCAGTTGTAAAGTCAAATAAATGAATAAAAGCGAGATGAAAACAGCCTATATAAGCAGAGTATCACATGAGCTGACAGACCGTAAAAATGATAGAAAACAGCATGCAAAGTTGGTAAAATCGTGCTAAACGTTGGCGGAGTTTCATGTATATTTAACCTAAGTCATTGGAATGCCAACCCCGCAGTTAAATTTCGAAAACATTAACTAAAAGTCAAGAAAATGCCAGATATATAAGCAGATTATGGCAACTGCAAACCGTAAATCGAAGACAAACTGCTTTCAAAGTTTTGAAAAGCGATTGCAAAGTTTGTAGATTCGTTTGGGAATGTTACATATGATATTATATTGACGGGTTCCATAGTCAAAAGTTCGAAAACGTAAAACAATATTTCGTAAATTGCCGTTAAAGTAGCGTACTATTATTCGCAGCATGTAGAGGTCATAGGTCAATTTAAGAAGTTACTCGTACAAACGCTATCATGTTTAAAACAGTGTCAAACATGAAATAGTCGCTAGATCGAGCATATTTCAAATTGCGTAAGCAGTAGTGTTGGTAGGTGAAGAGACAAAGTTTAAAGTCAAGCTCAATCGGGCATGGTTAGTTCTTGCATGGGAGATTGCCTGAGAAAACCAGCTAGGGAATTTTTTTTTGGTTTCATCACATACATATCAAACATATGAGACAACGTTCGTGCATCTTTTTTTCACTGTAATGTCAATTATTTTTAGTAGAAAAACATGGAAATTTAGGCATCTTTTCAAGTTCATGAACATTTTTCCAATTTCTCTGTTATTTTTGGAGATCAAGTTGGTGATGATGTCGGCACATAGTGGGGTTTGACCTGTTAACGTACCGTGAAAAGTCGTACAAAGTGAACGCAAAGTTGTGCAAAGTGATTGGAAAGTTTGTAGATATATTTGTATGCTTGACCTAACTTGTTGGCATATAGAAACCCGCAGTTGTAAAGTCAAATAAATGAATAAAAGCGAGATGAAAACAGCCTAAATAAGCAGAGTATCACATGAGCTGACTGACCGTAAAAATGATAGAAAACAGCATGCAAAGTTGGTAAAAGCGTGGTAAACGTTAGCGGAGTTTCATGTATATTTAACTAAGTCATTGGAATGCCAACCCCGCAGTTAAATTTCGAAAACATTAACTAAAAGTCAAGAAAATGCCAGATATATAAGCAGATTATGGCAACTGCAAACCGTAAATCGAAGACAAACTGCTTTCAAAGTTTTGAAAAGCGATTGCAAAGTTTGTAGATTCGTTTGGGAATGTTACATATGATATTATATTGACGGGTTCCATAGTCAAAAGTTCGAAAACGTAAAACAATATTTCGTAAATTGCCGTTAAAGTAGCGTACTATTATTCGCAGCATGTAGAGGTCATAGGTCAATTCAAGAAGTTACTCGTACAAACGCTATCAGGTTTAAAACAGTGTCAAACATGAAATAGTCGCCAGATCAAGCATATTTCAAATTGCGTAAGCAGTAGTGTGGGTAAGTGAAGAGACAAAGTTTAAAGTCAAGCTCAATCGGGCATGGTTTGTTCTTGCATGGGAGACGGCTCGAGAAAACCAGCTAGGGAAATTTTTTTGGTTTCATCACATACATATCAAACATATGAGACAACGTTCGTGCATCTTTTTTTCACAGTAATGTCAATTATTTTTAGTAGAAAAACATGGAAATTTAGGCATGTTTTCAAGTTCATGAACATTTTTTCCAATTTCTCTGTTATTTTTGGAGATCAAGTTGGTGATGATGTCGGCACATAGTGGGGTTTGACCTCTTAACGTACCGTGAAAAGTCGTACAAAGTGAACGCAAAGTTGTGCAAAGTGATTGAAAAGTTTGTAGATATATTTGTATGCTTGACCTAACTTGTTGGCATATAGAAACCCGCAGTTGTAAAGTCAAATAAATGAATAAAAGCGAGATGAAAACAGCCTATATAAGCAGAGTATCACATGAGATGACAGACCGTAAAAATGATAGAAAACAGCATGCAAAGTTGGTAAAATCGTGCTAAACGTTGGCGGAGTTTCATGTATATTTAACCTAAGTCATTGGAATGCCAACCCCGCAGTTAAATTTCGAAAACATTAACTAAAAGTCAAGAAAATGCCAGATATATAAGCAGATTATGGCAACTGCAAACCGTAAATCGAAGACAAACTGCTTTCAAAGTTTTGAAAAGCGATTGCAAAGTTTGTAGATTCGTTTGGGAATGTTACATATGATATTATATTGACGGGTTCCATAGTCAAAAGTTCGAAAACGTAAAACAATATTTCGTAAATTGCCGTTAAAGTAGCGTACTATTATTCGCAGCATGTAGAGGTCATAGGTCAATTTAAGAAGTTACTCGTACAAACGCTATCATGTTTAAAACAGTGTCAAACATGAAATAGTCGCCAGATCGAGCATATTTCAAATTGCGTAAGCAGTAGTGTTGGTAGGTGAAGAGACAAAGTTTAAAGTCAAGCTCAATCGGGCATGGTTAGTTCTTGCATGGGAGATTGCCTGAGAAAACCAGCTAGGGAATTTTTTTTTGGTTTCATCACATACATATCAAACATATGAGACAACGTTCGTGCATCTTTTTTTCACTGTAATGTCAATTATTTTTAGTAGAAAAACATGGAAATTTAGGCATCTTTTCAAGTTCATGAACATTTTTCCAATTTCTCTGTTATTTTTGGAGATCAAGTTGGTGATGATGTCGGCACATAGTGGGGTTTGACCTGTTAACGTACCGTGAAAAGTCGTACAAAGTGAACGCAAAGTTGTGCAAAGTGATTGGAAAGTTTGTAGATATATTTGTATGCTTGACCTAACTTGTTGGCATATAGAAACCCGCAGTTGTAAAGTCAAATAAATGAATAAAAGCGAGATGAAAACAGCCTAAATAAGCAGAGTATCACATGAGCTGACTGACCGTAAAAATGATAGAAAACAGCATGCAAAGTTGGTAAAAGCGTGCTAAACGTTGGCGGAGTTTCATGTATATTTAACTAAGTCATTGGAATGCCAACCCCGAAGTTAAATTTCGAAAACATTAACTAAAAGTCAAGAAAATGCCAGATATATAAGCAGATTATGGCAACTGCAAACCGTAAATCGAAGACAAACTGCTTTCAAAGTTTTGAAAAGCGATTGCAAAGTTTGTAGATTCGTTTGGGAATGTTACATATGATATTATATTGACGGGTTCCATAGTCAAAAGTTCGAAAACGTAAAACAATATTTCGTAAATTGCCGTTAAAGTAGCGTACTATTATTCGCAGCATGTAGAGGTCATAGGTCAATTTAAAAAGTTACTCGTACAAACGCTATCATGTTTAAAACAGTGTCAAACATGAAATAGTCGCCAGATCGAGCATATTTCAAATTGCGTAAGCAGTAGTGTTGGTAGGTGAAGAGACAAAGTTTAAAGTCAAGCTCAATCGGGCATGGTTAGTTCTTGCATGGGAGACTGCCTGAGAAAACCAGCTAGGGAATTTTTTTTTGGTTTCATCACATACATATCAAACATATGAGACAACGTTCGTGCATCTTTTTTTCACTGTAATGTCAATTATTTTTAGTAGAAAAACATGGAAATTTAGGCATCTTTTCAAGTTCATGAACATTTTTCCAATTTCTCTGTTATTTTTGGAGATCAAGTTGGTGATGATGTCGGCACATAGTGGGGTTTGACCTGTTAACGTACCGTGAAAAGTCGTACAAAGTGAACGCAAAGTTGTGCAAAGTGATTGGAAAGTTTGTAGATATATTTGTATGCTTGACCTAACTTGTTGGCATATAGAAACCCGCAGTTGTAAAGTCAAATAAATGAATAAAAGCGAGATGAAAACAGCCTATATAAGCAGAGTATCACATGAGCTGACTGACCGTAAAAATGATAGAAAACAGCATGCAAAGTTGGTAAAATCGTGCTAAACGTTGGCGGAGTTTCATGTACATTTAACCTAAGTCATTGGAATGCCAACCCCGCAGTTAAATTTCGAAAACATTAACTAAAAGTCAAGAAAATGCCAGATATATAAGCAGATTATGGCAACTGCAAACCGTAAATCGAAGACAAACTGCTTTCAAAGTTTTGAAAAGCGATTGCAAAGTTTGTAGATTCGTTTGGGAATGTTACATATGATATTATATTGACGGGTTCCATAGTCAAAAGTTCGAAAACGTAAAACAATATTTTGTAAATTGCCGTTAAAGTAGCGTACTATTATTCGCAGCATGTAGAGGTCATAGGTCAATTTAAGAAGTTACTCGTACAAACGCTATCATGTTTAAAACAGTGTCAAACATGAAATAGTCGCCAGATCGAGCATATTTCAAATTGCGTAAGCAGTAGTGTTGGTAGGTGAAGAGACAAAGTTTAAAGTCAAGCTCAATCGGGCATGGTTAGTTCTTGCATGGGAGACTGCCTGAGAAAACCAGCTAGGGAATTTTTTTTTGGTTTCATCACATACATATCAAACATATGAGACAACGTTCGTGCATCTTTTTTTCACTGTAATGTCAATTATTTTTAGTAGAAAAACATGGAAATTTAGGCATCTTTTCAAGTTCATGAACATTTTTCCAATTTCTCTGTTATTTTTGGAGATCAAGTTGGTGATGATGTCGGCACATAGTGGGGTTTGACCTGTTAACGTACCGTGAAAAGTCGTACAAAGTGAACGCAAAGTTGTGCAAAGTGATTGGAAAGTTTGTAGATATATTTGTATGCTTGACCTAACTTGTTGGCATATAGAAACCCGCAGTTGTAAAGTCAAATAAATGAATAAAAGCGAGATGAAAACAGCCTATATAAGCAGAGTATCACATGAGCTGACTGACCGTAAAAATGATAGAAAACAGCATGCAAAGTTGGTAAAATCGTGCTAAACGTTGGCGGAGTTTCATGTATATTTAACCTAAGTCATTGGAATGCCAACCCCGCAGTTAAATTTCGAAAACATTAACTAAAAGTCAAGAAAATGCCAGATATATAAGCAGATTATGGCAACTGCAAACCGTAAATCGAAGACAAACTGCTTTCAAAGTTTTGAAAAGCGATTGCAAAGTTTGTAGATTCGTTTGGGAATGTTACATATGATATTATATTGACGGGTTCCATAGTCAAAAGTTCGAAAACGTAAAACAATATTTTGTAAATTGCCGTTAAAGTAGTGTACTATTATTCGCAGCATGTAGAGGTCATAGGTCAATTTAAGAAGTTACTCGTACAAACGCTATCAGGTTTAAAACAGTGTCAAACATGAAATAGTCGCCAGATCGAGCATATTTCAAATTGCGTAAGCAGTAGTGTTGGTAGGTGAAGAGACAAAGTTTAAAGTCAAGCTCAATCGGGCATGGTTAGTTCTTGCATGGGAGACTGCCTGAGAAAACCAGCTAGGGAATTTTTTTTTGGTTTCATCACATACATATCAAACATATGAGACAACGTTCGTGCATCTTTTTTTCACTGTAATGTCAATTATTTTTAGTAGAAAAACATGGAAATTTAGGCATCTTTTCAAGTTCATGAACATTTGTCCAATTTCTCTGTTATTTTTGGAGATCAAGTTGGTGATGATGTCGGCACATAGTGGGGTTTGACCTGTTAACGTACCGTGAAAAGTCGTACAAAGTGAACGCAAAGTTGTGCAATGTGATTGGAAAGTTTGTAGATATATTTGTATGCTTGACCTAACTTGTTGGCATATAGAAACCCGCAGTTGTAAAATCAAATAAATGAATAAAAGCGAGATGAAAACAGCCTATATAAGCAGAGTATCACATGAGCTGACTGACCGTAATAATGATAGAAAACAGCATGCAAAGTTTGTAAAAGCGTGCGAAACATTGGCGGATTTACATATATATTTAACCTAAGTCATTGGAATGCCAACCCCGCAGTTAAATTTCGAAAACATTAAGTAAAAGTCAAGAAAATGCCAGATATATAAGCAGATTATGGCAACGGCAAACCGTAAATCGAAGTCAAACTTCTTTCAAAGTTTTGAAAAGCGATTGCAAAGTTTGTAGATTCGTTTGGGAATGTTACATATGATATTATATTGACGGGTTCCATAGTCAAAAGTTCGAAAACGTAAAACAATATTTTGTAAATTGCCGTTAAAGTAGCGTACTATTATTCGCAGCATGTAGAGGTCATAGGTCAATTTAAGAAGTTACTCGTACAAACGCTATCAGGTTTAAAACAGTGTCAAACATGAAATAGTCGCCAGATCGAGCATATTTCAAATTGCGTAAGCAGTAGTGTTGGTAGGTGAAGAGACAAAGTTTAAAGTCAAGCTCAATCGGGCATGGTTAGTTCTTGCATGGGAGACTGCCTGAGAAAACCAGCTAGGGAATTTTTTTTTGGTTTCATCACATACATATCAAACATATGAGACAACGTTCGTGCATCTTTTTTTCACTGTAATGTCAATTATTTTTAGTAGAAAAACATGGAAATTTAGGCATCTTTTCAAGTTCATGAACATTTGTCCAATTTCTCTGTTATTTTTGGAGATCAAGTTGGTGATGATGTCGGCACATAGTGGGGTTTGACCTGTTAACGTACCGTGAAAAGTCGTACAAAGTGAACGCAAAGTTGTGCAATGTGATTGGAAAGTTTGTAGATATATTTGTATGCTTGACCTAACTTGTTGGCATATAGAAACCCGCAGTTGTAAAGTCAAATAAATGAATAAAAGCGAGATGAAAACAGCCTATATAAGCAGAGTATCACATGAGCTGACTGACCGTAATAATGATAGAAAACAGCATGCAAAGTTTGTAAAAGCGTGCGAAACATTGGCGGAGTTACATATATATTTAACCTAAGTCATTGGAATGCCAACCCCGCAGTTAAATTTCAAAAACATTCAGTGAAAGTCAAGAAAATACCAGATATATAAGCAGATTATGGCAACGGCAAACCGAAAATCGAAGACAAACTGCTTGCAAAGTTTCGAAAAACGATTGCAAAATTTGTAGATTCGTTTGGGAATGTTACATATGATATTACATTGATGGGTTCCATAGTCAAAAGTACGAAAACGTAAAACAATATTTCGTAAATTGCCGTTAAAGTAGCGTACTATTATTCGCAGCATGTAGAGGTCATAGGTCAATTCAAGAAGTTACTCGTACAAACGCTATCAGGTTTAAAACAGTGTCAAACATGAAATAGTCGCCAGATCGAACATATTTCAAATTGCGTAAGCAGTAGTGTTGATAGGTGAAGAGACAAAGTTTAAAGTCAAGCTCAATCGGGCATGGTTAGTTCTTGCATGGGAGACTGCCTGAGAAAACCAGCTATGGAATTTTTTTTGGTTTCATCACATACATATCAAATATATGAGACAACGTTCGTGCATCTTTTTTTCACTGTAATGTCAATTATTTTTAGTAGAAAAACATGGAAATTTAGGCATCTTTTCAAGTTCATGAACATTTGTCCAATTTCTCTGTTATTTTTGGAGATCAAGTTGGTGATGATGTCGGCACATAGTGGGGTTTGACCTGTTAACGTACCGTGAAAAGTCGTACAAAGTGAACGCAAAGTTGTGCAATGTGATTGGAAAGTTTGTAGATATATTTGTATGCTTGACCTAACTTGTTGGCATATAGAAACCCGCAGTTGTAAAGTCAAATAAATGAATAAAAGCGAGATGAAAACAGCCTATATAAGCAGAGTATCACATGAGCTGACTGACCGTAATAATGATAGAAAACAGCATGCAAAGTTTGTAAAAGCGTGCGAAACATTGGCGGAGTTACATATATATTTAACCTAAGTCATTGGAATGCCAACCCCGCAGTTAAATTTCAAAAACATTCAGTGAAAGTCAAGAAAATACCAGATATATAAGCAGATTATGGCAACGGCAAACCGAAAATCGAAGACAAACTGCTTGCAAAGTTTCGAAAAACGATTGCAAAATTTGTAGATTCGTTTGGGAATGTTACATATGATATTACATTGATGGGTTCCATAGTCAAAAGTACGAAAACGTAAAACAATATTTCGTAAATTGCCGTTAAAGTAGCGTACTATTATTCGCAGCATGTAGAGGTCATAGGTCAATTCAAGAAGTTACTCGTACAAACGCTATCAGGTTTAAAACAGTGTCAAACATGAAATAGTCGCCAGATCGAACATATTTCAAATTGCGTAAGCAGTAGTGTTGATAGGTGAAGAGACAAAGTTTAAAGTCAAGCTCAATCGGGCATGGTTAGTTCTTGCATGGGAGACTGCCTGAGAAAACCAGCTATGGAATTTTTTTTGGTTTCATCACATACATATCAAATATATGAGACAACGTTCGTGCATCTTTTTTTCACTGTAATGTCAATTATTTTTAGTAGAAAAACATGGAAATTTAGGCATCTTTTCAAGTTCATGAACATTTTTCCAATTTCTCTGTTATTTTTGGAGATCAAGTTGGTGATGATGTCGGCACATAGTGGGGTTTGACCTGTTAACGTACCGTGAAAAGTCGTACAAAGTGAACGCAAAGTTGTGCAAAGTGATTGGAAAGTTTGTAGATATATTTGTATGCTTGACCGAACTTGTTGGCATATAGAAACCCGCAGTTGTAAAGTCAAATAAATGAATAAAATGCGAGATGAAAACAGCCTATATAAGCAGAGTATCACATGAGCTGACTGACCGTAAAAATGATAGAAA
This sequence comes from Saccoglossus kowalevskii, assembly GCF_978046115.1. Lineage (NCBI taxonomy): Eukaryota > Metazoa > Hemichordata > Enteropneusta > Harrimaniidae > Saccoglossus > Saccoglossus kowalevskii. The sequence goes on along the minus strand of NC_140655.1, from coordinate 8,751,104 downwards.
ACAGCATGCAAAGTTGGTAAAAGCGTGCGAAACGTTGGCGGATTTACATATATATTTAACCTAAGTCATTGGAATGCCAACCCCGCAGTTAAATTTCGAAAACATTAAGTAAAAGTCAAGAAAATGCCAGATATATAAGCAGATTATGGCAACGGCAAACCGTAAATCGAAGTCAAACTTCTTTCAAAGTTTTGAAAAGCGATTGCAAAGTTTGTAGATTCGTTTGGGAATGTTACATATGATATTATATTGACGGGTTCCATAGTCAAAAGTTCGAAAACGTAAAACAATATTTCGTAAATTGCCGTTAAAGTAGCGTACTATTATTCGCAGCATGTAGAGATCATAGGTCAATTCAAGAAGTTACTCGTACAAACGCTATCAGGTTTAAAACAGTGTCAAACATGAAATAGTCGCCAGATCAAGCATATTTCAAATTGCGTAAGCAGTAGTGTGGGTAGGTGAAGAGACAAAGTTTAAAGTCAAGCTCAATCGGGCATGGTTAGTTCTTGCATGGGAGACTGCTTGAGAAAACCAGCTAGGGAAATTTTTTTGGTTTCATCACATACATATCAAACATATGAGACAACGTTCGTGCATCTTTTTTTCACAGTAATGTCAATTATTTTTAGTAGAAAAACATGGAAATTTAGGCATGTTTTCAAGTTCATGAACATTTTTTCCAATTTCTCTGTTATTTTTGGAGATCAAGTTGGTGATGATGTCGGCACATAGTGGGCTTTGACCTGTTAACGTACCGTGAAAAGTCGTACAAAGTGAACGCAAAGTTGTGCAAAGTGATTGGAAAGTTTGTAGATATATTTGTATGCTTGACCTAACTTGTTGGCATATAGAAACCCGCAGTTGTAAAGTCAAATAAATGAATAAAAGCGAGATGAAAACAGCCTATATAAGCAGAGTATCACATGAGCTGACTGACCGTAAAAATGATAGAAAACAGCATGCAAAGTTGGTAAAAGCGTGCTAAACGTTGGCGGAGTTTCATGTATATTTAACCTAAGTCATTGGAATGCCAACCCCGCAGTTAAATTTCGAAAACATTAAGTAAAAGTCAAGAAAATGCCAGATATATAAGCAGATTATGGCAACTGCAAACCGTAAATCGAAGTCAAACTTCTTTCAAAGTTTTGAAAAGCGATTGCAAAGTTTGTAGATTCGTTTGGGAATGTTACATATGATATTATATTGACGGGTTCCATAGTCAAAAGTTCGAAAACGTAAAACAATATTTCGTAAATTGCCGTTAAAGTAGCGTACTATTATTCGCAGCATGTAGAGGTCATAGGTCAATTCAAGAAGTTACTCGTACAAACGCTATCAGGTTTAAAACAGTGTCAAACATGAAATAGTCGCCAGATCAAGCATATTTCAAATTGCGTAAGCAGTAGTGTGGGTAGGTGAAGAGACAAAGTTTAAAGGCAAGCTCAATCGGGCATGGTTAGTTCTTGCATGGGAGACTGCTTGAGAAAACCAGCTAGGGAAATTTTTTTGGTTTCATCACATACATATCAAACATATGAGACAACGTTCGTGCATCTTTTTTTCACAGTAATGTCAATTATTTTTAGTAGAAAAACATGGAAATTTAGGCATGTTTTCAAGTTCATGAACATTTTTTCCAATTTCTCTGTTATTTTTGGAGATCAAGTTGGTGATGATGTCGGCACATAGTGGGCTTTGACCTGTTAACGTACCGTGAAAAGTCGTACAAAGTGAACGCAAAGTTGTGCAAAGTGATTGGAAAGTTTGTAGATATATTTGTATGCTTGACCTAACTTGTTGGCATATAGAAACCCGCAGTTGTAAAGTCAAATAAATGAATAAAAGCGAGATGAAAACAGCCTATATAAGCAGAGTATCACATGAGCTGACTGACCGTAAAAATGATAGAAAACAGCATGCAAAGTTGGTAAAAGCGTGCGAAACGTTGGCGGAGTTTCATGTATATTTAACCTAAGTCATTGGAATGCCAACCCCGCAGTTAAATTTCGAAAACATTAAGTAAAAGTCAAGAAAATGCCAGATATATAAGCAGATTATGGCAACTGCAAACCGTAAATCGAAGTCAAACATCTTTCAAAGTTTTGAAAAGCGATTGCAAAGTTTGTAGATTCGTTTGGGAATGTTACATATGATATTATATTGACGGGTTCCATAGTCAAAAGTTCGAAAACGTAAAACAATATTTCGTAAATTGCCGTTAAAGTAGCGTACTATTATTCGCAGCATGTAGAGGTCATAGGTCAATTCAAGAAGTTACTCGTACAAACGCTATCAGGTTTAAAACAGTGTCAAACATGAAATAGTCGCCAGATCGAACATATTTCAAATTGCGTAAGCAGTAGTGTTGGTAGGTGAAGAGACAAAGTTTAAAGTCAAGCTCAATCGGGCATGGTTAGTTCTTGCATGGGAGACTGCCTGAGAAAACCAGCTATGGAATTTTTTTTTGGTTTCATCACATACATATCAAATATATGAGACAACGTTCGTGCTCTTTTTTTCACTGTAATGTCAATTATTTTTAGTAGAAAAACATGGAAATTTAGGCATCTTTTCAAGTTCATGAACATTTTTCCAATTTCTCTGTTATTTTTGGAGATCAAGTTGGTGATGATGTCGGCACATAGTGGGGTTTGACCTGTTAACGTACCGTGAAAAGTCGTACAAAGTGAACGCAAAGTTGTGCAAAGTGATTGGAAAGTTTGTAGATATATTTGTATGCTTGACCTAACTTGTTGGCATATAGAAACCCGCAGTTGTAAAGTCAAATAAATGAATAAAAGCGAGATGAAAACAGCCTATATAAGCAGAGTATCACATGAGCTGACTGACCGTAAAAATGATAGAAAACAGCATGCAAAGTTGGTAAAAGCGTGCTAAACGTTGGCGGAGTTTCATGTATATTTAACCTAAGTCATTGGAATGCCAACCCCGCAGTTAAATTTCGAAAACATTAAGTAAAAGACAAGAAAATGACAGATATATAAGCAGATTATGGCAACTGCAAACCGTAAATCGAAGACAAACTGCTTTCAAAGTTTTGAAAAGCGATTGCAAAGTTTGTAGATTCGTTTGGGAATGTTACATATGATATTATATTGACGGGTTCCATAGTCAAAAGTTCGAAAACGTAAAACAATATTTCGTAAATTGCCGTTAAAGTAGCGTACTATTATTCGCAGCATGTAGAGGTCATAGGTCAATTCAAGAAGTTACTCGTACAAACGCTATCAGGTTTAAAACAGTGTCAAACATGAAATAGTCGCCAGATCGAACATATTTCAAATTGCGTAAGCAGTAGTGTTGGTAGGTGAAGAGACAAAGTTTAAAGTCAAGCTCAATCGGGCATGGTTAGTTCTTGCATGGGAGACTGCCTGAGAAAACCAGCTATGGAATTTTTTTTTGGTTTCATCACATACATATCAAATATATGAGACAACGTTCGTGCTCTTTTTTTCACTGTAATGTCAATTATTTTTAGTAGAAAAACATGGAAATTTAGGCATCTTTTCAAGTTCATTAACATTTTTCCAATTTCTCTGTTATTTTTGGAGATCAAGTTGGTGATGATGCCGGCACATAGTGGGGTTTGACCTGTTAACGTACCGTGAAAAGTCGTACAAAGTGAACGCAAAGTTGTGCAAAGTGATTGGAAAGTTTGTAGATATATTTGTATGCTTGACCTAACTTGTTGGCATATAGAAACCCGCAGTTGTAAAGTCAAATAAATGAATAAAAGCGAGATGAAAACAGCCTATATAAGCAGAGTATCACATGAGCTGACTGACCGTAAAAATGATAGAAAACAGCATGCAAAGTTGGTAAAAGCGTGCTAAACGTTGGCGGAGTTTCATGTATATTTAACCTAAGTCATTGGAATGCCAACCCCGCAGTTAAATTTCGAAAACATTAAGTAAAAGTCAAGAAAATGCCAGATATATAAGCAGATTATGGCAACTGCAAACCGTAAATCGAAGACAAACTGCTTTCAAAGTTTTGAAAAGCGATTGCAAAGTTTGTAGATTCGTTTGGGAATGTTACATATGATATTATATTGACGGGTTCCATAGTCAAAAGTTCGAAAACGTAAAACAATATTTCGTAAATTGCCGTTAAAGTAGCGTACTATTATTCGCAGCATGTAGAGGTCATAGGTCAATTCAAGAAGTTACTCGTACAAACGCTATCAGGTTTAAAACAGTGTCAAACATGAAATAGTCGCCAGATCGAACATATTTCAAATTGCGTAAGCAGTAGTGTTGGTAGGTGAAGAGACAAAGTTTAAAGTCAAGCTCAATCGGGCATGGTTAGTTCTTGCATGGGAGACTGCCTGAGAAAACCAGCTATGGAATTTTTTTTTGGTTTCATCACATACATATCAAATATATGAGACAACGTTCGTGCTCTTTTTTTCACTGTAATGTCAATTATTTTTAGTAGAAAAACATGGAAATTTAGGCATCTTTTCAAGTTCATGAACATTTTTCTAATTTCTCTGTTATTTTTGGAGATCAAGTTGGTGATGATGTCGGCACATAGTGGGGTTTGACCTGTTAACGTGCCGTGAAAAGTCGTACAAAGTGAACGCAAAGTTGTGCAAAGTGATTGGAAAGTTTGTAGATATATTTGTATGCTTGACCTAACTTGTTGGCATATAGAAACCCGCAGTTGTAAAGTCAAATAAATGAATAAAAGCGAGATGAAAACAGCCTATATAAGCAGAGTATCACATGAGCTGACTGACCGTAAAAATGATAGAAAACAGCATGCAAAGTTGGTAAAAGCGTGCTAAACGTTGGCGGAGTTTCATGTATATTTAACCTAAGTCATTGGAATGCCAACCCCGCAGTTAAATTTCGAAAACATTAAGTAAAAGTCAAGAAAATGACAGATATATAAGCAGATTATGGCAACTGCAAACCGTAAATCGAAGACAAACTGCTTTCAAAGTTTTGAAAAGCGATTGCAAAGTTTGTAGATTCGTTTGGGAATGTTACATATGATATTATATTGACGGGTTCCATAGTCAAAAGTTCGAAAACGTAAAACAATATTTCGTAAATTGCCGTTAAAGTAGCGTACTATTATTCGCAGCATGTAGAGGTCATAGGTCAATTCAAGAAGTTACTCGTACAAACGCTATCAGGTTTAAAACAGTGTCAAACATGAAATAGTCGCCAGATCGAACATATTTCAAATTGCGTAAGCAGTAGTGTTGGTAGGTGAAGAGACAAAGTTTAAAGTCAAGCTCAATAGGGCATGGTTAGTTCTTGCATGGGAGACTGCCTGAGAAAACCAGCTATGGAATTTTTTTTTGGTTTCATCACATACATATCAAATATATGAGACAACGTTCGTGCTCTTTTTTTCACTGTAATGTCAATTATTTTTAGTAGAAAAACATGGAAATTTAGGCATCTTTTCAAGTTCATTAACATTTTTCCAATTTCTCTGTTATTTTTGGAGATCAAGTTGGTGATGATGCCGGCACATAGTGGGGTTTGACCTGTTAACGTACCGTGAAAAGTCGTACAAAGTGAACGCAAAGTTGTGCAAAGTGATTGGAAAGTTTGTAGATATATTTGTATGCTTGACCTAACTTGTTGGCATATAGAAACCCGCAGTTGTAAAGTCAAATAAATGAATAAAAGCGAGATGAAAACAGCCTATATAAGCAGAGTATCACATGAGCTGACTGACCGTAAAAATGATAGAAAACAGCATGCAAAGTTGGTAAAAGCGTGCTAAACGTTGGCGGAGTTTCATGTATATTTAACCTAAGTCATTGGAATGCCAACCCCGCAGTTAAATTTCGAAAACATTAAGTAAAAGTCAAGAAAATGCCAGATATATAAGCAGATTATGGCAACTGCAAACCGTAAATCGAAGACAAACTGCTTTCAAAGTTTTGAAAAGCGATTGCAAAGTTTGTAGATTCGTTTGGGAATGTTACATATGATATTATATTGACGGGTTCCATAGTCAAAAGTTCGAAAACGTAAAACAATATTTCGTAAATTGCCGTTAAAGTAGCGTACTATTATTCGCAGCATGTAGAGGTCATAGGTCAATTCAAGAAGTTACTCGTACAAACGCTATCAGGTTTAAAACAGTGTCAAACATGAAATAGTCGCCAGATCGAACATATTTCAAATTGCGTAAGCAGTAGTGTTGGTAGGTGAAGAGACAAAGTTTAAAGTCAAGCTCAATCGGGCATGGTTAGTTCTTGCATGGGAGACTGCCTGAGAAAACCAGCTATGGAATTTTTTTTTGGTTTCATCACATACATATCAAATATATGAGACAACGTTCGTGCTCTTTTTTTCACTGTAATGTCAATTATTTTTAGTAGAAAAACATGGAAATTTAGGCATCTTTTCAAGTTCATGAACATTTTTCTAATTTCTCTGTTATTTTTGGAGATCAAGTTGGTGATGATGTCGGCACATAGTGGGGTTTGACCTGTTAACGTGCCGTGAAAAGTCGTACAAAGTGAACGCAAAGTTGTGCAAAGTGATTGGAAAGTTTGTAGATATATTTGTATGCTTGACCTAACTTGTTGGCATATAGAAACCCGCAGTTGTAAAGTCAAATAAATGAATAAAAGCGAGATGAAAACAGCCTATATAAGCAGAGTATCACATGAGCTGACTGACCGTAAAAATGATAGAAAACAGCATGCAAAGTTGGTAAAAGCGTGCTAAACGTTGGCGGAGTTTCATGTATATTTAACCTAAGTCATTGGAATGCCAACCCCGCAGTTAAATTTCGAAAACATTAAGTAAAAGTCAAGAAAATGCCAGATATATAAGCAGATTATGGCAACTGCAAACCGTAAATCGAAGACAAACTGCTTTCAAAGTTTTGAAAAGCGATTGCAAAGTTTGTAGATTCGTTTGGGAAATCAAAAGTTCGAAAACGTAAGCAATATTTCGTAAATTGCCGTTAAAATAGCGTACTATTATTCGCAGCATGTAGAGGTCATAGGTCAATTCAAGAAGTTACTCGTACAAACGCTATCAGGTTTAAAACAGTGTCAAACATGAAATAGTCGCCAGATCGAACATATTTCAAATTGCGTAAGCAGTAGTGTTGGTAGGTGAAGAGACAAAGTTTAAAGTCAAGCTCAATCGGGCATGGTTAGTTCTTGCATGGGAGACTGCCTGAGAAAACCAGCTATGGAATTTTTTTTTGGTTTCATCACATACATATCAAATATATGAGACAACGTTCGTGCTCTTTTTTTCACTGTAATGTCAATTATTTTTAGTAGAAAAACATGGAAATTTAGGCATCTTTTCAAGTTCATGAACATTTTTCCAATTTCTCTGTTATTTTTGGAGATCAAGTTGGTGATGATGTCGGCACATAGTGGGGTTTGACCTGTTAACGTGCCGTGAAAAGTCGTACAAAGTGAACGCAAAGTTGTGCAAAGTGATTGGAAAGTTTGTAGATATATTTGTATGCTTGACCTAACTTGTTGGCATATAGAAACCCGCAGTTGTAAAGTCAAATAAATGAATAAAAGCGAGATGAAAACAGCCTATATAAGCAGAGTATCACATGAGCTGACTGACCGTAAAAATGATAGAAAACAGCATGCAAAGTTGGTAAAAGCGTGCGAAACGTTGGCGGAGTTACATATATATTTAACCTAAGTCATTGGAATGCCAACCCCGCAGTTAAATTTCGAAAACATTAAGTAAAAGTCAAGAAAATGCCAGATATATCAGCAGATTATGGCAACGGCAAACCGAAAATCGAAGACAAACTGCTTTCAAAGTTTTGAAAAGCGATTGCAAAGTTTGTAGATTCGTTTGGGAATGTTACATATGATATTATATTGACGGGTTCCATAGTCAAAAGTTCGAAAACGTAAAACAATATTTCGTAAATTGCCGTTAAAGTAGCGTACTATTATTCGCAGCATGTAGAGGTCATAGGTCAATTTAAGAAGTTACTCGTACAAACGCTATCAGGTTTAAAACAGTGTCAAACATGAAATAGTCGCCAGATCGAGCATATTTCAAATTGCGTAAGCAGTAGTGTTGGTAGGTGAAGAGACAAAGTTTAAAGTCAAGCTCAATTGGGCATGGTTAGTTCTTGCATGGGAGACTGCCTGAGAAAACCAGCTAGGGAATTTTTTTTGGTTTCATCACATACATATCAAACATATGAGACAACGTTCGTGCATCTTTTTTTCACTGTAATGTCAATTATTTTTAGTAGAAAAACATGGACATTTAGGCTTCTTTTCAAGTTCATGAACATTTTTCCAATTTCTCTGTTATTTTTGGAGATCAAGTTGGTGATGATGTCGGCACATAGTGGGGTTTGACCTGTTAACGTACCGTGAAAAGTCGTACAAAGTGAACGCAAAGTTGTGCAAAGTGATTGGAAAGTTTGTAGATATATTTGTATGCTTGACCTAACTTGTTGGCATATAGAAACCCGCAGTTGTAAAGTCAAATAAATGAATAAAAGCGAGATGAAAACAGCCTATATAAGCAGAGTATCACATGAGCTGACTGACCGTAAAAATGATAGAAAACAGCATGCAAAGTTGGTAAAAGCGTGCGAAACGTTGGCGGAGTTACATATATATTTAACCTAAGTCATTGGAATGCCAACCCCGCAGTTAAATTTCGAAAACATTAAGTAAAAGTCAAGAAAATGCCAGATATATCAGCAGATTATGGCAACGGCAAACCGAAAATCGAAGACAAACTGCTTTCAAAGTTTTGAAAAGCGATTGCAAAGTTTGTAGATTCGTTTGGGAATGTTACATATGATATTATATTGACGGGTTCCATAATCAAAAGTTCGAAAACGTAAGCAATATTTCGTAAATTGCCGTTAAAGTAGCGTACTATTATTCGCAGCATGTAGAGGTAATAGGTCAATTCAAGAAGTTACTCGTACAAACGCTATCAGGTTTAAAACAGTGTCAAACATGAAATAGTCGCCAGATCGAACATATTTCAAATTGCGTAAGCAGTAGTGTTGGTAGGTGAAGAGACAAAGTTTAAAGTCAAGCTCAATCGGGCATGGTTAGTTCTTGCATGGGAGACTGCCTGAGAAAACCAGCTATGGAATTTTTTTTTGGTTTCATCACATACATATCAAATATATGAGACAACGTTCGTGCTCTTTTTTTCACTGTAATGTCAATTATTTTTAGTAGAAAAACATGGAAATTTAGGCATCTTTTCAAGTTCATGAACATTTTTCAAATTTCTCTGTTATTTTTGGAGATCAAGTTGGTGATGATGTCGGCACATAGTGGGGTTTGACCTGTTAACGTGCCGTGAAAAGTCGTACAAAGTGAACGCAAAGTTGTGCAAAGTGATTGGAAAGTTTGTAGATATATTTGTATGCTTGACCTAACTTGTTGGCATATAGAAACCCGCAGTTGTAAAGTCAAATAAATGAATAAAAGCGAGATGAAAACAGCCTATATAAGCAGAGTATCACATGAGCTGACTGACCGTAAAAATGATAGAAAACAGCATGCAAAGTTGGTAAAAGCGTGCGAAACGTTGGCGGAGTTACATATATATTTAACCTAAGTCATTGGAATGCCAACCCCGCAGTTAAATTTCGAAAACATTAAGTAAAAGTCAAGAAAATGCCAGATATATCAGCAGATTATGGCAACGGCAAACCGAAAATCGAAGACAAACTGCTTTCAAAGTTTTGAAAAGCGGTTGTAAAGTTTGTAGATTCGTTTGGGAATGTTACATATGATATTATATTGACGGGTTCCATAGTCAAAAGTTCGAAAACGTAAAACAATATTTCGTAAATTGCCGTTAAAGTAGCGTACTATTATTCGCAGCATGTAGAGGTCATAGGTCAATTTAAGAAGTTACTCGTACAAACGCTATCAGGTTTAAAACAGTGTCAAACATGAAATAGTCGCCAGATCGAGCATATTTCAAATTGCGTAAGCAGTAGTGTTGGTAGGTGAAGAGACAAAGTTTAAAGTCAAGCTCAATTGGGCATGGTTAGTTCTTGCATGGGAGACTGCCTGAGAAAACCAGCTAGGGAATTTTTTTTGGTTTCATCACATACATATCAAACATATGAGACAACGTTTGTGCATCTTTTTTTCACTGTAATGTCAATTATTTTTAGTAGAAAAACATGGACATTTAGGCTTCTTTTCAAGTTCATGAACATTTTTCCAATTTCTCTGTTATTTTTGGAGATCAAGTTGGTGATGATGTCGGCACATAGTGGGGTTTGACCTGTTAACGTACCGTGAAAAGTCGTACAAAGTGAACGCAAAGTTGTGCAAAGTGATTGGAAAGTTTGTAGATATATTTGTATGCTTGACCTAACTTGTTGGCATATAGAAACCCGCAGTTGTAAAGTCAAATAAATGAATAAAAGCGAGATGAAAACAGCCTATATAAGCAGAGTATCACATGAGCTGACTGACCGTAAAAATGATAGAAAACAGCATGCAAAGTTGGTAAAAGCGTGCTAAACGTTGGCGGAGTTTCATGTATATTTAACCTAAGTCATTGGAATGCCAACCCCGCAGTTAAATTTCGAAAACATTAAGTAAAAGTCAAGAAAATGCCAGATATATAAGCAGATTATGGCAACTGCAAACCGTAAATCGAAGACAAACTGCTTTCAAAGTTTTGAAAAGCGATTGCAAAGTTTGTAGATTCGTTTGGGAATGTTACATATGATATTATATTGACGGGTTCCATAGTCAAAAGTTCGAAAACGTAAGCAATATTTCGTAAATTGCCGTTAAAGTAGCGTACTATTATTCGCAGCATGTAGAGGTCATAGGTCAATTCAAGAAGTTACTCGTACAAACGCTATCAGGTTTAAAACAGTGTCAAACATGAAATAGTCGCCAGATCGAACATATTTCAAATTGCGTAAGCAGTAGTGTTGGTAGGTGAAGAGACAAAGTTTAAAGTCAAGCTCAATCGGGCATGGTTAGTTCTTGCATGGGAGACTGCCTGAGAAAACCAGCTATGGAATTTTTTTTTGGTTTCATCACATACATATCAAATATATGAGACAACGTTCGTGCTCTTTTTTTCACTGTAATGTCAATTATTTTTAGTAGAAAAACATGGAAATTTAGGCATCTTTTCAAGTTCATGAACATTTTTCTAATTTCTCTGTTATTTTTGGAGATCAAGTTGGTGATGATGTCGGCACATAGTGGGGTTTGACCTGTTAACGTGCCGTGAAAAGTCGTACAAAGTGAACGCAAAGTTGTGCAAAGTGATTGGAAAGTTTGTAGATATATTTGTATGCTTGACCTAACTTGTTGGCATATAGAAACCCGCAGTTGTAAAGTCAAATAAATGAATAAAAGCGAGATGAAAACAGCCTATATAAGCAGAGTATCACATGAGCTGACTGACCGTAAAAATGATAGAAAACAGCATGCAAAGTTGGTAAAAGCGTGCTAAACGTTGGCGGAGTTTCATGTATATTTAACCTAAGTCATTGGAATGCCAACCCCGCAGTTAAATTTCGAAAACATTAAGTAAAAGTCAAGAAAATGCCAGATATATAAGCAGATTATGGCAACTGCAAACCGTAAATCGAAGACAAACTGCTTTCAAAGTTTTGAAAAGCGATTGCAAAGTTTGTAGATTCGTTTGGGAATGTTACATATGATATTATATTGACGGGTTCCATAGTCAAAAGTTCGAAAACGTAAGCAATATTTCGTAAATTGCCGTTAAAGTAGCGTACTATTATTCGCAGCATGTAGAGGTCATAGGTCAATTCAAGAAGTTACTCGTACAAACGCTATCAGGTTTAAAACAGTGTCAAACATGAAATAGTCGCCAGATCGAACATATTTCAAATTGCGTAAGCAGTAGTGTTGGTAGGTGAAGAGACAAAGTTTAAAGTCAAGCTCAATCGGGCATGGTTAGTTCTTGCATGGGAGACTGCCTGAGAAAACCAACTATGGAATTTTTTTTTGGTTTCATCACATACATATCAAATATATGAGACAACGTTCGTGCTCTTTTTTTCACTGTAATGTCAATTATTTTTAGTAGAAAAACATGGAAATTTAGGCATCTTTTCAAGTTCATGAACATTTTTCTAATTTCTCTGTTATTTTTGGAGATCAAGTTGGTGATGATGTCGGCACATAGTGGGGTTTGACCTGTTAACGTGCCGTGAAAAGTCGTACAAAGTGAACGCAAAGTTGTGCAAAGTGATTGGAAAGTTTGTAGATATATTTGTATGCTTGACCTAACTTGTTGGCATATAGAAACCCGCAGTTGTAAAGTCAAATAAATGAATAAAAGCGAGATGAAAACAGCCTATATAAGCAGAGTATCACATGAGCTGACTGACCGTAATAATGATAGAAAACAGCATGCAAAGTTGGTAAAAGCGTGCGAAACGTTGGCGGAGTTACATATATATTTAACGTAAGTCATTGGAATGCCAACCCCGCAGTTAAATTTCGAAAACATTAAGTAAAAGTCAAGAAAATGCCAGATATATCAGCAGATTATGGCAACGGCAAACCGAAAATCGAAGACAAACTGCTTTCAAAGTTTTGAAAAGCGATTGCAAAGTTTGTAGATTCGTTTGGGAATGTTACATATGATATTATATTGACGGGTTCCATAGTCAAAAGTTCGAAAACGTAAAACAATATTTCGTAAATTGCCGTTAAAGTAGCGTACTATTATTCGCAGCATGTAGAGGTCATAGGTCAATTTAAGAAGTTACTCGTACAAACGCTATCAGGTTTAAAACAGTGTCAAACATGAAATAGTCGCCAGATCGAGCATATTTCAAATTGCGTAAGCAGTAGTGTTGGTAGGTGAAGAGACAAAGTTTAAAGTCAAGCTCAATTGGGCATGGTTAGTTCTTGCATGGGAGACTGCCTGAGAAAACCAGCTAGGGAATTTTTTTTGGTTTCATCACATACATATCAAACATATGAGACAACGTTCGTGCATCTTTTTTTCACTGTAATGTCAATTATTTTTAGTAGAAAAACATGGACATTTAGGCATCTTTTCAAGTTCATGAACATTTTTCCAATTTCTCTGTTATTTTTGGAGATCAAGTTGGTGATGATGTCGGCACATAGTGGGGTTTGACCTGTTAACGTACCGTGAAAAGTCGTACAAAGTGAACGCAAAGTTGTGCAAAGTGATTGGAAAGTTTGTAGATATATTTGTATGCTTGACCTAACTTGTTGGCATATAGAAACCCGCAGTTGTAAAGTCAAATAAATGAATAAAAGCGAGATGAAAACAGCCTATATAAGCAGAGTATCACATGAGCTGACTGACCGTAAAAATGATAGAAAACAGCATGCAAAGTTGGTAAAAGCGTGCTAAACGTTGGCGGAGTTTCATGTATATTTAACCTAAGTCATTGGAATGCCAACCCCGCAGTTAAATTTCGAAAACATTAAGTAAAAGTCAAGAAAATGCCAGATATATAAGCAGATTATGGCAACTGCAAACCGTAAATCGAAGACAAACTGCTTTCAAAGTTTTGAAAAGCGATTGCAAAGTTTGTAGATTCGTTTGGGAATGTTACATATGATATTATATTGACGGGTTCCATAGTCAAAAGTTCGAAAACGTAAGCAATATTTCGTAAATTGCCGTTAAAGTAGCGTACTATTATTCGCAGCATGTAGAGGTCATAGGTCAATTCAAGAAGTTACTCGTACAAACGCTATCAGGTTTAAAACAGTGTCAAACATGAAATAGTCGCCAGATCGAACATATTTCAAATTGCGTAAGCAGTAGTGTTGGTAGGTGAAGAGACAAAGTTTAAAGTCAAGCTCAATCGGGCATGGTTAGTTCTTGCATGGGAGACTGCCTGAGAAAACCAGCTATGGAATTTTTTTTTGGTTTCATCACATACATATCAAATATATGAGACAACGTTCGTGCTCTTTTTTTCACTGTAATGTCAATTATTTTTAGTAGAAAAACATGGAAATTTAGGCATCTTTTCAAGTTCATGAACATTTTTCTAATTTCTCTGTTATTTTTGGAGATCAAGTTGGTGATGATGTCGGCACATAGTGGGGTTTGACCTGTTAACGTGCCGTGAAAAGTCGTACAAAGTGAACGCAAAGTTGTGCAAAGTGATTGGAAAGTTTGTAGATATATTTGTATGCTTGACCTAACTTGTTGGCATATAGAAACCCGCAGTTGTAAAGTCAAATAAATGAATAAAAGCGAGATGAAAACAGCCTATATAAGCAGAGTATCACATGAGCTGACTGACCGTAAAAATGATAGAAAACAGCATGCAAAGTTGGTAAAAGCGTGCTAAACGTTGGCGGAGTTTCATGTATATTTAACCTAAGTCATTGGAATGCCAACCCCGCAGTTAAATTTCGAAAACATTAAGTAAAAGTCAAGAAAATGCCAGATATATAAGCAGATTATGGCAACGGCAAACCGAAAATCGAAGACAAACTGCTTGCAAAGTTTCGAAAAACGATTGCAAAATTTGTAGATTCGTTTGGGAATGTTACATATGATATTACATTGACGGGTTCCATAGTCAAAAGTTCGAAAACGTAAAACAATATTTCGTAAAATGCCGTTAAAGTAGCGTACTATTATTCGCAGCATGTAGAGGTCATAGGTCAATTCAAGAAGTTACTCGTACAAACGCTATCAGGTTTATAACAGTGTCAAACATGAAATAGTCGCCAGATCAAGCATATTTCAAATTGGGTAAGCAGTAGTGTGGGTAGGTGAAGAGACAAAGTTTAAAGTCAAGCTCAATCGGGCATGGTTAGTTTTGCATGGGAGACTGCCTGAGAAAAACAGCTAGGGATATTTTTTTTGGTTTCATCACATACATATCAAACATATGAGACAACGTTCGTGCATCTTTTTTTCACAGTAATGTCAATTATTTTTAGTAGAAAAACATGGAAATTTAGGCATGTTTTCAAGTTCATGTACATTTTTGCAATTTCTCTGTTATTTTTGGAGATCAAGTTGGTGATGATATCGGCACATAGTGGGGTTTGACCTGTTAACGTACCGTGAAAAGTCGTACAAAGTGAACGCAAAGTTGTGCAAAGTGATTGGAAAGTTTGTAGATATATTTGTATGCTTGACCTAACTTGTTGGCATATAGAAACCCGCAGTTGTAAAGTCAAATAAATGAATAAAAGCGAGATGAAAACAGCCTATATAAGCAGAGTATCACATGAGCTGACTGACCGTAAAAATGATAGAAAACAGCATGCAAAGTTGGTAAAAGCGTGCTAAACGTTGGCGGAGTTTCATGTATATTTAACCTAAGTCATTGGAATGCCAACCCCGCAGTTAAATTTCGAAAACATTAAGTAAAAGTCAAGAAAATGCCAGATATATAAGCAGATTATGGCAACGGCAAACCGAAAATCGAAGACAAACTGCTTGCAAAGTTTCGAAAAACGATTGCAAAATTTGTAGATTCGTTTGGGAATGTTACATATGATATTACATTGACGGGTTCCATAGTCAAAAGTTCGAAAACGTAAAACAATATTTCGTAAAATGCCGTTAAAGTAGCGTACTATTATTCGCAGCATGTAGAGGTCATAGGTCAATTCAAGAAGTTACTCGTACAAACGCTATCAGGTTTATAACAGTGTCAAACATGAAATAGTCGCCAGATCAAGCATATTTCAAATTGGGTAAGCAGTAGTGTGGGTAGGTGAAGAGACAAAGTTTAAAGTCAAGCTCAATCGGGCATGGTTAGTTTTGCATGGGAGACTGCCTGAGAAAAACAGCTAGGGATATTTTTTTTGGTTTCATCACATACATATCAAACATATGAGACAACGTTCGTGCATCTTTTTTTCACAGTAATGTCAATTATTTTTAGTAGAAAAACATGGAAATTTAGGCATGTTTTCAAGTTCATGAACATTTTTCCAATTTCTCTGTTATTTTTGGAGATCAAGTTGGTGATGATATCGGCACATAGTGGGGTTTGACCTGTTAACGTACCGTGAAAAGTCGTACAAAGTGAACCAAAGTTGTGCAAAGTGATTGGAAAGTTTGTAGATATATTTGTATGCTTGACCTAACTTGTTGGCATATAGAAACCCGCAGTTGTAAAGTCAAATAAATGAATAAAAGCGAGATGAAAACAGCCTAAATAAGCAGAGTATCACATGAGCTGACTGACCGTAAAAATGATAGAAAACAGCATGCAAAGTTGGTAAAAGCGTGCTAAACGTTGGCGGAGTTACATATATATTTAACCTAAGTCATTGGAATGCCAACCGCGCAGTTAAATTTCGAAAACATTAAGTAAAAGTCAAGAAAATGCCAGATATATAAGCAGATTATGGCAACGGCAAACCAAAAATCGAAGACAAACTGCTTGCAAAGTTTCGAAAAACGATTGCAAAATTTGTAGATTCGTTTGGGAATGTTACATATGATATTATATTGACGGGTTCCATAGTTCAAAGTTCGAAAACGTAAAACAATATTTCGTAAATTGCCGTTAAAGTAGCGTACTATTATTCGCAGCATGTAGAGGTCATAGGTCAATTCAAGAAGTTACTCGTACAAACGCTATCAGGTTTAAAACAGTGTCGAACATGAAATAGTCGCCAGATCGAGCATATTTCAAATTGCGTAAGCAGTAGTGTTGGTAGGCGAAGAGACAAAGTTTAAAGTCAAGCTCAATCGGGCATGGTTAGTTCTTGCATGGGAGACTGCCTGAGAAAACCAGCTAGGGAATTTTTTTTTGGTTTCATCACATATATATCAAACATATGAGACAACGTTCGTGCATCTTTTTTTCACTGTAATGTCAATTTTTTTGTAGAAAAATATGGAAATTTAGGCATGTTTTCAAGTTCATGAACATTTTTCCAATTTCTCTGTTATTTTTGGAGATCAAGTTGGTGATGATGTCGGCACATGGTGGGGTTTGACCTGTTAACGTACCGTGAAAAGTCGTACAAAGTGAACCCAAAGTTGTACAAAGTGATTGGAAAGTTTGTAGATATATTTGTATGCTTGACCTAACTTGTTGGCATATAGAAACCCGCAGTTGTAAAGTCAAATAAATGAATAAAAGCGAGATGAAAACAGCCTATATAAGCAGAGTATCACATGAGCTGACTGACCGTAAAAATGATAGAAAACAGCATGCAAAGTTGGTAAAAGCGTGCTAAACGTTGGCGGAGTTTCATGTATATTTAACCTAAGTCATTGGAATGCCAACCCCGCAGTTAAATTTCGAAAACATTAAGTAAAAGTCAAGAAAATGCCAGATATATAAGCAGATTATGGCAACTGCAAACCGTAAATCGAAGACAAACTGCTTTCAAAGTTTTGAAAAGCGATTGCAAAGTTTGTAGATTCGTTTGGGAATGTTACATATGATATTATATTGACGGGTTCCATAGTCAAAAGTTCGAAAACGTAAGCAATATTTCGTAAATTGCCGTTAAAGTAGCGTACTATTATTCGCAGCATGTAGAGGTCATAGGTCAATTCAAGAAGTTACTCGTACAAACGCTATCAGGTTTAAAACAGTGTCGAACATGAAATAGTCGCCAGATCGAGCATATTTCAAATTGCGTAAGCAGTAGTGTTGGTAGGCGAAGAGACAAAGTTTAAAGTCAAGCTCAATCGGGCATGGTTAGTTCTTGCATGGGAGACTGCCTGAGAAAACCAGCTAGGGAAACTTTTTTTGGTTTCATCACATACATATCAAACATATGAGACAACGTTCGTGCATCTTTTTTTCACTGTAATGTCAATTATTTTTAGTAGAAAATCATGGAAATTTAGGTATGTTTTCAAGTTCATGAACATTTTTCCAATTTCTCTGTTATTTTTGGAGATCAAGTTGGTGATGATGTCGGCACATGGTGGAGTTTGACCTGTTAACGTACCGTGAAAAGTCGTACAAAGTGAACGCAAAGTTGTGCAAAGTGATTGGAAAGTTTGTAGATATATTTGTATGCTTGACCTAACTTGTTGGCATATAGAAACCCGCAGTTGTAAAGTCAAATAAATGAATAAAAGCGAGATGAAAACAGCCTATATAATCAGAGTATCACATGAGCTGACTGACCGTAAAAATGATAGAAAACAGGATGCAAAGTTGGTAAAAGCGTGCGAAACGTTGGCGGAGTTACATATATATTTAACCTAAGTCATTGGAATGCCAACCCCGCAGTTAAATTTCGAAAACATTAAGTAATTGTCTGGAAAATGCCAGATATATAAGCAGATTATGGCAACGGCAAACCAAAAATCGAAGACAAACTGCTTGCAAAGTTTCGAAAAACGATTGCAAAATTTGTAGATTCGTTTGGGAATGTTACATATGATATTATATTGACGGGTTCCATAGTTCAAAGTTCGAAAACGTAAAACAATATTTCGTAAATTGCCGTTAAAGTAGCGTACTATTATTCGCAGCATGTAGAGGTCATAGGTCAATTCAAGAAGTTACTCGTACAAACGCTATCAGGTTTAAAACAGTGTCGAACATGAAATAGTCGCCAGATCGAGCATATTTCAAATTGCGTAAGCAGTAGTGTTGGTAGGCGAAGAGACAAAGTTTAAAGTCAAGCTCAATCGGGCATGGTTAGTTCTTGCATGGGAGACTGCCTGAGAAAACCAGCTAGGGAATTTTTTTTTGGTTTCATCACATATATATCAAACATATGAGACAACGTTCGTGCATCTTTTTTTCACTGTAATGTCAATTTTTTTGTAGAAAAATATGGAAATTTAGGCATGTTTTCAAGTTCATGAACATTTTTCCAATTTCTCTGTTATTTTTGGAGATCAAGTTGGTGATGATGTCGGCACATGGTGGGGTTTGACCTGTTAACGTACCGTGAAAAGTCGTACAAAGTGAACCCAAAGTTGTACAAAGTGATTGGAAAGTTTGTAGATATATTTGTATGCTTGACCTAACTTGTTGGCATATAGAAACCCGCAGTTGTAAAGTCAAATAAATGAATAAAAGCGAGATGAAAACAGCCTATATAAGCAGAGTATCACATGAGCTGACTGACCGTAAAAATGATAGAAAACAGCATGCAAAGTTGGTAAAAGCGTGCTAAACGTTGGCGGAGTTTCATGTATATTTAACCTAAGTCATTGGAATGCCAACCCCGCAGTTAAATTTCGAAAACATTAAGTAAAAGTCAAGAAAATGCCAGATATATAAGCAGATTATGGCAACTGCAAACCGTAAATCGAAGACAAACTGCTTTCAAAGTTTTGAAAAGCGATTGCAAAGTTTGTAGATTCGTTTGGGAATGTTACATATGATATTATATTGACGGGTTCCATAGTCAAAAGTTCGAAAACGTAAGCAATATTTCGTAAATTGCCGTTAAAGTAGCGTACTATTATTCGCAGCATGTAGAGGTCATAGGTCAATTCAAGAAGTTACTCGTACAAACGCTATCAGGTTTAAAACAGTGTCGAACATGAAATAGTCGCCAGATCGAGCATATTTCAAATTGCGTAAGCAGTAGTGTTGGTAGGCGAAGAGACAAAGTTTAAAGTCAAGCTCAATCGGGCATGGTTAGTTCTTGCATGGGAGACTGCCTGAGAAAACCAGCTAGGGAAACTTTTTTTGGTTTCATCACATACATATCAAACATATGAGACAACGTTCGTGCATCTTTTTTTCACTGTAATGTCAATTATTTTTAGTAGAAAAACATGGAAATTTAGGTATGTTTTCAAGTTCATGAACATTTTTCCAATTTCTCTGTTATTTTTGGAGATCAAGTTGGTGATGATGTCGGCACATGGTGGAGTTTGACCTGTTAACGTACCGTGAAAAGTCGTACAAAGTGAACGCAAAGTTGTGCAAAGTGATTGGAAAGTTTGTAGATATATTTGTATGCTTGACCTAACTTGTTGGCATATAGAAACCCGCAGTTGTAAAGTCAAATAAATGAATAAAAGCGAGATGAAAACAGCCTATATAATCAGAGTATCACATGAGCTGACTGACCGTAAAAATGATAGAAAACAGGATGCAAAGTTGGTAAAAGCGTGCGAAACGTTGGCGGAGTTACATATATATTTAACCTAAGTCATTGGAATGCCAACCCCGCAGTTAAATTTCGAAAACATTAAGTAAAAGTCAAGAAAATGCCAGATATATAAGCAGATTATGGCAACGGCAAACCGAAAATCGAAGACAAACTGCTTGCAAAGTTTCGAAAAACGATTGCAAAATTTGTAGATTCGTTTGGGAATGTTACATATGATATTACATTGACGGGTTCCATAGTCAAAAGTTCGAAAACGTAAAACAATATTTCGTAAAATGCCGTTAAAGTAGCGTACTATTATTCGCAGCATGTAGAGGTCATAGGTCAATTCAAGAAGTTACTCGTACAAACGCTATCAGGTTTATAACAGTGTCAAACATGAAATAGTCGCCAGATCAAGCATATTTCAAATTGGGTAAGCAGTAGTGTGGGTAGGTGAAGAGACAAAGTTTAAAGTCAAGCTCAATCGGGCATGGTTAGTTTTGCATGGGAGACTGCCTGAGAAAAACAGCTAGGGATATTTTTTTTGGTTTCATCACATACATATCAAACATATGAGACAACGTTCGTGCATCTTTTTTTCACAGTAATGTCAATTATTTTTAGTAGAAAAACATGGAAATTTAGGCATGTTTTCAAGTTCATGAACATTTTTCCAATTTCTCTGTTATTTTTGGAGATCAAGTTGGTGATGATATCGGCACATAGTGGGGTTTGACCTGTTAACGTACCGTGAAAAGTCGTACAAAGTGAACCAAAGTTGTGCAAAGTGATTGGAAAGTTTGTAGATATATTTGTATGCTTGACCTAACTTGTTGGCATATAGAAACCCGCAGTTGTAAAGTCAAATAAATGAATAAAAGCGAGATGAAAACAGCCTAAATAAGCAGAGTATCACATGAGCTGACTGACCGTAAAAATGATAGAAAACAGCATGCAAAGTTGGTAAAAGCGTGCTAAACGTTGGCGGAGTTACATATATATTTAACCTAAGTCATTGGAATGCCAACCGCGCAGTTAAATTTCGAAAACATTAAGTAAAAGTCAAGAAAATGCCAGATATATAAGCAGATTATGGCAACGGCAAACCAAAAATCGAAGACAAACTGCTTGCAAAGTTTCGAAAAACGATTGCAAAATTTGTAGATTCGTTTGGGAATGTTACATATGATATTATATTGACGGGTTCCATAGTTCAAAGTTCGAAAACGTAAAACAATATTTCGTAAATTGCCGTTAAAGTAGCGTACTATTATTCGCAGCATGTAGAGGTCATAGGTCAATTCAAGAAGTTACTCGTACAAACGCTATCAGGTTTAAAACAGTGTCGAACATGAAATAGTCGCCAGATCGAGCATATTTCAAATTGCGTAAGCAGTAGTGTTGGTAGGCGAAGAGACAAAGTTTAAAGTCAAGTTCAATCGGGCATGGTTAGTTCTTGCATGGGAGACTGCCTGAGAAAACCAGCTAGGGAATTTTTTTTTGGTTTCATCACATATATATCAAACATATGAGACAACGTTCGTGCATCTTTTTTTCACTGTAATGTCAATTTTTTTGTAGAAAAATATGGAAATTTAGGCATGTTTTCAAGTTCATGAACATTTTTCCAATTTCTCTGTTATTTTTGGAGATCAAGTTGGTGATGATGTCGGCACATGGTGGGGTTTGACCTGTTAACGTACCGTGAAAAGTCGTACAAAGTGAACCCAAAGTTGTACAAAGTGATTGGAAAGTTTGTAGATATATTTGTATGCTTGACCTAACTTGTTGGCATATAGAAACCCGCAGTTGTAAAGTCAAATAAATGAATAAAAGCGAGATGAAAACAGCCTATATAAGCAGAGTATCACATGAGCTGACTGACCGTAAAAATGATAGAAAACAGCATGCAAAGTTGGTAAAAGCGTGCTAAACGTTGGCGGAGTTTCATGTATATTTAACCTAAGTCATTGGAATGCCAACCCCGCAGTTAAATTTCGAAAACATTAAGTAAAAGTCAAGAAAATGCCAGATATATAAGCAGATTATGGCAACTGCAAACCGTAAATCGAAGACAAACTGCTTTCAAAGTTTTGAAAAGCGATTGCAAAGTTTGTAGATTCGTTTGGGAATGTTACATATGATATTATATTGACGGGTTCCATAGTCAAAAGTTCGAAAACGTAAGCAATATTTCGTAAATTGCCGTTAAAGTAGCGTACTATTATTCGCAGCATGTAGAGGTCATA
The DNA here is from genome assembly GCF_978046115.1 of Saccoglossus kowalevskii. NCBI lineage: Eukaryota > Metazoa > Hemichordata > Enteropneusta > Harrimaniidae > Saccoglossus > Saccoglossus kowalevskii. Next base: position 8,728,811 of record NC_140655.1, on the reverse strand, counting down.
GGTCAATTCAAGAAGTTACTCGTACAAACGCTATCAGGTTTAAAACAGTGTCAAACATGAAATAGTCGCCAGATCGAACATATTTCAAATTGCGTAAGCAGTAGTGTTGGTAGGTGAAGAGACAAAGTTTAAAGTCAAGCTCAATCGGGCATGGTTAGTTCTTGCATGGGAGACTGCCTGAGAAAACCAGCTATGGAATTTTTTTTTGGTTTCATCACATACATATCAAATATATGAGACAACGTTCGTGCTCTTTTTTTCACTGTAATGTCAATTATTTTTAGTAGAAACACATGGAAATTTAGGCATCTTTTCAAGTTCATGAACATTTTTCTAATTTCTCTGTTATTTTTGGAGATCAAGTTGGTGATGATGTCGGCACATAGTGGGGTTTGACCTGTTAACGTGCCGTGAAAAGTCGTACAAAGTGAACGCAAAGTTGTGCAAAGTGATTGGAAAGTTTGTAGATATATTTGTATGCTTGACCTAACTTGTTGGCATATAGAAACCCGCAGTTGTAAAGTCAAATAAATGAATAAAAGCGAGATGAAAACAGCCTATATAATCAGAGTATCACATGAGCTGACTGACCGTAAAAATGATAGAAAACAGGATGCAAAGTTGGTAAAAGCGTGCGAAACGTTGGCGGAGTTACATATATATTTAACCTAAGTCATTGGAATGCCAACCCCGCAGTTAAATTTCGAAAACATTAAGTAAAAGTCAAGAAAATGCCAGATATATAAGCAGATTATGGCAACGGCAAACCGAAAATCGAAGACAAACTGCTTGCTAAGTTTCGAAAAACGATTGCAAAATTTGTAGATTCGTTTGGGAATGTTACATATGATATTACATTGACGGGTTCCATAGTCAAAAGTTCGAAAACGTAAAACAATATTTCGTAAAATGCCGTTAAAGTAGCGTACTATTATTCGCAGCATGTAGAGGTCATAGGTCAATTCAAGAAGTTACTCGTACAAACGCTATCAGGTTTATAACAGTGTCAAACATGAAATAGTCGCCAGATCAAGCATATTTCAAATTGGGTAAGCAGTAGTGTGGGTAGGTGAAGAGACAAAGTTTAAAGTCAAGCTCAATCGGGCATGGTTAGTTTTGCATGGGAGACTGCCTGAGAAAAACAGCTAGGGATATTTTTTTTGGTTTCATCACATACATATCAAACATATGAGACAACGTTCGTGCATCTTTTTTTCACAGTAATGTCAATTATTTTTAGTAGAAAAACATGGAAATTTAGGCATGTTTTCAAGTTCATGAACATTTTTCCAATTTCTCTGTTATTTTTGGAGATCAAGTTGGTGATGATATCGGCACATAGTGGGGTTTGACCTGTTAACGTACCGTGAAAAGTCGTACAAAGTGAACCAAAGTTGTGCAAAGTGATTGGAAAGTTTGTAGATATATTTGTATACTTGACCTAACTTGTTGGCATATAGAAACCCGCAGTTGTAAAGTCAAATAAATGAATAAAAGCGAGATGAAAACAGCCTAAATAAGCAGAGTATCACATGAGCTGACTGACCGTAAAAATGATAGAAAACAGCATGCAAAGTTGGTAAAAGCGTGCTAAACGTTGGCGGAGTTACATATATATTTAACCTAAGTCATTGGAATGCCAACCGCGCAGTTAAATTTCGAAAACATTAAGTAAAAGTCAAGAAAATGCCAGATATATAAGCAGATTATGGCAACGGCAAACCAAAAATCGAAGACAAACTGCTTGCAAAGTTTCGAAAAACGATTGCAAAATTTGTAGATTCGTTTGGGAATGTTACATATGATATTATATTGACGGGTTCCATAGTTCAAAGTTCGAAAACGTAAAACAATATTTCGTAAATTGCCGTTAAAGTAGCGTACTATTATTCGCAGCATGTAGAGGTCATAGGTCAATTCAAGAAGTTACTCGTACAAACGCTATCAGGTTTAAAACAGTGTCGAACATGAAATAGTCGCCAGATCGAGCATATTTCAAATTGCGTAAGCAGTAGTGTTGGTAGGCGAAGAGACAAAGTTTAAAGTCAAGTTCAATCGGGCATGGTTAGTTCTTGCATGGGAGACTGCCTGAGAAAACCAGCTAGGGAATTTTTTTTTGGTTTCATCACATATATATCAAACATATGAGACAACGTTCGTGCATCTTTTTTTCACTGTAATGTCAATTTTTTTGTAGAAAAATATGGAAATTTAGGCATGTTTTCAAGTTCATGAACATTTTTCCAATTTCTCTGTTATTTTTGGAGATCAAGTTGGTGATGATGTCGGCACATAGTGGGGTTTGACCTGTTAACGTACCGTGAAAAGTCGTACAAAGTGAACGCAAAGTTGTGCAAAGTGATTGGAAAGTTTGTAGATATATTTGTATGATTGACCTAACTTGTTGGCATATAGAAACCCGCAGTTGTAAAGTCAAATAAATGAATAAAAGCGAGATGAAAACAGCCTATAAAAGCAGAGTATCACATGAGCTGACTGACCGTAAAAATGATAGAAAACAGCATGCAAAGTTGGTAAAAGCGTGCGAAAAATTTGCGGAGTTTCATGTATATTTAACCTAAGTCATTGGAATGCCAACCCCGCAGTTAAATTTCGAAAACATTAAGTAAAAGTCAAGAAAATGCCAGATATATAAGCAGATTATGGCAACTGCAAACCGTAAATCGAAGACAAACTGCTTTCAAAGTTTTGAAAAGCGATTGCAAAGTTTGTAGATTCGTTTGGGAATGTTACATATGATATTATATTGACGGGTTCCATAGTCAAAAGTTCGAAAACGTAAGCAATATTTCGTAAATTGCCGTTAAAGTAGCGTACTATTATTCGCAGCATGTAGAGGTCATAGGTCAATTCAAGAAGTTACTCGTACAAACGCTATCAGGTTTAAAACAGTGTCAAACATGAAATAGTCGCCAGATCGAACATATTTCAAATTGCGTAAGCAGTAGTGTTGGTAGGTGAAGAGACAAAGTTTAAAGTCAAGCTCAATCGGGCATGGTTAGTTCTTGCATGGGAGACTGCCTGAGAAAACCAGCTATGGAATTTTTTTTTGGTTTCATCACATACATATCAAATATATGAGACAACGTTCGTGCTCTTTTTTTCACTGTAATGTCAATTATTTTTAGTAGAAAAACATGGAAATTTAGGCATCTTTTCAAGTTCATGAACATTTTTCTAATTTCTCTGTTATTTTTGGAGATCAAGTTGGTGATGATGTCGGCACATAGTGGGGTTTGACCTGTTAACGTGCCGTGAAAAGTCGTACAAAGTGAACGCAAAGTTGTGCAAAGTGATTGGAAAGTTTGTAGATATATTTGTATGCTTGACCTAACTTGTTGGCATATAGAAACCCGCAGTTGTAAAGTCAAATAAATGAATAAAAGCGAGATGAAAACAGCCTATATAAGCAGAGTATCACATGAGCTGACTGACCGTAAAAATGATAGAAAACAGCATGCAAAGTTGGTAAAAGCGTGCGAAACGTTGGCGGAGTTACATATATATTTAACCTAAGTCATTGGAATGCCAACCCCGCAGTTAAATTTCGAAAACATTAAGTAAAAGTCAAGAAAATGCCAGATATATCAGCAGATTATGGCAACGGCAAACCGAAAATCGAAGACAAACTGCTTTCAATGTTTTGAAAAGCGATTGCAAAGTTTGTAGATTCGTTTGGGAATGTTACATATGATATTATATTGACGGGTTCCATAGTCAAAAGTTCGAAAACGTAAAACAATATTTCGTAAATTGCCGTTAAAGTAGCGTACTATTATTCGCAGCATGTAGAGGTCATAGGTCAATTTAAGAAGTTACTCGTACAAACGCTATCAGGTTTAAAACAGTGTCAAACATGAAATAGTCGCCAGATCGAGCATATTTCAAATTGCGTAAGCAGTAGTGTTGGTAGGTGAAGAGACAAAGTTTAAAGTCAAGCTCAATTGGGCATGGTTAGTTCTTGCATGGGAGACTGCCTGAGAAAACCAGCTAGGGAATTTTTTTTGGTTTCATCACATACATATCAAACATATGAGACAACGTTCGTGCATCTTTTTTTCACTGTAATGTCAATTATTTTTAGTAGAAAAACATGGACATTTAGGCATCTTTTCAAGTTCATGAACATTTTTCCAATTTCTCTGTTATTTTTGGAGATCAAGTTGGTGATGATGTCGGCACATAGTGGGGTTTGACCTGTTAACGTACCGTGAAAAGTCGTACAAAGTGAACGCAAAGTTGTGAAAAGTGATTGGAAAGTTTGTAGATATATTTGTATGCTTGACCTAACTTGTTGGCATATAGAAACCCGCAGTTGTAAAGTCAAATAAATGAATAAAAGCGAGATGAAAACAGCCTATATAAGCAGAGTATCACATGAGCTGACTGACCGTAAAAATGATAGAAAACAGCATGCAAAGTTGGTAAAAGCGTGCTAAACGTTGGCGGAGTTTCATGTATATTTAACCTAAGTCATTGGAATGCCAACCCCGCAGTTAAATTTCGAAAACATTAAGTAAAAGTCAAGAAAATGCCAGATATATAAGCAGATTATGGCAACTGCAAACCGTAAATCGAAGACAAACTGCTTTCAAAGTTTTGAAAAGCGATTGCAAAGTTTGTAGATTCGTTTGGGAATGTTACATATGATATTATATTGACGGGTTCCATAGTCAAAAGTTCGAAAACGTAAGCAATATTTCGTAAATTGCCGTTAAAGTAGCGTACTATTATTCGCAGCATGTAGAGGTCATAGGTCAATTCAAGAAGTTACTCGTACAAACGCTATCAGGTTTAAAACAGTGTCAAACATGAAATAGTCGCCAGATCGAACATATTTCAAATTGCGTAAGCAGTAGTGTTGGTAGGTGAAGAGACAAAGTTTAAAGTCAAGCTCAATCGGGCATGGTTAGTTCTTGCATGGGAGACTGCCTGAGAAAACCAGCTATGGAATTTTTTTTTGGTTTCATCACATACATATCAAATATATGAGACAACGTTCGTGCTCTTTTTTTCACTGTAATGTCAATTATTTTTAGTAGAAAAACATGGAAATTTAGGCATCTTTTCAAGTTCATGAACATTTTTCCAATTTCTCTGTTATTTTTGGAGATCAAGTTGGTGATGATGTCGGCACATAGTGGGGTTTGACCTGTTAACGTGCCGTGAAAAGTCGTACAAAGTGAACGCAAAGTTGTGCAAAGTGATTGGAAAGTTTGTAGATATATTTGTATGCTTGACCTAACTTGTTGGCATATAGAAACCCGCAGTTGTAAAGTCAAATAAATGAATAAAAGCGAGATGAAAACAGCCTATATAAGCAGAGTATCACATGAGCTGACTGACCGTAAAAATGATAGAAAACAGCATGCAAAGTTGGTAAAAGCGTGCGAAACGTTGGCGGAGTTACATATATATTTAACCTAAGTCATTGGAATGCCAACCCCGCAGTTAAATTTCGAAAACATTAAGTAAAAGTCAAGAAAATGCCAGATATATCAGCAGATTATGGCAACGGCAAACCGAAAATCGAAGACAAACTGCTTTCAAAGTTTTGAAAAGCGATTGCAAAGTTTGTAGATTCGTTTGGGAATGTTACATATGATATTATATTGACGGGTTCCATAGTCAAAAGTTCGAAAACGTAAAACAATATTTCGTAAATTGCCGTTAAAGTAGCGTACTATTATTCGCAGCATGTAGAGGTCATAGGTCAATTTAAGAAGTTACTCGTACAAACGCTATCAGGTTTAAAACAGTGTCAAACATGAAATAGTCGCCAGATCGAGCATATTTCAATTTGCGTAAGCAGTAGTGTTGGTAGGTGAAGAGACAAAGTTTAAAGTCAAGCTCAATTGGGCATGGTTAGTTCTTGCATGGGAGACTGCCTGAGAAAACCAGCTAGGGAATTTTTTTTGGTTTCATCACATACATATCAAACATATGAGACAACGTTCGTGCATCTTTTTTTCACTGTAATGTCAATTATTTTTAGTAGAAAAACATGGACATTTAGGCATCTTTTCAAGTTCATGAACATTTTTCCAATTTCTCTGTTATTTTTGGAGATCAAGTTGGTGATGATGTCGGCACATAGTGGGGTTTGACCTGTTAACGTACCGTGAAAAGTCGTACAAAGTGAACGCAAAGTTGCGCAAAGTGATTGGAAAGTTTGTAGATATATTTGTATGCTTGACCTAACTTGTTGGCCTATGGAAACCCGCAGTTGTAAAGTCAAATAAATGAATAAAAGCGAGATGAAAACAGCCTATATAAGCAGAGTATCACATGAGCTGACTGACCGTAAAAATGATAGAAAACAGCATGCAAAGTTGGTAAAAGCGTGCGAAACGTTGGCGGAGTTACATATATATTTAACCTAAGTCATTGGAATGCCAACCCCGCAGTTAAATTTCGAAAACATTAAGTAAAAGTCAAGAAAATGCCAGATATATAAGCAGATTATGGCAACGGCAAACCGAAAATCGAAGACAAACTGCTTGCAAAGTTTCGAAAAACGATTGCAAAATTTGTAGATTCGTTTGGGAATGTTACATATGATATTACATTGACGGGTTCCATAGTCAAAAGTTCGAAAACGTAAAACAATATTTCGTAAATTGCCGTTAAAGTAGCGTACTATTATTCGCAGCATGTAGAGGTCATAGGTCAATTTAAGAAGTTACTCGTACAAACGCTATCAGGTTTAAAACAGTGTCAAACATGAAATAGTCGCTAGATCGAGCATATTTCAAATTGCGTAAGCAGTAGTGTTGGTAGGTGAAGAGACACAGTTTAAAGTCAAGCTCAATTGGGCATGGTTAGTTCTTGCATGGGAGACTGCCTGAGAAAACCAGCTAGGGATTTTTTTTTGGTTTCATCACATACAAATCAAACATATGAGACAACGTTCGTGCATCTTTTTTTCACTGTAATGTCAATTATTTTTAGTAGAAAAACATGGACATTTAGGCATCTTTTCAAGTTCATGAACATTTTTCCAATTTCTCTGTTATTTTTGGAGATCAAGTTGGTGATGATGTCGGCACATAGTGGGGTTTGACCTGTTAACGTACCGTGAAAAGTCGTACAAAGTGAACGCAAAGTTGCGCAAAGTGATTGGAAAGTTTGTAGATATATTTGTATGCTTGACCTAACTTGTTGGCCTATGGAAACCCGCAGTTGTAAAGTCAAATAAATGAATAAAAGCGAGATGAAAACAGCCTATATAAGCAGAGTATCACATGAGCTGACTGACCGTAAAAATGATAGAAAACAGCATGCAAAGTTGGTAAAAGCGTGCGAAACGTTGGCGGAGTTACATATATATTTAACCTAAGTCATTGGAATGCCAACCCCGCAGTTAAATTTCGAAAACATTAAGTAAAAGTCAAGAAAATGCCAGATATATAAGCAGATTATGGCAACGGCAAACCGAAAATCGAAGACAAACTGCTTGCAAAGTTTCGAAAAACGATTGCAAAATTTGTAGATTCGTTTGGGAATGTTACATATGATATTACATTGACGGGTTCCATAGTCAAAAGTTCGAAAACGTAAAACAATATTTCGTAAATTGCCGTTAAAGTAGCGTACTATTATTCGCAGCATGTAGAGGTCATAGGTCAATTTAAGAAGTTACTCGTACAAACGCTATCAGGTTTAAAACAGTGTCAAACATGAAATAGTCGCTAGATCGAGCATATTTCAAATTGCGTAAGCAGTAGTGTTGGTAGGTGAAGAGACACAGTTTAAAGTCAAGCTCAATTGGGCATGGTTAGTTCTTGCATGGGAGACTGCCTGAGAAAACCAGCTAGGGATATTTTTTTGGTTTCATCACATACAAATCAAACATATGAGACAACGTTCGTGCATCTTTTTTTCACTGTAATGTCAATTATTTTTAGTAGAAAAACATGGACATTTAGGCTTCTTTTCAAGTTCATGAACATTTTTCCAATTTCTCTGTTATTTTTGGAGATCAAGTTGGTGATGATGTCGGCACATAGTGGGGTTTGACCTGTTAACGTACCGTGAAAAGTCGTACAAAGTGAACGCAAAGTTGTGCAAAGTGATTGGAAAGTTTGTAGATATATTTGTATGCTTGACCAAACTTGTTGGCATATAGAAACCCGCAGTTGTAAAGTCAAATAAATGAATAAAAGCGAGATGAAAACAGCCTACATAAGCAGAGTATCACATGAGCTGACTGACCGTAAAAATGATAGAAAACAGCATGCAAAGTTGGTAAAAGCGTGCGAAACGTTGGCGGAGTTACATATATATTTAACCTAAGTCATTGGAATGCCAACCCCGCAGTTAAATTTCGAAAACATTAAGTAAAAGTCAAGAAAATGCCAGATATATCAGCAGATTATGGCAACGGCAAACCGAAAATCGAAGACAAACTGCTTTCAAAGTTTTGAAAAGCGATTGCAAAGTTTGTAGATTCGTTTGGGAATGTTACATATGATATTATATTGACGGGTTCCATAGTCAAAAGTTCGAAAACGTAAAACAATATTTCGTAAATTGCCGTTAAAGTAGCGTACTATTATTCGCAGCATGTAGAGGTCATAGGTCAATTTAAGAAGTTACTCGTACAAACGCTATCAGGTTTAAAACAGTGTCAAAAATGAAATAGTCGCCAGATCGAGCATATTTCAAATTGCGTAAGCAGTAGTGTTGGTAGGTGAAGAGACACAGTTTAAAGTCAAGCTCAATTGGGCATGGTTAGTTCTTGCATGGGAGACTGCCTGAGAAAACCAGCTAGGGAATTTTTTTTGGTTTCATCACATACATATCAAACATATGAGACAACGTTCGTGCATCTTTTTTTCACTGTAATGTCAATTATTTTTAGTAGAAAAACATGGACATTTAGGCATCTTTTCAAGTTCATGAACATTTTTCCAATTTCTCTGTTATTTTTTGAGATCAAGTTGGTGATGATGTCGGCACATAGTGGGCTTTGACCTGTTAACGTACCGTGAAAAGTCGTACAAAGTGAACGCAAAGTTGTGCAAAGTGATTGGAAAGTTTGTAGATATATTTGTATGCTTGACCTAACTTGTTGGCATATAGAAACCCGCAGTTGTAAAGTCAAATAAATGTATAAAAGCGAGATGAAAACAGCCTATATAAGCAGAGTATCACATGAGTTGACTGACCGTAAACATGATAGAAAACAGCATGCAAAATTGGTAAAAGCGTGCGAAACGTTGGCGGAGTTACATGTATATTTAACCTAAGTCATTGGAATGCCAACCCCGCAGTTAAATTTCGAAAACATTAAGTAAAAGTCAAGAAAATGCCAGATATATCAGCAGATTATGGCAACGGCAAACCGAAAATCGAAGACAAACTGCTTTCAAAGTTTTGAAAAGCGATTGCAAAGTTTGTAGATTCGTTTGGGAATGTTACATATGATATTATATTGACGGGTTCCATAGTCAAAAGTTCGAAAACGTAAAAGAATATTTCGTAAATTGCCGTTAAAGTAGCGTACTATTATTCGCAGCATGTAGAGGTCATAGGTCAATTTAAGAAGTTACTCGTACAAACGCTATCAGGTTTAAAACAGTGTCAAACATGAAATAGTCGCCAGATCGAGCATATTTCAAATTGCGTAAGCAGTAGTGTTGGTAGGTGAAGAGACACAGTTTAAAGTCAAGCTCAATTGGGCATGGTTAGTTCTTGCATGGGAGACTGCCTGAGAAAACCAGCTAGGGAATTTTTTTTTGGTTTCATCACATACATATCAAACATATGAGACAACGTTCGTGCATCTTTTTTTCACTGTAATGTCAATTATTTTTAGTAGAAAAACATGGACATTTAGGCATCTTTTCAAGTTCATGAACATTTTTCCAATTTCTCTGTTATTTTTGGAGATCAAGTTGGTGATGATGTCGGCACATAGTGGGGTTTGACCTGTTAACGTACCGTGAAAAGTCGTACAAAGTGAACGCAAAGTTGTGCAAAGTGATTGGAAAGTTTGTAGATATATTTGTATGCTTGACCTAACTTGTTGGCATATAGAAACCCGCAGTTGTAAAGTCAAATAAATGAATAAAAGCGAGATGAAAACAGCCTATATAAACAGAGTATCACATGAGCTGACTGACCGTAAAAATGATAGAAAACAGCATGCAAAGTTGGTAAAAGCGTGCGAAACGTTGGCGGAGTTACATATATATTTAACCTAAGTCATTGGAATGCCAACCCCGCAGTTAATTTTCGAAAACATTAAGTAAAAGTCAAGAAAATGCCAGATATATAAGCAGATTATGGCAACGGCAAACCGAAAATCGAAGACAAACTGCTTGCAAAGTTTCGAAAAACGATTGCAAAATTTGTAGATTCGTTTGGGAATGTTACATATGATATTACATTGACGGGTTCCATAGTCAAAAGTTCGAAAACGTAAAACAATATTTCGTAAATTGCCGTTAAAGTAGCGTACTATTATTCGCAGCATGTAGAGGTCATAGGTCAATTAAAGAAGTTACTCGTACAAACGCTATCAGGTTTAAAACAGTGTCAAACATGAAATAGTCGCCAGATCAAGCATATTTCAAATTGCGTTAGCAGTAGTGTGGGTAGGTGAAGAGACAAAGTTTAAAGACAAGCTCAATCGGGCATGGTTAGTTCTTGCATGGGAGACTGCCTGAGAAAACCAGCTAAGGAATTTTTTTTGGTTACATCACATACATATCAAACATATGAGACAACGTTCGTGCATCTTTTTTTCACTGTAATGTCAATTATTTTTAGTAGAAAAACATGGAAATTTAGGCATGTTTTCAAGTTCATGAACATTTTTCCAATTTCTCTGTTATTTTTGGAGATCAAGTTGGTGATGATGTCGACACATAGTGGGGTTTGACCTGTTAACGTACCGTGAAAAGTCGTACAAAGTGAACGCAAAGTTGTGCAAAGTGATTGGAAAGTTTGTAGATATATTTGTATGCTTGACCTAACTTGTTGGCATATCAAAACCCGCTGTTGTAAAGTCAAATAAATGAATAAAAGCGAGATGAAAACAGCCTATATAAGCAGAGTATCACATGAGCTGACTGACCGTAAAAATGATAGAAAACAGCATGCAAAGTTGGTAAAAGCGTGCTAAATGTTGGCGGAGTTTCATGTATATTTAACCTAAGTCATTGGAATGCCAACCCCGCAGTTAAATTTCGAAAACATTAAGTAAAAGTCAAGAAAATGCCAGATATATCAGCAGATTATGGCAACGGCAAACCGAAAATCGAAGACAAACTGCTTTCAAAGTTTTGAAAAGCGATTGCAAAGTTTGTAGATTCGTTTGGGAATGTTACATATGATATTATATTGACGGGTTCCATAGTCAAAAGTTCGAAAAAGTAAAACAATATTTCGTAAATTGCCGTTAAAGTAGCGTACTATTATTCGCAGCATGTAGAGGTCATAGGTCAATTTAAGAAGTTACTCGTACAAACGCTATCAGGTTTAAAACAGTGTCAAACATGAAATAGTCGCCAGATCGAGCATATTTCAAATTGCGTAAGCAGTAGTGTTGGTAGGTGAAGAGACAAAGTTTAAAGTCAAGCTCAATTGGGCATGGTTAGTTCTTGCATGGGAGACTGCCTGAGAAAACCAGCTAGGGAATTTTTTTTGGTTTCATCACATACATATCAAACATATGAGACAACGTTCGTGCATCTTTTTTTCACTGTAATGTCAATTATTTTTAGTAGAAAAACATGGACATTTAGGCATCTTTTCAAGTTCATGAACATTTTTCCAATTTCTCTGTTATTTTTGGAGATCAAGTTGGTGATGATGTCGGCACATAGTGGGGTTTGACCTGTTAACGTACCGTGAAAAGTCGTACAAAGTGAACGCAAAGTTGTGCAAAGTGATTGGAAAGTTTGTAGATATATTTGTATGCTTGACCTAACTTGTTGGCCTATAGAAACCCGCAGTTGTAAAGTCAAATAAATGAATAAAAGCGAGATGAAAACAGCCTATATAAGCAGAGTATCACATGAGCTGACTGACCGTAAAAATGATAGAAAACAGCATGCAAAGTTGGTAAAAGCGTGCTAAATGTTGGCGGAGTTTCATGTATATTTAACCTAAGTCATTGGAATGTCAACCCCGCAGTTAAATTTCGAAAACATTAAGTAAAAGTCAAGAAAATGCCAGATATATAAGCAGATTATGGCAACTGCAAACCGTAAATCGAAGACAAACTGCTTTCAAAGTTTTGAAAAGCGATTGCAAAGTTTGTAGATTCGTTTGGGAATGTTACATATGATATTATATTGACAGGTTCCATAGTCAAAAGTTCGAAAACGTAAAACAATATTTCGTAAATTGCCGTTAAAGTAGCGTACTATTATTCGCAGCATGTAGAGGTCATAGGTCAATTTAAGAAGTTACTCGTACAAACGCTATCAGGTTTAAAACAGTGTCAAACATGAAATAGTCGCCAGATCGAGCATATTTCAAATTGCGTAAGCAGTAGTGTTGGTAGGTGAAGAGACAAAGTTTAAAGTCAAGCTCAATTGGGCATGGTTAGTTCTTGCATGGGAGACTGCCTGAGAAAACCAGCTAGGGAATTTTTTTTGGTTTCATCACATACATATCAAACATATGAGACAACGTTCGTGCATCTTTTTTTCACTGTAATGTCAATTATTTTTAGTAGAAAAACATGGACATTTAGGCATCTTTTCAAGTTCATGAACATTTTTCCAATTTCTCTGTTATTTTTGGAGATCAAGTTGGTGATGATGTCGGCACATAGTGGGGTTTGACCTGTTAACGTACCGTGAAAAGTCGTACAAAGTGAACGCAAAGTTGTGCAAAGTGATTGGAAAGTTTGTATATATATTTGTATGCTTGACCTAACTTGTTGGCCTATAGAAACCCGCAGTTGTAAAGTCAAATAAATGAATAAAAGCGAGATGAAAACAGCCTATATAAGCAGAGTATCACATGAGCTGACTGACCGTAAAAATGATAGAAAACAGCATGCAAAGTTGGTAAAAGCGTGCTAAATGTTGGCGGAGTTTCATGTATATTTAACCTAAGTCATTGGAATGTCAACCCCGCAGTTAAATTTCGAAAACATTAAGTAAAAGTCAAGAAAATGCCAGATATATAAGCAGATTATGGCAACTGCAAACCGTAAATCGAAGACAAACTGCTTTCAAAGTTTTGAAAAGCGATTGCAAAGTTTGTAGATTCGTTTGGGAATGTTACATATGATATTATATTGACAGGTTCCATAGTCAAAAGTTCGAAAACGTAAAACAATATTTCGTAAATTGCCGTTAAAGTAGCGTACTATTATTCGCAGCATGTAGAGGTCATAGGTCAATTTAAGAAGTTACTCGTACAAACGCTATCAGGTTTAAAACAGTGTCAAACATGAAATAGTCGCCAGATCGAGCATATTTCAAATTGCGTAAGCAGTAGTGTTGGTAGGTGAAGAGACAAAGTTTAAAGTCAAGCTCAATTGGGCATGGTTAGTTCTTGCATGGGAGACTGCCTGAGAAAACCAGCTAGGGAATTTTTTTTGGTTTCATCACATACATATCAAACATATGAGACAACGTTCGTGCATCTTTTTTTCACTGTAATGTCAATTATTTTTAGTAGAAAAACATGGACATTTAGGCATCTTTTCAAGTTCATGAACATTTTTCCAATTTCTCTGTTATTTTTGGAGATCAAGTTGGTGATGATGTCGGCACATAGTGGGGTTTGACCTGTTAACGTACCGTGAAAAGTCGTACAAAGTGAACGCAAAGTTGTGCAAAGTGATTGGAAAGTTTGTAGATATATTTGTATGCTTGACCTAACTTGTTGGCCTATAGAAACCCGCAGTTGTAAAGTCAAATAAATGAATAAAAGCGAGATGAAAACAGCCTATATAAGCAGAGTATCACATGAGCTGACTGACCGTAAAAATGATAGAAAACAGCATGCAAAGTTGGTAAAAGCGTGCTAAATGTTGGCGGAGTTTCATGTATATTTAACCTAAGTCATTGGAATGCCAACCCCGCAGTTAAATTTCGAAAACATTAAGTAAAAGTCAAGAAAATGCCAGATATATAAGCAGATTATGGCAACTGCAAACCGTAAATCGAAGACAAACTGCTTTCAAAGTTTTGAAAAGCGATTGCAAAGTTTGTAGATTCGTTTGGGAATGTTACATATGATATTATATTGACAGGTTCCATAGTCAAAAGTTCGAAAACGTAAAACAATATTTCGTAAATTGCCGTTAAAGTAGCGTACTATTATTCGCAGCATGTAGAGGTCATAGGTCAATTTAAGAAGTTACTCGTGCAAACGCTATCAGGTTTAAAACAGTGTCAAACATGAAATAGTCGCCAGATCGAGCATATTTCAAATTGCGTAAGCAGTAGTGTTGGTAGGTGAAGAGACAAAGTTTAAAGTCAAGCTCAATCGGGCATGGTTAGTTCTTGCATGGGAGACTGCCTGAGAAAACCAGCTAGGGATTTTTTTTTTGGTTTCATCACATACATATCAAACATATGAGACAACGTTCGTGCATCTTTTTTTCACTGTAATGTCAATTATTTTTAGTAGAAAAACATGGAAATTTAGGCATCTTTTCAAGTTCATGAACATTTTTCCAATTTCTCTGTTATTTTTGGAGATCAAGTTGGTGATGATGTCGGCACATAGTGGGGTTTGACCTGTTAACGTACCGTGAAAAGTCGTACAAAGTGAACGCAATGTTGTGCAAAGTGATTGGAAAGTTTGTAGATATATTTGTATGCTTGACCTAACTTGTTGGCATATAGAAACCCGCAGTTGTAAAATCAAATAAATGAATTAAAGCGAGATGAAAACAGCCTATATAAGCAGAGTATCACATGAGCTGACTGACCGTAAAAATGATAGAAAACAGCATGCAAAGTTGGTAAAAGCGTGCGAAACGTTGGCGGAGTTACATATATATTTAACCTAAGTCATTGGAATGTCAACCCCGCAGTTAAATTTCGAAAACATTAAGTAAAAGTCAAGAAAATGCCAGATATATAAGCAGATTATGGCAACGGCAAACCGAAAATCGAAGACAAACTGCTTTCAAAGTTTCGAAAAGCGATTGCAAAGTTTGTAGATTCGTTTGGGAATGTTACATATGATATTACATTGACGGGTTCCATAGTCAAAAGTTCGAAAACGTAAAACAATATTTCGTAAATTGCCGTTAAAGTAGCGTACTATTATTCGCAGCATGTAGAGGTCATACGTCAATTTAAGAAGTTACTCGTACAAACGCTATCAGGTTTAAAACAGTGTCAAACATGAAATAGTCGCCAGATCGAGCGTATTTCAAATTGCGTAAGCAGTAGTGTGGGTAGTTAAAGAGACAAAGTTTAAAAGTCAAGCTCAGTCGGTCCTGTTTAGTTCTTGCATGGGAGACTGCCTGAGAAAACCAGCTAGGGAATTTTTTTTGGTTTCATCACATACATATCAAACATATGAGACAATGTTCGTGCATCTTTTTTTCACTGTAATGTCAATTATTTTTAGTAGAAAAACATGGAAATTTAGGCATGTTTTCAAGTTCATGAACATTTTTCCAATTTCTCTGTTATTTTTGGAGATCAAGTTGGTGATGATGTCGGCACATAGTGGGGTTTGACCTGGTAACGTACCGTGAAAAGTCGTACAAAGTGAACGCAAAGTTGTGCAAAGTGATTGGAAAGTTCGTAGATATATTTGTATGCTTGACCTAACTTGTTGGCATGTAGAAACCCGCACTTGTAAAGTCAAATAAATAAATAAAAGCGACATGAAAACAGCCTATATAAGCAGAGTATCACATGAGCTGACTGACCGTAAAAATGATAGAAAACAGCATGCAAAGTTGGTAAAAGCGTGCGAAACGTTGGCGGAGTTTCATGTATATTCAACCTAAGTCATTGGAATGCCAACCCCGCAGTTAAATTTCGAAAACATTAAGTAAAAGTCAAGAAAATGCCAGATATATAAGCAGATTATGGCAACTGCAAACCGTAAATCGAAGACAAACTTCTTTCAAAGTTTTGAAAAGCGATTGCAACGTTTGTAGATTCGTTTGAGAATGTTACATATGATATTATATTGACGGGTTCCATAGTCAAAAGCTCGAAAACGTAAAACAATATTTCGTAAATTGCCGTTAAAGTAACGTACTATTATTCGCAGCATTTAGAGGTCATAGGTCAATTCAAGAAGTTACTCGTACAAACGCTATCAGGTTTAAAACAGTGTCAAACATGAAATAGTCGCCAGATCGAGCAAATTTCAAATTGCGTAAGCAGTAGTGTGGGTAGGTGAAGAGACAAAGTTTAAAGTCATGCTCAGTCGGGCCTGGTTAGTTCTTGCATGGGAGACTGCCTGAGAAAATCAGCTAGGGAATTTTTTTTTGGTTTCATCACATACATATCAAACATATGAGACAATGTTCGTGCATCTTTTTTTCACTGTAATGTCAATTATTTTTAGTAGAAAAACATGGAAATTTAGGCATGTTTTCAAGTTCATGAACATTTTTCCAATTTCTCTGTTATTTTTGGAGATCAAGTTGGTGATGATGTCGGCACATAGTGGGGTTTGACCTGTTAACGTACCGTGAAAAGTCGTACAAAGTGAACGCAAAGTTGTGCAAAGTGATTGGAAAGTTTGTAGATATATTTGTATGTTTGACCTAACTTGTTGGCATATAGAAACCCGCAGTTGTAAAGTCAAATAAATGAATAGAAGCGAGATGAAAACAGCCTATATAAGCAGAGTATCACATGAGCTAACTGACCGTAAAAATGATAGAAAACAGCATGCAAAGTTGGTAAAAGCGTGCTAAACTTTGGCGGAGTTTCATGTATATTTAACCTAAGTCATGGAATGCCAACCCCGCAGTTAAATTTCGAAAACATTAAGTAAAAGTCAAGAAAATGCCAGATATATAAGCAGATTACGGCAACTGCAAACCGTAAATCGAAGACAAACTTCTTTCAAAGTTTTGAAAAGCGATTGCAACGTTTGTAGATTCGTTTGAGAATGTTACATATGATATTATATTGACGGGTTCCATAGTCAAAAGCTCGAAAACGTAAAACAATATTTCGTAAATTGCCGTTAAAGTAACGTACTATTATTCGCAGCATGTAGAGGTCATAGGTCTATTCAAGAAGTTACTCGTACAAACGCTATCAGGTTTAAAACAGTGTCAAACATGAAATAGTGGCCAGATCGAGCAAATTTCAAATTGCGTAAGCAGTAGTGTGGGTAGGTGAAGAGACAAAGTTTAAAGTCATGCTCAGTCGGGCCTGGTTAGTTCTTGCATGGGAGACTGCCTGAGAAAACCAGCTAGGGAATTTTTTTTTGGTTTCATCACATACATATCAAACATATGAGACAATGTTCGTGCATCTTGTTTTCACTGTAATGTCAATTATTTTTAGTAGAAAAACATGGAAATTTAGGCATGTTTTCAAGTTCATGAACATTTTTCCAATTTCTCTGTTATTTTTGGAGATCAAGTTGGTGATGATGTCGGCACATAGTGGGGTTTGACCTGTTAACGTACCGTGAAAAGTCGTACAAAGTGAACGCAAAGTTGTGCAAAGTGATTGGAAAGTTTGTAGATATATTTGTATGCTTGACCTAACTTGTTCGCATATAGAAACCCGCAGTTGTAAAGTCAAATAAATGAATAAAAGCGAGATGAAAACAGCCTATATAAGCAGAGTATCACATGAGCTAACTGACCGTAAAAATGATAGAAAACAGCATGCAAAGTTGGTAAAAGCGTGCTAAACTTTGGCGGAGTTTCATGTATATTTAACCTAAGTCATGGAATGCCAACCCCGCAGTTAAATTTCGAAAACATTAAGTAAAAGTCAAGAAAATGCCAGATATATAAGCAGATTATGGCAACTGCAAACCGTAAATCGAAGACAAACTTCTTTCAAAGTTTTGAAAAGCGATTGCAACGTTTGTAGATTCGTTTGAGAATGTTACATATGATATTATATTGACGGGTTCCATAGTCAAAAGCTCGAAAACGTAAAACAATATTTCGTAAATTGCCGTTAAAGTAACGTACTATTATTCGCAGCATGTAGAGGTCATAGGTCAATTCAAGAAGTTACTCGTACAAACGCTATCAGGTTTAAAACAGTGTCAAACATGAAATAGTCGCCAGATCGAGCAAATTTCAAATTGCGTAAGCAGTAGTCTGGGTAGGTGAAGAGGCAAAGTTTAAAGTCATGCTCAGTCGGGCCTGGTTAGTTCTTGCATGGGAGACTGCCTGAGAAAACCAGCTAGGGAATTTTTTTTTGGTTTCATCACATACATATCAAACATATGAGACAATGTTCGTGCATCTTTTTTTCACTGTAATGTCAATTATTTTTAGTAGAAAAACATGGAAATTTAGGCATGTTTTCAAGTTCATGAAAATTTTTCCAATTTCTCTGTTATTTTTGGAGATCAAGTTGGTGATGATGTCGGCACATAGTGAGGTTTGACCTGTTAACGTACCGTGAAAAGTCGTACAAAGTGAACGCAAAGTTGTGCAAAGGGATTGGAAAGTTTGTAGATATATTTGTATGTTTGACCTAACTTGTTGGCATATAGAAACCCGCAGTTGTAAAGTCAAATAAATGAATAGAAGCGAGATGAAAACAGCCTATATAAGCAGAGTATCACATGAGCTAACTGACCGTAAAAATGATAGAAAACAGCATGCAAAGTTGGTAAAAGCGTGCTAAACTTTGGCGGAGTTTCATGTATATTTAACCTAAGTCATGGAATGCCAACCCCGCAGTTAAATTTCGAAAACATTAAGTAAAAGTCAAGAAAATGCCAGATATATAAGCAGATTACGGCAACTGCAAACCGTAAATCGAAGACAAACTTCTTTCAAAGTTTTGAAAAGCGATTGCAACGTTTGTAGATTCGTTTGAGAATGTTACATATGATATTATATTGACGGGTTCCATAGTCAAAAGCTCGAAAACGTAAAACAATATTTCGTAAATTGCCGTTAAAGTAACGTACTATTATTCGCAGCATGTAGAGGTCATAGGTCTATTCAAGAAGTTACTCGTACAAACGCTATCAGGTTTAAAACAGTGTCAAACATGAAATAGTGGCCAGATCGAGCAAATTTCAAATTGCGTAAGCAGTAGTGTGGGTAGGTGAAGAGACAAAGTTTAAAGTCATGCTCAGTCGGGCCTGGTTAGTTCTTGCATGGGAGACTGCCTGAGAAAACCAGCTAGGGAATTTTTTTTTGGTTTCATCACATACATATCAAACATATGAGACAATGTTCGTGCATCTTTTTTTCACTGTAATGTCAATTATTTTTAGTAGAAAAACATGGAAATTTAGGCATGTTTTCAAGTTCATGAACATTTTTCCAATTTCTCTGTTATTTTTGGAGATCAAGTTGGTGATGATGTCGGCACATAGTGGGGTTTGACCTGTTAACGTACTGTGAAAAGTCGTACAAAGTGAACGCAAAGTTGTGCAAAGTGATTGGAAAGTTTGTAGATATATTTGTATGCTTGACCTAACTTGTTGGCATATAGAAACCCGCAGTTGTAAAGTCAAATAAATGAATAAAAGCGAGATGAAAACAGCCTATATAAGCAGAGTATCACATGAGCTAACTGACCGTAAAAATGATAGAAAACAGCATGCAAAGTTGGTAAAAGCGTGCTAAACTTTGGCGGAGTTTCATGTATATTTAACCTAAGTCATGGAATGCCAACCCCGCAGTTAAATTTCGAAAACATTAAGTAAAAGTCAAGAAAATGCCAGATATATAAGCAGATTATGGCAACTGCAAACCGTAAATCGAAGACAAACTTCTTTCAAAGTTTTGAAAAGCGATTGCAACGTTTGTAGATTCGTTTGAGAATGTTACATATGATATTATATTGACGGGTTCCATAGTCAAAAGCTCGAAAACGTAAAACAATATTTCGTAAATTGCCGTTAAAGTAACGTACTATTATTCGCAGCATGTAGAGGTCATAGGTCAATTCAAGAAGTTACTCGTACAAACGCTATCAGGTTTAAAACAGTGTCAAACATGAAATAGTCGCCAGATCGAGCAAATTTCAAATTGCGTAAGCAGTAGTCTGGGTAGGTGAAGAGGCAAAGTTTAAAGTCATGCTCAGTCGGGCCTGGTTAGTTCTTGCATGGGAGACTGCCTGAGAAAACCAGCTAGGGAATTTTTTTTTGGTTTCATCACATACATATCAAACATATGAGACAATGTTCGTGCATCTTTTTTTCACTGTAATGTCAATTATTTTTAGTAGAAAAACATGGAAATTTAGGCATGTTTTCAAGTTCATGAAAATTTTTCCAATTTCTCTGTTATTTTTGGAGATCAAGTTGGTGATGATGTCGGCACATAGTGAGGTTTGACCTGTTAACGTACCGTGAAAAGTCGTACAAAGTGAACGCAAAGTTGTGCAAAGTGATTGGAAAGTTCGTAGATATATTTGTATGCTTGACCTAACTTGTTGGCATGTAGAAACCCGCAGTTGTAAAGTCAAATAAATAAATAAAAGCGAGATGAAAACAGCCTATATAAGCAGAGTATCACATGAGCTGACTGACCGTAAAAATGATAGAAAACAGCATGCAAAGTTGGTAAAAGCGTGCTAAACGTTGGCGGAGTTTCATGTATATTTAACCTAAGTCATTGGAATGCCAACCCCGCAGTTAAATTTCGAAAACATTAAGTAAAAGTCAAGAAAATGCCAGATATATAAGCAGATTATGGCAACTGCAAACCGTAAATCGAAGACAAACTTCTTTCAAAGTTTTGAAAAGCGATTGCAACGTTTGTAGATTCGTTTGGGAATGTTACATATGATATTATATTGACGGGTTCCATAGTCAAAAGCTCGAAAACGTAAAACAATATTTCGTAAATTGCCGTTAAAGTAGCGTACTATTATTCACAGCATGTAGAGGTCATAGGTCAATTCAAGAAGTTACTCGTACAAACGCTATCAGGTTTAAAACAGTGTCAAACATGAAATAGTCGCCAGATCGAGCATATTTCAAATTGCGTAAGCAGTAGTGTGGGTAGTTAAAGAGACAAAGTTTAAAAGTCAAGCTCAGTCGGTCCTGTTTAGTTCTTGCATGGGAGACTGCCTGAGAAAACCAGCTAGGGAATTTTTTTTGGTTTCATCACATACATATCAAACATATGAGACAATGTTCGTGCATCTTTTTTTCACTGTAATGTCAATTATTTTTAGTAGAAAAACATGGAAATTTAGGCATGTTTTCAAGTTCATGAACATTTTTCCAATTTCTCTGTTATTTTTGGAGATCAAGTTGGTGATGATGTCGGCACATAGTGGGGTTTGACCTGGTAACGTACCGTGAAAAGTCGTACAAAGTGAACGCAAAGTTGTGCAAAGTGATTGGAAAGTTCGTAGATATATTTGTATGCTTGACCTAACTTGTTGGCATGTAGAAACCCGCACTTGTAAAGTCAAATAAATAAATAAAAGCGACATGAAAACAGCCTATATAAGCAGAGTATCACATGAGCTGACTGACCGTAAAAATGATAGAAAACAGCATGCAAAGTTGGTAAAAGCGTGCTAAACTTTGGCGGAGTTTCATGTATATTTAACCTAAGTCATGGAATGCCAACCCCGCAGTTAAATTTCGAAAACATTAAGTAAAAGTCAAGAAAATGCCAGATATATAAGCAGATTATGGCAACTGCAAACCGTAAATCGAAGACAAACTTCTTTCAAAGTTTTGAAAAGCGATTGCAACGTTTGTAGATTCGTTTGAGAATGTTACATATGATATTATATTGACGGGTTCCATAGTCAAAAGCTCGAAAACGTAAAACAATATTTCGTAAATTGCCGTTAAAGTAACGTACTATTATTCGCAGCATGTAGAGGTCATAGGTCAATTCAAGAAGTTACTCGTACAAACGCTATCAGGTTTAAAACAGTGTCAAACATGAAATAGTCGCCAGATCGAGCAAATTTCAAATTGCGTAAGCAGTAGTGTGGGTAGTTAAAGAGACAAAGTTTAAAAGTCAAGCTCAGTCGGTCCTGTTTAGTTCTTGCATGGGAGACTGCCTGAGAAAACCAGCTAGGGAATTTTTTTTGGTTTCATCACATACATATCAAACATATGAGACAATGTTCGTGCATCTTTTTTTCACTGTAATGTCAATTATTTTTAGTAGAAAAACATGGAAATTTAGGCATGTTTTCAAGTTCATGAACATTTTTCCAATTTCTCTGTTATTTTTGGAGATCAAGTTGGTGATGATGTCGGCACATAGTGGGGTTTGACCTGGTAACGTACCGTGAAAAGTCGTACAAAGTGAACGCAAAGTTGTGCAAAGTGATTGGAAAGTTCGTAGATATATTTGTATGCTTGACCTAACTTGTTGGCATGTAGAAACCCGCACTTGTAAAGTCAAATAAATAAATAAAAGCGACATGAAAACAGCCTATATAAGCAGAGTATCACATGAGCTGACTGACCGTAAAAATGATAGAAAACAGCATGCAAAGTTGGTAAAAGCGTGCTAAACTTTGGCGGAGTTTCATGTATATTTAACCTAAGTCATGGAATGCCAACCCCGCAGTTAAATTTCGAAAACATTAAGTAAAAGTCAAGAAAATGCCAGATATATAAGCAGATTACGGCAACTGCAAACCGTAAATCGAAGACAAACTTCTTTCAAAGTTTTGAAAAGCGATTGCAACGTTTGTAGATTCGTTTGAGAATGTTACATATGATATTATATTGACGGGTTCCATAGTCAAAAGCTCGAAAACGTAAAACAATATTTCGTAAATTGCCGTTAAAGTAACGTACTATTATTCGCAGCATGTAGAGGTCATAGGTCTATTCAAGAAGTTACTCGTACAAACGCTATCAGGTTTAAAACAGTGTCAAACATGAAATAGTGGCCAGATCGAGCAAATTTCAAATTGCGTAAGCAGTAGTGTGGGTAGGTGAAGAGACAAAGTTTAAAGTCATGCTCAGTCGGGCCTGGTTAGTTCTTGCATGGGAGACTGCCTGAGAAAACCAGCTAGGGAATTTTTTTTTGGTTTCATCACATACATATCAAACATATGAGACAATGTTCGTGCATCTTTTTTTCACTGTAATGTCAATTATTTTTAGTAGAAAAACATGGAAATTTAGGCATGTTTTCAAGTTCATGAACATTTTTCCAATTTCTCTGTTATTTTTGGAGATCAAGTTGGTGATGATGTCGGCACATAGTGGGGTTTGACCTGTTAACGTACCGTGAAAAGTCGTACAAAGTGAACGCAAAGTTGTGCAAAGTGATTGGAAAGTTTGTAGATATATTTGTATGCTTGACCTAACTTGTTCGCATATAGAAACCCGCAGTTGTAAAGTCAAATAAATGAATAAAAGCGAGATGAAAACAGCCTATATAAGCAGAGTATCACATGAGCTAACTGACCGTAAAAATGATAGAAAACAGCATGCAAAGTTGGTAAAAGCGTGCTAAACTTTGGCGGAGTTTCATGTATATTTAACCTAAGTCATGGAATGCCAACCCCGCAGCTAAATTTCGAAAACATTAAGTAAAAGTCAAGAAAATGCCAGATATATAAGCAGATTATGGCAACTGCAAACCGTAAATCGAAGACAAACTTCTTTCAAAGTTTTGAAAAGCGATTGCAACGTTTGTAGATTCGTTTGAGAATGTTACATATGATATTATATTGACGGGTTCCATAGTCAAAAGCTCGAAAACGTAAAACAATATTTCGTAAATTGCCGTTAAAGTAACGTACTATTATTCGCAGCATGTAGAGGTCATAGGTCAATTCAAGAAGTTACTCGTACAAACGCTATCAGGTTTAAAACAGTGTCAAACATGAAATAGTCGCCAGATCGAGCAAATTTCAAATTGCGTAAGCAGTAGTCTGGGTAGGTGAAGAGGCAAAGTTTAAAGTCATGCTCAGTCGGGCCTGGTTAGTTCTTGCATGGGAGACTGCCTGAGAAAACCAGCTAGGGAATTTTTTTTTGGTTTCATCACATACATATCAAACATATGAGACAATGTTCGTGCATCTTTTTTTCACTGTAATGTCAATTATTTTTAGTAGAAAAACATGGAAATTTAGGCATGTTTTCAAGTTCATGAAAATTTTTCCAATTTCTCTGTTATTTTTGGAGATCAAGTTGGTGATGATGTCGGCACATAGTGAGGTTTGACCTGTTAACGTACCGTGAAAAGTCGTACAAAGTGAACGCAAAGTTGTGCAAAGTGATTGGAAAGTTCGTAGATATATTTGTATGCTTGACCTAACTTGTTGGCATGTAGAAACCCGCAGTTGTAAAGTCAAATAAATAAATAAAAGCGAGATGAAAACAGCCTATATAAGCAGAGTATCACATGAGCTGACTGACCGTAAAAATGATAGAAAACAGCATGCAAAGTTGGTAAAAGCGTGCTAAACTTTGGCGGAGTTTCATGTATATTTAACCTAAGTCATGGAATGCCAACCCCGCAGTTAAATTTCGAAAACATTAAGTAAAAGTCAAGAAAATGCCAGATATATAAGCAGATTACGGCAACTGCAAACCGTAAATCGAAGACAAACTTCTTTCAAAGTTTTGAAAAGCGATTGCAACGTTTGTAGATTCGTTTGAGAATGTTACATATGATATTATATTGACGGGTTCCATAGTCAAAAGCTCGAAAACGTAAAACAATATTTCGTAAATTGCCGTTAAAGTAACGTACTATTATTCGCAGCATGTAGAGGTCATAGGTCTATTCAAGAAGTTACTCGTACAAACGCTATCAGGTTTAAAACAGTGTCAAACATGAAATAGTGGCCAGATCGAGCAAATTTCAAATTGCGTAAGCAGTAGTGTGGGTAGGTGAAGAGACAAAGTTTAAAGTCATGCTCAGTCGGGCCTGGTTAGTTCTTGCATGGGAGACTGCCTGAGAAAACCAGCTAGGGAATTTTTTTTTGGTTTCATCACATACATATCAAACATATGAGACAATGTTCGTGCATCTTTTTTTCACTGTAATGTCAATTATTTTTAGTAGAAAAACATGGAAATTTAGGCATGTTTTCAAGTTCATGAACATTTTTCCAATTTCTCTGTTATTTTTGGAGATCAAGTTGGTGATGATGTCGGCACATAGTGGGGTTTGACCTGTTAACGTACCGTGAAAAGTCGTACAAAGTGAACGCAAAGTTGTGCAAAGTGATTGGAAAGTTTGTAGATATATTTGTATGCTTGACCTAACTTGTTCGCATATAGAAACCCGCAGTTGTAAAGTCAAATAAATGAATAAAAGCGAGATGAAAACAGCCTATATAAGCAGAGTATCACATGAGCTAACTGACCGTAAAAATGATAGAAAACAGCATGCAAAGTTGGTAAAAGCGTGCTAAACTTTGGCGGAGTTTCATGTATATTTAACCTAAGTCATGGAATGCCAACCCCGCAGCTAAATTTCGAAAACATTAAGTAAAAGTCAAGAAAATGCCAGATATATAAGCAGATTATGGCAACTGCAAACCGTAAATCGAAGACAAACTTCTTTCAAAGTTTTGAAAAGCGATTGCAACGTTTGTAGATTCGTTTGAGAATGTTACATATGATATTATATTGACGGGTTCCATAGTCAAAAGCTCGAAAACGTAAAACAATATTTCGTAAATTGCCGTTAAAGTAACGTACTATTATTCGCAGCATGTAGAGGTCATAGGTCAATTCAAGAAGTTACTCGTACAAACGCTATCAGGTTTAAAACAGTGTCAAACATGAAATAGTCGCCAGATCGAGCAAATTTCAAATTGCGTAAGCAGTAGTCTGGGTAGGTGAAGAGGCAAAGTTTAAAGTCATGCTCAGTCGGGCCTGGTTAGTTCTTGCATGGGAGACTGCCTGAGAAAACCAGCTAGGGAATTTTTTTTTGGTTTCATCACATACATATCAAACATATGAGACAATGTTCGTGCATCTTTTTTTCACTGTAATGTCAATTATTTTTAGTAGAAAAACATGGAAATTTAGGCATGTTTTCAAGTTCATGAAAATTTTTCCAATTTCTCTGTTATTTTTGGAGATCAAGTTGGTGATGATGTCGGCACATAGTGAGGTTTGACCTGTTAACGTACCGTGAAAAGTCGTACAAAGTGAACGCAAAGTTGTGCAAAGTGATTGGAAAGTTCGTAGATATATTTGTATGCTTGACCTAACTTGTTGGCATGTAGAAACCCGCAGTTGTAAAGTCAAATAAATAAATAAAAGCGAGATGAAAACAGCCTATATAAGCAGAGTATCACATGAGCTGACTGACCGTAAAAATGATAGAAAACAGCATGCAAAGTTGGTAAAAGCGTGCTAAACGTTGGCGGAGTTTCATGTATATTTAACCTAAGTCATTGGAATGCCAACCCCGCAGTTAAATTTCGAAAACATTAAGTAAAAGTCAAGAAAATGCCAGATATATAAGCAGATTATGGCAACTGCAAACCGTAAATCGAAGACAAACTTCTTTCAAAGTTTTGAAAAGCGATTGCAACGTTTGTAGATTCGTTTGGGAATGTTACATATGATATTATATTGACGGGTTCCATAGTCAAAAGCTCGAAAACGTAAAACAATATTTCGTAAATTGCCGTTAAAGTAACGTACTATTATTCGCAGCATTTAGAGGTCATAGGTCAATTCAAGAAGTTACTCGTACAAACGCTATCAGGTTTAAAACAGTGTCAAACATGAAATAGTCGCCAGATCGAGCAAATTTCAAATTGCGTAAGCAGTAGTGTGGGTAGGTGAAGAGACAAAGTTTAAAGTCATGCTCAGTCGGGCCTGGTTAGTTCTTGCATGGGAGACTGCCTGAGAAAATCAGCTAGGGAATTTTTTTTTGGTTTCATCACATACATATCAAACATATGAGACAATGTTCGTGCATCTTTTTTTCACTGTAATGTCAATTATTTTTAGTAGAAAAACATGGAAATTTAGGCATGTTTTCAAGTTCATGAACATTTTTCCAATTTCTCTGTTATTTTTGGAGATCAAGTTGGTGATGATGTCGGCACATAGTGGGGTTTGACCTGTTAACGTACCGTGAAAAGTCGTACAAAGTGAACGCAAAGTTGTGCAAAGTGATTGGAAAGTTTGTAGATATATTTGTATGTTTGACCTAACTTGTTGGCATATAGAAACCCGCAGTTGTAAAGTCAAATAAATGAATAGAAGCGAGATGAAAACAGCCTATATAAGCAGAGTATCACATGAGCTAACTGACCGTAAAAATGATAGAAAACAGCATGCAAAGTTGGTAAAAGCGTGCTAAACTTTGGCGGAGTTTCATGTATATTTAACCTAAGTCATGGAATGCCAACCCCGCAGTTAAATTTCGAAAACATTAAGTAAAAGTCAAGAAAATGCCAGATATATAAGCAGATTACGGCAACTGCAAACCGTAAATCGAAGACAAACTTCTTTCAAAGTTTTGAAAAGCGATTGCAACGTTTGTAGATTCGTTTGAGAATGTTACATATGATATTATATTGACGGGTTCCATAGTCAAAAGCTCGAAAACGTAAAACAATATTTCGTAAATTGCCGTTAAAGTAACGTACTATTATTCGCAGCATGTAGAGGTCATAGGTCTATTCAAGAAGTTACTCGTACAAACGCTATCAGGTTTAAAACAGTGTCAAACATGAAATAGTGGCCAGATCGAGCAAATTTCAAATTGCGTAAGCAGTAGTGTGGGTAGGTGAAGAGACAAAGTTTAAAGTCATGCTCAGTCGGGCCTGGTTAGTTCTTGCATGGGAGACTGCCTGAGAAAACCAGCTAGGGAATTTTTTTTTGGTTTCATCACATACATATCAAACATATGAGACAATGTTCGTGCATCTTTTTTTCACTGTAATGTCAATTATTTTTAGTAGAAAAACATGGAAATTTAGGCATGTTTTCAAGTTCATGAACATTTTTCCAATTTCTCTGTTATTTTTGGAGATCAAGTTGGTGATGATGTCGGCACATAGTGGGGTTTGACCTGTTAACGTACCGTGAAAAGTCGTACAAAGTGAACGCAAAGTTGTGCAAAGTGATTGGAAAGTTTGTAGATATATTTGTATGTTTGACCTAACTTGTTGGCATATAGAAACCCGCAGTTGTAAAGTCAAATAAATGAATAGAAGCGAGATGAAAACAGCCTATATAAGCAGAGTATCACATGAGCTAACTGACCGTAAAAATGATAGAAAACAGCATGCAAAGTTGGTAAAAGCGTGCTAAACTTTGGCGGAGTTTCATGTATATTTAACCTAAGTCATGGAATGCCAACCCCGCAGTTAAATTTCGAAAACATTAAGTAAAAGTCAAGAAAATGCCAGATATATAAGCAGATTACGGCAACTGCAAACCGTAAATCGAAGACAAACTTCTTTCAAAGTTTTGAAAAGCGATTGCAACGTTTGTAGATTCGTTTGAGAATGTTACATATGATATTATATTGACGGGTTCCATAGTCAAAAGCTCGAAAACGTAAAACAATATTTCGTAAATTGCCGTTAAAGTAACGTACTATTATTCGCAGCATGTAGAGGTCATAGGTCTATTCAAGAAGTTACTCGTACAAACGCTATCAGGTTTAAAACAGTGTCAAACATGAAATAGTGGCCAGATCGAGCAAATTTCAAATTGCGTAAGCAGTAGTGTGGGTAGGTGAAGAGACAAAGTTTAAAGTCATGCTCAGTCGGGCCTGGTTAGTTCTTGCATGGGAGACTGCCTGAGAAAACCAGCTAGGGAATTTTTTTTTGGTTTCATCACATACATATCAAACATATGAGACAATGTTCGTGCATCTTTTTTTCACTGTAATGTCAATTATTTTTAGTAGAAAAACATGGAAATTTAGGCATGTTTTCAAGTTCATGAACATTTTTCCAATTTCTCTGTTATTTTTGGAGATCAAGTTGGTGATGATGTCGGCACATAGTGGGGTTTGACCTGTTAACGTACCGTGAAAAGTCGTACAAAGTGAACGCAAAGTTGTGCAAAGTGATTGGAAAGTTTGTAGATATATTTGTATGTTTGACCTAACTTGTTGGCATATAGAAACCCGCAGTTGTAAAGTCAAATAAATGAATAGAAGCGAGATGAAAACAGCCTATATAAGCAGAGTATCACATGAGCTAACTGACCGTAAAAATGATAGAAAACAGCATGCAAAGTTGGTAAAAGCGTGCTAAACTTTGGCGGAGTTTCATGTATATTTAACCTAAGTCATGGAATGCCAACCCCGCAGTTAAATTTCGAAAACATTAAGTAAAAGTCAAGAAAATGCCAGATATATAAGCAGATTATGGCAACTGCAAACCGTAAATCGAAGACAAACTTCTTTCAAAGTTTTGAAAAGCGATTGCAACGTTTGTAGATTCGTTTGAGAATGTTACATATGATATTATATTGACGGGTTCCATAGTCAAAAGCTCGAAAACGTAAAACAATATTTCGTAAATTGCCGTTAAAGTAACGTACTATTATTCGCAGCATGTAGAGGTCATAGGTCAATTCAAGAAGTTACTCGTACAAACGCTATCAGGTTTAAAACAGTGTCAAACATGAAATAGTCGCCAGATCGAGCAAATTTCAAATTGCGTAAGCAGTAGTCTGGGTAGGTGAAGAGGCAAAGTTTAAAGTCATGCTCAGTCGGGCCTGGTTAGTTCTTGCATGGGAGACTGCCTGAGAAAACCAGCTAGGGAATTTTTTTTTGGTTTCATCACATACATATCAAACATATGAGACAATGTTCGTGCATCTTTTTTTCACTGTAATGTCAATTATTTTTAGTAGAAAAACATGGAAATTTAGGCATGTTTTCAAGTTCATGAAAATTTTTCCAATTTCTCTGTTATTTTTGGAGATCAAGTTGGTGATGATGTCGGCACATAGTGAGGTTTGACCTGTTAACGTACCGTGAAAAGTCGTACAAAGTGAACGCAAAGTTGTGCAAAGTGATTGGAAAGTTCGTAGATATATTTGTATGCTTGACCTAACTTGTTGGCATGTAGAAACCCGCAGTTGTAAAGTCAAATAAATAAATAAAAGCGAGATGAAAACAGCCTATATAAGCAGAGTATCACATGAGCTGACTGACCGTAAAAATGATAGAAAACAGCATGCAAAGTTGGTAAAAGCGTGCTAAACGTTGGCGGAGTTTCATGTATATTTAACCTAAGTCATTGGAATGCCAACCCCGCAGTTAAATTTCGAAAACATTAAGTAAAAGTCAAGAAAATGCCAGATATATAAGCAGATTATGGCAACTGCAAACCGTAAATCGAAGACAAACTTCTTTCAAAGTTTTGAAAAGCGATTGCAACGTTTGTAGATTCGTTTGGGAATGTTACATATGATATTATATTGACGGGTTCCATAGTCAAAAGCTCGAAAACGTAAAACAATATTTCGTAAATTGCCGTTAAAGTAGCGTACTATTATTCACAGCATGTAGAGGTCATAGGTCAATTCAAGAAGTTACTCGTACAAACGCTATCAGGTTTAAAACAGTGTCAAACATGAAATAGTCGCCAGATCGAGCATATTTCAAATTGCGTAAGCAGTAGTGTGGGTAGTTAAAGAGACAAAGTTTAAAAGTCAAGCTCAGTCGGTCCTGTTTAGTTCTTGCATGGGAGACTGCCTGAGAAAACCAGCTAGGGAATTTTTTTTGGTTTCATCACATACATATCAAACATATGAGACAATGTTCGTGCATCTTTTTTTCACTGTAATGTCAATTATTTTTAGTAGAAAAACATGGAAATTTAGGCATGTTTTCAAGTTCATGAACATTTTTCCAATTTCTCTGTTATTTTTGGAGATCAAGTTGGTGATGATGTCGGCACATAGTGGGGTTTGACCTGGTAACGTACCGTGAAAAGTCGTACAAAGTGAACGCAAAGTTGTGCAAAGTGATTGGAAAGTTCGTAGATATATTTGTATGCTTGACCTAACTTGTTGGCATGTAGAAACCCGCACTTGTAAAGTCAAATAAATAAATAAAAGCGACATGAAAACAGCCTATATAAGCAGAGTATCACATGAGCTGACTGACCGTAAAAATGATAGAAAACAGCATGCAAAGTTGGTAAAAGCGTGCGAAACGTTGGCGGAGTTTCATGTATATTCAACCTAAGTCATTGGAATGCCAACCCCGCAGTTAAATTTCGAAAACATTAAGTAAAAGTCAAGAAAATGCCAGATATATAAGCAGATTATGGCAACTGCAAACCGTAAATCGAAGACAAACTTCTTTCAAAGTTTTGAAAAGCGATTGCAACGTTTGTAGATTCGTTTGAGAATGTTACATATGATATTATATTGACGGGTTCCATAGTCAAAAGCTCGAAAACGTAAAACAATATTTCGTAAATTGCCGTTAAAGTAACGTACAATTATTCGCAGCATTTAGAGGTCATAGGTCAATTCAAGAAGTTACTCGTACAAACGCTATCAGGTTTAAAACAGTGTCAAACATGAAATAGTCGCCAGATCGAGCAAATTTCAAATTGCGTAAGCAGTAGTGTGGGTAGGTGAAGAGACAAAGTTTAAAGTCATGCTCAGTCGGGCCTGGTTAGTTCTTGCATGGGAGACTGCCTGAGAAAATCAGCTAGGGAATTTTTTTTTGGTTTCATCACATACATATCAAACATATGAGACAATGTTCGTGCATCTTTTTTTCACTGTAATGTCAATTATTTTTAGTAGAAAAACATGGAAATTTAGGCATGTTTTCAAGTTCATGAACATTTTTCCAATTTCTCTGTTATTTTTGGAGATCAAGTTGGTGATGATGTCGGCACATAGTGGGGTTTGACCTGTTAACGTACCGTGAAAAGTCGTACAAAGTGAACGCAAAGTTGTGCAAAGTGATTGGAAAGTTTGTAGATATATTTGTATGTTTGACCTAACTTGTTGGCATATAGAAACCCGCAGTTGTAAAGTCAAATAAATGAATAAAAGCGAGATGAAAACAGCCTATATAAGCAGAGTATCACATGAGCTAACTGACCGTAAAAATGATAGAAAACAGCATGCAAAGATGGTAAAAGCGTGCTAAACTTTGGCGGAGTTTCATGTATATTTAACCTAAGTCATGGAATGCCAACCCCGCAGTCAAATTTCGAAAACATTAAGTAAAAGTCAAGAAAATGCCAGATATATAAGCAGATTACGGCAACTGCAAACCGTAAATCGAAGACAAACTTCTTTCAAAGTTTTGAAAAGCGATTGCAACGTTTGTAGATTCGTTTGAGAATGTTACATATGATATTATATTGACGGGTTCCATAGTCAAAAGCTCGAAAACGTAAAACAATATTTCGTAAATTGCCGTTAAAGTAACGTACTATTATTCGCAGCATGTAGAGGTCATAGGTCTATTCAAGAAGTTACTCGTACAAACGCTATCAGGTTTAAAACAGTGTCAAACATGAAATAGTGGCCAGATCGAGCAAATTTCAAATTACGTAAGCAGTAGTGTGGGTAGGTGAAGAGACAAAGTTTAAAGTCATGCTCAGTCGGGCCTGGTTAGTTCTTGCATGGGAGACTGCCTGAGAAAACCAGCTAGGGAATTTTTTTTTGGTTTCATCACATACATATCAAACATATGAGACAATGTTCGTGCATCTTTTTTTCACTGTAATGTCAATTATTTTTAGTAGAAAAACATGGAAATTTAGGCATGTTTTCAAGTTCATGAACATTTTTCCAATTTCTCTGTTATTTTTGGAGATCAAGTTGGTGATGATGTCGGCACATAGTGGGGTTTGACCTGTTAACGTACCGTGAAAAGTCGTACAAAGTGAACGCAAAGTTGTGCAAAGTGATTGGAAAGTTTGTAGATATATTTGTATGCTTGACCTAACTTGTTGGCATATAGAAACCCGCAGTTGTAAAGTCAAATAAATGAATAAAAGCGAGATGAAAACAGCCTATATAAGCAGAGTATCACATGAGCTAACTGACCGTAAAAATGATAGAAATCAGCATGCAAAGTTGGTAAAAGCGTGCTAAACTTTGGCGGAGTTTCATGTATATTTAACCTAAGTCATGGAATGCCAACCCCGCAGTTAAATTTCGAAAACATTAAGTAAAAGTCAAGAAAATGCCAGATATATAAGCAGATTACGGCAACTGCAAACCGTAAATCGAAGACAAACTTCTTTCAAAGTTTTGAAAAGCGATTGCAACGTTTGTAGATTCGTTTGAGAATGTTACATATGATATTATATTGACGGGTTCCATAGTCAAAAGCTCGAAAACGTAAAACAATATTTCGTAAATTGCCGTTAAAGTAACGTACTATTATTCGCAGCATGTAGAGGTCATAGGTCTATTCAAGAAGTTACTCGTACAAACGCTATCAGGTTTAAAACAGTGTCAAACATGAAATAGTGGCCAGATCGAGCAAATTTCAAATTGCGTAAGCAGTAGTGTGGGTAGGTGAAGAGACAAAGTTTAAAGTCATGCTCAGTCGGGCCTGGTTAGTTCTTGCATGGGAGACTGCCTGAGAAAACCAGCTAGGGAATTTTTTTTTGGTTTCATCACATACATATCAAACATATGAGACAATGTTCGTGCATCTTTTTTTCACTGTAATGTCAATTATTTTTAGTAGAAAAACATGGAAATTTAGGCATGTTTTCAAGTTCATGAACATTTTTCCAATTTCTCTGTTATTTTTGGAGATCAAGTTGGTGATGATGTCGGCACATAGTGGGGTTTGACCTGTTAACGTACCGTGAAAAGTCGTACAAAGTGAACGCAAAGTTGTGCAAAGTGATTGGAAAGTTTGTAGATATATTTGTATGCTTGACCTAACTTGTTGGCATATAGAAACCCGCAGTTGTAAAGTCAAATAAATGAATAAAAGCGAGATGAAAACAGCCTATATAAGCAGAGTATCACATGAGCTAACTGACCGTAAAAATGATAGAAAACAGCATGCAAAGTTGGTAAAAGCGTGCTAAACTTTGGCGGAGTTTCATGTATATTTAACCTAAGTCATGGAATGCCAACCCCGCAGTCAAATTTCGAAAACATTAAGTAAAAGTCAAGAAAATGCCAGATATATAAGCAGATTACGGCAACTGCAAACCGTAAATCGAAGACAAACTTCTTTCAAAGTTTTGAAAAGCGATTGCAACGTTTGTAGATTCGTTTGAGAATGTTACATATGATATTATATTGACGGGTTCCATAGTCAAAAGCTCGAAAACGTAAAACAATATTTCGTAAATTGCCGTTAAAGTAACGTACTATTATTCGCAGCATGTAGAGGTCATAGGTCTATTCAAGAAGTTACTCGTAC
Organism: Saccoglossus kowalevskii; assembly: GCF_978046115.1. NCBI lineage: Eukaryota > Metazoa > Hemichordata > Enteropneusta > Harrimaniidae > Saccoglossus > Saccoglossus kowalevskii. The sequence continues at coordinate 8,694,367 of NC_140655.1, read as the reverse complement.
AAACGCTATCAGGTTTAAAACAGTGTCAAACATGAAATAGTGGCCAGATCGAGCAAATTTCAAATTGCGTAAGCAGTAGTGTGGGTAGGTGAAGAGACAAAGTTTAAAGTCATGCTCAGTCGGGCCTGGTTAGTTCTTGCATGGGAGACTGCCTGAGAAAACCAGCTAGGGAATTTTTTTTTGGTTTCATCACATACATATCAAACATATGAGACAATATTCGTGCATCTTTTTTTCACTGTAATGTCAATTATTTTTAGTAGAAAAACATGGAAATTTAGGCATGTTTTCAAGTTCATGAACATTTTTCCAATTTCTCTGTTATTTTTGGAGATCAAGTTGGTGATGATGTCGGCACATAGTGGGGTTTGACCTGTTAACGTACCGTGAAAAGTCGTACAAAGTGAACGCAAAGTTGTGCAAAGTGATTGGAAAGTTTGTAGATATATTTGTATGCTTGACCTAACTTGTTGGCATATAGAAACCCGCAGTTGTAAAGTCAAATAAATGAATAAAAGCGAGATGAAAACAGCCTATATAAGCAGAGTATCACATGAGCTAACTGACCGTAAAAATGATAGAAATCAGCATGCAAAGTTGGTAAAAGCGTGCTAAACTTTGGCGGAGTTTCATGTATATTTAACCTAAGTCATGGAATGCCAACCCCGCAGTTAAATTTCGAAAACATTAAGTAAAAGTCAAGAAAATGCCAGATATATAAGCAGATTATGGCAACTGCAAACCGTAAATCGAAGACAAACTTCTTTCAAAGTTTTGAAAAGCGATTGCAACGTTTGTAGATTCGTTTGAGAATGTTACATATGATATTATATTGACGGGTTCCATAGTCAAAAGCTCGAAAACGTAAAACAATATTTCGTAAATTGCCGTTAAAGTAACGTACTATTATTCGCAGCATGTAGAGGTCATAGGTCAATTCAAGAAGTTACTCGTACAAACGCTATCAGGTTTAAAACAGTGTCAAACATGAAATAGTCGCCAGATCGAGCAAATTTCAAATTGCGTAAGCAGTAGTCTGGGTAGGTGAAGAGGCGAAGTTTAAAGTCATGCTCAGTCGGGCCTGGTTAGTTCTTGCATGGGAGACTGCCTGAGAAAACCAGCTAGGGAATTTTTTTTTGGTTTCATCACATACATATCAAACATATGAGACAATGTTCGTGCATCTTTTTTTCACTGTAATGTCAATTATTTTTAGTAGAAAAACATGGAAATTTAGGCATGTTTTCAAGTTCATGAACATTTTTCCAATTTCTCTGTTATTTTTGGAGATCAAGTTGGTGATGATGTCGGCACATAGTGAGGTTTGACCTGTTAACGTACCGTGAAAAGTCGTACAAAGTGAACGCAAAGTTGTGCAAAGTGATTGGAAAGTTCGTAGATATATTTGTATGCTTGACCTAACTTGTTGGCATGTAGAAACCCGCAGTTGTAAAGTCAAATAAATAAATAAAAGCGAGATGAAAACAGCCTATATAAGCAGAGTATCACATGAGCTGACTGACCGTAAAAATGATAGAAAACAGCATGCAAAGTTGGTAAAAGCGTGCTAAACGTTGGCGGAGTTTCATGTATATTTAACCTAAGTCATTGGAATGCCAACCCCGCAGTTAAATTTCGAAAACATTAAGTAAAAGTCAAGAAAATGCCAGATATATAAGCAGATTATGGCAACTGCAAACCGTAAATCGAAGACAAACTTCTTTCAAAGTTTTGAAAAGCGATTGCAACGTTTGTAGATTCGTTTGGGAATGTTACATATGATATTATATTGACGGGTTCCATAGTCAAAAGCTCGAAAACGTAAAACAATATTTCGTAAATTGCCGTTAAAGTAGCGTACTATTATTCACAGCATGTAGAGGTCATAGGTCAATTCAAGAAGTTACTCGTACAAACGCTATCAGGTTTAAAACAGTGTCAAACATGAAATAGTCGCCAGATTGAGCAAATTTCAAATTGCGTAAGCAGTAGTGTGGGTAGGTGAAGAGACAAAGTTTAAAGTCAAGCTCAGTCGGGCCTGGTTAGTTCTTGCATGGGCGACTGCCTGAGAAAACCAGCTAGGGATTTTTTTTTTGGTTTCATCACATACATATCAAACATATGAGACAATGTTCGTGCATCTTTTTTCACTGTAATGTCAATTATTTTTAGTAGAAAAAAATGGAAATTTAGGCATGTTTTCAAGTTCATGAACATTTTTCCAATTTTTCTGTTATTTTTGGAGATCAAGTTGGTGATGATGTCGGCACATAGTGGGGTTTGACCTGTTAACGTACCGTGAAAAGTCGTACAAAGTGAACGCAAATTTGTGCAAAGTGATTGGAAAGTTTGTAGATATATTTGTATGCTTGACCTAACTTGTTGGCATATAGACCCCGCAGTTGTAAAGTCAAATAAATGAATAAAAGCGAGGTGAAAACAGCATATATAAGCAGAGTATCACATGAGCTGACTGACCGGAAAAATGTTAGAAAACAACATGCAAAGTTGGTAAAAGCGTGCGAAACGTTGGCGGAGTTTCATGTATATTTAACCTAAGTCATTGGAATGCCAACCCCGCAGTTAAATTTCGAAAACATTAAGTAAAAGTCAAGAAAATGCCAGATATATAAGCAGATTATGGCAACTGCAAACCGTAAATCGAAGACACGCTGCTTGCAAAGTTTTGAAAAACGATTGCAAAGTTTGTAGATTCGTTTGGGAATGGTACATATGATATTATATTGACGGGTTACATAGTCAAAAGTTCGAAAAGTTAAAAAAATATTTCGTAAATTGCCGTTAAAGTAGCGCACTATAATTCGCAGCATGTAGAGGTCATAGGTCAATTCAAGAAGTTACTCGTACAAACGCTATCAGGTTTAAAACAGTGTCAAACATGAAATAGTCGCCAGATTGAGCAAATTTCAAATTGCGTAAGCAGTAGTGTGGGTAGGTGAAGAGACAAAGTTTAAAGTCAAGCTCAGTCGGGCCTGGTTAGTTCTTGCATGGGCGACTGCCTGAGAAAACCAGCTAGGGAATTTTTTTTTGGTTTCATCACATACATATCAAACATATGAGACAATGTTCGTGCATCTTTTTTCACTGTAATGTCAATTATTTTTAGTAGAAAAACATGGAAATTTAGGCATGTTTTCAAGTTCATGAACATTTTTCCAATTTTTCTGTTATTTTTGGAGATCAAGTTGGTGATGATGTCGGCACATAGTGGGGTTTGACCTGTTAATGTACCGTGAAAAGTCGTACAAAGTGAACGCAAATTTGTGCAAAGTGATTGGAAAGTTTGTAGATATATTTGTATGCTTGACCTAACTTGTTGGCATATAGACCCCGCAGTTGTAAAGTCAAATAAATGAATAAAAGCGAGGTGAAAACAGCCTATCTAAGCAGAGTATCACATGAGCTGACTGACCGTAAAAATGTTAGAAAACAACATGCAAAGTTGGTAAAAGCGTGCGAAACGTTGGCGGAGTTTCATGTATATTTAACCTAAGTCATTGGAATGCCAACCCCGCAGTTAAATTTCGAAAACATTAAGTAAAAGTCAAGAAAATGCCAGATATATAAGCAGATTATGGCAACTGCAAACCATAAATCGAAGACACGCTGCTTGCAAAGTTTTGAAAAACGATTGCAAAGTTTGTAGATTCGTTTGGGAATGGTACATATGATATTATATTGACGGGTTACATAGTCAAAAGTTCGAAAACTTAAAAAAATATTTCGTAAATTGCCTTTAAAGTAGCGTACTATTATTCGCAGCATGTAGAGGTCATAGGTCAATTCAAGAAGTTACTCGTACAAACGCTATCAGGTTTAAAACAGTGTCAAACATGAAATAGTCGCCAGATTGAGCAAATTTCAAATTGCGTAAGCAGTAGTGTGGGTAGGTGAAGAGACAAAGTTTAAAGTCAAGCTCAGTCGGGCCTGGTTAGTTCTTGCATGGGCGACTGCCTGAGAAAACCAGCTAGGGAATTTTTTTTTGGTTTCATCACATACATATCAAACATATGAGACAATGTTCGTGCATCTTTTTTCACTGTAATGTCAATTATTTTTAGTAGTAAAAAAACATGGAAATTTAGGCATGTTTTCAAGTTCATGAACATTTTTCCAATTTTTCTGTTATTTTTGGAGATCAAGTTGGTGATGATGTCGGCACATAGTGGGGTTTGACCTGTTAACGTACCGTGAAAAGTCGTACAAAGTGAACGCAAATTTGTGCAAAGTGATTGGAAAGTTTGTAGATATATTTGTATGCTTGACCTAACTTGTTGGCATATAGACCCCGCAGTTGTAAAGTCAAATAAATGAATAAAAGCGAGGTGTAAACAGCCTATATAAGCAGAGTATCACATGAGCTGACTGACCGTAAAAATGTTAGAAAACAACATGCAAAGTTGGTAAAAGCGTTCGAAACGTTGGCGGAGTTTCATGTGTATTTAACCTAAGTCATTGGAATGCCAACTCCGCAGTTAAATTTCGAAAACATTAAGTAAAAGTCAAGAAAATGCCAGATATATAAGCAGATTATGGCAAGTGCAAACCGTAAATCGAAGAAAAACTGCTTGCAAAGTTTTCAAAAACGATTGCAAAGTTTGTAGATTCGTTTGGGAATGTTACATATGATATTATATTGACGGGTTACATAGTCAAAAGTTCGAAAAGTTAAAAAAATATGTCGTAAATTGCCGTTAAAGTAGCGCACTATAATTCGCAGCATGTAGAGGTCATAGATCAATTCAAGAAGTTACTCGTACAAACGCTATCAGGTTTAAAACAGTGTCAAACATGAAATAGTCGCCAGATCGAGCATATTTCAAATTACGTAAGCAGTAGTGTTAGTAGGTGAAGAGACAAAGTTTAAAGTCAAGCTAAATCGGCATGGTTAGTTCTTGCATGGGCGACTGCCTGAGAAAACCAGCTAGGGAATTTTTTTTTTGGTTTCATCACATACATATCAAACATATGAGACAATATTCGTGCATCTTTTTGTCACTGTAATGTCAATTATTTTTAGTAGAAAAACATGGAAATTTAGGCATGTTTTCAAGTTCATGAACATTTTTCCAATTTCTCTGTTATTTTTGGAGATCAAGTTGGTGATGATGTCGGCACATAGTGGGGTTTGACCTGTTAACGTACCGTGAAAAGTCGTACAAAGTGAACGCAAAGTTGTGCAAAGTGATTGGAAAGTTCGTAGATATATTTGTATGCTTGACCTAACTTGTTGGCATATAGAAACCCGCAGTTGTAAAGTCAAATAAATGAATAAAAGCGAGATGAAAACAGCCTATATAAGCCGAGTATCACATGAGCTGACTGACCGTAAAAATGATAGAAAATAGCATGCAAAGTTGGTAAAAGCGTGCGAAACGTTGGCGGAGTTTCATGTATATTTAACCTAAGTCATTGGAATGCCAACTCCACAGTTACATTTCGAAAACATTAAGTAAAAGTCAAGAAAATGCCAGATATATAAGCAGATTATGGCAAGTGCAAACCGTAAATCGAAGAAAAACTGCTTGCAAAGTTTTGAAAAACGATTGCAAAGTTTGTAGATTCGTTTGGGAATGTTACATATGATATTATATTGACGGGTTACATAGTCAAAAGTTCGAAAAGTTAAAAAAATGTTTCGTAAATTGCCGTTAAAGTAGCGCACTATTATTCGCAGCATGTAGAGGTCATAGGTCAATTCAAGAAGTTACTCGTACAAACGCTATCAGGTTTAAAACAGTGTCAAACATGAAATAGTCGCCAGATCGAGCATATTTCAAATTGCGTAAGCAGTAGCGTTGGTAGGTGAAGAGACAAAGTTTAAAGTCAAGATCAATCGGGCATGGTTAGTTCTTGCATGGGAGACTGCCTGAGAAAACCAGCTAGGGAATTTTTTTTGGTTTCATCACAAACATATCAAACATATGAGACAACGTTCGTGCATCTTTTTTTCACTGTAATGTCAATTATTTTTAGTAGAAAAACATGGAAATTTAGGCATGTTTTCAAGTTCATGAACATTTTTCCAATTTCTCTGTTATTTTTGGAGATCAAGTTGGTGATGATGTCGGCACGTATTGGGGTTTGACCTGTTAACGTACCAAGAAAAGTCGTACAAAGTGAACGCAAAGTTGTGCAAAGTGATTGGAAAGTTTGTAGATATATTTGTATGCTTGACCTAACTTGTTGGCATATAGAAACCCGCAGTTGTAAAGTCAAATAAATGAATAAAAGCGAGATGAAAACAGCCTAAATAAGCAGAGTATCACATGAGCTGACTGACCGTAAAAATGATAGAAAACAGCATGCAAAGTTGGTAAAAGCGTGCGAAACGTTGGCGGAGTTTCATGTATATTTAACTAAGTCGTTGGAATGCCAACCCCGCAGTTAAATTTCGAAATCATTAAGTAAAAGTCATGAAAATGCCAGATATATAAGCAGATTATGGCAAGTGCAAACCGTAAATCGAAGACAAACTGCTTGCAAAGTTTTGAAAAACGATTGCAAAGTTTGTAGATTCGTTTGGGAATGTTACATATGATATTATATTGATGGGTTACATAGTCAAAAGTTCGAAAACTTAAAAAAATATTTCGTAAATTGCCGTTAAAGTAGCGTACTATTATTCACAGCATGTAGAGGTCATAGGTCAATTCAAGAAGTTACTCGTACAAACGCTATCAGGTTTAAAACAGTGTCAAACATGAAATAGTCGCCAGATCGAGCATATTTCAAATTGCGTAAGCTGTAGTGTTGGTAGGTGAAGAGACAAAGTTTAAAGTCAAGCTGAATCGGCATGGTTAGTTCTTGCATGGGCGACTGCCTGAGAAAATCAGCTAGGGAATTTTTTTTTGGTTTCATCACATACATATCAAACATATGAGAAAATGTTCGTGCATCTTTTTTTCACTGTAATGTCAATTATTTTTAGTAGAAAAACATGGAAATTTAGGCATGTTTTCAAGTTCATGAACATTTTTCCAATTTCTCTGTTATTTTTGGAGATCAAGTTGGTGATGATGTCGGCACATAGTGGGGTTTGACCTGTTAACGTACCGTGAAAAGTCGTACAAAGTGAACTCAAAGTTGTGCAAAGTGATTGGAAAGTTTGTAGATATATTTGTATGCTTGACCTAACTTGTTGGCATATAGACCCCGCAGTTGTAAAGTCAAATAAATGAATAAAAGCGAGGTGAAAACAGCCTATATAAGCAGAGTATCACATGAGCTGACTGACCGTAAAAATGATAGAAAATAGCATGCAAAGTTGGTAAAAGCGTGCGAAACGTTGGCGGAGTTTCATGTGTATTTAACCTAAGTCATTGGAATGCCAACTCCGCAGTTAAATTTCGAAAACATTAAGTAAAAGTCAAGAAAATGCCAGATATATAAGCAGATTATGGCAAGTGCAAACCGTAAATCGAAGAAAAACTGCTTGCAAAGTTTTGAAAAACGATTGCAAAGTTTGTAGATTCGTTTGGGAATGTTACATATGATATTATATTGACGGGTTACATAGTCAAAAGTTCGAAAAGTTAAAAAAATATTTCGTAAATTGCCGTTAAAGTAGCGCACTATAATTCGCAGCATGTAGAGGTCATAGGTCAATTCAAGAAGTTACTCGTACAAACGCTATCAGGTTTAAAACAGTGTCAAACATGAAATAGTCGCCAGATCGAGCATATTTCAAATTACGTAAGCAGTAGTGTTAGTAGGTGAAGAGACAAAGTTTAAAGTCAAGCTAAATCGGCATGGTTAGTTCTTGCATGGGCGACTGCCTGAGAAAACCAGCTAGGGAATTTTTTTTTGGTTTCATCACATACATATCAAACATATGAGACAATATTCGTGCATCTTTTTGTCACTGTAATGTCAATTATTTTTAGTAGAAAAACATGGAAATTTAGGCATGTTTTCAAGTTCATGAACATTTTTCCAATTTCTCTGTTATTTTTGGAGATCAAGTTGGTGATGATGTCGGCACATAGTGGGGTTTGACCTGTTAACGTACCGTGAAAAGTCGTACAAAGTGAACGCAAAGTTGTGCAAAGTGATTGGAAAGTTCGTAGATATATTTGTATGCTTGACCTAACTTGTTGGCATATAGAAACCCGCAGTTGTAAAGTCAAATAAATGAATAAAAGCGAGATGAAAACAGCCTATATAAGCAGAGTATCACATGAGCTGACTGACCGTAAAAATGATAGAAAATAGCATGCAAAGTTGGTAAAAGCGTGCGAAACGTTGGCGGAGTTTCATGTATATTTAACCTAAGTCATTGGAATGCCAACTCCACAGTTACATTTCGAAAACATTAAGTAAAAGTCAAGAAAATGCCAGATATATAAGCAGATTATGGCAAGTGCAAACCGTAAATCGAAGAAAAACTGCTTGCAAAGTTTTGAAAAACGATTGCAAAGTTTGTAGATTCGTTTGGGAATGTTACATATGATATTATATTGACGGGTTACATAGTCAAAAGTTCGAAAAGTTAAAAACATGTTTCCTAAATTGCCGTTAAAGTAGCGCACTATTATTCGCAGCATGTAGAGGTCATAGGTCAATTCAAGAAGTTACTCGTACAAACGCTATCAGGTTTAAAACAGTGTCAAACATGAAATAGTCGCCAGATCGAGCATATTTCAAATTGCGTAACCAGTAGTGTGGATAGGTGAAGAGACAAAGTTGAAAGTCAAGATTAATCGGGCATGGTTAGTTCTTGCATGGGAGACTGCCTGAGAAAACCAGCTAGGGAATTTTTTTTGGTTTCATCACATACATATCAAACATATGAGACAATGTTCGTGCATCTTTTTTTCACTGTCATGTCAATTATTTTTAGTAGAAAAACATGGAAATTTAGGCATGTTTTCAAGTTCATGAACATTTTTCCAATTTCTCTGTTATTTTTGGAGATCAAGTTGGTGATGATGTCGGCACATAGTGGGGTTTGACCTGTTAACGTACCGTGAAAAGTCGTACAAAGTGAACGCAAAGTTGTGCAAAGTGATTGGAAAGTTTGTAGATATATTTGTATGCATGACCTACCTTGTTGGCATATAGAAACCCGCAGTTGTAAAGTCAAATAAATGAATAAAAGCGAGATGAAAACAGCCTATATAAGCAGAGTATCGCATGAGCTGACTGACCACAAAAATGATAGAAAACAGCATGCAAAGTTGGTAAAAGCGTGCGAAACGTTGGCGGAGATTCATGTATATTTAACCTAAGTCATTGGAATGCCAACCCCGCAGTTAAATTTCGAAAACATTAAGTAAAAGTCAAGAAAATGCCAGATATATAAGCAGATTATGGCAACTGCAAACCGTAAATCGAAGACACACTGCTTGCAAAGTTTTGAAAAACGATTGCAAAGTTTGTAGATTCGTTTGGGAATGTTACATATGATATTATATTGATGGGTTACATAGTCAAAAGTTCGAAAACTTAAAAAAATATTTCGTAAATTGCCGTTAAAGTAGCGTACTATTATTCACAGCATGTAGAGGTCATAGGTCAATTCAAGAAGTTACTCGTACAAACGCTATCAGGTTTAAAACAGTGTCAAACATGAAATAGTCGCCAGATCGAGCATATTTCAAATTGCGTAACCAGTAGTGTGGGTAGGTGAAGAGACAAAGTTTAAAATCAAGCTCAGTCGGGCCTGGTTAGTTCTTGCATTGGAGACTGCCTGAGAAAACCAGCTAGGGAATTTTTTTTGGTTTCATCACAAACATATCAAACATATGAGACAATGTTCGTGCATCTTTTTTTCACTGTCATGTCAATTATTTTTAGTAGAAAAACATGGAAATTTAGGCATGTTTTCAAGTTCATGAACATTTTTCCAATTTCTCTGTTATTTTTGGAGATCAAGTTGGTGATGATGTCGGCACATAGTGGGGTTTGACCTGTTAACGTACCGTGAAAAGTCGTACAAAGTGAACGCAAAGTTGTGCAAAGTGATTGGAAAGTTTGTAGATATATTTGTATGTATGACCTAACTTGTTGGCATATAGAAACCCGCAGTTGTAAAGTCAAATAAATGAATAAAAGCGAGATGAAAACAGCCTATATAAGCAGAGTATCGCATGAGCTGACTGACCACAAAAATGATAGAAAACAGCATGCAAAGTTGGTAAAAGCGTGCGAAACGTTGGCGGAGTTTCATGTATATTTAACCTTAGTCATTGGAATGCCAACCCCGCAGTTAAATTTCGAAAACATTAAGTAAAAGTCAAGAAAATGCCAGATATATAAGCAGATTATGGCAAGTGCAAACCGTAAATCGAAGAAAAACTGCTTGCAAAGTTTTGAAAAACGATTGCAAAGTTTGTAGATTCGTTTGGGAATGTTACATATGATATTATATTGACGGGTTACATAGTCAAAAGTTCGAAAAGTTAAAAAAATATTTCGTAAATTGCCGATAAAGTAGCGCACTATTATTCGCAGCATGTAGAGGTCATAGGTCAATTCAAGAAGTTACTCGTACAAACGCTATCAGGTTTAAAACAGTGTCAAACATGAAATAGTCGCCAGATCGAGCACATTTCAAATTGCGTAAGCAGTAGTGTTGGTAGGTGAAGAGACAAAGTTTAAAGTCAAGCTAAATCGGCATGGTTAGTTCTTGCATGGGCGACTGCCTGAGAAAACCAGCTAGGGAATTTTTTTTTGGTTTCATCACATACATATCAAACATATGAGACAATGTTCGTGCATCGTTTTTTAACTGTCATGTCAATTATTTTTAGTAGAAAAACATGGAAATTTAGGCATGTTTTCAAGTTCATGAACATTTTTCCAATTTCTCTGTTATTTTTGGAGATCAAGTTGGTGATGATGTCGGCACATAGTGGGGTTTGACCTGTTAACGTACCGTGAAAAGTCGTACAAAGTGAACGCAAAGTTGTGCAAAGTGATTGGAAAGTTTGTAGATATATTTGTATGCATGACCTAACTCGTTGGCATATAGAAACCCGCAGTTGTAAAGTCAAATAAATGAATAAAAGCGAGATGAAAACAGCCTATATAAGCAGAGTATCGCATGAGCTGACTGACCGTAAAAATGATAGAAAACAGCATGCAAAGTTGGTAAAAGCGTGCGAAACGTTGGCGGAGTTTCATGTATATTTAACCTTAGTCATTGGAATGCCAACCCCGCAGTTAAATTTCGAAAACATTAAGTAAAAGTCAAGAAAATGCCAGATATATAAGCAGATTATGGCAAGTGCAAACCGTAAATCGAAGAAAAACTGCTTGCAAAGTTTTGAAAAACGATTGCAAAGTTTGTAGAATCGTTTGGGAATGTTACATATGATATTATATTGACGGGTTACATAGTCAAAAGTTCGAAAAGTTAAAAAAATATTTCGTAAATTGCCGATAAACTAGCGCACTATTATTCGCAGCATGTAGAGGTCATAGGTCAATTCAAGAAGTTACTCGTACAAACGCTATCAGGTTTAAAACAGTGTCAAACATGAAATAGTCGCCAGATCGAGCACATTTCAAATTGCGTAAGCAGTAGTGTTGGTAGGTGAAGAGACAAAGTTTAAAGTCAAGCTAAATCGGCATGGTTAGTTCTTGCATGGGCGACTGCCTGAGAAAACCAGCTAGGGAATTGTTTTTTGGTTTCATCACATACATATCAAACATATGAGACAATGTTCGTGCATCTTTTTTTCACTGTAATGTCAATTATTTTTAGTAGAAAAACATGGAAATTTAGGCATGTTTTCAAGTTCCTGAACATTTTTCCAATTTCTCTGTTATTTTTGGAGATCAAGTTGGTGATGATGTCGGCACATAGTGGGGTTTGACCTGTTAACGTACCGTGAAAAGTCGTACAAAGTGAACGCAAAGTTGTGCAAAGTGATTGGAGAGTTTGTAGATATATTTGTATGCATGACCTAACTTGTTGGCATATAGAAACCCGCAGTTGTAAAGTCAAATAAATGAATAAAAGCGAGATGAAAACAGCCTATATAAGCAGAGTATCACATGAGCTGACTGACCATAAAAATGATAGAAAACAGCATGCAAAGTTGGTAAAAGCGTGCGAAACGTTGGCGGAGTTTCATGTATATTTAACCTTAGTCATTGGAATGCCAACCCCGCAGTTAAATTTCGAAAACATTAAGTAAAAGTCAAGAAAATGCCAGATATATAAGCAGATTATGGCAAGTGCAAACCGTAAATCGAAGAAAAACTGCTTGCAAAGTTTTGAAAAACGATTGCAAAGTTTGTAGATTCGTTTGGGAATGTTACATATGATATTATATTGACGGGTTACATAGTCAAAAGTTCGAAAAGTTAAAAAAATATTTCGTAAATTGCCGATAAAGTAGAGCACTATTATTCGCAGCATGTAGAGGTCATAGGTCAATTCAAGAAGTTACTCGTACAAACGCTATCAGGTTTAAAACAGTGTCAAACATGAAATAGTCGCCAGATCGAGCACATTTCAAATTGCGTAAGCAGTAGTGTTGGTAGGTGAAGAGACAAAGTTTAAAGTCAAGCTAAATCGGCATGGTTAGTTCTTGCATGGGCGACTGCCTGAGAAAACCAGCTAGGGAATTTTTTTTTGGTTTCATCACATACATATCAAACATATGAGACAATGTTCGTGCATCTTTTTTTCACTGTAATGTCAATTATTTTTAGTAGAAAAACATGGAAATGTAGGCATGTTTTCAAGTTCCTGAACATTTTTCCAATTTCTCTGTTATTTTTGGAGATCAAGTTGGTGATGATGTCGGCACATAGTGGGGTTTGACCTGTTAACGTACCGTGAAAAGTCGTACAAAGTGAACGCAAAGTTTTGCAAAGTGATTGGAAAGTTTGTAGATATATTTGTATGCTTGACCTAACTTGTTGGCATATAGAAACCCGCAGTTGTAAAGTCAAATAAATGAATAAAAGCGAGATGAAAACAGCCTATATAAGCAGAGTATCACATGAGCTGACTGACCGTAAAAATGTTAGAAAACAGCATGCAAATTTGGTAAAAGCGTGCGAAACGTTGGCGGAGTTTCATGTATATTTAACCTAAGTCATTGGAATGCCAACCCCGCAGTTAAATTTCGAAAACATTAAGTAAAAGTCAAGAAAATGCCAGATATATAAGCAGATTATGGCAACTGCAAACCGTAAATCGAAGACACACTGCTTGCAAAGTTTTGAAAAACGATTGCAAAGTTTGTAGATTCGTTTGGGAATGTTACATATGATATTATATTGATGGGTTACATAGTCAAAAGTTCGAAAACTTAAAAAAATATTTCGTAAATTGCCGTTAAAGTAGCGTACTATTATTCGCAGCATGTAGAGGTCATAGGTCAATTCAAGAAGTTACTCGTACAAACGCTATCAGGTTTAAAACAGTGTCAAACATGAAATAGTCGCCAGATCGAGCATATTTCAAATTGCGTAAGCAGTAGTGTTGGTAGGTGAAGAGACAAAGTTTAAAGTCAAGCTCAATCGGGCATGGTTAGTTCTTGCATGGGAGACTGCCTGAGAAAACAGCTAGGGAATTTTTTTTTGGTTTCATCACATACATATCAAACATATGAGACAATGTTCGTGGATCTTTTTTTCACTGTGATGTAAATTATTTTTAGTAGAAAAACATGGAAATTTAGGCATGTTTTCAAGTTCCTGAACATTTTTCCAATTTCTCTATTATTTTTGGAGGTCAAGTTGGTGATGATGTTGGCACATAGTGGGGTTTGACCTGTTAACGTAGCGTGAAATTTCGTACAAAGTGAACGCAAAGTTGTGCAAAGTGATTGGAAAGTTTGTAGATACATTTGTATGCTTGACCTAACTTGTTGGCATATAGAAACCCGCAGTTGTAAAGTCAAATAAATGACTAAAAGCGAGATGAAAACAGCCTATATAAGCAGAGTATCACATGAGCTGACTGACCGTAAAACTGATAGAAAACAGCATGCAAAGTTGGTAAAAGCGTGCGAAACTTTGGCGGAGTTAAATGTATATTTAAAATAAGTCATTGGAATGCCAACCCCGCAATTAAATTTCGAAAACATTAAGTAATAGTCAAGAAAATGCCAGATATATAAGCAGATTATGGCAACTGCAAACCGAAAATCGAAGACAAACTGCTTGCAAAGTTTTGAAAAACGATTGCAAAGTTTGTAGATTCGTTTGGGAATGTTACATATGATATTATATTGACGGGTTCCATAGTCAAAAGTTCGAAAACGTAAAAGAATATTTCGTAAATTGCCGTTAAAGTAGCGCACTATTATTCGCAGCATGTAGAGGGCATAGGTCAATTCAAGAAGTTACTCGTACAAACGCTATCAGGTTTAAAACAGTGTCAAACATGAAATAGTCGCCAGATCGAGCATATTTCAAATTGCGTAAGCAGTAGTGTTGGCAGGTGAAGAGGCAAAGTTTAAAGTCAAGCTCAATCGGACATGGTTAGTTCTTGCATGGGAGACTGCCTGAGAAAACCAGTTAGGGAATTTTTTTTGGTTTCATCACATACATATCAAACATATGAGACAACGTTCGTGCATCATTTTTTCACTGTAATGTCAATTATTTTTTAGTAGAAAAACATGGAAATTTAGGCATGTTTTCAAGTTCATGAACTTTTTCCAATTTCTGTATTATTTTTGGAGATCAAGTTGGTGATGATGTCGGCACATAGTGGGGTTTGGCCTGTTAACGTAGCGTGAAAAGTCGTACAAAGTGAACGTAAATTTGTGCAAAGTGATTGGTTAGTTTGTAGATATATTTGTATGCTTGACCTAACTTGTTGGCATATAGAAACCCGCAGTTGTAAAGTCAAATAAATGAATAAAAGCGAGATGAAAACAGCCTATATAAGCAGAGTATCACATGAGCTGACTGACCGTAAAAATGATAGAAAACAGCATGCAAAGTTGGTAAAAGCGTGCGAAACTTTGGCGGAGTTAAATGTATATTTAAAATAAGTCATTGGAATGCCAACCCCGCAGTTAAATTTCGAAAACATTAAGTAAAAGTCAAGAAAATGCCAGATATATAAGCAGATTATGGCAACTGCAAACCGTAAATCGAAGACAAACTGCTTGCAAAGTTTTGAAAAACGATTGCAAAGTTTGTAGATTCGTTTGGGAATGTTACATATGATATTAAATTGACGGGTTCCATAGTCAAAAGTTCGAAAACGTAAAACAATATTTCGTAAATTGCCGTTAAAGTAGCGGACTATTATTCGCAGCATGTAGAGGTCATAGGTCAATTCAAGAAGTTACTCGTACAAACGCTATCAGGTTTAAAACAGTGTCAAACATAAAATAGTCGCCAGATCGAGCATATTTCAAATTGCGTAAGCAGTAGTGTTGGCAGGTGAAGAGACAAAGTTTAAAGTCAAGCTCAATCGGGCATGGTTAGTTCTTGCATGGGAGACTGCCTGAGAAAACCAGCTAGGGAATTTTTTTTGGTTTCATCACATACATATCAAACATATGAGACAACGTTCGTGCATCATTTTTTCACTGTAATGTCAATTATTTTTTAGTAGAAAAACATGGAAATTTAGGCATGTTTTCAAGTTCATGAACTTTTTCCAATTTCTGTATTATTTTTGGAGATCAAGTTGGTGATGATGTCGGCACATAGTGGGGTTTGGCCTGTTAACGTAGCGTGAAAAGTCGTACAAAGTGAACGTAAATTTGTGCAAAGTGATTGGTTAGTTTGTAGATATATTTGTATGCTTGACCTAACTTGTTGGCATATAGAAACCCGCAGTTGTAAAGTCAAATAAATGAATAAAAGCGAGATGAAAACAGCCTATATAAGCAGAGTATCACATGAGCTGACTGACCGTAAAAATGATAGAAAACAGCATGCAAAGTTGGTAAAAGCGTGCGAAACTTTGGCGGAGTTAAATGTATATTTAAAATAAGTCATTGGAATGCCAACCCCGCAGTTAAATTTCGAAAACATTAAGTAAAAGTCAAGAAAATGCCAGATATATAAGCAGATTATGGCAACTGCAAACCGTAAATCGAAGACAAACTGCTTGCAAAGTTTTGAAAAACGATTGCAAAGTTTGTAGATTCGTTTGGGAATGTACAAAATATTTTTATATTGACGGGTTCCATAGTCAAAAGTTCGAAAACGTAAAAAAAATATTTCGTAAATTACCGTTAAAGTAGCGTACTATTATTCGCAGCATGTAGAGGTCATAGGTCAATTTAAGAAGTTACTCGTACAAACGCTATCAGGTTTAAAACAGTGTCAAATATGAAATAATCGCCAATTCAAGTATATTTCAAATTGCGTAAGCAGTAGTGTGGGTAGGTGAAGAGACAAAGTTTAAAGTCAAGCTCAATCGGGCATGGTTAGTTCTTGCATGGGAGACTGCCTGAGAAAAGCAGCTAGGGAAATTTTTTTTGTTTCATCACATACATATCAAACAAATGAGACAATGTTCGTGGATCTTTTTTTCACTGTGATGTAAATTATTTTTAGTAGAAAAACATGGAAATTTAGGCATGTTTTCAAGTTCCTGAACATTTTTCCAATTTCTCTATAATTTTTGGAGATCAAGTTGGTGATGATGTTGGCACATAGTGGGGTTTGACCTGTTAACGTAGCGTGAAATTTCGTACAAAGTGAACGCAAAGTTGTGCAAAGTGATTGGAAAGTTTGTAGATACATTTGTATGCTTGACCTAACTTGTTGGCATATAGAAACCCGCAGTTGTAAAGTCAAATAAATGACTAAAAGCGAGATGAAAACAGCCTATATAAGCAGAGTATCACATGAGCTGACTGACCGTAAAAATGATAGAAAACAGCATGCAAATTTGGTAAAAGCGTGCGAAACTTTGGCGGAGTTACATGTATATTTAAAATAAGTCATTGGAATGCCAACCCCGCACTTAAATTTCGAAAACATTAAGTAAAAGTCAAGAAAATGCCAGATATATAAGCAGATTATGGCAACTGCAAACCGAAAATCGAAGACAAACTGCTTGCAAAGTTTTGAAAAACGATTGCAAAGTTTGTAGATTCGTTTGGGAATGTTACATATGATATTAAATTGACGGGTTCCATAGTCAAAAGTTCGAAAACGTAAAACAATATTTCGTAAATTGCCGTTAAAGTAGCGGACTATTATTCGCAGCATGTAGAGGTCATAGGTCAATTCAAGAAGTTACTCGTACAAACGCTATCAGGTTTAAAACAGTGTCAAACATAAAATAGTCGCCAGATCGAGCATATTTCAAATTGCGTAAGCAGTAGTGTTGGCAGGTGAAGAGACAAAGTTTAAAGTCAAGCTCAATCGGGCATGGTTAGTTCTTGCATGGGAGACTGCCTGAGAAAACCAGCTAGGGAATTTTTTTTGGTTTCATCACATACATATCAAACATATGAGACAACGTTCGTGCATCATTTTTTCACTGTAATGTCAATTATTTTCAGTAGAAAAACATGGAAATTTAGGCATGTTTTCAAGTTCATGAACATTTTTCCAATTTCTCTGTTATTTTTGGAGATCAAGTTGGTGATGATGTCGGCACATAGTGGGGTTTGACCTGTTAACGTAGCGTGAAAAGTCGTACAAAGTGAACGCAAAGTTGTGCAAAGTGATTGGAAAGTTTGTAGATATATTTGTATGCTTGACCTAACTTGTTGGCATATAGAAACCCGCAATTGTAAAGTCAAATAAATGAATAAAAGCGAGATGAAAACAGCCTATATAAGCAGAGTATCACATGAGCTGACTGACCGTAAAAATGATAGAAAACAGCATGCAAAGATGGTAAAAGCGTGCGAAACGTTGGCGGAGTTACATGTATATTTAACCTAAGTCATTGGAATGCCAACCCCGCAGTTAAATTTCGAAAACATTAAGTAAAAGTCAAGAAAATGCCAGATATATAAGCAGATTATGGCAACTGCAAACCGAAAATCGAAGACAAACTGCTTGCAAAGTTTTGAAAAACGATTGCAAAGTTTGTAGATTCTTTTAGGAATGTTACATATGATATTATATTGACGGGTTCCATAGTCAAAAGTTCGAAAACGTAAAACAATATTTCGTAAATTGCCGTTAAAATAGCGTACTATTATTCGCAGCATGTAAAGGTCATAGGTCAATTCAAGAAGTTACTCGTACAAACGCTATCAGGTTTAAAACAGTGTCAACCATGAAATAGTCGCCAGATCGAGCATATTTCAAATTGCGTAAGCAGTGGTGTGGGTAGGTGAAGAGACAAAGTTTAAAGTCAAGCTCAATCGGGCATGGTTAGTTCTTGCATGGGAGACTACCTGAGAAAACAGCTAGGGATTTTTTTTTTCGTTTCATCACATACATATCAAACAAATGAGACAATGTTCGTGGATCTTTTTTTCACTGTGATGTAAATTATTTTTAGTAGAAAAACATGGAAATTTAGGCATGTTTTCAAGTTCCTGAACATTTTTCCAATTTCTCTATTATTTTTGGAGATCAAGTTGGTGATGATGTTGGCACATAGTGGGGTTTGACCTGTTAACGTAGCGTGAAATTTCGTACAAAGTGAACGCAAAGTTGTGCAAAGTGATTGGAAAGTTTGTAGATACATTTGTATGCTTGACCTAACTTGTTGGCATATAGAAACCCGCAGTTGTAAAGTCAAATAAATGACTAAAAGCGAAATGAAAACAGCCTATATAAGCAGAGTATCACATGAGCTGACTGACCGTAAAAATGATAGAAAACAGCATGCAAAGATGGTAAAAGCGTGCGAAACGTTGGCGGAGTTACATGTATATTTAACCTAAGTCATTGGAATGCCAACCCCGCAGTTAAATTTCGAAAACATTAAGTAAAAGTCAAGAAAATGCCAGATATATAAGCAGATTATGGCAACTGCAAACCGAAAATCGAAGACAAACTGCTTGCAAAGTTTTGAAAAACGATTGCAAAGTTTGTAGATTCGTTTGGGAATGTTACATATGATATTATATTGACGGGTTCCATAGTCAAAAGTTCGAAAACGTAAAACAATATTTCGTTAATTGCCGTTAAAGTAGCGTACTATTATTCGCAGCATGTAGAGGTCATAGGTCAATTCAAGAAGTTACTCGTACAAAGGCTATCAGGTTTAAAACAGTGTCAAACATGAAATAGTCGCCAGATCGAGCATATTTCAAATTGCGTAAGCAGTAGTGTTGGCAGTTGAAGAGACAAAGTTTAAAGTCAAGCTCAATCTGGCATGGTTAGTTCTTGCATGGGAGACTGCCTGAAAACCAGCTAGGGAATTTTTTTTGGTTTCATCACATACATATCAAACATATGAGACAACGTTCGTGCATCATTTTTTCTCTGTAATGTCAATTATTTTTAGCAGAAACACATGGAAATTTAGGCATGTTTTCAAGTTCATGAACATTTTTCCAATTTCACTATTATTTTTGGAGATCAAGTTGGTGATGATGTCGGCACATAGTGGGGTTTGACCTGTTAACGTAGCGTGAAAAGTCGTACAAAGTGAACGCAAAGTTGTGCAAAGTGATTGGAAAGTTTGTAGATATATTTGTATGCTTGACCTAACTTGTTGGCATATAGAAACACGCAGTTGTAAAGTCAATTCAAGAAATTACTCGTACAAACGCTATCAGGTTTAAAACAGTGTCAAACATGAAATAGTCGCCAGATCGAGCATTTCAAATTGCGTAAGCAGTAGTATTGGTAGGTGAAGAGACAAAGTTTAAAGTCTAGCTCAATCGGGCATGGTTAGTTCTTGTATGGGAGACTGCCTGAGAAAAGCAGCTAGGTAATTTTTTTTTGGTTTCATCACATACATATCAAACATATTAGACAACGTTCGTGCATCTTTTTTCACTGTAATGCCAATTATTTTTAGTAGAAACACATGGAAATTTAGGCATGTTTTCAAGTTCATGAACCTTTTTCCAATTTCTCTGTTATTTTTGGAGATCAAATTGGTGATGATGTCGGCAAATAGTGGGGTTTGACCTGTTAACGTAGCGTGAAAAGTCGTACAAAGTGAACGCAAAGTTGCGCAAAGTGATTGGAAAGTTTGTAGATATATTTGTATGCTTGACCTAAATTGTTGCCATATAGAAACCCGCAGTTGTAAAGTCAAATAAATGAATAAAAGCGAGATGAAAACAGCCTATATAAGCAGAGTATCACATGAGCTGACTGACCGTAAAAATGATAGAAAACAGCATGCAAAGTTGGTAAAAGCGTGCGAAACGTTGGCGGAGTTACATGTATATTTAAAATAAGTCATTGGAATGCCAACCCCGCAGTTAAATTTCGAAAACATTAAGTAAAAGTCAAGAAAATGCAAGATATATAAGCAGATTATGGCAACTGCAAACCGAAAATCGAAGACAAAATGCTTGCTAAGTTTTGAAAAACGATTGCAAAGTTTGTAGATTCGTTTGGGAATGTTACATATGATATTATATTGACGGGTTCCATAGTCAAAAGTTCGAAAACGTAAAACAATATTTCGTAAATTGCCGTTAAAGTAGCGTACTATTATTCGCAGCATGTAGAGGTCATAGGTCAATTCAAGAAGTTACTCGTACAAAGGCTATCAGGTTTAAAACAGTGTCAAACATGAAATAGTCGCCAGATCGAGCATATTTCAAATTGCGTAAGCAGTAGTGTTGGCAGTTGAAGAGACAAAGTTTAAAGTCAAGCTCAATCGGGCATGGTTAGTTCTTGCATGGGAGACTGCCTGAAAACCAGCTAGGGAATTTTTTTTGGTTTCATCACATACATATCAAACATATGAGACAACGTTCGTGCATCATTTTTTCTCTGTAATGTCAATTATTTTTAGTAGAAAAACATGGAAATTTAGGCATGTTTTCAAGTTCATGAACTTTTTCCAATTTCTGTATTATTTTTGGAGATCAAGTTGGTGATGATGTCGGCACATAGTGGGGTTTTACCTGTTAACGTAGCGTGAAAAATCGTACAAAGTGAACGCAAAGTTGCGCAAAGTGATTGGAAAGTTTGTAGATATATTTGTATGCTTGACCTAAATTGTTGCCATATAGAAACCCGCAGTTGTAAAGTCAAATAAATGAATAAAAGCGAGATGAAAACAGCCTATATAAGCAGAGTATCACATGAGCTGACTGACCGTAAAAATGATAGAAAACAGCATGCAAAGTTGGTAAAAGCGTGCGAAACGTTGGCGGAGTTACATGTATATTTAAAATAAGTCATTGGAATGCCAACCCCGCAGTTAAATTTCGAAAACATTAAGTAAAAGTCAAGAAAATTCCAGATATATAAGCAGATTATGGCAACTGCAAACCGAAAATCGAAGACAAACTGCTTGCAAAGTTTTGAAAAACGATTGCAAAGTTTGTAGATTCGTTTGGGAATGTTACATATGATATTATATTGACGGGTTCCATAGTCAAAAGTTCGAAAACATAAAACAATATTTCGTAAATTGCCGTTAAAGTAGCGTACTATTATTCGCAGCATGTAGAGGTCATAGGTCAATTCAAGAAGTTACTCGTACAAAGGCTATCAGGTTTAAAACAGTGTCAAACATGAAATAGTCGCCAGATCGAGCATATTTCAAATTGCGTAAGCAGTAGTGTTGGCAGTTGAAGAGACAAAGTTTAAAGTCAAGCTCAATCGGGCATGGTTAGTTCTTGCATGGGAGACTGCCTGAGAAAACCAGCTAGGGGAATTGTTTTTGGTTTCATCACATACATATCAAACATATGAGACAACGTTCGTGCATCATTTTTTCTCTGTAATGTCAAGTATTTTTAGTAGAAAAACATGGAAATTTAGGCATGTTTTCAAGTTCATGAACTTTTTCCAATTTCTGTATTATTTTTGGAGATCAAGTTGGTGATGATGTCGGCACATAGTGGGGTTTTACCTGTTAACGTAGCGTGAAAAATCGTACAAAGTGAACGTAAAGTTGTGCAAAGTGATTGGTTAGTTTGTAGATATATTTGTATGCTTGACCTAACTTGTTGGCATATAGAAACCCGCAGTTGTAAAGTCAAATAAATGAATAAAAGCGAGATGAAAACAGCCTATATAAGCAGAGTATCACATGAGCTGACTGACCGTAAAAATGATAGAAAACAGCATGCAAAGTTGGTAAAAGCGTGCGAAACGTTGGCGGAGTTACATGTATATTTAAAATAAGTCATTGGAATGCCAACCCCGCAGTTAAATTTCGAAAACATTAAGTAAAAGTCAAGAAAATTCCAGATATATAAGCAGATTATGGCAACTGCAAACCGAAAATCGAAGACAAACTGCTTGCAAAGTTTTGAAAAACGATTGCAAAGTTTGTAGATTCGTTTGGGAATGTTACATATGATATTATATTGACGGGTTCCATAGTCAAAAGTTCGAAAACATAAAACAATATTTCGTAAATTGCCGTTAAAGTAGCGTACTATTATTCGCAGCATGTAGAGGTCATAGGTCAATTCAAGAAGTTACTCGTACAAAGGCTATCAGGTTTAAAACAGTGTCAAACATGAAATAGTCGCCAGATCGAGCATATTTCAAATTGCGTAAGCAGTAGTGTTGGCAGTTGAAGAGACAAAGTTTAAAGTCAAGCTCAATCGGGCATGGTTAGTTCTTGCATGGGAGACTGCCTGAGAAAACCAGCTAGGGGAATTGTTTTTGGTTTCATCACATACATATCAAACATATGAGACAACGTTCGTGCATCATTTTTTCTCTGTAATGTCAAGTATTTTTAGTAGAAAAACATGGAAATTTAGGCATGTTTTCAAGTTCATGAACTTTTTCCAATTTCTGTATTATTTTTGGAGATCAAGTTGGTGATGATGTCGGCACATAGTGGGGTTTTACCTGTTAACGTAGCGTGAAAAATCGTACAAAGTGAACGTAAAGTTGTGCAAAGTGATTGGTTAGTTTGTAGATATATTTGTATGCTTGACCTAACTTGTTGGCATATAGAAACCCGCAGTTGTAAAGTCAAATAAATGAATAAAAGCGAGATGAAAACAGCCTATATAAGCAGAGTATCACATGAGCTGACTGACCGTAAAAATGATAGAAAACAGCATGCAAAGTTGGTAAAAGCGTGCGAAACGTTGGCGGAGTTACATGTATATTTAACCTAAGTCATTGGAATGCCAACCCCGCAGTTAAATTTCGAAAACATTAAGTAAAAGTCAAGAAAATGCCAGATATATAAGCAGATTATGGCAACTGCAAACCGAAAATCGAAGACAAACTGCTTGCAAAGTTTTGAAAAACGATTGCAAAGTTTGTAGATTCGTTTAGGAATGTTACATATGATATTATATTGACGGGTTCCATAGTCAAAAGTTCGAAAACGTAAAACAATATTTCGTAAATTGCCGTTAAAGTAGCGTACTATTATTCGCAGCATGTAAAGGTCATAGGTCAATTCAAGAAGTTACTCGTACAAACGCTATCAGGTTTAAAACAGTGTCAAACATGAAATAGTCGCCAGATAGAACATATTTCTAATTGCGTAAGCAGTAGTGTGGGTAGGAGAAGAGACAAAGTTTAAAGTCAGGCTCAGTCGGGCCTGGTTAGTTCTTGCATGGGAGACTGCCTGAGAAAACCAGCTAGGAATATTTTTTGGCTTTCATCACATACATATCAAACATATGATACAATGTTCGTGGATCTTTTTTTTCAATGTGATGTAAATTATTTTTAGTAGAAAAACATGGAAATTTAGGCATGTTTTCAAGTTCCTGAACATTTTTCCAATTTCTGTATTATTTTTGGAGATCAAGTTGGTGATGATGTCGGCACATAGTGGGGTTTGACCTGTTAACGTAGCGTGAAAAGTCGTACAAAGTGAACGCAAAGTTGTGCAAAGTGATTGGTTAGTTTGTAGATATATTTGTATGCTTGACCTAACTTGTTGGCATATAGAAACCCGCAGTTGTAAAGTCAAATAAATGAATAAAAGCGAGATGAAAACAGCCTATATAAGCAGAGTATCACATGAGCTGACTGACCGTAAAAATGATAGAAAACAGCATGCAAAGTTGGTAAAAGCGTGCGAAACGTTGTCGGAGTTACATGTATATTTAACCTAAGTCATTGGAATGCCAACCCCGCAGTTAAATTTCGAAAACATTTAGTAAAAGTCAAGAAAATGCCAGATATATAAGCAGATTATGGCAACTGCAAACCGAAAATCGAAGACAAACTGCTTGCAAAGTTTTGAAAAACGATTGCAAAGTTTGTAGATTCGTTTGGGAATGTTACATATGATATTATATTGACGGGTTCCATAGTCAAGAGTTCGAAAACGTAAAACAATATTTCGTAAATTGCCGTTAAAGTAGCGTACTATTATTCGCAGCATGTAAAGGTCATAGGTCAATTCAAGAAGTTACTCGTACAAACGCTATCAGGTTTAAAACAGTGTCAAACATGAAATAGTCGCCAGATCGAGCATATTTCATATTGCGTAAGCAGTAGTGTTGGTAGGTGAAGAGACAAAGTTTAAAGTCAAGCTCAATCGGGCATGGTTAGTTCTTGCATGGGAGACTGCCTGAGAAAACCAGCTAGGGAATTTTTTTTTTGGTTTCATCACATACATATCAAACATATTAGACAACGTTCGTGCATCTTTTTTCACTGTAATGTCAATTATTTTTAGTAGAAACACATGGAAATTTAGGCATGGTTTGAAGTTCATGAACATTTTTCCAATTTCTCTGTTATTTTTGGAGATCAAGTTGGTGATGATGTCGGCACATAGTGGGGTTTGACCTGTTAACGTAGCGTGAAAAGTCGTACAAAGTGAACACAAAGTTGTGCAAAGTGATTGGAAAGTTTGTAGATACATTTGTATGCTTGACCTAACTTGTTGGCATATAGAAACCTGCAGTTGTAAAGTCAAATAAATGAATAAACGCGAGATGAAAACAGCCTATATAAGCAGAGTATCACATGAGCTGACTGACCGTAAAAATGATAGAAAACAGCATGCAAAGTTGGTAAAAGCGTGCGAAACGTTGTCGGAGTTACATGTATATTTAACCTAAGTCATTGGAATGCCAACTCCGCAGTTAAATGTCGAAAACATTTAGTAAAAGTCAAGAAAATGCCAGATATATAAGCAGATTATGGCAACTGCAAACCGAAAATCGAAGACAAACTGCTTGCAAAGTTTTGAAAAACGATTGCAAAGTTTGTAGATTCGTTTGGGAATGTTACATATGATATTATATTGACGGGTTCCATAGTCAAAAGTTCGAAAACGTAAAACAATATTTCGTAAATTGCCGTTAAAATAGCGTACTATTATTCGCAGCATGTAAAGGTCATAGGTCAATTCAAGAAGTTACTCATACAAACGCTATCAGGTTTAAAACAGTGTCAAACATGAAATAGTCGCCAGATCGAGCATATTTCAAATTGCGTAAGCAGTAGTGTTGGTAGGTGAAGAGACAAAGTTTAAAGTCAAGCTCAATCGGGCATGGTTAGTTCTTGCATGGGAGACTGCCTGAGAAAACCAGCTAGGGAAATTTTTTGTGGTTTCATCACATACATATCAAACATATTAGACAACGTTCGTGCATCTTTTTTCACTGTAATGTCAATTATTTTTAGTAGAAACACATGGAAATTTAGGCATGTTTTGAAGTTCATGAACATTTTTCCAATTTCTCTGTTATTTTTGGAGATCAAGTTGGTGATGATGTCGGCACATAGTGGGGTTTGACCTGTTAACGTAGCGTGAAATTTCGTACAAAGTGAACGCAATGTTGTGCAAAGTGATTGGAAAGTTTGTAGATATATTTGTATGCTTGACCTAACTTGTTGGCATATAGAAACCCGCAGTTGAAAAGTCAAATAAATGACTAAAAGCGAGATGAAAACAGCCTATATAAGCAGAGTATCACATGAGCTGACTGACCGTAAAAATGATAGAAAACAGCATGCAAAGTTGGTAAAAGCGTGCGAAACGTTGGCGGAGTTACATGTATATTTAAAATAAGTCATTGGAATGCCAACCCCGCAGTTAAATGTCGAAAACATTAAGTAAAAGTCAAGAAAATGCCAGATATATAAGCAGATTATGGCAACTGCAAACCGAAAATCGAAGACAAACTGCTTGCAAAGTTTTGAAAAACGATTGCAAAGTTTGTAGATTCGTTTGGGAATGTTACATATGATATTATATTGACGGGTTCCATAGTCAAAAGTTCGAAAACATAAAACAATATTTCGTAAATTGCCGTTAAAGTAGCGTACTATTATTCGCAGCATGTAGAGGTCATAGGTCAATTCAAGAAGTTACTCGTACAAAGGCTATCAGGTTTAAAACAGTGTCAAACATGAAATAGTCGCCAGATCGAGCATATTTCAAATTGCGTAAGCAGTAGTGTTGGCAGTTGAAGAGACAAAGTTTAAAGTCAAGCTCAATCGGGCATGGTTAGTTCTTGCATGGGAGACTGCCTGAGAAAACCAGCTAGGGGAATTGTTTTTGGTTTCATCACATACATATCAAACATATGAGACAACGTTCGTGCATCATTTTTTCTCTGTAATGTCAAGTATTTTTAGTAGAAAAACATGGAAATTTAGGCATGTTTTCAAGTTCATGAACTTTTTCCAATTTCTGTATTATTTTTGGAGATCAAGTTGGTGATGATGTCGGCACATAGTGGGGTTTTACCTGTTAACGTAGCGTGAAAAATCGTACAAAGTGAACGTAAAGTTGTGCAAAGTGATTGGTTAGTTTGTAGATATATTTGTATGCTTGACCTAACTTGTTGGCATATAGAAACCCGCAGTTGTAAAGTCAAATAAATGAATAAAAGCGAGATGAAAACAGCCTATATAAGCAGAGTATCACATGAGCTGACTGACCGTAAAAATGATAGAAAACAGCATGCAAAGTTGGTAAAAGCGTGCGAAACGTTGGCGGAGTTACATGTATATTTAACCTAAGTCATTGGAATGCCAACCCCGCAGTTAAATTTCGAAAACATTAAGTAAAAGTCAAGAAAATGCCAGATATATAAGCAGATTATGGCAACTGCAAACCGAAAATCGAAGACAAACTGCTTGCAAAGTTTTGAAAAACGATTGCAAAGTTTGTAGATTCGTTTAGGAATGTTACATATGATATTATATTGACGGGTTCCATAGTCAAAAGTTCGAAAACGTAAAACAATATTTCGTAAATTGCCGTTAAAGTAGCGTACTATTATTCGCAGCATGTAAAGGTCATAGGTCAATTCAAGAAGTTACTCGTACAAACGCTATCAGGTTTAAAACAGTGTCAAACATGAAATAGTCGCCAGATAGAACATATTTCTAATTGCGTAAGCAGTAGTGTGGGTAGGAGAAGAGACAAAGTTTAAAGTCAGGCTCAGTCGGGCCTGGTTAGTTCTTGCATGGGAGACTGCCTGAGAAAACCAGCTAGGAATATTTTTTGGCTTTCATCACATACATATCAAACATATGATACAATGTTCGTGGATCTTTTTTTTCAATGTGATGTAAATTATTTTTAGTAGAAAAACATGGAAATTTAGGCATGTTTTCAAGTTCCTGAACATTTTTCCAATTTCTGTATTATTTTTGGAGATCAAGTTGGTGATGATGTCGGCACATAGTGGGGTTTGACCTGTTAACGTAGCGTGAAAAGTCGTACAAAGTGAACGCAAAGTTGTGCAAAGTGATTGGTTAGTTTGTAGATATATTTGTATGCTTGACCTAACTTGTTGGCATATAGAAACCCGCAGTTGTAAAGTCAAATAAATGAATAAAAGCGAGATGAAAACAGCCTATATAAGCAGAGTATCACATGAGCTGACTGACCGTAAAAATGATAGAAAACAGCATGCAAAGTTGGTAAAAGCGTGCGAAACGTTGTCGGAGTTACATGTATATTTAACCTAAGTCATTGGAATGCCAACCCCGCAGTTAAATTTCGAAAACATTTAGTAAAAGTCAAGAAAATGCCAGATATATAAGCAGATTATGGCAACTGCAAACCGAAAATCGAAGACAAACTGCTTGCAAAGTTTTGAAAAACGATTGCAAAGTTTGTAGATTCGTTTGGGAATGTTACATATGATATTATATTGACGGGTTCCATAGTCAAGAGTTCGAAAACGTAAAACAATATTTCGTAAATTGCCGTTAAAGTAGCGTACTATTATTCGCAGCATGTAAAGGTCATAGGTCAATTCAAGAAGTTACTCGTACAAACGCTATCAGGTTTAAAACAGTGTCAAACATGAAATAGTCGCCAGATCGAGCATATTTCATATTGCGTAAGCAGTAGTGTTGGTAGGTGAAGAGACAAAGTTTAAAGTCAAGCTCAATCGGGCATGGTTAGTTCTTGCATGGGAGACTGCCTGAGAAAACCAGCTAGGGAATTTTTTTTTGGTTTCATCACATACATATCAAACATATTAGACAACGTTCGTGCATCTTTTTTCACTGTAATGTCAATTATTTTTAGTAGAAACACATGGAAATTTAGGCATGGTTTGAAGTTCATGAACATTTTTCCAATTTCTCTGTTATTTTTGGAGATCAAGTTGGTGATGATGTCGGCACATAGTGGGGTTTGACCTGTTAACGTAGCGTGAAAAGTCGTACAAAGTGAACACAAAGTTGTGCAAAGTGATTGGAAAGTTTGTAGATACATTTGTATGCTTGACCTAACTTGTTGGCATATAGAAACCTGCAGTTGTAAAGTCAAATAAATGAATAAACGCGAGATGAAAACAGCCTATATAAGCAGAGTATCACATGAGCTGACTGACCGTAAAAATGAT
Source organism: Saccoglossus kowalevskii (assembly GCF_978046115.1). NCBI lineage: Eukaryota > Metazoa > Hemichordata > Enteropneusta > Harrimaniidae > Saccoglossus > Saccoglossus kowalevskii. Next base: position 8,665,547 of record NC_140655.1, on the reverse strand, counting down.
AGAAAACAGCATGCAAAGTTGGTAAAAGCGTGCGAAACGTTGTCGGAGTTACATGTATATTTAACCTAAGTCATTGGAATGCCAACCCCGCAGTTAAATGTCGAAAACATTTAGTAAAAGTCAAGAAAATGCCAGATATATAAGCAGATTATGGCAACTGCAAACCGAAAATCGAAGACAAACTGCTTGCAAAGTTTTGAAAAACGATTGCAAAGTTTGTAGATTCGTTTGGGAATGTTACATATGATATTATATTGACGGGTTCCATAGTCAAAAGTTCGAAAACGTAAAACAATATTTCGTAAATTGCCGTTAAAATAGCGTACTATTATTCGCAGCATGTAAAGGTCATAGGTCAATTCAAGAAGTTACTCATACAAACGCTATCAGGTTTAAAACAGTGTCAAACATGAAATAGTCGCCAGATCGAGCATATTTCAAATTGCGTAAGCAGTAGTGTTGGTAGGTGAAGAGACAAAGTTTAAAGTCAAGCTCAATCGGGCATGGTTAGTTCTTGCATGGGAGACTGCCTGAGAAAACCAGCTAGGGAAATTTTTTGTGGTTTCATCACATACATATCAAACATATTAGACAACGTTCGTGCATCTTTTTTCACTGTAATGTCAATTATTTTTAGTAGAAACACATGGAAATTTAGGCATGTTTTGAAGTTCATGAACATTTTTCCAATTTCTCTGTTATTTTTGGAGATCAAGTTGGTGATGATGTCGGCACATAGTGGGGTTTGACCTGTTAACGTAGCGTGAAATTTCGTACAAAGTGAACGCAATGTTGTGCAAAGTGATTGGAAAGTTTGTAGATATATTTGTATGCTTGACCTAACTTGTTGGCATATAGAAACCCGCAGTTGAAAAGTCAAATAAATGACTAAAAGCGAGATGAAAACAGCCTATATAAGCAGAGTATCACATGAGCTGACTGACCGTAAAAATGATAGAAAACAGCATGCAAAGTTGGTAAAAGCGTGCGAAACGTTGGCGGAGTTACATGTATATTTAAAATAAGTCATTGGAATGCCAACCCCGCAGTTAAATGTCGAAAACATTAAGTAAAAGTCAAGAAAATGCCAGATATATAAGCAGATTATGGCAACTGCAAACCGAAAATCGAAGACAAACTGCTTGCAAAGTTTTGATAAACGATTGCAAAGTTTGTAGATTCGTTTAGGAATGTTACATATGATATTATATTGACGGGTTCCATAGTCAAAAGTTCGAAAACGTAAAACAATATTTCGTAAATTGCCGTTAAAGTAGCGTACTATTATTCGCAGCATGTAAAGGTCATAGGTCAATTCAAGAAGTTACTCGTACAAACGCTATCAGGTTTAAAACAGTGTCAAACATGAAATAGTCGCCAGATCGAACATATTTCTAATTGCGTAAGCAGTAGTGTGGGTAGGAGAAGAGACAAAGTTTAAAGTCAGGCTCAGTCGGGCCTGGTTAGTTCTTGCATGGGAGACTGCCTGAGAAAACCAGCTAGGAATATTTTTTGGCTTTCATCACATACATATCAAACATATGATACAATATTCGTGGATCTTTTTTTTCAATGTGATGTAAATTATTTTTAGTAGAAAAACATGGAAATTTAGGCATGTTTTCAAGTTCCTGAACATTTTTCCAATTTCTGTATTATTTTTGGAGATCAAGTTGCTGATGATGTCGGCACATAGTGGGGTTTGAACTGTTAACGTAGCGTGAAAAGTCGTACAAAGTGAACGCAAAGTTGTGCAAAGTGATTGGTTAGTTTGTAGATATATTTGTATGCTTGACCTAACTTGTTGGCATATAGAAACCCGCAGTTGTAAAGTCAAATAAATGAATAAAAGCGAGATGAAAACAGCCTATATAAGCAGAGTATCACATGAGCTGACTGACCGTAAAAATGATAGAAAACAGCATGCAAAGTTGGTAAAAGCGTGCGAAACGTTGTCGGAGTTACATGTATATTTAACCTAAGTCATTGGAATGCCAACCCCGCAGTTAAATTTCGAAAACATTTAGTAAAAGTCAAGAAAATGCCAGATATATAAGCAGATTATGGCAACTGCAAACCGAAAATCGAAGACAAACTGCTTGCAAAGTTTTGAAAAACGATTGCAAAGTTTGTAGATTCGTTTGGGAATGTTACATATGATATTATATTGACGGGTTCCATAGTCAAGAGTTCGAAAACGTAAAACAATATTTCGTAAATTGCCGTTAAAGTAGCGTACTATTATTCGCAGCATGTAAAGGTCATAGGTCAATTCAAGAAGTTACTCGTACAAACGCTATCAGGTTTAAAACAGTGTCAAACATGAAATAGTCGCCAGATCGAGCATATTTCATATTGCGTAAGCAGTAGTGTTGGTAGGTGAAGAGACAATGTTTAAAGTCAAGCTCAATCGGGCATGGTTAGTTCTTGCATGGGAGACTGCCTGAGAAAACCAGCTAGGGAATTTTTTTTTGGTTTCATCACATACATATCAAACATATTAGACAACGTTCGTGCATCTTTTTTCACTGTAATGTCAATTATTTTTAGTAGAAACACATGGAAATTTAGGCATGTTTTGAAGTTCATGAACATTTTTCCAATTTCTCTGTTATTTTTGGAGATCAAGTTGGTGATGATGTCGGCACATAGTGGGGTTTGACCTGTTAACGTAGCGTGAAAAGTCGTACAAAGTGAACGCAAAGTTGTGCAAAGTGATTGGAAAGTTTGTAGATACATTTGTATGCTTGACCTAACTTGTTGGCATATAGAAACCTGCAGTTGTAAAGTCAAATAAATGAATAAACGCGAGATGAAAACAGCCTATATAAGCAGAGTATCACATGAGCTGACTGACCGTAAAAATGATAGAAAACAGCATGCAAAGTTGGTAAAAGCGTGCGAAACGTTGTCGGAGTTACATGTATATTTAACCTAAGTCATTGGAATGCCAACCCCGCAGTTAAATGTCGAAAACATTTAGTAAAAGTCAAGAAAATGCCAGATATATAAGCAGATTATGGCAACTGCAAACCGAAAATCGAAGACAAACTGCTTGCAAAGTTTTGAAAAACGATTGCAAAGTTTGTAGATTCGTTTGGGAATGTTACATATGATATTATATTGACGGGTTCCATAGTCAAAAGTTCGAAAACGTAAAACAATATTTCGTAAATTGCCGTTAAAATAGCGTACTATTATTCGCAGCATGTAAAGGTCATAGGTCAATTCAAGAAGTTACTCATACAAACGCTATCAGGTTTAAAACAGTGTCAAACATGAAATAGTCGCCAGATCGAGCATATTTCAAATTGCGTAAGCAGTAGTGTTGGTAGGTGAAGAGACAAAGTTTAAAGTCAAGCTCAATCGGGCATGGTTAGTTCTTGCATGGGAGACTGCCTGAGAAAACCAGCTAGGGAATTTTTTTTTGGTTTCATCACATACATATCAAACATATTAGACAACGTTCGTGCATCTTTTTTCACTGTAATGTCAATTATTTTTAGTAGAAACACATGGAAATTTAGGCATGTTTTGAAGTTCATGAACATTTTTCCAATTTCTCTGTTATTTTTGGAGATCAAGTTGGTGATGATGTCGGCACATAGTGGGGTTTGACCTGTTAACGTAGCGTGAAATTTCGTCCAAAGTGAACGCAAAGTTGTGCAAAGTGATTGGAAAGTTTGTAGATACATTTGTATGCTTGACCTAACTTGTTGGCATAAAGAAACCCGCAGTTGTAAAGTCAAATAAATGAATAATAGCGAGATGAAAACAGCCTATATAAGCAGAGTATCACATGAGCTGACTGACCGTAAAAATGATAGAAAACAGCATGCAAAGTTGGTAAAAGCGTGCGAAACGTTGGCGGAGTTTCATGTATATTTAACCTAAGTCATTGGAATGCCAACCTCGCAGTTAAATTTCGAAAACATTAAGTAAAAGTCAAGAAAATGCCAGATATATAAGCAGATTATGGCAACTGCAAACCGAAAATCGAAGACAAACTGCTTGCAAAGTTTTGAAAAACGATTGCAAAGTTTGTAGATTCGTTTGGGAATGTTACATATGATATTATATTGACGGGTTCCATAGTCAAAAGTTCGAAAACGTAAAACAATATTTCGTAAATTGCCGTTAAAATAGCGTACTATTATTCGCAGCATGTAAAGGTCATAGGTCAATTCAAGAAGTTACTCATACAAACGCTATCAGGTTTAAAACAGTGTCAAACATGAAATAGTCGCCAGATCGAGCATATTTCAAATTGCGTAAGCAGTAGTGTTGGTAGGTGAAGAGACAAAGTTTAAAGTCAAGCTCAATCGGGCATGGTTAGTTCTTGCATGGGATACTGCCTGAGAAAAACAGCTATGGAATTTTTTTGTGGTTTCATCACATACATATCAAACATATTAGACAACGTTCGTGCATCTTTTTTCACTGTAATGTCAATTATTTTTAGTAGAAACACATGGAAATTTAGGCATGTTTTGAAGTTCATGAACATTTTTCCAATTTCTCTGTTATTTTTGGAGATCAAGTTGGTGATGATGTCGGCACATAGTGGGGTTTGACCTGTTAACGTAGCGTGAAATTTCGTACAAAGTGAACGCAATGTTGTGCAAAGTGATTGGAAAGTTTGTAGATATATTTGTATGCTTGACCTAACTTGTTGGCATATAGAAACCCGCAGTTGAAAAGTCAAATAAATGACTAAAAGCGAGATGAAAACAGCCTATATAAGCAGAGTATCACATGAGCTGACTGACCGTAAAAATGATAGAAAACAGCTTGCAAAGTTGGTAAAAGCGTGCGAAACGTTGGCGGAGTTACATGTATATTTAACGTAAGTCATTGGAATGCCAACCCTGCAGTTAAATTTCGAAAACATTTAGTAAAAGTCAAGAAAATGCCAGATATATAAGCAGATTATGGCAACTGCAAATCGAAAATCGAAGACAAACTGCTTGCAAAGTTTTGAAAAACGATTGCAAAGCTTGTAGATTCGTTTGGGAATGTTACATATGATATTATATTGACGGGTTCCATAGTCAAGAGTTCGAAAACGTAAAACAATATTTCGTAAATTGCCGTTAAAGTAGCGTACTATTATTCGCAGCATGTAAAGGTCATAGGTCAATTCAAGAAGTTACTCGTACAAACGCTATCAGGTTTAAAACAGTGTCAAACATGAAATAGTCGCCAGATCAAGCATATTTCATATTGCGTAAGCAGTAGTGTTGGTAGGTGAAGAGACAAAGTTTAAAGTCAAGCTCAATCGGGCATGGTTAGTTCTTGCATGGGAGACTGCCTGAGAAAACCAGCTAGAGAATTTTTTTTGGTTTCATCACATACATATCAAAGATATTAGACAACGTTCGTGCATCTTTTTTCACTGTAATGTCAATTATTTTTAGTAGAAACACATGGAAATTTAGGCATGTTTTCAAGTTCATGAACATTTTTCCAATTTCTCTGTTATTTTTGGAGATCAAGTTGGTGATGATGTCGGCACATAGTGGGGTTTGACCTGTTAACGTAGCGTGAAATTTCGTCCAAAGTGAACGCAAAGTTGTGCAAAGTGATTGGAAAGTTTGTAGATATATTTGTATGCTTGACCTAACTTGTTGGCATATAGAAACCCGCAGTTGTAAAGTCAAATAAATGAATAAAAGCGAGATGAAAACAGCCTATATAAGCAGAGTATCACATGAGCTGACTGACCGTAAAAATGATAGAAAACAGCATGCAAAGTTGGTAAAAGCGTGCGAAACGTTGGCGGAGTTTCATGTATATTTAACCTAAGTCATTGGAATGCCAACCTCGCAGTTAAATTTCGAAAACATTAAGTAAAAGTCAAGAAAATGCCAGATATATAAGCAGATTATGGCAACTGCAAACCGTAAATCGGAGACAAACTGCTTGCAAAGATTTCAAAAACGATTGCAAAGTTTGTATATTCGTTTGGGAATGTTACATATGATATTATATTGACGGGTTCCATAGTCAAAAGTTCGAAAACGTAAAACAATATTTCGTAAATTGCCGTTAAAATAGCGTACTATTATACGCAGCATGTAAAGGTCATAGGTCAATTCAAGAAGTTACTCGTACAAACGCTATCAGGTTTAAAACAGTGTCAAACATGAAATAGTCGCCAGATCGAGCATATTTCAAATTGCGTAAGCAGTAGTGTTGGTAGGTGAAGAGGCAAAGTTTAAAGTCAAGCTCAATCGGGCATGGTTAGTTCTTGCATGGGATACTGCCTGAGAAAACCAGCTAGGGAATTTTTTTTTGGTTTCATCACATACATATCAAACATATTAGACAACGTTCGTGCATCTTTTTTCACTGTAATGTCAATTATTTTTAGTAGAAACACATGGAAATTTAGGCATGTTTTGCAGTTCATGAACATTTTTCCAATTTCTCTGTTATTTTTGGAGATCAAGTTGGTGATGATGTCGGCACATAGTGGGGTTTGACCTGTTAACGTAGCGTGAAATTTCGTACAAAGTGAACGCAAAGTTGTGCAAAGTGATTGGTTAGTTTGTAGATATATTTGTATGCTTGACCTAACTTGTTGGCATATAGAAACCCGCAGTTGAAAAGTCAAATAAATGACTAAAAGCGAGATGAAAACAGCCTATATAAGCAGAGTATCACATGAGCTGACTGACCGTAAAAATGACAGAAAACAGCATGCAAAGTTGGTAAAAGCGTGCGAAACGTTGTCGGAGTTACATGTATATTTAACCTAAGTCATTGGAATGCCAACCTCGCAGTTAAATTTCGAAAACATTAAGTAAAAGTCAAGAAAATGCCAGATATATAAGCAGATTATGGCAACTGCAAACCGTAAATCGGAGACAAACTGCTTGCAAAGATTTCAAAAACGATTGCAAAGTTTGTATATTCGTTTGGGAATGTTACATATGATATTATATTGACGGGTTCCATAGTCAAAAGTTCGAAAAGTTAAAAAAATATTTCGTAAATTGCCGTTAAAGTAGCGCACTATAATTCGCAGCATGTAGAGGTCATAGGTCAATTCAAGAAGTTACTCGTACAAACGCTATCAGGTTTAAAACAGTGTCAAACATGAAATAGTCGCCAGATTGAGCAAATTTCAAATTGCGTAAGCAGTAGTGTGGGTAGGTGAAGAGACAAAGTTTAAAGTCAAGCTCAGTCGGTCCTGGTTAGTTCTTGCATGGGCGACTGCCTGAGAAAACCAGCTAGGGAATTTTTTTTTGGTTTCATCACATACATATCAAACATATTAGACAACGTTCGTGCATCTTTTTTCACTGTAATGTCAATTATTTTTAGTAGAAACACATGGAAATTTAGGCATGTTTTCAAGTTCATGAACATTTTTCCAATTTCTCTGTTATTTTTGGAGATCAAGTTGGTGATGATGTCGGCACATAGTGGGGTTTGACCTGTTAACGTAGCGTGAAATTTCGTCCAAAGTGAACGCAAAGTTGTGCAAAGTGATTGGAAAGTTTGTAGATACATTTGTATGCTTGACCTAACTTGTTGGCATAAAGAAACCCGCAGTTGTAAAGTCAAATAAATGAATAAAAGCGAGATGAAAACAGCCTATATAAGCAGAGTATCACATGAGCTGACTGACCGTAAAAATGATAGAAAACAGCATGCAAAGTTGGTAAAAGCGTGCGAAACGTTGGCGGAGTTTCATGTATATTTAACCTAAGTCATTGGAATGCCAACCTCGCAGTTAAATTTCGAAAACATTAAGTAAAAGTCAAGAAAATGCCAGATATATAAGCAGATTATGGCAACTGCAAACCGAAAATCGAAGACAAACTGCTTGCAAAGTTTTGAAAAACGATTGCAAAGTTTGTAGATTCGTTTGGGAATGTTACATATGATATTATATTGACGGGTTCCATAGTCAAAAGTTCGAAAACGTAAAACAATATTTCGTAAATTGCCGTTAAAATAGCGTACTATTATTCGCAGCATGTAAAGGTCATAGGTCAATTCAAGAAGTTACTCATACAAACGCTATCAGGTTTAAAACAGTGTCAAACATGAAATAGTCGCCAGATCGAGCATATTTCAAATTGCGTAAGCAGTAGTGTTGGTAGGTGAAGAGACAAAGTTTAAAGTCAAGCTCAATCGGGCATGGTTAGTTCTTGCATGGGATACTGCCTGAGAAAAACAGCTATGGAAATTTTTTGTGGTTTCATCACATACATATCAAACATATTAGACAACGTTCGTGCATCTTTTTTCACTGTAATGTCAATTATTTTTAGTAGAAACACATGGAAATTTAGGCATGTTTTGAAGTTCATGAACATTTTTCCAATTTCTCTGTTATTTTTGGAGATCAAGTTGGTGATGATGTCGGCACATAGTGGGGTTTGACCTGTTAACGTAGCGTGAAATTTCGTACAAAGTGAACGCAATGTTGTGCAAAGTGATTGGAAAGTTTGTAGATATATTTGTATGCTTGACCTAACTTGTTGGCATATAGAAACCCGCAGTTGAAAAGTCAAATAAATGACTAAAAGCGAGATGAAAACAGCCTATATAAGCAGAGTATCACATGAGCTGACTGACCGTAAAAATGATAGAAAACAGCTTGCAAAGTTGGTAAAAGCGTGCGAAACGTTGGCGGAGTTACATGTATATTTAACGTAAGTCATTGGAATGCCAACCCTGCAGTTAAATTTCGAAAACATTTAGTAAAAGTCAAGAAAATGCCAGATATATAAGCAGATTATGGCAACTGCAAATCGAAAATCGAAGACAAACTGCTTGCAAAGTTTTGAAAAACGATTGCAAAGCTTGTAGATTCGTTTGGGAATGTTACATATGATATTATATTGACGGGTTCCATAGTCAAGAGTTCGAAAACGTAAAACAATATTTCGTAAATTGCCGTTAAAGTAGCGTACTATTATTCGCAGCATGTAAAGGTCATAGGTCAATTCAAGAAGTTACTCGTACAAACGCTATCAGGTTTAAAACAGTGTCAAACATGAAATAGTCGCCAGATCAAGCATATTTCATATTGCGTAAGCAGTAGTGTTGGTAGGTGAAGAGACAAAGTTTAAAGTCAAGCTCAATCGGGCATGGTTAGTTCTTGCATGGGAGACTGCCTGAGAAAACCAGCTAGAGAATTTTTTTTGGTTTCATCACATACATATCAAAGATATTAGACAACGTTCGTGCATCTTTTTTCACTGTAATGTCAATTATTTTTAGTAGAAACACATGGAAATTTAGGCATGTTTTCAAGTTCATGAACATTTTTCCAATTTCTCTGTTATTTTTGGAGATCAAGTTGGTGATGATGTCGGCACATAGTGGGGTTTGACCTGTTAACGTAGCGTGAAATTTCGTCCAAAGTGAACGCAAAGTTGTGCAAAGTGATTGGAAAGTTTGTAGATATATTTGTATGCTTGACCTAACTTGTTGGCATATAGAAACCCGCAGTTGTAAAGTCAAATAAATGAATAAAAGCGAGATGAAAACAGCCTATATAAGCAGAGTATCACATGAGCTGACTGACCGTAAAAATGATAGAAAACAGCATGCAAAGTTGGTAAAAGCGTGCGAAACGTTGGCGGAGTTTCATGTATATTTAACCTAAGTCATTGGAATGCCAACCTCGCAGTTAAATTTCGAAAACATTAAGTAAAAGTCAAGAAAATGCCAGATATATAAGCAGATTATGGCAACTGCAAACCGTAAATCGGAGACAAACTGCTTGCAAAGATTTCAAAAACGATTGCAAAGTTTGTATATTCGTTTGGGAATGTTACATATGATATTATATTGACGGGTTCCATAGTCAAAAGTTCGAAAACGTAAAACAATATTTCGTAAATTGCCGTTAAAATAGCGTACTATTATACGCAGCATGTAAAGGTCATAGGTCAATTCAAGAAGTTACTCGTACAAACGCTATCAGGTTTAAAACAGTGTCAAACATGAAATAGTCGCCAGATCGAGCATATTTCAAATTGCGTAAGCAGTAGTGTTGGTAGGTGAAGAGGCAAAGTTTAAAGTCAAGCTCAATCGGGCATGGTTAGTTCTTGCATGGGATACTGCCTGAGAAAACCAGCTAGGGAATTTTTTTTTGGTTTCATCACATACATATCAAACATATTAGACAACGTTCGTGCATCTTTTTTCACTGTAATGTCAATTATTTTTAGTAGAAACACATGGAAATTTAGGCATGTTTTGAAGTTCATGAAAATTTTTCCAATTTCTCTGTTATTTTTGGAGATCAAGTTGGTGATGATGTCGGCACATAGTGGGGTTTGACCTGTTAACGTAGCGTGAAATTTCGTACAAAGTGAACGCAAAGTTGTGCAAAGTGATTGGTTAGTTTGTAGATATATTTGTATGCTTGACCTAACTTGTTGGCATATAGAAACCCGCAGTTGAAAAGTCAAATAAATGACTAAAAGCGAGATGAAAACAGCCTATATAAGCAGAGTATCACATGAGCTGACTGACCGTAAAAATGACAGAAAACAGCATGCAAAGTTGGTAAAAGCGTGCGAAACGTTGTCGGAGTTACATGTATATTTAACCTAAGTCATTGGAATGCCAACCTCGCAGTTAAATTTCGAAAACATTAAGTAAAAGTCAAGAAAATGCCAGATATATAAGCAGATTATGGCAACTGCAAACCGTAAATCGGAGACAAACTGCTTGCAAAGATTTCAAAAACGATTGCAAAGTTTGTATATTCGTTTGGGAATGTTACATATGATATTATATTGACGGGTTCCATAGTCAAAAGTTCGAAAAGTTAAAAAAATATTTCGTAAATTGCCGTTAAAGTAGCGCACTATAATTCGCAGCATGTAGAGGTCATAGGTCAATTCAAGAAGTTACTCGTACAAACGCTATCAGGTTTAAAACAGTGTCAAACATGAAATAGTCGCCAGATTGAGCAAATTTCAAATTGCGTAAGCAGTAGTGTGGGTAGGTGAAGAGACAAAGTTTAAAGTCAAGCTCAGTCGGGCCTGGTTAGTTCTTGCATGGGCGACTGCCTGAGAAAACCAGCTAGGGAATTTTTTTTTGGTTTCATCACATACATATCAAACATATTAGACAACGTTCGTGCATCTTTTTTCACTGTAATGTCAATTATTTTTAGTAGAAACACATGGAAATTTAGGCATGTTTTCAAGTTCATGAACATTTTTCCAATTTCTCTGTTATTTTTGGAGATCAAGTTGGTGATGATGTCGGCACATAGTGGGGTTTGACCTGTTAACGTAGCGTGAAATTTCGTCCAAAGTGAACGCAAAGTTGTGCAAAGTGATTGGAAAGTTTGTAGATACATTTGTATGCTTGACCTAACTTGTTGGCATATAGAAACCCGCAGTTGTAAAGTCAAATAAATGAATAAAAGCGAGATGAAAACAGCCTATATAAGCAGAGTATCACATGAGCTGACTGACCGTAAAAATGATAGAAAACAGCATGCAAAGTTGGTAAAAGCGTGCGAAACGTTGGCGGAGTTTCATGTATATTTAACCTAAGTCATTGGAATGCCAACCTCGCAGTTAAATTTCGAAAACATTAAGTAAAAGTCAAGAAAATGCCAGATATATAAGCAGATTATGGCAACTGCAAACCGTAAATCGGAGACAAACTGCTTGCAAAGATTTCAAAAACGATTGCAAAGTTTGTATATTCGTTTGGGAATGTTACATATGATATTATATTGACGGGTTCCATAGTCAAAAGTTCGAAAACGTAAAACAATATTTCGTAAATTGCCGTTAAAGTAGCGTACTATTATTCGCAGCATGTAGAGGTCATAGGTCAATTCAGGAAGTTACTCGTACAAACGCTATCAGGTTTAAAACAGTGTCAAACATGAAATAGTCGCCAACTCGAGTATGTTTCAAATTGCGTAAGCAGTAGTGTGGGTAGGTGAAGAGACAAAGTATAAAGTCAAGCTCAATCGGGTATGATTAGTTCTTGCATGGGAGACTGCCTGAGAAAACCAGCTAGGGAATTTTTTTTTGGTTTCATCACATACATATCAAACATATGAGACAACGTTCGTGCATTTTTTTCACTGTAATGTCAATTATTTTTAGTAGAAAAACATGGAAATTTAGGCATGTTTTGAAGTTCATGAACATTTTTCCAATTTCTCTGTTATTTTTGGAGATCAAGTTGGTGATGATGTCGGCACATAGTGGGGTTTGACCTGTTAACGTAGCGTGAAATTTCGTCCAAAGTGAACGCAAAGTTGTGCAAAGTGATTGGAAAGTTTGTAGATACATTTGTATGCTTGACCTAACTTGTTGGCATATAGAAACCCGCAGTTGTAAAGTCAAATAAATGAATAAAAGCGAGATGAAAACAGCCTATATAAGCAGAGTATCACATGAGCTGACTGACCGTAAAAATGATAGAAAACAGCATGCAAAGTTGGTAAAAGCGTGCGAAACGTTGGCGGAGTTTCATGTATATTTAACCTAAGTCATTGGAATGCCAACCCCGCAGTTTAATTTCGAAAACATTTAGTAAAAGTCAAGAAAATGCCAGATATATAAGCAGATTATGGCAACTGCAAACCGAAAATCGAAGACAAACTGCTTGCAAAGTTTTGAAAAACGATTGCAAAGTTTGTAGATTCGTTTGGGAATGTTACATGTGATATTATATTGACGGGTTCCATAGTCAACAGTTCGAACACGTAAAACAATATTTCGTAAATTGCCGTTAAAGTAGCGTACTATTATTCGCAGCATGCAAAGGTCATAGGTCAATTCAAGAAGTTACTCGTACAAACGCTATCAGGTTTAAAACAGTGTCAAACATGAAATAGTCGCCAGATCGAGCATATTTCATATTGCGTAAGCAGTAGTGTTGGTAGGTGAAGAGACAAAGTTTAAAGTCAAGCTCAATCGGGCATGGTTAGTTCTTGCATGGGAGACTGCCTGAGAAAACCAGCTAGGGAATTTTTTTTTGGTTTCATCACATACATATCAAACATATTAGACAACGTTCGTGCATCTTTTTTCACTGTAATGTCAATTATTTTTAGTAGAAACACATGGAAATTTAGGCATGTTTTCAAGTTCATGAACATTTTTCCAATTTCTCTGTTATTTTTGGAGATCAAGTTGGTGATGATGTCGGCACATAGTGGGGTTTGACCTGTTAACGTAGCGTGAAATTTCGTCCAAAGTGAACGCAAAGTTGTGCAAAGTGATTGGAAAGTTTGTAGATACATTTGTATGCTTGACCTAACTTGTTGGCATATAGAAACCCGCAGTTGTAAAGTCAAATAAATGAATAAAAGCGAGATGAAAACAGCCTATATAAGCAGAGTATCACATGAGCTGACTGACCGTAAAAATGATAGAAAACAGCATGCAAAGTTGGTAAAAGCGTGCGAAACGTTGGCGGAGTTTCATGTATATTTAACCTAAGTCATTGGAATGCCAACCTCGCAGTTAAATTTCGAAAACATTAAGTAAAAGTCAAGAAAATGCCAGATATATAAGCAGATTATGGCAACTGCAAACCGTAAATCGGAGACAAACTGCTTGCAAAGATTTCAAAAACGATTGCAAAGTTTGTATATTCGTTTGGGAATGTTACATATGATATTATATTGACGGGTTCCATAGTCAAAAGTTCGAAAACGTAAAACAATATTTCGTAAATTGCCGTTAAAGTAGCGTACTATTATTCGCAGCATGTAGAGGTCATAGGTCAATTCAGGAAGTTACTCGTACAAACGCTATCAGGTTTAAAACAGTGTCAAACATGAAATAGTCGCCAACTCGAGTATGTTTCAAATTGCGTAAGCAGTAGTGTGGGTAGGTGAAGAGACAAAGTATAAAGTCAAGCTCAATCGGGTATGATTAGTTCTTGCATGGGAGACTGCCTGAGAAAACCAGCTAGGGAAATTTTTTTTGGTTTCATCACATACATATCAAACATATTAGACAACGTTCGTGCATATTTTTTCACTGTAATGTCAATTATTTTTAGTAGAAACACATGGAAATTTAGGCATGTTTTCAAGTTCATGAACATTTTTCCAATTTCTCTGTTATTTTTGGAGATCAAGTTGGTGATGATGTCGGCACATAGTGGGGTTTGACCTGTTAACGTAGCGTGAAATTTCGTCCAAAGTGAACGCAAAGTTGTGCAAAGTGATTGGAAAGTTTGTAGATATATTTGTATGTTTGACCTAACTTGTTGGCATATAGAAACCCGCAGTTGTAAAGTCAAATATATGAATAAAAGCGAGATGAAAACAGCCTATATAAGCAGAGTATCACATGAGCTGACTGACCGTAAAAATGATAGAAAACAGCATGCAAAGTTGGTAAAAGCGTGCGAAACGTTGGCGGAGTTTCATGTATAGTTAACCTAAGTCATTGGAATGCCAACCCCGCAGTTAAATTTAGAAAACATTAAGTAAAAGTCAAGAAAATGCCAGATATATAAGCAGATTATGGCAACTGCAAACCGTAAATCGAAGTCAAACTGCTTGCAAAGTTTTCAAAAACGATTGCAAAGTTTGTAGATTCGTTTGGGAATGTTACATATGATATTATATTGACGGGTTCCATAGTCAAAAGTTCGAAAACGTAAAACAATATTTCGTAAATTGCCGTTAAAGTAGCGTACTATTATTCGCAGCATGTAGAGGTCATAGGTCAATTCAGGAAGTTACTCGTACAAACGCTATCAGGTTTAAAACAGTGTCAAACATGAAATAGTCGCCAACTCGAGTATGTTTCAAATTGCGTAAGCAGTAGTGTGGGTATGTGAAGAGACAAAGTATAAAGTCAAGCTCAATCGGGTATGATTAGTTCTTGCATGGGAGACTGCCTGAGAAAACCAGCTAGGGAAATTTTTTTTGGTTTCATCACATACATATCAAACATATGAGACAACGTTCGTGCATTTTTTTCACTGTAATGTCAATTATTTTTAGTAGAAAAACATGGAAATTTAGGCATGTTTTGAAGTTCATGAACATTTTTCCAATTTCTCTGTTATTTTTGGAGATCAAGTTGGTGATGATGTCGGCACATAGTGGGGTTTGACCTGTTAACGTAGCGTGAAATTTCGTCCAAAGTGAACGCAAAGTTGTGCAAAGTGATTGGAAAGTTTGTAGATACATTTGTATGCTTGACCTAACTTGTTGGCATATAGAAACCCGCAGTTGTAAAGTCAAATAAATGAATAAAAGCGAGATGAAAACAGCCTATATAAGCAGAGTATCACATGAGCTGACTGACCGTAAAAATGATAGAAAACAGCATGCAAAGTTGGTAAAAGCGTGCGAAACGTTGGCGGAGTTTCATGTATATTTAACCTAAGTCATTGGAATGCCAACCTCGCAGTTAAATTTCGAAAACATTAAGTAAAAGTCAAGAAAATGCCAGATATATAAGCAGATTATGGCAACTGCAAACCGTAAATCGGAGACAAACTGCTTGCAAAGATTTCAAAAACGATTGCAAAGTTTGTATATTCGTTTGGGAATGTTACATATGATATTATATTGACGGGTTCCATAGTCAAAAGTTCGAAAACGTAAAACAATATTTCGTAAATTGCCGTTAAAGTAGCGTACTATTATTCGCAGCATGTAGAGGTCATAGGTCAATTCAGGAAGTTACTCGTACAAACGCTATCAGGTTTAAAACAGTGTCAAACATGAAATAGTCGCCAACTCGAGTATGTTTCAAATTGCGTAAGCAGTAGTGTGGGTATGTGAAGAGACAAAGTATAAAGTCAAGCTCAATCGGGTATGATTAGTTCTTGCATGGGAGACTGCCTGAGAAAACCAGCTAGGGAATTTTTTTTTGGTTTCATCACATACATATCAAACATATGAGACAACGTTCGTGCATTTTTTTCACTGTAATGTCAATTATTTTTAGTAGAAAAACATGGAAATTTAGGCATGTTTTGAAGTTCATGAACATTTTTCCAATTTCTCTGTTATTTTTGGAGATCAAGTTGGTGATGATGTCGGCACATAGTGGGGTTTGACCTGTTAACGTAGCGTGAAATTTCGTCCAAAGTGAACGCAAAGTTGTGCAAAGTGATTGGAAAGTTTGTAGATACATTTGTATGCTTGACCTAACTTGTTGGCATATAGAAACCCGCAGTTGTAAAGTCAAATAAATGAATAAAAGCGAGATGAAAACAGCCTATATAAGCAGAGTATCACATGAGCTGACTGACCGTAAAAATGATAGAAAACAGCATGCAAAGTTGGTAAAAGCGTGCGAAACGTTGGCGGATTTTCATGTATATTTAACCTAAGTCATTGGAATGCCAACCCCGCAGTTAAATTTCGAAAACATTTAGTAAAAGTCAAGAAAATGCCAGATATATAAGCAGATTATGGCAACTGCAAACCGAAAATCGAAGACAAACTGCTTGCAAAGTTTTCAAAAACGATTGCAAAGTTTGTAGATTCGTTTGGGAATGTTACATATGATATTATATTGACGGGTTACATAGTCAAAAGTTCGAAAAGTTAAAAAAATATTTCGTAAATTGCCGATAAAGTAGAGCACTATTATTCGCAGCATGTAGAGGTCATAGGTCAATTCAGGAAGTTACTCGTACAAACGCTATCTGGTTTAAAACAGTGTCAAACATGAAATAGTCGCCAACTCGAGTATGTTTCAAATTGCGTAAGCAGTAGTGTTGGTAGGTGAAGAGACAAAGTTTAAACTCAAGCTCAATCGGGCATGGTTAGTTCTTGCATGGGAGACTGCCTGAGAAAACCAGCTAGGGAAATTTTTTTTGGTTTCATCACATACATATCAAACATATTAGACAACGTTCGTCCATCTTTTTTCACTGTAATGTCAATTATTTTTAGTAGAATCACATGGAAATTTAGGCATGTTTTGAAGTTCATGAACATTTTTCCAATTTCTCTGTTATTTTTGGAGATCAAGTTGGTGATGATGTCGGCACATAGTGGGGTTTGACCTGTTAACGTAGCGTGAAATTTCGTCCAAAGTGAACGCAAAGTTGTGCAAAGTGATTGGAAAGTTTGTAGATACATTTGTATGCTTGACCTAACTTGTTGGCATATAGAAACCCGCAGTTGTAAAGTCAAATATATGAATAAAAGCGAGATGAAAACAGCCTATATAAGCAGAGTATCACATGAGCTGACTGACCGTAAAAATGATAGAAAACAGCATGCATAGTTGGTAAAAGCGTGCGAAACGTTGGCGGAGTTTCATGTATAGTTAACCTAAGTCAGTGGAATGCCAACCCCGCAGTTAAATTTAGAAAACATTAAGTAAAAGTCAAGAAAATGCCAGATATATAAGCAGATTATGGCAACTGCAAACCGTAAATCGAAGACAAACTGCTTGCAAAGTTTTCAAAAACGATTGCAAAGTTTGTAGATTCGTTTGGGAATGTTACATATGATATTATATTGACGGGTTCCATAGTCAAAAGTTCGAAAACGTAAAACAATATTTCGTAAATTGCCGTTAAAGTAGCGTACTATTATTCGCAGCATGTAGAGGTCATAGGTCAATTCAGGAAGTTACTCGTACAAACGCTATCAGGTTTAAAACAGTGTCAAACATGAAATAGTCGCCAACTCGAGTATGTTTCAAATTGCGTAAGCAGTAGTGTGGGTATGTGAAGAGACAAAGTATAAAGTCAAGCTCAATCGGGTATGATTAGTTCTTGCATGGGAGACTGCCTGAGAAAACCAGCTAGGGAAATTTTTTTTGGTTTCATCACATACATATCAAACATATGAGACAACGTTCGTGCATTTTTTTCACTGTAATGTCAATTATTTTTAGTAGAAAAACATGGAAATTTAGGCATGTTTTGAAGTTCATGAACATTTTTCCAATTTCTCTGTTATTTTTGGAGATCAAGTTGGTGATGATGTCGGCACATAGTGGGGTTTGACCTGTTAACGTAGCGTGAAATTTCGTCCAAAGTGAACGCAAAGTTGTGCAAAGTGATTGGAAAGTTTGTAGATACATTTGTATGCTTGACCTAACTTGTTGGCATATAGAAACCCGCAGTTGTAAAGTCAAATAAATGAATAAAAGCGAGATGAAAACAGCCTATATAAGCAGAGTATCACATGAGCTGACTGACCGTAAAAATGATAGAAAACAGCATGCAAAGTTGGTAAAAGCGTGCGAAACGTTGGCGGAGTTTCATGTATATTTAACCTAAGTCATTGGAATGCCAACCCCGCAGTTAAATTTCGAAAACATTTAGTAAAAGTCAAGAAAATGCCAGATATATAAGCAGATTATGGCAACTGCAAACCGAAAATCGAAGACAAACTGCTTGCAAAGTTTTCAAAAACGATTGCAAAGTTTGTAGATTCGTTTGGGAATGTTACATATGATATTATATTGACGGGTTCCATAGTCAAAAGTTCGAAAACGTAAAACAATATTTCGTAAATTGCCGTTAAAGTAGCGTACTATTATTCGCAGCATGTAGAGGTCATAGGTCAATTCAGGAAGTTACTCGTACAAACGCTATCTGGTTTAAAACAGTGTCAAACATGAAATAGTCGCCAACTCGAGTATGTTTCAAATTGCGTAAGCAGTAGTGTTGGTAGGTGAAGAGACAAAGTTTAAACTCAAGCTCAATCGGGCATGGTTAGTTCTTGCATGGGAGACTGCCTGAGAAAACCAGCTAGGGAATTTTTTTTTGGTTTCATCACATACATATCAAACATATTAGACAACGTTCGTCCATCTTTTTTCACTGTAATGTCAATTATTTTTAGTAGAATCACATGGAAATTTAGGCATGTTTTGAAGTTCATGAACATTTTTCCAATTTCTCTGTTATTTTTGGAGATCAAGTTGGTGATGATGTCGGCACATAGTGGGGTTTGACCTGTTAACGTAGCGTGAAATTTCGTCCAAAGTGAACGCAAAGTTGTGCAAAGTGATTGGAAAGTTTGTAGATACATTTGTATGCTTGACCTAACTTGTTGGCATATAGAAACCCGCAGTTGTAAAGTCAAATAAATGAATAAAAGCGAGATGAAAACAGCCTATATAAGCAGAGTATCACATGAGCTGACTGACCGTAAAAATGATAGAAAACAGCATGCAAAGTTGGTAAAAGCGTGCGAAACGTTGGCGGATTTTCATGTATATTTAACCTAAGTCATTGGAATGCCAACCCCGCAGTTAAATTTCGAAAACATTTAGTAAAAGTCAAGAAAATGCCAGATATATAAGCAGATTATGGCAACTGCAAACCGAAAATCGAAGACAAACTGCTTGCAAAGTTTTCAAAAACGATTGCAAAGTTTGTAGATTCGTTTGGGAATGTTACATATGATATTATATTGACGGGTTACATAGTCAAAAGTTCGAAAAGTTAAAAAAATATTTCGTAAATTGCCGATAAAGTAGAGCACTATTATTCGCAGCATGTAGAGGTCATAGGTCAATTCAGGAAGTTACTCGTACAAACGCTATCTGGTTTAAAACAGTGTCAAACATGAAATAGTCGCCAACTCGAGTATGTTTCAAATTGCGTAAGCAGTAGTGTTGGTAGGTGAAGAGACAAAGTTTAAACTCAAGCTCAATCGGGCATGGTTAGTTCTTGCATGGGAGACTGCCTGAGAAAACCAGCTAGGGAAATTTTTTTTGGTTTCATCACATACATATCAAACATATTAGACAACGTTCGTCCATCTTTTTTCACTGTAATGTCAATTATTTTTAGTAGAATCACATGGAAATTTAGGCATGTTTTGAAGTTCATGAACATTTTTCCAATTTCTCTGTTATTTTTGGAGATCAAGTTGGTGATGATGTCGGCACATAGTGGGGTTTGACCTGTTAACGTAGCGTGAAATTTCGTCCAAAGTGAACGCAAAGTTGTGCAAAGTGATTGGAAAGTTTGTAGATACATTTGTATGCTTGACCTAACTTGTTGGCATATAGAAACCCGCAGTTGTAAAGTCAAATATATGAATAAAAGCGAGATGAAAACAGCCTATATAAGCAGAGTATCACATGAGCTGACTGACCGTAAAAATGATAGAAAACAGCATGCATAGTTGGTAAAAGCGTGCGAAACGTTGGCGGAGTTTCATGTATAGTTAACCTAAGTCAGTGGAATGCCAACCCCGCAGTTAAATTTAGAAAACATTAAGTAAAAGTCAAGAAAATGCCAGATATATAAGCAGATTATGGCAACTGCAAACCGTAAATCGAAGACAAACTGCTTGCAAAGTTTTCAAAAACGATTGCAAAGTTTGTAGATTCGTTTGGGAATGTTACATATGATATTATATTGACGGGTTCCATAGTCAAAAGTTCGAAAACGTAAAACAATATTTCGTAAATTGCCGTTAAAGTAGCGTACTATTATTCGCAGCATGTAGAGGTCATAGGTCAATTCAGGAAGTTACTCGTACAAACGCTATCAGGTTTAAAACAGTGTCAAACATGAAATAGTCGCCAACTCGAGTATGTTTCAAATTGCGTAAGCAGTAGTGTGGGTATGTGAAGAGACAAAGTATAAAGTCAAGCTCAATCGGGTATGATTAGTTCTTGCATGGGAGACTGCCTGAGAAAACCAGCTAGGGAAATTTTTTTTGGTTTCATCACATACATATCAAACATATGAGACAACGTTCGTGCATTTTTTTCACTGTAATGTCAATTATTTTTAGTAGAAAAACATGGAAATTTAGGCATGTTTTGAAGTTCATGAACATTTTTCCAATTTCTCTGTTATTTTTGGAGATCAAGTTGGTGATGATGTCGGCACATAGTGGGGTTTGACCTGTTAACGTAGCGTGAAATTTCGTCCAAAGTGAACGCAAAGTTGTGCAAAGTGATTGGAAAGTTTGTAGATACATTTGTATGCTTGACCTAACTTGTTGGCATATAGAAACCCGCAGTTGTAAAGTCAAATAAATGAATAAAAGCGAGATGAAAACAGCCTATATAAGCAGAGTATCACATGAGCTGACTGACCGTAAAAATGATAGAAAACAGCATGCAAAGTTGGTAAAAGCGTGCGAAACGTTGGCGGAGTTTCATGTATATTTAACCTAAGTCATTGGAATGCCAACCCCGCAGTTAAATTTCGAAAACATTTAGTAAAAGTCAAGAAAATGCCAGATATATAAGCAGATTATGGCAACTGCAAACCGAAAATCGAAGACAAACTGCTTGCAAAGTTTTCAAAAACGATTGCAAAGTTTGTAGATTCGTTTGGGAATGTTACATATGATATTATATTGACGGGTTCCATAGTCAAAAGTTCGAAAACGTAAAACAATATTTCGTAAATTGCCGTTAAAGTAGCGTACTATTATTCGCAGCATGTAGAGGTCATAGGTCAATTCAGGAAGTTACTCGTACAAACGCTATCTGGTTTAAAACAGTGTCAAACATGAAATAGTCGCCAACTCGAGTATGTTTCAAATTGCGTAAGCAGTAGTGTTGGTAGGTGAAGAGACAAAGTTTAAACTCAAGCTCAATCGGGCATGGTTAGTTCTTGCATGGGAGACTGCCTGAGAAAACCAGCTAGGGAATTTTTTTTTGGTTTCATCACATACATATCAAACATATTAGACAACGTTCGTCCATCTTTTTTCACTGTAATGTCAATTATTTTTAGTAGAATCACATGGAAATTTAGGCATGTTTTGAAGTTCATGAACATTTTTCCAATTTCTCTGTTATTTTTGGAGATCAAGTTGGTGATGATGTCGGCACATAGTGGGGTTTGACCTGTTAACGTAGCGTGAAATTTCGTCCAAAGTGAACGCAAAGTTGTGCAAAGTGATTGGAAAGTTTGTAGATACATTTGTATGCTTGACCTAACTTGTTGGCATATAGAAACCCGCAGTTGTAAAGTCAAATAAATGAATAAAAGCGAGATGAAAACAGCCTATATAAGCAGAGTATCACATGAGCTGACTGACCGTAAAAATGATAGAAAACAGCATGCAAAGTTGGTAAAAGCGTGCGAAACGTTGGCGGATTTTCATGTATATTTAACCTAAGTCATTGGAATGCCAACCCCGCAGTTAAATTTCGAAAACATTTAGTAAAAGTCAAGAAAATGCCAGATATATAAGCAGATTATGGCAACTGCAAACCGAAAATCGAAGACAAACTGCTTGCAAAGTTTTCAAAAACGATTGCAAAGTTTGTAGATTCGTTTGGGAATGTTACATATGATATTATATTGACGGGTTCCATAGTCAAAAGTTCGAAAACGTAAAACAATATTCCGTGAATTGCCGTTAAAGTAGCGTACTATTATTCGCAGCATGTAGAGGTCATAGGTCAATTCAGGAAGTTACTCGTACAAACGCTATCTGGTTTAAAACAGTGTCAAACATGAAATAGTCGCCAACTCGAGTATGTTTCAAATTGCGTAAGCAGTAGTGTTGGTAGGTGAAGAGACAAAGTTTAAAGTCAAGCTCAATCGGGCATGGTTAGTTCTTGCATGGGAGATTGCCTGAGAAAACCAGCTAGGGAAATTTTTTTTGGTTTCATCACATACATATCAAACATATTAGACAACGTTCGTCCATCTTTTTTCACTGTAATGTCAATTATTTTTAGTAGAATCACATGGAAATTTAGGCATGTTTTGAAGTTCATGAACATTTTTCCAATTTCTCTGTTATTTTTGGAGATCAAGTTGGTGATGATGTCGGCACATAGTGGGGTTTGACCTGTTAACGTAGCGTGAAATTTCGTCCAAAGTGAACGCAAAGTTGTGCAAAGTGATTGGAAAGTTTGTAGATACATTTGTATGCTTGACCTAACTTGTTGGCATATAGAAACCCGCAGTTGTAAAGTCAAATAAATGAATAAAAGCGAGATGAAAACAGCCTATATAAGCAGAGTATCACATGAGCTGACTGACCGTAAAAATGATAGAAAACAGCATGCAAAGTTGGTAAAAGCGTGCGAAACGTTGGCGGATTTTCATGTATATTTAACCTAAGTCATTGGAATGCCAACCCCGCAGTTAAATTTCAAAAACATTAAGTAAAAGTCAAGAAAATGCCAGATATATAAGCAGATCATGGCAACTGCAAACCGTAAATCGGAGACAAACTGCTTGCAAAGATTTCAAAAACGATTGCAAAGTTTGTATATTCGTTTGGAAATGTTACATATGATATTATATTGACGGGTTCCATAGTCAAAAGTTCGAAAACGTAAAACAATATTTCGTAAATTGCCGTTAAAGTAGCGTACTATTATTCGCAGCATGTAGAGGTCATAGGTCAATTCAGGAAGTTACTCGTACAAACGCTATCTGGTTTAAAACAGTGTCAAACATGAAATAGTCGCCAGATCGAGCATATTTCAAATTGCGTAAGCAGTAGTGTTGGTAGGTGACGAGACAAAGTTTAAAGTCAAGCTCAATCGGGCATGGTTAGTTCTTGCATGGGAGACTGCCTGAGAAAACCAGCTAGGGAAATTGTTTTTGGTTTCATCACATACATATCAAACATATGAGACAACGTTCGTGCATCTTTTTTCACTGTAATGTCAATTATTTTTAGTAGAAAAACATGGAAATTTAGGCATGTTTTGAAGTTCATGAACATTTTTCCAATTTCTCTGTTATTTTTGGAGATCAAGTTGGTGATGATGTCGGCACATAGTGGGGTTTGACCTGTTAACGTACCATGAATAGTCGTACAAAGTGAACGCAAAGTTGTGCAAAGTGATTGGAAAGTTTGTAGATATATTTGTATGCTTGACCTAACTTGTTGGCATATAGAAACCCGCAGTTGTAAAGTCAAATAAATGAATAAAAGCGAGATGAAAACAGCCTATATAAGCAGAGTATCACATGAGCTGACTGACCGTAAAAATGATAGAAAACAGCATGCAAAGTTGGTAAAAGCGTGCGAAAGGTTGGCGGAGTTTCATGTATAGTTAACCTAAGCCATTGGAATGCCAACACCGCAGTTAAATTTCGAAAACATTAAGTAAAAGTCAAGAAAATACCAGATATATAAGCAGATTATGGCAACTGCAAACCGTAAATCGAAGACAAACTGCTTGCAAAGTTTTCAAAAACGATTGCAAAGTTTGTAGATTCGTTTGGGAATGTTACATATGATATTATATTGACGGGTTCCATAGTCAAAAGTTCGAAAACGTAAAACAATATTTCGTAAATTGCCGTTAAAGTAGCGTACTATTATTCGCAGCATGTAGAGGTCATAGGTCAATTCAGGAAGTTACTCGTACAAACGCTATCTGCTTTAAAACAGTGTCAAACATGAAATAGTCGCCAACTCGAGTATGTTTCAAATTGCGTAAGCAGTAGTGTGGGTAGGTGACGAGACAAAGTTTAAAGTCAAGCTCAATCGGGCATGGTTAGTTCTTGCATGCGAGACTGCCTGAGAAAACCAGCTAGGGAAATTGTTTTTGGTTTCATCACATACATATTAAACATATGAGACAACGTTCGTGCATCTTTTTTCACTGTAATGTCAATTATTTTTAGTAGAAAAACATGGAAATTTAGGCATGTTTTGAAGTTCATGAACATTTTTCCAATTTCTCTGTTATTTTTGGAGATCAAGTTGGTGATGATGTCGGCACATAGTGGGGTTTGACCTGTTAACGTACCATGAATAGTCGTACAAAGTGAACGCAAATTTGTGCAAAGTGATTGGAAAGTTTGTAGATATATTTGTATGCTTGACCTAACTTGTTGGCATATAGAAACCCGCAGTTGTAAAGTCAAATAAATGAATAAAAGCGAGATGAAAACAGCCTATATAAGCAGAGTATCACATGAGCTGACTGACCGTAAAAATGATAGAAAACAGCATGCAAAGTTGGTAAAAGCGTGCGAAAGGTTGGCGGAGTTTCATGTATAGTTAACCTAAGCCATTGGAATGCCAACCCCGCAGTTAAATTTCGAAAACATTAAGTAAAAGTCAAGAAAATACCAGATATATAAGCAGATTATGGCAACTGCAAACCGTAAATCGAAGACAAACTGCTTGCAAGGTTTTCAAAAACGATTGCATAGTTTGTAGATTCGTTTGGGAATGTTACATATGATATTATATTGACGGGTTCCATAGTCAAAAGTTCGAAAACGTAAAACAATATTTCGTAAATTGCCGTTAAAGTAGCGTACTATTATTCGCAGCATGTAGAGGTCATAGGTCAATTCAGGAAGTTACTCGTACAAACGCTATCTGCTTTAAAACAGTGTCAAACATGAAATAGTTGCCAACTCGAGTATGTTTCAAATTGCGTAAGCAGTAGTGTGGGTAGGTGACGAGACAAAGTTTAAAGTCAAGCTCAAGTAGGCATGGTTAGTTCTTGCATGGGAGACTGCCTGAGAAAACCAGCTAGAGAAATTGTTTTTGGTTTCATCACATACATATCAAACATATGAGACAACGTTCGTGCATCTTTTTTCACTGTAATGTCAATTATTTTTAGTAGAAAAACATGGAAATTTAGGCATGTTTTGAAGTTCATGAACATTTTTCCAATTTCTCTGTTATTTTTGGAGATCAAGTTGGTGATGATGTCGGCACATAGTGGGGTTTGACCTGTTAACGTACCATGAATAGTCGTACAAAGTGAACGCAAAGTTGTGCAAAGTGATTAGAAAGTTTGCAGATATATTTGTATGCTTGATCTAACTTGTTGGCATATAGAAACCCGCAGTTGTAAAGTCAAATAAATGAATAAAAGCGAGATGAAAACAGCCTATATAAGCAGAGTATCACATGAGCTGACTGACCGTAAAAATGATAGAAAACAGTATGCAAAGTTGGTAAAAGCGTGCGAAACGTTGGCGGAGTTTCATGTATAGTTAACCTAAGCCATTGGAATGCCAACCCCGCAGTTAAATTTCGAAAACATTAAGTAAAAGTCAAGAAAATGCCAGATATATAAGCAGATTATGGCAACTGCAAACCGTAAATCGGAGACAAACTGCTTGCAAAGATTTCAAAAACGATTGCAAAGTTTGTATATTCGTTTGGGAATGTTACATATGATATTATATTGACGGGTTCCATAGTCAAAAGTTCGAAAACGTAAAACAATATTTCGTAAATTGCCGTTAAATTAGCGTACTATTATTCGCAGCATGTAGAGGTCATAGGTCAATTCAGGAAGTTACTCGTACAAACGCTATCTGGTTTAAAACAGTGTCAAACATGAAATAGTCGCCAGATCGAGCATATTTCAAATTGCGTAAGCAGTAGTGTTGGTAGGTGACGAGACAAAGTTTAAAGTCAAGCTCAATCGGGCATGGTTAGTTTTTGCATGGGAGACTGCCTGAGAAAACCAGCTAGGGAAATTGATTTTGGTTTCATCACATACATATCAAACATATGAGACAACGTTCGTGCATCTTTTTTCACTGTAATGTCAATTATTTTTAGTAGAAAAACATGGAAATTTAGGCATGTTTTGAAGTTCATGAACATTTTTCCAATTTCTCTGTTATTTTTGGAGATCAAGTTGGTGATGATGTCGGCACATAGTGGGGTTTGACCTGTTAACGTACCATGAATAGTCGTACAAAGTGAACGCAAATTTGTGCAAAGTGATTGGAAAGTTTGTAGATATATTTGTATGCTTGACCTAACTTGTTGGCATATAGAAACCCGCAGTTGTAAAGTCAAATAAATGAATAAAAGCGAGATGAAAACAGCCTATATAAGCAGAGTATCACATGAGCTGACTGACCGTAAAAATGATAGAAAACAGCATGCAAAGTTGGTAAAAGCGTGCGAAAGGTTGGCGGAGTTTCATGTATAGTTAACCTAAGCCATTGGAATGCCAACCCCGCAGTTAAATTTCGAAAACATTAAGTAAAAGTCAAGAAAATACCAGATATATAAGCAGATTATGGCAACTGCAAACCGTAAATCGAAGACAAACTGCTTGCAAAGTTTTCAAAAACGATTGCAAAGTTTGTAGATTCGTTTGGGAATGTTACATATGATATTATATTGACGGGTTCCATAGTCAAAAGTTCGAAAACGTAAAACAATATTTCGTAAATTGCCGTTAAAGTAGCGTACTATTATTCGCAGCATGTAGAGGTCATAGGTCAATTCAGGAAGTTACTCGTACAAACGCTATCTGCTTTAAAACAGTGTCAAACACGAAATAGTTGCCAGATCGAGCATATTTCAAATTGCGTAAGCAGTAGTGTTGGTAGGTGACGAGACAAAGTTTAAAGTCAAGCTCAATCGGGCATGGTTAGTTCTTGCATGGGAGACTGCCTGAGAAAACCAGCTAGGGAAATTGTTTTTGGTTTCATCACATACATATCAAACATATGAGACAACGTTCGTGCATCTTTTTTCACTGTAATGTCAATTATTTTTAGTAGAAAAACATGGAAATTTAGGCATGTTTTGAAGTTCATGAACATTTTTCCAATTTCTCTGTTATTTTTGGAGATCAAGTTGGTGATGATGTCGGCACATAGTGGGGTTTGACCTGTTAACGTACCATGAATAGTCGTACAAAGTGAACGCAAAGTTGTGCAAAGTGATTGGAAAGTTTGTAGATATATTTGTATGCTTGATCTAACTTGTTGGCATATAGAAACCCGCAGTTGTAAAGTCAAATAAATGAATAAAAGCGAGATGAAAACAGCCTATATAAGCAGAGTATCACATGAGCTGACTGACCGTAAAAATGATAGAAAACAGCATGCAAAGTTGGTAAAAGCGTGCGAAACGTTGGCGGAGTTTCATGTATAGTTAACCTAAGTCATTGGAATGCCAACCCCGCAGTTAAATTTCGAAAACATTAAGTAAAAGTCAAGAAAATGCCAGATATATAAGCAGATTATGGCAACTGCAAACCGTAAATCGAAGACAAACTCCTTGCAAAGTTTTCAAAAACGATTGCAAAGTTTGTAGATTCGTTTGGGAATGTTACATATGATATTATATTGACGGGTTCCATAGTCAAAAGTTCGAAAACGTAAAACAATATTTCGTAAATTGCCGTTAAAGTAGCGTACTAGTATTCGCAGCATGTAGAGGTCATAGGCCAATTCAGGAAGTTACTCGTACAAACGCTATCTGGTTTAAAACAGTGTCAAACATGAAATAGTCGCCAACTCAAGTATGTTTCAAATTGCGTAAGCAGTAGTGTGGGTAGGTGAAGAGCCAAAATTTAAAGTCAAGCTCAATCGGGTATGATTAGTTCTTGCATGGGACACTGCCTGAGAAAACCAGCTAGGGAATTTTTTTTTGGTTTCATCACATACATATCAAACATATGAGACAACGTTCGTGCATTTTTTTTTCACTGTAATGTCAATTATTTTTAGTAGAAAAACATGGAAATTTAGGCATGTTTTGAAGTTCATGAACATTTTTCCAATTTCTCTGTTATTTTTGGAGATCAAGTTGGTGTTGATGTCGGCACATAGTGGGGTTTGACCTGTTAACGTACCATGAATAGACGTACAAAGTGAACGCAAAGTTGTGCAAAGTGATAGGAAAGTTTGTAGATATATTTGTATGCTTGACCTAACTTGTTGGCATATAGAAACCCGCAGTTGTAAAGTCAAATAAATGAATAAAAGCGAGACGAAAACAGCCTATACAAGCATAGTATCGCATGAGCTGACTGACCGTAAAAATGATAGAAAACAGCATGCAAAGTTGGTAAAAGCGTGCGAAACGTTGGCGGAATGTCATGTATATTTAACCTAAGTCATTGGAATGCCAACCCCGCAGTTAAATTTCGAAAACATTAAGTAAAAGTCAAGAAAATGCCAGATATATTAGCAGATTATGGCAACTGCAAACCGTAAATCGAAGACAAACTGCTTGCAAAGTTTTCAAAAACGATTGCAAAGTTTGTAGATTCGTTTGGGAATGATACATATGATATTATATTGACGGGTCCCATAGTCAAAAGTTCGAAAACGTAAAACAATATTTCGTAAATTGCCGTTAAAGTAGCGTACTATTATTCGCAGCATGTAGAGGTCATAGGTCAATTCAAGAAGTTACTCGTACAAACGCTATCAGGTTTAAAACAGTGTCAAACATAAAATAGTCGCCAGATCGAGCATATTTCAAATTGCGTAAGCAGTAGTGTTGGTAGGTGACGAGACAAAGTTTAAAGTCAAGCTCAATCGGGCATGGTTAGTTCTTGCATGGGAGACTGCCTGAGAAAACCAGCTAGGGAAATTGTTTTTGGTTTCATCACATACATATCAAACATATGAGACAACGTTCGTGCATCTTTTTTCACTGTAATGTCAATTATTTTTAGTAGAAAAACATGGAAATTTAGGCATGTTTTGAAGTTCATGAACATTTTTCCAATTTCTCTGTTATTTTTGGAGATCAAGTTGGTGATGATGTCGGCACATAGTGGGGTTTGACCTGTTAACGTACCATGAATAGTCGTACAAAGTGAACGCAAAGTTGTGCAAAGTGATTGGAAAGTTTGTAGATATATTTGTATGCTTGATCTAACTTGTTGGCATATAGAAACCCGCAGTTGTAAAGTCAAATAAATGAATAAAAGCGAGATGAAAACAGCCTATATAAGCAGAGTATCACATGAGCTGACTGACCGTAAAAATGATAGAAAACAGCATGCAAAGTTGGTAAAAGCGTGCGAAACGTTGGCGGAGTTTCATGTATAGTTAACCTAAGTCATTGGAATGCCAACCCCGCAGTTAAATTTCGAAAACATTAAGTAAAAGTCAAGAAAATGCCAGATATATAAGCAGATTATGGCAACTGCAAACCGTAAATCGAAGACAAACTCCTTGCAAAGTTTTCAAAAACGATTGCAAAGTTTGTAGATTCGTTTGGGAATGTTACATATGATATTATATTGACGGGTTCCATAGTCAAAAGTTCGAAAACGTAAAACAATATTTCGTAAATTGCCGTTAAAGTAGCGTACTAGTATTCGCAGCATGTAGAGGTCATAGGCCAATTCAGGAAGTTACTCGTACAAACGCTATCTGGTTTAAAACAGTGTCAAACATGAAATAGTCGCCAACTCAAGTATGTTTCAAATTGCGTAAGCAGTAGTGTGGGTAGGTGAAGAGCCAAAATTTAAAGTCAAGCTCAATCGGGTATGATTAGTTCTTGCATGGGACACTGCCTGAGAAAACCAGCTAGGGAATTTTTTTTTGGTTTCATCACATACATATCAAACATATGAGACAACGTTCGTGCATTTTTTTTTCACTGTAATGTCAATTATTTTTAGTAGAAAAACATGGAAATTTAGGCATGTTTTGAAGTTCATGAACATTTTTCCAATTTCTCTGTTATTTTTGGAGATCAAGTTGGTGTTGATGTCGGCACATAGTGGGGTTTGACCTGTTAACGTACCATGAATAGACGTACAAAGTGAACGCAAAGTTGTGCAAAGTGATAGGAAAGTTTGTAGATATATTTGTATGCTTGACCTAACTTGTTGGCATATAGAAACCCGCAGTTGTAAAGTCAAATAAATGAATAAAAGCGAGACGAAAACAGCCTATACAAGCATAGTATCGCATGAGCTGACTGACCGTAAAAATGATAGAAAACAGCATGCAAAGTTGGTAAAAGCGTGCGAAACGTTGGCGGAATGTCATGTATATTTAACCTAAGTCATTGGAATGCCAACCCCGCAGTTAAATTTCGAAAACATTAAGTAAAAGTCAAGAAAATGCCAGATATATTAGCAGATTATGGCAACTGCAAACCGTAAATCGAAGACAAACTGCTTGCAAAGTTTTCAAAAACGATTGCAAAGTTTGTAGATTCGTTTGGGAATGATACATATGATATTATATTGACGGGTCCCATAGTCAAAAGTTCGAAAACGTAAAACAATATTTCGTAAATTGCCGTTAAAGTAGCGTACTATTATTCGCAGCATGTAGAGGTCATAGGTCAATTCAAGAAGTTACTCGTACAAACGCTATCAGGTTTAAAACAGTGTCAAACATAAAATAGTCGCCAGATCGAGCATATTTCAAATTGCGTAAGCAGTAGTGTTGGCAGGTGAAGAGACAAAGTTTAAAGTCAAGCTCAATCGGGCATGGTTAGTTCTTGCATGGGAGACTGCCTGAGAAAACCAGCTAGGGAATTTTTTTTGGTTTCATCACATACATATCAAACATACGAGACAACGTTCGTGCATCATTTTTTCACTGTAATGTCAATTATTTTTAGTAGAAAAACATGGAAATTTAGGCATGTTTTCAAGTTCATGAACTTTTTCCAATTTCTGTATTATTTTTGGAGATCAAGTTGGTGATGATGTCGGCACATAGTGGGGTTTGACCTGTTAACGTAGCGTGAAAAGTCGTACAAAGTGAACGTAATGTTGTGCAAAGTGATTGGTTAGTTTGCAGATATATTTGTATGCTTGACCTAACTTGTTGGCATATAGAAACCCGCAGTTGTAAAGTCAAATAAATGAATAAAAGCGAGATGAAAACAGCCTATATAAGCAGAGTATCACATGAGCTGACTGACCGTAAAAATGATAGAAAACAGCATGCAAAGTTGGTAAAGGCGTGCGAAACGTTGGCGGAATGTCATTGGAATGCCAACGCCGCAGTTAAATTTCGAAAACATTAAGTAAAAGTCAAGAAAATGCCAGATATATAAGCAGATTATGGCAACTGCAAACCGAAAATCGAAGACAAACTGCTTGCAAAGTTTTGAAAAACGATTGCAAAGTTTGTAGATTCGTTTAGGAATGTTACATATGATATTATATTGACGGGTTCCATAGTCAAAAGTTCGAAAACGTAAAACAATATTTCGTAAATTGCCGTCAAAGTAGCGTACTATTATTCGCAGCATGTAGAGGTCATAGGTCAATTCAAGAAGTTACTCGTACAAACGCTATCAGGTTTAAAACAGTGTCAAACATAAAATAGTCGCCAGATCGAGCATATTTCAAATTGCGTAAGCAGTAGTGTTGGCAGGTGAAGAGACAAAGTTTAAAGTCAAGCTCAAACGGGCATGGTTAGTTCTTGCATGGGAGACTGCCTGAGAAAACCAGCTAGGGAATTTTTTTTTGGTTTCATCACATACATATCAAACATACGAGACAACGTTCGTGCATCATTTTTTCACTGTAATGTCAATTATTTTTAGTAGAAAAACATGGAAATTTAGGCATGTTTTCAAGTTCATGAACTTTTTCCAATTTCTGTATTATTTTTGGAGATCAAGTTGGTGATGATGTCGGCACATAGTGGGGTTTGACCTGTTAACGTACCATGAATAGACGTACACAGTGAACGCAAAGTTGTGCAAAGTGATAGGAAAGTTTGTAGATATATTTGTATGCTTGACCTAACTTGTTGGCATATAGAAACCCGCAGTTGTAAAGTCAAATAAATGAATAAAAGCGAGACGAAAACAGCCTATATAAGCATAGTATCACATGAGCTGACTGACCGTAAAAATGATAGAAAACAGCATGCAAAGTTGGTAAAAGCGTGCGAAACGTTGGCGGAATGTCATGTATATTTAACCTAAGTCATTGGAAAGCCAACCCCGCAGTTAAATTTCGAAAACATTAATTAAAAGTCAAGAAAATGACAGATATATTAACAGATTATGGCAACTGCAAACCGTAAATCGAAGACAAACTGCTTGCAAAGTTTTCAAAAACGATTGCAAAGTTTGTAGATTCGTTTGGGACTGATACATATGATATTATATTGACGGGTTCCATAGTCAAAAGTTCGAAAACGTAAAACAATATTTCGTAAATTGCCGTTAAAGTAGCGTACTATTATTCGCAGCATGTAGAGGTCATAGGTCAATTCAAGAAGTTACTCGTACAAACGCTATCAGGTTTAAAACAGTGTCAAACATAAAATAGTCGCCAGATCGAGGATATTTCAAATTGCGTAAGCAGTAGTGTTGGCAGGTGAAGAGACAAAGTTTAAAGTCAAGCTCAATCGGGCATGGTTAGTTCTTGCATGGGAGACTGCCTGAGAAAACCAGCTAGGGAATTTTTTTTGGTTTCATCACATACATATCAAACATACGAGACAACGTTCGTGCATCATTTTTTCACTGTAATGTCAATTATTTTTAGTAGAAAAACATGGA
Source organism: Saccoglossus kowalevskii (assembly GCF_978046115.1). Taxonomy (NCBI): domain Eukaryota; kingdom Metazoa; phylum Hemichordata; class Enteropneusta; family Harrimaniidae; genus Saccoglossus; species Saccoglossus kowalevskii. The sequence goes on along the minus strand of NC_140655.1, from coordinate 8,632,417 downwards.
AATTTAGGCATGTTTTCAAGTTCATGAACTTTTTCCAATTTCTGTATTATTTTTGGAGATCAAGTTGGTGATGATGTCGGCACATAGTGGGGTTTGACCTGTTAACGTACCATGAATAGACGTACAAAGTGAACGCAAAGTTGTGCAAAGTGATAGGAAAGTTTGTAGATATATTTGTATGCTTGACCTAACTTGTTGGCATATAGAATCCCGCAGTTGTAAAGTCAAATAAATGAATAAAAGCGAGACGAAAACAGCCTATATAAGCATAGTATCACATGAGCTGACTGACCGTAAAAATGATAGAAAACAGCATGCAAAGTTGATAAAAGCGTGCGAAACGTTGGCGGAATGTCATGTATATTTAACCTAAGTCATTGGAATGCCAACCCCGCAGTTAAATTTCGAAAACATTAAGTAAAAGTCAAGAAAATGCCAGATATATTAGCAGATTATGGCAACTGCAAACCGTAAATCGAAGACAAACTGCTTGCAAAGTTTTCAAAAACGATTGCAAAGTTTGTAGATTCGTTTGGGAATGATACATATGATATTATATTGACGGGTTCCATAGTCAAAAGTTCGAAAACGTAAAACAATATTTCGTAAATTGCCGTTAAAGTAGCGTACTATTATTCGCAGCATGTAGAGGTCATAGGTCAATTCAAGAAGTTACTCGTACAAACGCTATCAGGTTTAAAACAGTGTCAAACATAAAATAGTCGCCAGATCGAGCATATTTCAAATTGCGTAAGCAGTAGTGTTGGCAGGTGAAGAGACAAAGTTTAAAGTCAAGCTCAATCGGGCATAGTTAGTTCTTGCATGGGAGACTGCCTGAGAAAACCAGCTAGGGAATTTTTTTTGGTTTCATCACATATATATCAAACATATGAGACAACGTTCGTGCATCATTTTTTCACTGTAATGTCAATTATTTTTAGTAGAAAAACATGGAAATTTAGGCATGTTTTCAAGTTCATGAACTTTTTCCAATTTCTGTATTATTTTTGGAGATCAAGTTGGTGATGATGTCGGCACATAGTGGGGTTTGACATGTTAACGTAGCGTGAAAAGTCGTACAAAGTGAACGTAATGTTGTGCAAAGTGATTGGTTAGTTTGCAGATATATTTGTATGCTTGACCTAACTTGTTGGCATATAGAAACCCGCAGTTGTAAAGTCAAATAAATGAATAAAAGCGAGATGAAAACAGCCTATATAAGCAGAGTATCACATGAGCTGACTGACCGTAAAAATGATAGAAAACAGCATGCAAAGTTGGTAAAAGCGTGCGAAACGTTGGCGGAGTTACATGTATATTTAACCTAAGTCATTGGAATGCCAACCCCGCAGTTAAATTTCGAAAACATTAAGTAAAAGTCAAGAAAATGCCAGATATATAAGCAGATTATGGCAACTGCAAACCGAAAATCGAAGACAAACTGCTTGCAAAGTTTTGAAAAACGATTGCAAAGTTTGTAGATTCGTTTAGGAATGTTACATATGATATTATATTGACGGGTTCCATAGTCAAAAGTTCGAAAACGTAAAACAATATTTCGTAAATTGCCGTCAAAGTAGCGTACTATTATTCGCAGCATGTAAAGGTCATAGGTCCATTCAAGAAGTTACTCGTACAAACGCTATCTGGTTTAAAACAGTGTCAAACATGAAATAGTCGCCAGATCGAGCATATTTCACATTGCGTAAGCAGTAGTGTTGGTAGGTGACGAGACAAAGTTTAAAGTCAAGCTCAATCGGGCATGGTTAGTTCTTGCATGGGAGACTGCCTGAGAAAACCAGCTAGGGAAATTGTTTTTGGTTTCATCACATACATATCAAACATATTAGACAACGTTCGTGCATCTTTTTTCACTGTATTGTCAATTATTTTTAGTAGAAAAACATGGAAATTTAGGCATGTTTTCAAGTTCATGAACATTTTTCCAATTTCTCTGTTATTTTTGGAGATCAAGTTGGTGATGATGTCGGCACATAGTGGGGTTTGACCTGTTAACGTAGCGTGAATTTTCGTCCAAAGTGAACGCAAAGTTGTGCAAAGTGATTGGAAAGTTTGTAGATACATTTGTATGCTTGACCTAACTTGTTGGCATATAGAAACCCGCAGTTGTAAAGTCAAATAAATGAATAAAAGCGAGATGAAAACAGCCTATATAAGCAGAGTATCACATGAGCTGACTGACCGTAAAAATGATAGAAAACAGCATGCAAAGTTGGTAAAAGCGTGCGAAACGTTGGCGGAGTTTCATGTATATTTAACCTAAGTCATTGGAATGCCAACCTCGCAGTTAAATTTCGAAAACATTAAGTAAAAGTCAAGAAAATGCCAGATATATAAGCAGATTATGGCAACTGCAAACCGTAAATCGGAGACAAACTGCTTGCAAAGATTTCAAAAACGATTGCAAAGTTTGTATATTCGTTTGGGAATGTTACATATGATATTATATTGACGGGTTCCATAGTCAAAAGTTCGAAAACGTAAAACAATATTTCGTAAATTGCCGTTAAAGTAGCGTACTATTATTCGCAGCATGTAGAGGTCATAGGTCAATTCAGGAAGTTACTCGTACAAACGCTATCAGGTTTTAAACAGTGTCAAACATGAAATAGTCGCCAACTCGAGTATGTTTCAAATTGCGTAAGCAGTAGTGTGGGTAGGTGAAGAGACAAAGTATAAAGTCAAGCTCAATCGGGTATGATTAGTTCTTGCATGGGAGACTGCCTGAGAAAACCAGCTAGGGAAATTATTTTTGGTTTCATCACATACATATCAAACATATGAGACAACGTTCGTGCATCTTTTTTCACTGTAATGTCAATTATTTTTAGTAGAAAAACATGGAAATTTAGGCATGTTTTGAAGTTCATGAACATTTTTCCAATTTCTCTGTTATTTTTGGAGATCAAGTTGGTGATGATGTCGGCACATAGTGGGGTTTGACCTGTTAACGTAGCGTGAAAAGTCGTACAAAGTGAACGCAAAGTTGTGCAAAGTGATTGGAAAGTTTGTAGATATATTTGTATGCTTGACCTACCTTGTTGGCATATAGAAACCCGCAGTTGTAAAGTCAAATAAATGAATAAAAGCGAGATGAAAACAGCCTATATAAGCAGAGTATCACATGAGCTGACTGACCGTAAAAATGATAGAAAACAGCATACAAAGTTGGTAAAAGCGTGCGAAACGTTGGCGGAGTTTCATGTATATTTAACCTAAGTCATTGGAATGCCAACCCCGCAGTTAAATTTCGAAAACATTAAGTAAAAGTCAAGAAAATGCCAGATATATAAGCAGATTATGGCAACTGCAAACCGTAAATCGGAGACAAACTGCTTGCAAAGATTTCAAAAACGATTGCAATGTTTGTATATTCGTTTGGGAATGTTACATATGATATTATATTGACGGGTTCCATAGTCAAAAGTTCGAAAACGTAAAACAATATTTCGTAAATTGCCGTTAAAGTAGCGTACTATTATTCGCAGCATGTAGAGGTCATAGGTCAATTCAGGAAGTTACTCGTACAAACGCTATCTGGTTTAAAACAGTGTCAAACATGAAATAGTCGCCAACTCGAGTATGTTTCAAATTGCGTAAGCAGTAGTGTTGGTAGGTGAAGAGACAAAGTTTAAAGTCAAGCTCAATCGGGCATGGTTAGTTCTTGCATGGGAGACTGCCTGAGAAAACCAGCTAGGGAAATTTTTTTTGGTTTCATCACATACATATCAAACATATTAGACAACGTTCGTGCATCTTTTTTCACTGTAATGTCAATTATTTTTAGTAGAAATACATGGAAATTTAGGCATGTTTTCAAGTTCATGAACATTTTTCCAATTTCTCTGTTATTTTTGGAGATCAAGTTGGTGATGATGTCGGCACATAGTTGGGTTTGACCTGTTAACGTAGCGTGAAATTTCGTCCAAAGTGAACGCAAAGTTGTGCAAAGTGATTGGAAAGTTTGTAGATACATTTGTATGCTTGACCTAACTTGTTGGCATATAGAAACCCGCAGTTGTAAAGTCAAATAAATGAATAAAAGCGAGATGAAAACAGCCTATATAAGCAGAGTATCACATGAGCTGACTGACCGTAAAAATGATAGAAAACAGCATGCAAAGTTGGTAAAAGCGTGCGAAACGTTGGCGGAGTTTCATGTATATTTAACCTAAGCCATTGGAATGCCAACCCCGCAGTTAAATTTCGAAAATATTAAGTAAAAGTCAAGAGAATACCAGATTTATAAGCAGATTATGGCAACTGCAAACCGTAAATCGGAGACAAACTGCTTGCAAAGATTTCAAAAACGATTGCAAAGTTTGTATATTCGTTTGGGAATGTTACATATGATATTATATTGACGGGTTCCATAGTCAAAAGTTCGAAAACGTAAAACAATATTTCGTAAATTGCCGTTAAAGTAGCGTACTATTATTCGCAGCATGTAGAGGTCATAGGTCAATTCAGGAAGTTACTCGTACAAACGCTATCTGGTTTAAAACAGTGTCAAACATGAAATAGTCGCCAACTCGAGTATGTTTCAAATTGCGTAAGCAGTAGTGTTGGTAGGTGAAGAGACAAAGTTTAAAGTCAAGCTCAATCGGGCATGGTTAGTTCTTGCATGGGAGACTGCCTGAGAAAACCAGCTAGGGAAATTTTTTTTGGTTTCATCACATACATATCAAACATATTAGACAACGTTCGTGCATCTTTTTTCACTGTAATGTCAATTATTTTTAGTAGAAATACATGGAAATTTAGGCATGTTTTCAAGTTCATGAACATTTTTCCAATTTCTCTGTTATTTTTGGAGATCAAGTTGGTGATGATGTCGGCACATAGTTGGGTTTGACCTGTTAACGTAGCGTGAAATTTCGTCCAAAGTGAACGCAAAGTTGTGCAAAGTGATTGGAAAGTTTGTAGATACATTTGTATGCTTGACCTAACTTGTTGGCATATAGAAACCCGCAGTTGTAAAGTCAAATAAATGAATAAAAGCGAGATGAAAACAGCCTATATAAGCAGAGTATCACATGAGCTGACTGACCGTAAAAATGATAGAAAACAGCATGCAAAGTTGGTAAAAGCGTGCGAAACGTTGGCGGAGTTTCATGTATATTTAACCTAAGCCATTGGAATGCCAACCCCGCAGTTAAATTTCGAAAATATTAAGTAAAAGTCAAGAGAATACCAGATTTATAAGCAGATTATGGCAACTGCAAACCGTAAATCGGAGACAAACTGCTTGCAAAGATTTCAAAAACGATTGCAAAGTTTGTATATTCGTTTGGGAATGTTACATATGATATTATATTGACGGGTTCCATAGTCAAAAGTTCGAAAACGTAAAACAATATTTCGTAAATTGCCGTTAAAGTAGCGTACTATTATTCGCAGCATGTAGAGGTCATAGGTCAATTCAGGAAGTTACTCGTACAAACGCTATCTGGTTTAAAACAGTGTCAAACATGAAATAGTCGCCAGATCGTGCATATTTCAAATTGCGTAAGCAGTAGTGTTGGTAGGTGAAGACACAAAGTTTAAAGTCAAGCTCATTCGGGCATGGTTAGTTCTTGCATGGGAGACTGCCTGAGAAAACCAGCTAGGGAAATTGTTTTTCGTTTCATCACATACATATCAAACATATGAGACAACGTTCGTGCATCTTTTTTCACTGTAATGTCAATTAGTTTTAGTAGAAAAACATGGAAATTTAGGCATGTTTTGAAGTTCATGAACATTTTTCCAATTTCTCTGTTATTTTTGGAGATCAAGTTGGTGATGATGTCGGCACATAGTGGGGTTTGACCTGTTAACGTACCATGAATAGTCGTACAAAGTGAACGCAAAGTTGTGCAAAGTGATTGGAAAGTTTGTAGATATATTTGTATGCTTGACATAACTTGTTGGCATATAGAAACCCGCAGTTGTAAAGTCAAATAAATGAATAAAAGCGAGATGAAAACAGCCTATATAAGCAGAGTATCACATGAGCTGACTGACCGTAAAAATGATAGAAAACAGCATGCAAAGTTGGTAAAAGCGTGCGAAACGTTGGCGGAGTTTCATGTATAGTTAACCTAAGTCATTGGAATGCCAACCCCGCAGTTAAATTTCGAAAACATTAAGTAAAAGTCAAGAAAATGCCAGATATATAAGCAGATTATGGCAACTGCAAACCGTAAATCGGAGACAAACTGCTTGCAAAGATTTCAAAAACGATTGCAATGTTTGTATATTCGTTTGGGAATGTTACATATGATATTATATTGACGGGTTCCATAGTCAAAAGTTCGAAAACGTAAAACAATATTTCGTAAATTGCCGTTAAAGTAGCGTACTATTATTCGCAGCATGTAGAGGTCATAGGTCAATTCAGGAAGTTACTCGTACAAACGCTATCTGGTTTAAAACAGTGTCAAACATGAAATAGTCGCCAGATCGTGCATATTTCAAATTGCGTAAGCAGTAGTGTTGGTAGGTGAAGACACAAAGTTTAAAGTCAAGCTCATTCGGGCATGGTTAGTTCTTGCATGGGAGACTGCCTGAGAAAACCAGCTAGGGAAATTGTTTTTCGTTTCATCACATACATATCAAACATATGAGACAACGTTCGTGCATCTTTTTTCACTGTAATGTCAATTAGTTTTAGTAGAAAAACATGGAAATTTAGGCATGTTTTGAAGTTCATGAACATTTTTCCAATTTCTCTGTTATTTTTGGAGATCAAGTTGGTGATGATGTCGGCACATAGTGGGGTTTGACCTGTTAACGTACCATGAATAGTCGTACAAAGTGAACGCAAAGTTGTGCAAAGTGATTGGAAAGTTTGTAGATATATTTGTATGCTTGACATAACTTGTTGGCATATAGAAACCCGCAGTTGTAAAGTCAAATAAATGAATAAAAGCGAGATGAAAACAGCCTATATAAGCAGAGTATCACATGAGCTGACTGACCGTAAAAATGATAGAAAACAGCATGCAAAGTTGGTAAAAGCGTGCGAAACGTTGGCGGAGTTTCATGTATAGTTAACCTAAGTCATTGGAATGCCAACCCCGCAGTTAAATTTCGAAAACATTAAGTAAAAGTCAAGAAAATGCCAGATATATAAGCAGATTATGGCAACTGCAAACCGTAAATCGGAGACAAACTGCTTGCAAAGATTTCAAAAACGATTGCAATGTTTGTATATTCGTTTGGGAATGTTACATATGATATTATATTGACGGGTTCCATAGTCAAAAGTTCGAAAACGTAAAACAATATTTCGTAAATTGCCGTTAAAGTAGCGTACTATTATTCGCAGCATGTAGAGGTCATAGGTCAATTCAGGAAGTTACTCGTACAAACGCTATCTGGTTTAAAACAGTGTCAAACATGAAATAGTCGCCAACTCGAGTATGTTTCAAATTGCGTAAGCAGTAGTGTTGGTAGGTGAAGAGACAAAGTTTAAAGTCAAGCTCAATCGGGCATGGTTAGTTCTTGCATGGGAGACTGCCTGAGAAAACCAGCTAGGGAAATTTTTTTTGGTTTCATCACATACATATCAAACATATTAGACAACGTTCGTGCATCTTTTTTCACTGTAATGTCAATTATTTTTAGTAGAAATACATGGAAATTTAGGCATGTTTTCAAGTTCATGAACATTTTTCCAATTTCTCTGTTATTTTTGGAGATCAAGTTGGTGATGATGTCGGCACATAGTTGGGTTTGACCTGTTAACGTAGCGTGAAATTTCGTCCAAAGTGAACGCAAAGTTGTGCAAAGTGATTGGAAAGTTTGTAGATACATTTGTATGCTTGACCTAACTTGTTGGCATATAGAAACCCGCAGTTGTAAAGTCAAATAAATGAATAAAAGCGAGATGAAAACAGCCTATATAAGCAGAGTATCACATGAGCTGACTGACCGTAAAAATGATAGAAAACAGCATGCAAAGTTGGTAAAAGCGTGCGAAACGTTGGCGGAGTTTCATGTATATTTAACCTAAGCCATTGGAATGCCAACCCCGCAGTTAAATTTCGAAAATATTAAGTAAAAGTCAAGAGAATACCAGATTTATAAGCAGATTATGGCAACTGCAAACCGTAAATCGGAGACAAACTGCTTGCAAAGATTTCAAAAACGATTGCAAAGTTTGTATATTCGTTTGGGAATGTTACATATGATATTATATTGACGGGTTCCATAGTCAAAAGTTCGAAAACGTAAAACAATATTTCGTAAATTGCCGTTAAAGTAGCGTACTATTATTCGCAGCATGTAGAGGTCATAGGTCAATTCAGGAAGTTACTCGTACAAACGCTATCTGGTTTAAAACAGTGTCAAACATGAAATAGTCGCCAGATCGTGCATATTTCAAATTGCGTAAGCAGTAGTGTTGGTAGGTGAAGACACAAAGTTTAAAGTCAAGCTCATTCGGGCATGGTTAGTTCTTGCATGGGAGACTGCCTGAGAAAACCAGCTAGGGAAATTGTTTTTCGTTTCATCACATACATATCAAACATATGAGACAACGTTCGTGCATCTTTTTTCACTGTAATGTCAATTAGTTTTAGTAGAAAAACATGGAAATTTAGGCATGTTTTGAAGTTCATGAACATTTTTCCAATTTCTCTGTTATTTTTGGAGATCAAGTTGGTGATGATGTCGGCACATAGTGGGGTTTGACCTGTTAACGTACCATGAATAGTCGTACAAAGTGAACGCAAAGTTGTGCAAAGTGATTGGAAAGTTTGTAGATATATTTGTATGCTTGACATAACTTGTTGGCATATAGAAACCCGCAGTTGTAAAGTCAAATAAATGAATAAAAGCGAGATGAAAACAGCCTATATAAGCAGAGTATCACATGAGCTGACTGACCGTAAAAATGATAGAAAACAGCATGCAAAGTTGGTAAAAGCGTGCGAAACGTTGGCGGAGTTTCATGTATAGTTAACCTAAGTCATTGGAATGCCAACCCCGCAGTTAAATTTCGAAAACATTAAGTAAAAGTCAAGAAAATGCCAGATATATAAGCAGATTATGGCAACTGCAAACCGTAAATCGGAGACAAACTGCTTGCAAAGATTTCAAAAACGATTGCAATGTTTGTATATTCGTTTGGGAATGTTACATATGATATTATATTGACGGGTTCCATAGTCAAAAGTTCGAAAACGTAAAACAATATTTCGTAAATTGCCGTTAAAGTAGCGTACTATTATTCGCAGCATGTAGAGGTCATAGGTCAATTCAGGAAGTTACTCGTACAAACGCTATCTGGTTTAAAACAGTGTCAAACATGAAATAGTCGCCAACTCGAGTATGTTTCAAATTGCGTAAGCAGTAGTGTTGGTAGGTGAAGAGACAAAGTTTAAAGTCAAGCTCAATCGGGCATGGTTAGTTCTTGCATGGGAGACTGCCTGAGAAAACCAGCTAGGGAAATTTTTTTTGGTTTCATCACATACATATCAAACATATTAGACAACGTTCGTGCATCTTTTTTCACTGTAATGTCAATTATTTTTAGTAGAAATACATGGAAATTTAGGCATGTTTTCAAGTTCATGAACATTTTTCCAATTTCTCTGTTATTTTTGGAGATCAAGTTGGTGATGATGTCGGCACATAGTGGGGTTTGACCTGTTAACGTAGCGTGAAATTTCGTCCAAAGTGAACGCAAAGTTGTGCAAAGTGATTGGAAAGTTTGTAGATACATTTGTATGCTTGACCTAACTTGTTGGCATATAGAAACCCGCAGTTGTAAAGTCAAATAAATGAATAAAAGCGAGATGAAAACAGCCTATATAAGCAGAGTATCACATGAGCTGACTGACCGTAAAAATGATAGAAAACAGCATGCAAAGTTGGTAAAAGCGTGCGAAACGTTGGCGGAGTTTCATGTATATTTAACCTAAGTCATTGGAATGCCAACCCCGCAGTTAAATTTCGAAAACATTAAGTAAAAGTCAAGAGAATACCAGATATATAAGCAGATTATGGCAACTGCAAACCGTAAATCGGAGACAAACTGCTTGCAAAGATTTCAAAAACGATTGCAAAGTTTGTATATTCGTTTGGGAATGTTACATATGATATTATATTGACGGGTTCCATAGTCAAAAGTTCGAAAACGTAAAACAATATTTCGTAAATTGCCGTTAAAGTAGCGTACTATTATTCGCAGCATGTAGAGGTCATAGGTCAATTCAGGAAGTTACTCGTACAAACGCTATCTGGTTTAAAACAGTGTCAAACATGAAATAGTCGCCAGATCGTGCATATTTCAAATTGCGTAAGCAGTAGTGTTGGTAGGTGACGACACAAAGTTTAAAGTCAAGCTCATTCGGGCATGGTTAGTTCTTGCATGGGAGACTGCCTGAGAAATCCAGCTAGGGAAATTGTTTTTGGTTTCATCACATACATATCAAACATATGAGACAACGTTCGTGCATCTTTTTTCACTTTAATGTCAATTAGTTTTAGTAGAAAAACATGGAAATTTAGGCATGTTTTGAAGTTCATGAACATTTTTCCAATTTCTCTGTTATTTTTGGAGATCAAGTTGGTGATGATGTCGGCACATAGTGGGGTTTGACCTGTTAACGTACCATGAATAGTCGTACAAAGTGAACGCAAAGTTGTGCAAAGTGATTGGAAAGTTTGTAGATATATTTGTATGCTTGACATAACTTGTTGGCATATAGAAACCCGCAGTTGTAAAGTCAAATAAATGAATAAAAGCGAGATGAAAACAGCCTATATAAGCAGAGTATCACATGAGCTGACTGACCGTAAAAATGATAGAAAACAGCATGCAAAGTTGGTAAAAGCGTGCGAAACGTTGGCGGAGTTTCATGTATAGTTAACCTAAGTCATTGGAATGCCAACCCCGCAGTTAAATTTCGAAAACATTAAGTAAAAGTCAAGAAAATGCCAGATATATAAGCAGATTATGGCAACTGCAAACCGTAAATCGAAGACAAACTGCTTGCAAAGTTTTCAAAAACGATTGCAAAGTTTGTAGATTCGTTTGGGAATGTTACATATGATATTATATTGACGGGTTCCATAGTCAAAAGTTCGAAAACGTAAAACAATATTTCGTAAATTGCCGTTAAAGTAGCGTACTATTATTCGCAGCATGTAGAGGTCATAGGTCAATTCAGGAAGTTACTCGTACAAACGCTATCTGGTTTAAAACAGTGTCAAACATGAAATAGTCGCCAGATCGAGCATATTTCAAATTGCGTAAGCAGTAGTGTTGGTAGGTGACGAGACAAAGTTTAAAGTCAAGCTCAATCGGGCATGGTTAGTTCTTGCATGGGAGACTGCCTGAGAAAACCAGCTAGGGGAATTGTTTTTGGTTTCATCACATACATATCAAACATATTAGACAACGTTCGTGCATCTTTTTTCACTGTAATGTCAATTATTTTTAGTAGAAAAACATGGAAATTTAGGCATGTTTTCAAGTTCATGAACATTTTTCCAATTTCTCTGTTATTTTTGGAGATCAAGTTGGTGATGATGTCGGCACATAGAGGAGTTTGACCTGTTAACGTACCATGAATAGTCGTACAAAGTGAACGCAAAGTTGTGCAAAGTGATTGGAAAGTTTGTAGATATATTTGTATGCTTGACATAACTTGTTGGCATATAGAAACCCGCAGTTGTAAAGTCAAATAAATGAATAAAAGCGAGATGAAAACAGCCTATATAAGCAGAGTATCACATGAGCTGACTGACCGTAAAAATGATAGAAAACAGCATGCAAAGTTGGTAAAAGCGTGCGAAACGTTGGCGGAGTTTCATGTATAGTTGACCTAAGTCATTGGAATGCCAACCCCGCAGTTAAATTTCGAAAACATTAAGTAAAAGTCAAGAAAATGCCAGATATATAAGCAGATTATGGCAACTGCAAACTGTAAATCGAAGACAAACTGCTTGCAAAGTTTTCAAAAACGATTGCAAAGTTTGTAGATTCGTTTGGGAATGTTACATATGATATTATATTGACGGGTTCCATAGTCAAAAGTTCGAAAACGTAAAACAATATTTCGTAAATTGCCGTTAAAGTAGCGTACTATTATTCGCAGCATGTAGAGGTCATAGGTCAATTCAGGAAGTTACTCGTACAAACGCTATCTGGTTTAAAACAGTGTCAAACATGAAATAGTCGCCAACTCGAGTATGTTTCAAATTGCGTAAGCAGTAGTGTTGGTAGGTGAAGAGACAAAGTTTAAAGTCAAGCTCAATCGGGCATGGTTAGTTCTTGCATGGGAGACTGCCTGAGAAAACCAGCTAGGGAAATTTTTTTTGGTTTCATCACATACATATCAAACATATTAGACAACGTTCGTGCATCTTTTTTCACTGTAATGTCAATTATTTTTAGTAGAAATACATGGAAATTTAGGCATGTTTTCAAGTTCATGAACATTTTTCCAATTTCTCTGTTATTTTTGGAGATCAAGTTGGTGATGATGTCGGCACATAATGGGGTTTGACCTGTTAACGTAGCGTGAAATTTCGTCCAAAGTGAACGCAAAGTTGTGCAAAGTGATTGGAAAGTTTGTAGATACATTTGTATGCTTGACCTAACTTGTTGGCATATAGAAACCCGCAGTTGTAAAGTCAAATAAATGAATAAAAGCGAGATGAAAACAGCCTATATAAGCAGAGTATCACATGAGCTGACTGACCGTAAAAATGATAGAAAACAGCATGCAAAGTTGGTAAAAGCGTGCGAAACGTTGGCGGAGTTTCATGTATATTTAACCTAAGTCATTGGAATGCCAACCCCGCAGTTAAATTTCGAAAACATTAAGTAAAAGTCAAGAGAATACCAGATATATAAGCAGATTATGGCAACTGCAAACCGTAAATCGGAGACAAACTGCTTGCAAAGATTTCAAAAACGATTGCAAAGTTTGTATATTCGTTTGGGAATGTTACATATGATATTATATTGACGGGTTCCATAGTCAAAAGTTCGAAAACGTAAAACAATATTTCGTAAATTGCCGTTAAAGTAGCGTACTATTATTCGCAGCATGTAGAGGTCATAGGTCAATTCAGGAAGTTACTCGTACAAACGCTATCTGGTTTAAAACAGTGTCAAACATGAAATAGTCGCCAGATCGTGCATATTTCAAATTGCGTAAGCAGTAGTGTTGGTAGGTGACGACACAAAGTTTAAAGTCAAGCTCATTCGGGCATGGTTAGTTCTTGCATGGGAGACTGCCTGAGAAAACCAGCTAGGGAAATTGTTTTTGGTTTCATCACATACATATCAAACATATGAGACAACGTTCGTGCATCTTTTTTCACTGTAATGTCAATTAGTTTTAGTAGAAAAACATGGAAATTTAGGCATGTTTTGAAGTTCATGAACATTTTTCCAATTTCTCTGTTATTTTTGGAGATCAAGTTGGTGATGATGTCGGCACATAGTGGGGTTTGACCTGTTAACGTACCATGAATAGTCGTACAAAGTGAACGCAAAGTTGTGCAAAGTGATTGGAAAGTTTGTAGATATATTTGTATGCTTGACATAACTTGTTGGCATATAGAAACCCGCAGTTGTAAAGTCAAATAAATGAATAAAAGCGAGATGAAAACAGCCTATATAAGCAGAGTATCACATGAGCTGACTGACCGTAAAAATGATAGAAAACAGCATGCAAAGTTGGTAAAAGCGTGCGAAACGTTGGCGGAGTTTCATGTATAGTTAACCTAAGTCATTGGAATGCCAACCCCGCAGTTAAATTTCGAAAACATTAAGTAAAAGTCAAGAAAATGCCAGATATATAAGCAGATTATGGCAACTGCAAACCGTAAATCGAAGACAAACTGCTTGCAAAGTTTTCAAAAACGATTGCAAAGTTTGTAGATTCGTTTGGGAATGTTACATATGATATTATATTGACGGGTTCCATAGTCAAAAGTTCGAAAACGTAAAACAATATTTCGTAAATTGCCGTTAAAGTAGCGTACTATTATTCGCAGCATGTAGAGGTCATAGGTCAATTCAGGAAGTTACTCGTACAAACGCTATCTGGTTTAAAACAGTGTCAAACATGAAATAGTCGCCAGATCGAGCATATTTCAAATTGCGTAAGCAGTAGTGTTGGTAGGTGACGAGACAAAGTTTAAAGTCAAGCTCAATCGGGCATGGTTAGTTCTTGCATGGGAGACTGACTGAGAAAACCAGCTAGGGGAATTGTTTTTGGTTTCATCACATACATATCAAACATATTAGACAACGTTCGTGCATCTTTTTTCACTGTAATGTCAATTATTTTTAGTAGAAAAACATGGAAATTTAGGCATGTTTTCAAGTTCATGAAAATTTTTCCAATTTCTCTGTTATTTTTGGAGATCAAGTTGGTGATGATGTCGGCACATAGAGGAGTTTGACCTGTTAACGTACCATGAATAGTCGTACAAAGTGAACGCAAAGTTGTGCAAAGTGATTGGAAAGTTTGTAGATATATTTGTATGCTTGACATAACTTGTTGGCATATAGAAACCCGCAGTTGTAAAGTCAAATAAATGAATAAAAGCGAGATGAAAACAGCCTATATAAGCAGAGTATCACATGAGCTGACTGACCGTAAAAATGATAGAAAACAGCATGCAAAGTTGGTAAAAGCGTGCGAAACGTTGGCGGAGTTTCATGTATAGTTAACCTAAGTCATTGGAATGCCAACCCCGCAGTTAAATTTCGAAAACATTAAGTAAAAGTCAAGAAAATGCCAGATATATAAGCAGATTATGGCAACTGCAAACCGTAAATCGAAGACAAACTGCTTGCAAAGTTTTCAAAAACGATTGCAAAGTTTGTAGATTCGTTTGGGAATGTTACATATGATATTATTTTGACGGGTTCCATAGTCAAAAGTTCGAAAACGTAAAACAATATTTCGTAAATTGCCGTTAAAGTAGCGTACTATTATTCGCAGCATGTAGAGGTCATAGGTCAATTCAGGAAGTTACTCGTACAAACGCTATCTGGTTTAAAACAGTGTCAAACATGAAATAGTCGCCAGATCGAGCATATTTCAAATTGCGTAAGCAGTAGTGTTGGTAGGTGACGAGACAAAGTTTAAAGTCAAGCTCAATCGGGCATGGTTAGTTCTTGCATGGGAGACTGCCTGAGAAAACCAGCTAGGGAAATTGTTTTTGGTTTCATCACATACATATCAAACATATTAGACAACGTTCGTGCATCTTTTTTCACTGTAATGTCAATTATTTTTAGTAGAAAAACATGGAAATTTAGGCATGTTTTCAAGTTCATGAAAATTTTTCCAATTTCTCTGTTATTTTTGGAGATCAAGTTGGTGATGATGTCGGCACATAGAGGAGTTTGACCTGATAACGTACCGTGAAAAGTCGTACAAAGTGAACGCAAAGTTGTGCAAAGTGATTGGAAAGTTCGTAGATATATTTGTATGCTTGACCTAACTTGTTGGCATATAGAAACCCGCAGTTGTAAAGTCAAATAAATGAATAAAAGCGAGATGAAAACAGCCTATATAAGCAGAGTATCACATGAGCTGACTGACCGTAAAAATGATAGAAAACAGCATGCAAAGTTGGTAAAAGCGTGCGAAACGTTGGCGGAGTTTCATGTATAGTTAACCTAAGTCATTGGAATGCCAACCCCGCAGTTAAATTTCGAAAACATTAAGTAAAAGTCAAGAAAATGCCAGATATATAAGCAGATTATGGCAACTGCAAACCGTAAATCGAAGACAAACTGCTTGCAAAGTTTTCAAAAACGATTGCAAAGTTTGTAGATTCGTTTGGGAATGTTACATATGATATTATATTGACGGGTTCCATAGTCAAAAGTTCGAAAACGTAAAACAATATTTCGTAAATTGCCGTTAAAGTAGCGTACTATTATTCGCAGCATGTAGAGGTCATAGGTCAATTCAGGAAGTTACTCGTACAAACGCTATCTGGTTTAAAACAGTGTCAAACATGAAATAGTCGCCAGATCGAGCATATTTCAAATTGCGTAAGCAGTAGTGTTGGTAGGTGACGAGACAAAGTTTAAAGTCAAGCTCAATCGGGCATGGTTAGTTCTTGCATGGGAGACTGCCTGAGAAAACCAGCTAGGGGAATTGTTTTTGGTTTCATCACATACATATCAAACATATTAGACAACGTTCGTGCATCTTTTTTCACTGTAATGTCAATTATTTTTAGTAGAAAAACATGGACATTTAGGCATCTTTTCAAGTTCATGAACATTTTTCCAATTTCTCTGTTATTTTTGGAGATCAAGTTGGTGATGATGTCGGCACATAGAGGAGTTTGACCTGTTAACGTACCGTGAAAAGTCGTACAAAGTGAACGCAAAGTTGTGCAAAGTGATTGGAAAGTTCGTAGATATATTTGTATGCTTGACCTAACTTGTTGGCATATAGAAACCCGCAGTTGTAAAGTCAAATAAATGAATAAAAGCGAGATGAAAACAGCCTATATAAGCAGAGTATCACATGAGCTGACTGACCGTAAAAATGATAGAAAACAGCATGCAAAGTTGGTAAAAGCGTGCGAAACGTTGGCGGAGTTTCATGTATAGTTAACCTAAGTCATTGGAATGCCAACCCCGCAGTTAAATTTCGAAAACATTAAGTAAAAGTCAAGAAAATGCCAGATATATAAGCAGATTATGGCAACTGCAAACCGTAAATCGAAGACAAACTGCTTGCAAAGTTTTCAAAAACGATTGCAAAGTTTGTAGATTCGTTTGGGAATGTTACATATGATATTATATTGACGGGTTCCATAGTCAAAAGTTCGAAAACGTAAAACAATATTTCGTAAATTGCCGTTAAAGTAGCGTACTATTATTCGCAGCATGTAGAGGTCATATGTCAATTCAGGAAGTTACTCGTACAAACGCTATCTGGTTTAAAACAGTGTCAAACATGAAATAGTCGCCAGATCGAGCATATTTCAAATTGCGTAAGCAGTAGTGTTGGTAGGTGACGAGACAAAGTTTAAAGTCAAGCTCAATCGGGCATGGTTAGTTCTTGCATGGGAGACTGCCTGAGAAAACCAGCTAGGGGAATTGTTTTTGGTTTCATCACATACATATCAAACATATTAGACAACGTTCGTGCATCTTTTTTCACTGTAATGTCAATTATTTTTAGTAGAAAAACATGGACATTTAGGCATGTTTTCAAGTTCATGAAAATTTTTCCAATTTCTCTGTTATTTTTGGAGATCAAGTTGGTGATGATGTCGGCACATAGAGGAGTTTGACCTGTTAACGTACCGTGAAAAGTCGTACAAAGTGAACGCAAAGTTGTGAAAAGTGATTGGAAAGTTTGTAGATATATTTGTATGCTTGACCTAACTTGTTGGCATATAGAAACCCGCAGTTGTAAAGTCAAATAAATGAATAAAAGCGAGATGAAAACAGCCTATATAAGCAGAGTATTACATGAGCTGACGGACCATAAAAATGATAGAAAACAGCATGCAAAGTTGGTAAAAGCGTGCGAAACGTTGGCGGAGTTTCATGTATATTTAACCTAAGTCATTGGAATGCCAACCCCGCAGTTAAATTTCGAAAACATTAAGTAAAAGTCAAGAAAATGCCAGATATATAAGCAGATTATGGCAACTGCAAACCGTAAATCGAAGACAAACTGCTTGCAAAGTTTTCAAAAACGATTGCAAAGTTTGTAGATTCGTTTGGGAATGTTACATATGATATTATATTGACGGGTTCCATAGTCAAAAGTTCGAAAACGTAAAACAATATTTCGTAAATTGCCGTTAAAGTAGCGTACTATTATTCGCAGCATGTATATGTCATAGGTCAATTCAGGAAGTTACTCGTACAAACGCTATCTGGTTTAAAACAGTGTCAAACATGAAATAGTCGCCAACTCGAGTATGTTTCAAATTGCGTAAGCAGTAGTGTGGGTAGGTGAAGAGACAAAATTTAAAGTCAAGCTCAATCGGGTATGATTAGTTCTTGCATGGGACACTGCCTGAGAAAACCAGCTAGGGAATTTTTTTTTGGTTTCATCACATACATATCAAACATATGAGACAACGTTCGTGCATTTTTTTTCACTGTAATGTCAATTATTTTTAGTAGAAAAACATGGAAATTTAGGCATGTTTTGAAGTTCATAAACATTTTTCCATTTTCTCTGTTATTTTTGGAGATCAAGTTGGTGTTGATGTCGGCACATAGTGGGGTTTGACCTGTTAACGTACCATGAATAGTCGTACAAAGTGAACGCAAAGTTGTGCAAAGTGATAGGAAAGTTTGTAGATATATTTGTATGCTTGACCTAACTTGTTGGCATATAGAAACCCGCAGTTGTAAAGTCAAATAAATGAATAAAAGCGAGATGAAAACAGCCTATATAAGCAGAGTATCACATGAGCTGACTGACCGTAAAAATGATAGAAAACAGCATGCAAAGTTGGTAAAAGTGTGCGAAACGTTGGCGGAATGTCATGTATATTTAACCTAAGTCATTGGAATGCCAACCCCGCAGTTAAATTTCGAAAACATTAAGTAAAAGTCAAGAAAATGACAGATATATTAGCAGATTATGGCAACTGCAAACCGTAAATCGAAGACAAACTGCTTGCAAAGTTTTCAAAAACGATTGCAAAGTTTGTAGATTCGTTTGGGAATGATACATATGATACTATATTGACGGGTTCCATAGTCAAAAGTTCGAAAACGTAAAACAATATTTCGTAAATTGCCGTTAAAGTAGCGTACTATTATTCGCAGCATGTAGAGGTCATAGGTCAATTCAGGAAGTTACTCGTACAAACGCTATCTGGTTTAAAACAGTGTCAAACATGAAATAGTCGCCAGATCGAGCATATTTCAAATTGCGTAAGCAGTAGTGTTGGTAGGTGACGAGACAAAGTTTAAAGTCAAGCTCAATCGGGCATGGTTAGTTCTTGCATGGGAGACTGCCTGAGAAAACCAGCTAGGGAAATTGTTTTTGGTTTCATCACATACATATCAAACATATTAGACAACGTTCGTGCATCTTTTTTCACTGTAATGTCAATTATTTTTAGTAGAAAAACATGGAAATTTAGGCATGTTTTCAAGTTCATGAAAATTTTTCCAATTTCTCTGTTATTTTTGGAGATCAAGTTGGTGATGATGTCGGCACATAGAGGAGTTTGACCTGTTAACGTACCGTGAAAAGTCGTACAAAGTGAACGCAAAGTTGTGAAAAGTGATTGGAAAGTTTGTAGATATATTTGTATGCTTGACCTAACTTGTTGGCATATAGAAACCCGCAGTTGTAAAGTCAAATAAATGAATAAAAGCGAGATGAAAACAGCCTATATAAGCAGAGTATTACATGAGCTGACGGACCATAAAAATGATAGAAAACAGCATGCAAAGTTGGTAAAAGCGTGCGAAACGTTGGCGGAGTTTCATGTATATTTAACCTAAGTCATTGGAATGCCAACCCCGCAGTTAAATTTCGAAAACATTAAGTAAAAGTCAAGAAAATGTCCGATATATAAGCAGATTATGGCAACTGCAAACCGTAAATCGAAGACAAACTGCTTGCAAAGTTTTGAAAAACGATTGCAAAGTTTGTAGATTCGTTTGTGAATGTTACATATGATATTATATTGACGGGTTACATAGTTAAAAGTTCGAAAACTTAAAAAAATATTTCGTAAATTGCCGTTAAAGTAGCGTACCATTATTCGCAGCATGTAGAGTTCATAGGTCAATTCAAGAAGTTACTCGTACAAACGCTATCAGGTTTAAAACAGTGTCAAACATGAAATAGTCGCCTCATCGAGCATATTTCAAATTGCGTAAGCAGTAGTGTTGGTAGGTGACGAGACAAAGTTTAAAGTCAAGCTCAATCGGGCATGGTTAGTTCTTGCATGAGAGACTGCCTGAGAAAACCAGCTAGGGAATTTGTTTTTGGTTTCATCACATACATATCAAACATATGAGACAATGTTCGTGCATCTTTTTTTCACTGCAATGTCAATTATTTTTAGTAGAAAAACATGGAAATTTAGGCATGTTTTCAAGTTCATGAACATTTTTCCAATTTCTCTGTTATTTTTGGAGATCAAGTTGGTGATGATGTCGGCACATAGAGGAGTTTGACCTGTTAACGTACCGTGAAAAGTCGTACAAAGTGAACGCAAAGTTGTGAAAAGTGATTGGAAAGTTTGTAGATATATTTGTATGCTTGACCTAACTTGTTGGCATATAGAAACCCGCAGTTGTAAAGTCAAATAAATGAATAAAAGCGAGATGAAAACAGCCTATATAAGCAGAGTATTACATGAGCTGACGGACCATAAAAATGATAGAAAACAGCATGCAAAGTTGGTAAAAGCGTGCGAAACGTTGGCGGAGTTTCATGTATATTTAACCTAAGTCATTGGAATGCCAACCCCGCAGTTAAATTTCGAAAACATTAAGTAAAAGTCAAGAAAATGCCAGATATATAAGCAGATTATGGCAACTGCAAACCGTAAATCGAAGACAAACTGCTTGCAAAGTTTTCAAAAACGATTGCAAAGTTTGTATATTCGTTTGGGAATGTTACATATGATATTATATTGACGGGTTCCATAGTCAAAAGTTCGAAAACGTAAAACAATATTTCGTAAATTGCCGTTAAAGTAGCGTACTATTATTCGCAGCATGTAGAGGTCATAGGTCAATTCAGGAAGTTACTCGTACAAACGCTATCTGGTTTAAAACAGTGTCAAACATGAAATAGTCGCCAGATCGAGCATATTTCAAATTGCGTAAGCAGTAGTGTTGGTAGGTGACGAGACAAAATTTAAAGTCAAGCTCAATCGGGTATGATTAGTTCTTGCATGGTACACTGCCTGAGAAAACCAGCTAGGGAAATTGTTTTTGGTTTCATCACATACATATCAAACATATTAGACAACGTTCGTGCATCTTTTTTCACTGTAATGTCAATTATTTTTAGTAGAAAAACATGGAAATTTAGGCATGTTTTCAAGTTCATGAAAATTTTTCCAATTTCTCTGTTATTTTTGGAGATCAAGTTGGTGATGATGTCGGCACATAGAGGAGTTTGACCTGTTAACGTACCGTGAAAAGTCGTACAAAGTGAACGCAAAGTTGTGAAAAGTGATTGGAAAGTTTGTAGATATATTTGTATGCTTGACCTAACTTGTTGGCATATAGAAACCCGCAGTTGTAAAGTCAAATAAATGAATAAAAGCGAGATGAAAACAGCCTATATAAGCAGAGTATTACATGAGCTGACGGACCATAAAAATGATAGAAAACAGCATGCAAAGTTGGTAAAAGCGTGCGAAACGTTGGCGGAGTTTCATGTATATTTAACCTAAGTCATTGGAATGCCAACCCCGCAGTTAAATTTCGAAAACATTAAGTAAAAGTCAAGAAAATGCCAGATATATAAGCAGATTATGGCAACTGCAAACCATAAATCGAAGACAAACTGCTTGCAAAGTTTTCAAAAACGATTGCAAAGTTTGTAGATTCGTTTGGGAATGTTACATATGATATTATATTGACGGGTTCCATAGTCAAAAGTTCGAAAACGTAAAACAATATTTCGTAAATTGCCGTTAAAGTAGCGTACTATTATTCGCAGCATGTAGAGGTCATAGGTCAATTCAGGAAGTTACTCGTACAAACGCTATCTGGTTTAAAACAGTGTCAAACATGAAATAGTCGCCAGATCGAGCATATTTCAAATTGCGTAAGCAGTAGTGTTGGTAGGTGACGAGACAAAGTTTAAAGTCAAGCTCAATCGGGCATGGTTAGTTCTTGCATGGGAGACTGCCTGAGAAAACCAGCTAGGGAAATTGTTTTTGGTTTCATCACATACATATCAAACATATTAGACAACGTTCGTGCATCTTTTTTCACTGTAATGTCAATTATTTTTAGTAGAAAAACATGGAAATTTAGGCATGTTTTCAAGTTCATGAAAATTTTTCCAATTTCTCTGTTATTTTTGGAGATCAAGTTGGTGAAGATGTCGGCACATAGAGGAGTTTGACCTGTTAACGTACCGTGAAAAGTCGTACAAAGTGAACGCAAAGTTGTGAAAAGTGATTGGAAAGTTTGTAGATATATTTGTATGCTTGACCTAACTTGTTGGCATATAGAAACCCGCAGTTGTAAAGTCAAATAAATGAATAAAAGCGAGATGAAAACAGCCTATATAAGCAGAGTATTACATGAGCTGACGGACCATAAAAATGATAGAAAACAGCATGCAAAGTTGGTAAAAGCGTGCGAAACGTTGGCGGAGTTTCATGTATATTTAACCTAAGTCATTGGAATGCCAACCCCGCAGTTAAATTTCGAAAACATTAAGTAAAAGTCAAGAAAATGTCCGATATATAAGCAGATTATGGCAACTGCAAACCGTAAATCGAAGACAAACTGCTTGCAAAGTTTTGAAAAACGATTGCAAAGTTTGTAGATTCGTTTGTGAATGTTACATATGATATTATATTGACGGGTTACATAGTTAAAAGTTCGAAAACTTAAAAAAATATTTCGTAAATTGCCGTTAAAGTAGCGTACCATTATTCGCAGCATGTAGAGTTCATAGGTCAATTCAAGAAGTTACTCGTACAAACGCTATCAGGTTTAAAACAGTGTCAAACATGAAATAGTCGCCTCATCGAGCATATTTCAAATTGCGTAAGCAGTAGTGTTGGTAGGTGACGAGACAAAGTTTAAAGTCAAGCTCAATCGGGCATGGTTAGTTCTTGCATGAGAGACTGCCTGAGAAAACCAGCTAGGGAATTTGTTTTTGGTTTCATCACATACATATCAAACATATGAGACAATGTTCGTGCATCTTTTTTTCAGTGCAATGTCAATTATTTTTAGTAGAAAAACATGGAAATTTAGGCATGTTTTCAAGTTCATGAACATTTTTCCAATTTCTCTGTTATTTTTGGAGATCAAGTTGGTGATGATGTCGGCACATAGAGGAGTTTGACCTGTTAACGTACCGTGAAAAGTCGTACAAAGTGAACGCAAAGTTGTGAAAAGTGATTGGAAAGTTTGTAGATATATTTGTATGCTTGACCTAACTTGTTGGCATATAGAAACCCGCAGTTGTAAAGTCAAATAAATGAATAAAAGCGAGATGAAAACAGCCTATATAAGCAGAGTATTACATGAGCTGACGGACCATAAAAATGATAGAAAACAGCATGCAAAGTTGGTAAAAGCGTGCGAAACGTTGGCGGAGTTTCATGTATATTTAACCTAAGTCATTGGAATGCCAACCCCGCAGTTAAATTTCGAAAACATTAAGTAAAAGTCAAGAAAATGCCAGATATATAAGCAGATTATGGCAACTGCAAACCGTAAATCGAAGACAAACTGCTTGCAAAGTTTTCAAAAACGATTGCAAAGTTTGTATATTCGTTTGGGAATGTTACATATGATATTATATTGACGGGTTCCATAGTCAAAAGTTCGAAAACGTAAAACAATATTTCGTAAATTGCCGTTAAAGTAGCGTACTATTATTCGCAGCATGTAGAGGTCATAGGTCAATTCAGGAAGTTACTCGTACAAACGCTATCTGGTTTAAAACAGTGTCAAACATGAAATAGTCGCCAGATCGAGCATATTTCAAATTGCGTAAGCAGTAGTGTTGGTAGGTGACGAGACAAAATTTAAAGTCAAGCTCAATCGGGTATGATTAGTTCTTGCATGGTACACTGCCTGAGAAAACCAGCTAGGGAAATTGTTTTTGGTTTCATCACATACATATCAAACATATTAGACAACGTTCGTGCATCTTTTTTCACTGTAATGTCAATTATTTTTAGTAGAAAAACATGGAAATTTAGGCATGTTTTCAAGTTCATGAAAATTTTTCCAATTTCTCTGTTATTTTTGGAGATCAAGTTGGTGATGATGTCGGCACATAGAGGAGTTTGACCTGTTAACGTACCGTGAAAAGTCGTACAAAGTGAACGCAAAGTTGTGAAAAGTGATTGGAAAGTTTGTAGATATATTTGTATGCTTGACCTAACTTGTTGGCATATAGAAACCCGCAGTTGTAAAGTCAAATAAATGAATAAAAGCGAGATGAAAACAGCCTATATAAGCAGAGTATTACATGAGCTGACGGACCATAAAAATGATAGAAAACAGCATGCAAAGTTGGTAAAAGCGTGCGAAACGTTGGCGGAGTTTCATGTATATTTAACCTAAGTCATTGGAATGCCAACCCCGCAGTTAAATTTCGAAAACATTAAGTAAAAGTCAAGAAAATGCCAGATATATAAGCAGATTATGGCAACTGCAAACCATAAATCGAAGACAAACTGCTTGCAAAGTTTTCAAAAACGATTGCAAAGTTTGTAGATTCGTTTGGGAATGTTACATATGATATTATATTGACGGGTTCCATAGTCAAAAGTTCGAAAACGTAAAACAATATTTCGTAAATTGCCGTTAAAGTAGCGTACTATTATTCGCAGCATGTAGAGGTCATAGGTCAATTCAGGAAGTTACTCGTACAAACGCTATCTGGTTTAAAACAGTGTCAAACATGAAATAGTCGCCAACTCGAGTATGTTTCAAATTGCGTAAGCAGTAGTGTGGGTAGGTGAAGAGACAAAATTTAAAGTCAAGCTCAATCGGGTATGATTAGTTCTTGCATGGGACACTGCCTGAGAAAACCAGCTAGGGAATTTTTTTTTGGTTTCATCACATACATATCAAACATATGAGACAACGTTCGTGCATTTTTTTTCACTGTAATGTCAATTATTTTTAGTAGAAAAACATGGAAATTTAGGCATGTTTTGAAGTTCATTAAACCGCGGGTCTGAGTGTATAAAAGGAAAGATGGCCGCCACTTTTCAGTATGCAAATGACACTCAAGCGTGAAACACCTCTTCGGGGTGCTCCGCAAAATCACTCTTTTCGGCAATCTTAACGCCTGTGATGCTTTATTTTCATGTCGTACACAAACGTGAATATGTCCGCGATACAACTGCGATGTTAATTTACGAGTTCGGTGCGATGTCAGTGTGATTTGCGCGTAAAAGCGACGGAAAAGCATGATTCAAACAGTCGCTTTGACTGCTAAAACTGGCTGTCAGTCATGGGTTTATGTAAATGTAAGGTGTTAATTCCGAGTTGTTTGTTCAATCTCTAGGTATGTTTATGTAATTACGGAGTTGATCATGTAAGTAATATCGTGGAGCTAATAAGAAATGATATGCTGTGAGCTGTTTGTCCGTCCGTTCATCTCAGGGGACATCGTCGGCGCCCCACGAAGCGGTCCGACCCGAGCGAGTGCGAATCGACTTTGCGTAAACATACCAATAATTTCTGTAGTGTGTGTGCGCAAAGTAAGACATTCGTGGTTACCGGGCTGGGAAAATAAAAAAAAATGGTTTTCACTCTGATATCGATGAAAAGATTCGAGGGAGTCCCAAATACATCCCCGACAATATGTCGAGTATGTTTCTCAAATTTCTCTTCGTTCTCGAAAAAAATAAATTGAAAGGTCTCACAAAAAAATATAATGTTCCCTGAAACATATCCCCGCAGTGAAAGATTTAGCCCTTTTTGTCACGTACTAGTATGAGCCGCGCATATATTCATGTATATTTGGCGTCGGACCCGTGCCGCACAGCCGTATACGTATAATACATTTTTTTTTTTTTGTTTTTTTTTTTTGTTTTGACGTTGCATAACGTCATTATTGCCTAGCCGACAAGACACATTATAGCAAACGTTGTACGACAACTAAATTGTGTAGGTCATTCAAATAAACTACAGTTATTTCATGATGCAAGTAATTGACAATACGGTAGTTCTCTATTTGGAATATTTGTTGGCCCTGAAAAGGGCCGTTTGGTTTGTTTGTATCAATGTATTTTTCAGTACCAGAGATGACCCATATAAGGCACGCCTGGGAGATTGGGATACAGTCCGCGTATCTGTCTTACAACACACTCCGGCATCACTTCTCTTTGTGTGACCACAACGTTATCAGCCCTCATAAGTTGCGACTTGCGCTGGATATATTTTTCGTCAGTCCACGCATTTCGTCGTCCGAGCATCGTCCAATACTTTTTGTATAAACGACGCCTAATAGCAGTGTTGTTGTTTTGATCTGTTCAAGTTAGAAGTGGTGACTGAAAGTTTCGGTCACCATTTACCATCCTGACTTTTCGGCAACGGATTTTTGCCAAAAGTTTACTTATAACTATTTATTCATTATCCGCACGTTGCATGTTCGATGTATCTATATTGATTTACTCATAACTTTGCCTATTTAGATTTTTAATAATAACTGGTTTGTTGCAAGTACGTGCTCATTATATTTATAAATAAACCCACGGCAACATAGCACAGTACGTAGTATAAATACATCGCGCTTGTAACGTACGGGTTGTGAATGAATAAATAAATACATTGTATAAAAAGGTCGCATTTGTAACATATTGATACAATAGCAAGAAAGCAAAGGCATGAGCTCAATTCAGAGATACCAATGAGATCCTTACAATGCCGTAACGCCATTTACAGAAATTGTGCTTTACAGTCGACCACGAGCGAAACAAACACAGAAAACGGCTTTCAAAAGAGTGCGTAGGCCCAGTGAACGTCGGGCAACGGGATTCAGCAAGTCTTTTCAAATCAGATAATAGCGTAATGCATGATGTTAGCTTACGGAATTAACGTCTTCAGTTGAAATGATAACAGCTGTGTACCAAGTAAACAACTGGGCGGACCATGCAAATTACATTTCCCATGATGCACTGGTGCAATTCCTGGGATTGCGGAGCCGCGCTTTAACATTTTTCCATTTTCTCTGTTATTTTTGGAGATCAAGTTGGTGTTGATGTCGGCACATAGTGGGGTTTGACCTGTTAACGTACCATGAATAGTCGTACAAAGTGAACGCAAAGTTGTGCAAAGTGATAGGAAAGTTTGTAGATATATTTGTATGCTTGACCTAACTTGTTGGCATATAGAAACCCGCAGTTGTAAAGTCAAATAAATGAATAAAAGCGAGATGAAAACAGCCTATATAAGCAGAGTATCACATGAGCTGACTGACCGTAAAAATGATAGAAAACAGCATGCAAAGTTGGTAAAAGTGTGCGAAACGTTGGCGGAATGTCATGTATATTTAACCTAAGTCATTGGAATGCCAACCCCGCAGTTAAATTTCGAAAACATTAAGTAAAAGTCAAGAAAATGACAGATATATTAGCAGATTATGGCAACTGCAAACCGTAAATCGAAGACAAACTGCTTGCAAAGTTTTCAAAAACGATTGCAAAGTTTGTAGATTCGTTTGGGAATGATACATATGATACTATATTGACGGGTTCCATAGTCAAAAGTTCGAAAACGTAAAACAATATTTCGTAAATTGCCGTTAAACTAGCGTACTATTATTCGCAGCATGTAGAGGTCATAGGTCAATTCAGGAAGTTACTCGTACAAACGCTATCTGGTTTAAAACAGTGTCAAACATGAAATAGTCGCCAGATCGAGCATATTTCAAATTGCGTAAGCAGTAGTGTTGGTAGGTGACGAGACAAAGTTTAAAGTCAAGCTCAATCGGGCATGGTTAGTTCTTGCATGGGAGACTGCCTGAGAAAACCAGCTAGGGAAATTGTTTTTGGTTTCATCACATACATATCAAACATATTAGACAACGTTCGTGCATCTTTTTTCACTGTAATGTCAATTATTTTTAGTAGAAAAACATGGAAATTTAGGCATGTTTTCAAGTTCATGAAAATTTTTCCAATTTCTCTGTTATTTTTGGAGATCAAGTTGGTGATGATGTCGGCACATAGAGGAGTTTGACCTGTTAACGTACCGTGAAAAGTCGTACAAAGTGAACGCAAAGTTGTGAAAAGTGATTGGAAAGTTTGTAGATATATTTGTATGCTTGACCTAACTTGTTGGCATATAGAAACCCGCAGTTGTAAAGTCAAATAAATGAATAAAAGCGAGATGAAAACAGCCTATATAAGCAGAGTATTACATGAGCTGACGGACCATAAAAATGATAGAAAACAGCATGCAAAGTTGGTAAAAGCGTGCGAAACGTTGGCGGAGTTTCATGTATATTTAACCTAAGTCATTGGAATGCCAACCCCGCAGTTAAATTTCGAAAACATTAAGTAAAAGTCAAGAAAATGTCAGATATATAAGCAGATTATGGCAACTGCAAACCGTAAATCGAAGACAAACTGCTTGCAAAGTTTTGAAAAACGATTGCAAAGTTTGTAGATTCGTTTGTGAATGTTACATATGATATTATATTGACGGGTTACATAGTCAAAAGTTCGAAAACTTAAAAAAATATTTCGTAAATTGCCGTTAAAGTAGCGTACCATTATTCGCAGCATGTAGAGGTCATAGGTCAATTCAAGAAGTTACTCGTACAAACGCTATCAGGTTTAAAACAGTGTCAAACATGAAATAGTCGCCAGATCGAGCGTATTTCAAATTGCGTAAGCAGTAGTGTTGGTAGGTGACGAGACTAAGTTTAAAGTCAAGCTCAATCGGGCATGGTTAGTTCTTGCATGGGAGACTGCCTGAGAAAACCAGCTAGGGAATTTGTTTTTGGTTTCATCACATACATATCAAACATATGAGACAATGTTCGTGCATCTTTTTTTCACTGCAATGTCAATTATTTTTAGTAGAAAAACATGGAAATTTAGGCATGTTTTCAAGTTCATGAAAATTTTTCCAATTTCTCTGTTATTTTTGGAGATCAAGTTGGTGATGATGTCGGCACATAGAGGAGTTTGACCTGTTAACGTACCGTGAAAAGTCGTACAAAGTGAACGCAAAGTTGTGAAAAGTGATTGGAAAGTTTGTAGATATATTTGTATACTTGACCTAACTTGTTGGCATATAGAAACCCGCAGTTGTAAAGTCAAATAAATGAATAAAAGCGAGATGAAAACAGCCTATATAAGCAGAGTATTACATGAGCTGACGGACCATAAAAATGATAGAAAACAGCATGCAAAGTTGGTAAAAGCGTGCGAAACGTTGGCGGAGTTTCATGTATATTTAACCTAAGTCATTGGAATGCCAACCCCGCAGTTAAATTTCGAAAACATTAAGTAAAAGTCAAGAAAATGTCAGATATATAAGCAGATTATGGCAACTGCAAACCGTAAATCGAAGACAAACTGCTTGCAAAGTTTTGAAAAACGATTGCAAAGTTTGTAGATTCGTTTGTGAATGTTACATATGATATTATATTGACGGGTTACATAGTCAAAAGTTCGAAAACTTAAAAAAATATTTCGTAAATTGCCGTTAAAGTAGCGTACCATTATTCGCAGCATGTAGAGGTCATAGGTCAATTCAAGAAGTTACTCGTACAAACGCTATCAGGTTTAAAACAGTGTCAAACATGAAATAGTCGCCAGATCGAGCGTATTTCAAATTGCGTAAGCAGTAGTGTTGGTAGGTGACGAGACTAAGTTTAAAGTCAAGCTCAATCGGGCATGGTTAGTTCTTGCATGGGAGACTGCCTGAGAAAACCAGCTAGGGAATTTGTTTTTGGTTTCATCACATACATATCAAACATATGAGACAATGTTCGTGCATCTTTTTTTCACTGCAATGTCAATTATTTTTAGTAGAAAAACATGGAAATTTAGGCATGTTTTCAAGTTCATGAACATTTTTCCAATTTCTCTGTTATTTTTGGAGATCAAGTTGGTGATGATGTCGGCACATAGTGGGGTTTGACCTGTTAACGTACCATGAATAGTCGTACAAAGTGAACGCAAAGTTGTGCAAAGTGATTGGAAAGTTTGTAGATATATTTGTATGCTTGACATAACTTGTTGGCATATAGAAACCCGCAGTTGTAAAGTCAAATAAATGAATAAAAGCGAGATGAAAACAGCCTATATAAGCAGAGTATCACATGAGCTGACTGACCGTAAAAATGATAGAAAACAGCATGCAAAGTTGGTAAAAGCGTGCGAAACGTTGGCGGAGTTTCATGTATAGTTAACCTAAGTCATTGGAATGCCAACCCCGCAGTTAAATTTCGAAAACATTAAGTAAAAGTCAAGAAAATGCCAGATATATAAGCAGATTATGGCAACTGCAAACCGTAAATCGAAGACAAACTGCTTGCAAAGTTTTCAAAAACGATTGCAAAGTTTGTAGATTCGTTTGGGAATGTTACATATGATATTATATTGACGGGTTCCATAGTCAAAAGTTCGAAAACGTAAAACAATATTTCGTAAATTTCCGTTAAAGTAGCGTACTATTATTCGCAGCATGTAGAGGTCATAGGTCAATTCAGGAAGTTACTCGTACAAACGCTATCTGGTTTAAAACAGTGTCAAACATGAAATAGTCGCCAGATCGAGCATATTTCAAATTGCGTAAGCAGTAGTGTTGGTAGGTGACGAGACAAAGTTTAAAGTCAAGCTCAATCGGGCATGGTTAGTTCTTGCATGGGAGACTGCCTGAGAAAACCAGCTAGGGGAATTGTTTTTGGTTTCATCACATACATATCAAACATATTAGACAACGTTCGTGCATCTTTTTTCACTGTAATGTCAATTATTTTTAGTAGAAAAACATGGAAATTTAGGCATGTTTTCAAGTTCATGAAAATTTTTCCAATTTCTCTGTTATTTTTGGAGATCAAGTTGGTGATGATGTCGGCACATAGAGGAGTTTGACCTGTTAACGTACCATGAATAGTCGTACAAAGTGAACGCAAAGTTGTGCAAAGTGATTGGAAAGTTTGTAGATATATTTGTATGCTTGACATAACTTGTTGGCATATAGAAACCCGCAGTTGTAAAGTCAAATAAATGAATAAAAGCGAGATGAAAACAGCCTATATAAGCAGAGTATCACATGAGCTGACTGACCGTAAAAATGATAGAAAACAGCATGCAAAGTTGGTAAAAGCGTGCGAAACGTTGGCGGAGTTTCATGTATAGTTAACCTAAGTCATTGGAATGCCAACCCCGCAGTTAAATTTCGAAAACATTAAGTAAAAGTCAAGAAAATGCCAGATATATAAGCAGATTATGGCAACTGCAAACCGTAAATCGAAGACAAACTGCTTGCAAAGTTTTCAAAAACGATTGCAAAGTTTGTAGATTCGTTTGGGAATGTTACATATGATATTATATTGACGGGTTCCATAGTCAAAAGTTCGAAAACGTAAAACAATATTTCGTAAATTGCCGTTAAAGTAGCGTACTATTATTCGCAGCATGTAAAGGTCATAGGTCAATTCAGGAAGTTACTCGTACAAACGCTATCTGGTTTAAAA
This sequence comes from Saccoglossus kowalevskii, assembly GCF_978046115.1. Lineage (NCBI taxonomy): Eukaryota > Metazoa > Hemichordata > Enteropneusta > Harrimaniidae > Saccoglossus > Saccoglossus kowalevskii. Next base: position 8,601,038 of record NC_140655.1, on the reverse strand, counting down.
CAGTGTCAAACATGAAATAGTCGCCAACTCGAGTATGTTTCAAATTGCGTAAGCAGTAGTGTGGGTAGGTGAAGAGACAAAATTTAAAGTCAAGCTCAATCGGGTATGATTAGTTCTTGCATGGGACACTGCCTGAGAAAACCAGCTAGGGAATTTTTTTTTGGTTTCATCACATACATATCAAACAACGTTCGTGCATTTTTTTCACTGTAATGTCAATTATTTTTAGTAGAAAAACATGGAAATTTAGGCATGTTTTGAAGTTCATAATCATTTTTCCATTTTCTCTGTTATTTTTGGAGATCAAGTTGGTGTTGATGTCGGCACATAGTGGGGTTTGACCTGTTAACGTACCATGAATAGTCGTACAAAGTGAACGCAAAGTTGTGCAAAGTGATAGGAAAGTTTGTAGATATATTTGTATGCTTGACCTAACTTGTTGGCATATAGAAACCCGCAGTTGTAAAGTCAAATAAATGAATAAAAGCGAGATGAAAACAGCCTATATAAGCAGAGTATCACATGAGCTGACTGACCGTAAAAATGATAGAAAACAGCATGCAAAGTTGGTAAAAGTGTGCGAAACGTTGGCGGAATGTCATGTATATTTAACCTAAGTCATTGGAATGCCAACCCCGCAGTTAAATTTCGAAAACATTAAGTAAAAGTCAAGAAAATGACAGATATATTAGCAGATTATGGCAACTGCAAACCGTAAATCGAAGACAAACTGCTTGCAAAGTTTTCAAAAACGATTGCAAAGTTTGTAGATTCGTTTGGGAATGATACATATGATACTATATTGACGGGTTCCATAGTCAAAAGTTCGAAAACGTAAAACAATATTTCGTAAATTGCCGTTAAAGTAGCGTACTATTATTCGCAGCATGTAGAGGTCATAGGTCAATTCAGGAAGTTACTCGTACAAACGCTATCTGGTTTAAAACAGTGTCAAACATGAAATAGTCGCCAGATCGAGCATATTTCAAATTGCGTAAGCAGTAGTGTTGGTAGGTGACGAGACAAAGTTTAAAGTCAAGCTCAATCGGGCATGGTTAGTTCTTGCATGGGAGACTGCCTGAGAAAACCAGCTAGGGAAATTGTTTTTGGTTTCATCACATACATATCAAACATATTAGACAACGTTCGTGCATCTTTTTTCACTGTAATGTCAATTATTTTTAGTAGAAAAACATGGAAATTTAGGCATGTTTTCAAGTTCATGAAAATTTTTCCAATTTCTCTGTTATTTTTGGAGATCAAGTTGGTGATGATGTCGGCACATAGAGGAGTTTGACCTGTTAACGTACCGTGAAAAGTCGTACAAAGTGAACGCAAAGTTGTGAAAAGTGATTGGAAAGTTTGTAGATATATTTGTATGCTTGACCTAACTTGTTGGCATATAGAAACCCGCAGTTGTAAAGTCAAATAAATGAATAAAAGCGAGATGAAAACAGCCTATATAAGCAGAGTATTACATGAGCTGACGGACCATAAAAATGATAGAAAACAGCATGCAAAGTTGGTAAAAGCGTGCGAAACGTTGGCGGAGTTTCGTGTATATTTAACCTAAGTCATCGGAATGCCAACCCCGCAGTTAAATTTCGAAAACATTAAGTAAAAGTCAAGAAAATGTCAGATATATAAGCAGATTATGGCAACTGCAAACCGTAAATCGAAGACAAACTGCTTGCAAAGTTTTGAAAAACGATTGCAAAGTTTGTAGATTCGTTTGTGAATGTTACATATGATATTATATTGACGGGTTACATAGTTAAAAGTTCGAAAACTTAAAAAAATATTTCGTAAATTGCCGTTAAAGTAGCGTACCATTATTCGCAGCATGTAGAGGTCATAGGTCAATTCAAGAAGTTACTCGTACAAACGCTATCAGGTTTAAAACAGTGTCAAACATGAAATAGTCGCCAGATCGAGCATATTTCAAATTGCGTAAGCAGTAGTGTTGGTAGGTGACGAGACAAAGTTTAAAGTCAAGCTCAATCGGGCATGGTTAGTTCTTGCATGGGAGACTGCCTGAGAAAACCAGCTAGGGAATTTGTTTTTGGTTTCATCACATACATATCAAACATATGAGACAATGTTCGTGCATCTTTTTTTCACTGCAATGTCATTTATTTTTAGTAGAAAAACATGGAAATTTAGGCATGTTTTCAAGTTCATGAAAATTTTTCCAATTTCTCTGTTATTTTTGGAGATCAAGTTGGTGATGATGTCGGCACATAGAGGAGTTTGACCTGTTAACGTACCGTGAAAAGTCGTACAAAGTGAACGCAAAGTTGTGAAAAGTGATTGGAAAGTTTGTAGATATATTTGTATGCTTGACCTAACTTGTTGGCATATAGAAACCCGCAGTTGTAAAGTCAAATAAATGAATAAAAGCGAGATGAAAACAGCCTATATAAGCAAAGTATTACATGAGCTGACGGACCATAAAAATGATAGAAAACAGCATGCAAAGTTGGTAAAAGCGTGCGAAACGTTGGCGGAGTTTCATGTATATTTAACCTAAGTCATTGGAATGCCAACCCCGCAGTTAAATTTCGAAAACATTAAGTAAAAGTCAAGAAAATGCCAGATATATAAGCAGATTATGGCAACTGCAAACCGTAAATCGAAGACAAACTGCTTGCAAAGTTTTCAAAAACGATTGCAAAGTTTGTATATTCGTTTGGGAATGTTACATATGATATTATATTGACGGGTTCCATAGTCAAAAGTTCGAAAACGTAAAACAATATTTCGTAAATTGCCGTTAAAGTAGCGTACTATTATTCGCAGCATGTAGAGGTCATAGGTCAATTCAGGAAGTTACTCGTACAAACGCTATCTGGTTTAAAACAGTGTCAAACATGAAATAGTCGCCAACTCGAGTATGTTTCAAATTGCGTATGCAGTAGTGTGGATAGGTGAAGAGACAAAATTTAAAGTCAAGCTCAATCGGGTATGATTAGTTCTTGCATGGTACACTGCCTGAGAAAACCAGCTAGGGAAATTGTTTTTGGTTTCATCACATACATATCAAACATATTAGACAACGTTCGTGCATCTTTTTTCACTGTAATGTCAATTATTTTTAGTAGAAAAACATGGAAATTTAGGCATGTTTTCAAGTTCATGAAAATTTTTCCAATTTCTCTGTTATTTTTGGAGATCAAGTTGGTGATGATGTCGGCACATAGAGGAGTTTGACCTGTTAACGTACCGTGAAAAGTCGTACAAAGTGAACGCAAAGTTGTGAAAAGTGATTGGAAAGTTTGTAGATATATTTGTATGCTTGACCTAACTTGTTGGCATATAGAAACCCGCAGTTGTAAAGTCAAATAAATGAATAAAAGCGAGATGAAAACAGCCTATATAAGCAGAGTATTACATGAGCTGACGGACCATAAAAATGATAGAAAACAGCATGCAAAGTTGGTAAAAGCGTGCGAAACGTTGGCGGAGTTTCATGTATATTTAACCTAAGTCATTGGAATGCCAACCCCGCAGTTAAATTTCGAAAACATTAAGTAAAAGTCAAGAAAATGCCAGATATATAAGCAGATTATGGCAACTGCAAACCATAAATCGAAGACAAACTGCTTGCAAAGTTTTCAAAAACGATTGCAAAGTTTGTAGATTCGTTTGGGAATGTTACATATGATATTATATTGACGGGTTCCATAGTCAAAAGTTCGAAAACGTAAAACAATATTTCGTAAATTGCCGTTAAAGTAGCGTACTATTATTCGCAGCATGTAGAGGTCATAGGTCAATTCAGGAAGTTACTCGTACAAACGCTATCTGGTTTAAAACAGTGTCAAACATGAAATAGTCGCCAGATCGAGCATGTTTCACATTGCGTAAGCAGTAGTGTTGGTAGGTGACGAGACAATGTTTAAAGTCAAGCTCAATCGGGTATGATTAGTTCTTGCATGGGACACTGCCTGAGAAAACCAGCTAGGGAAATTGTTTTTGGGTTCATCACATACATATCAAACATATAAAAGAACGTTCGTTCATCTTTTTTCACTGTAATGTCAATTATTTTTAGTAGAAAAACATGGAAATTTAGGCATGTTTTCAAGTTCATGAACATTTTTCCAATTTCTCTGTTATTTTTGGAGATCACGTGGTTAAGGTGTCGGCACATAGTAGGGTTTGACCTGTTAACGTACCATGAATAGTCGTACAAAGTGAACGCAAAGTTGTGCAAATTGATTGGAAAGTTTGTAGATATATTTGTATGCTTGACCTAACTTGTTGGCATATAGAAACCCGCAGTTGTAAAGTCAAATAAATGAATAAAAGCGAGATGAAAACAGCCTATATAAGCAGAGTATCACATGAGCTGACTGACCGTAAAAATGATAGAAAACAGCATGCAAAGTTGGTAAAAGTGTGCGAAACGTTGGCGGAATGTCATGTATATTTAACCTAAGTCATTGGAATGCCAACCCCGCAGTTAAATTTCGAAAACATTAAGTAAAAGTCAAGAAAATGACAGATATATTAGCAGATTATGGCAACTGCAAACCGTAAATCGAAGACAAACTGCTTGCAAAGTTTTCAAAAACGATTGCAAAGTTTGTAGATTCGTTTGGGAATGATACATATGATACTATATTGACGGGTTCCATAGTCAAAAGTTCGAAAACGTAAAACAATATTTCGTAAATTGCCGTTAAACTAGCGTACTATTATTCGCAGCATGTAGAGGTCATAGGTCAATTCAGGAAGTTACTCGTACAAACGCTATCTGGTTTAAAACAGTGTCAAACATGAAATAGTCGCCAGATCGAGCATATTTCAAATTGCGTAAGCAGTAGTGTTGGTAGGTGACGAGACAAAATTTAAAGTCAAGCTCAATCGGGTATGATTAGTTCTTGCATGGTACATTGCCTGAGAAAACCAGCTAGGGAAATTGTTTTTGGTTTCATCACATACATATCAAACATATTAGACAAAGTTCGTGCATCTTTTTTCACTGTAATGTCAATTATTTTTAGTAGAAAAACATGGAAATTTAGGCATGTTTTCAAGTTCATGAAAATTTTTCCAATTTCTCTGTTATTTTTGGAGATCAAGTTGGTGATGATGTCGGCACATAGAGGAGTTTGACCTGTTAACGTACCGTGAAAAGTCGTACAAAGTGAACGCAAAGTTGTGAAAAGTGATTGGAAAGTTTGTAGATATATTTGTATGCTTGACCTAACTTGTTGGCATATAGAAACCCGCAGTTGTAAAGTCAAATACATGAATAAAAGCGAGATGAAAACAGCCTATATAAGCAGAGTATTACATGAGCTGACGGACCATAAAAATGATAGAAAACAGCATGCAAAGTTGGTAAAAGCGTGCGAAACGTTGGCGGAGTTTCATGTATATTTAACCTAAGTCATTGGAATGCCAACCCCGCAGTTAAATTTCGAAAACATTAAGTAAAAGTCAAGAAAATGCCAGATATATAAGCAGATTATGGCAACTGCAAACCGTAAATCGAAGACAAACTGCTTGCAAAGTTTTCAAAAACGATTGCAAAGTTTGTAGATTCGTTTGGGAATGTTACATATGATATTATATTGACGGGTTCCATAGTCAAAAGTTCGAAAACGTAAAACAATATTTCGTAAATTGCCGTTAAAGTAGCGTACTATTATTCGCAGCATGTAGAGGTCATAGGTCAATTCAGGAAGTTACTCGTACAAACGCTATCTGGTTTAAAACAGTGTCAAACATGAAATAGTCGCCAACTCGAGTATGTTTCAAATTGCGTAAGCAGTAGTGTGGGTAGGTGAAGAGACAAAATTTAAAGTCAAGCTCAATCGGGTATGATTAGTTCTTGCATGGGACACTGCCTGAGAAAACCAGCTAGGGAATTTTTTTTTGGTTTCATCACATACATATCAAACATATGAGACAACGTTCGTGCATTTTTTTTCACTGTAATGTCAATTATTTTTAGTAGAAAAACATGGAAATTTAGGCATGTTTTGAAGTTCATAAACATTTTTCCATTTTCTCTGTTATTTTTGGAGATCAAGTTGGTGTTGATGTCGGCACATAGTGGGGTTTGACCTGTTAACGTACCATGAATAGTCGTACAAAGTGAACGCAAAGTTGTGCAAAGTGATAGGAAAGTTTGTAGATATATTTGTATGCTTGACCTAACTTGTTGGCATATAGAAACCCGCAGTTGTAAAGTCAAATAAATGAATAAAAGCGAGATGAAAACAGCCTATATAAGCAGAGTATCACATGAGCTGACTGACCGTAAAAATGATAGAAAACAGCATGCAAAGTTGGTAAAAGTGTGCGAAACGTTGGCGGAATGTCATGTATATTTAACCTAAGTCATTGGAATGCCAACCCCGCAGTTAAATTTCGAAAACATTAAGTAAAAGTCAAGAAAATGACAGATATATTAGCAGATTATGGCAACTGCAAACCGTAAATCGAAGACAAACTGCTTGCAAAGTTTTCAAAAACGATTGCAAAGTTTGTAGATTCGTTTGGGAATGATACATATGATACTATATTGACGGGTTCCATAGTCAAAAGTTCGAAAACGTAAAACAATATTTCGTAAATTGCCGTTAAAGTAGCGTACTATTATTCGCAGCATGTAGAGGTCATAGGTCAATTCAGGAAGTTACTCGTACAAACGCTATCTGGTTTAAAACAGTGTCAAACATGAAATAGTCGCCAGATCGAGCATATTTCAAATTGCGTAAGCAGTAGTGTTGGTAGGTGACGAGACAAAGTTTAAAGTCAAGCTCAATCGGGCATGGTTAGTTCTTGCATGGGAGACTGCCTGAGAAAACCAGCTAGGGAAATTGTTTTTGGTTTCATCACATACATATCAAACATATTAGACAACGTTCGTGCATCTTTTTTCACTGTAATGTCAATTATTTTTAGTAGAAAAACATGGAAATTTAGGCATGTTTTCAAGTTCATGAAAATTTTTCCAATTTCTCTGTTATTTTTGGAGATCAAGTTGGTGATGATGTCGGCACATAGAGGAGTTTGACCTGTTAACGTACCGTGAAAAGTCGTACAAAGTGAACGCAAAGTTGTGAAAAGTGATTGGAAAGTTTGTAGATATATTTGTATGCTTGACCTAACTTGTTGGCATATAGAAACCCGCAGTTGTAAAGTCAAATAAATGAATAAAAGCGAGATGAAAACAGCCTATATAAGCAGAGTATTACATGAGCTGACGGACCATAAAAATGATAGAAAACAGCATGCAAAGTTGGTAAAAGCGTGCGAAACGTTGGCGGAGTTTCATGTATATTTAACCTAAGTCATTGGAATGCCAACCCCGCAGTTAAATTTCGAAAACATTAAGTAAAAGTCAAGAAAATGTCAGATATATAAGCAGATTATGGCAACTGCAAACCGTAAATCGAAGACAAACTGTTTTCAAGTTCATGAAAATTTTTCCAATTTCTCTGTTATTTTTGGAGATCAAGTTGGTGATGATGTCGGCACATAGAGGAGTTTGACCTGTTAACGTACCGTGAAAAGTCGTACAAAGTGAACGCAAAGTTGTGAAAAGTGATTGGAAAGTTTGTAGATATATTTGTATGCTTGACCTAACTTGTTGGCATATAGAAACCCGCAGTTGTAAAGTCAAATAAATGAATAAAAGCGAGATGAAAACAGCCTATATAAGCAGAGTATTACATGAGCTGACGGACCATAAAAATGATAGAAAACAGCATGCAAAGTTGGTAAAAGCGTGCGAAACGTTGGCGGAGTTTCATGTATATTTAACCTAAGTCATTGGAATGCCAACCCCGCAGTTAAATTTCGAAAACATTAAGTAAAAGTCAAGAAAATGTCAGATATATAAGCAGATTATGGCAACTGCAAACCGTAAATCGAAGACAAACTGCTTGCAAAGTTTTGAAAAACGATTGCAAAGTTTGTAGATTCGTTTGTGAATGTTACATATGATATTATATTGACGGGTTACATAGTTAAAAGTTCGAAAACTTAAAAAAAATATTTCGTAAATTGCCGTTAAAGTAGCGTACCATTATTCGCAGCATGTAGAGGTCATAGGTCAATTCAAGAAGTTACTCGTACAAACGCTATCAGGTTTAAAACAATGTCAAACATGAAATAGTCGCCAGATCGAGCATATTTCAAATTGCGTAAGCAGTAGTGTTGGTAGGTGACGAGACAAAGTTTAAAGTCAAGCTCAATCGGGCATGGTTAGTTCTTGCATGGGAGACTGCCTGAGAAAACCAGCTAGGGAATTTGTTTTTGGTTTCATCACATACATATCAAACATATGAGACAATGTTCGTGCATCTTTTTTTCACTGCAATGTCATTTATTTTTAGTAGAAAAACATGGAAATTTAGGCATGTTTTCAAGTTCATGAACATTTTTCCAATTTCTCTGTTATTTTTGGAGATCAAGTTGGTGATGATGTCGGCACATAGAGGAGTTTGACCTGTTAACGTACCGTGAAAAGTCGTACAAAGTGAACGCAAAGTTGTGAAAAGTGATTGGAAAGTTTGTAGATATATTTGTATGCTTGACCTAACTTGTTGGCATATAGAAACCCGCAGTTGTAAAGTCAAATAAATGAATAAAAGCGAGATGAAAACAGCCTATATAAGCAGAGTATTACATGAGCTGACGGACCATAAAAATGATAGAAAACAGCATGCAAAGTTGGTAAAAGCGTGCGAAACGTTGGCGGAGTTTCATGTATATTTAACCTAAGTCATTGGAATGCCAACCCCGCAGTTAAATTTCGAAAACATTAAGTAAAAGTCAAGAAAATGCCAGATATATAAGCAGATTATGGCAACTGCAAACCGTAAATCGAAGACAAACTGCTTGCAAAGTTTTCAAAAACGATTGCAAAGTTTGTATATTCGTTTGGGAATGTTACATATGATATTATATTGACGGGTTCCATAGTCAAAAGTTCGAAAACGTAAAACAATATTTCGTAAATTGCCGTTAAAGTAGCGTACTATTATTCGCAGCATGTAGAGGTCATAGGTCAATTCAGGAAGTTACTCGTACAAACGCTATCTGGTTTAAAACAGTGTCAAACATGAAATAGTCGCCAACTCGAGTATGTTTCAAATTGAGTAAGCAGTAGTGTGGATAGGTGAAGAGACAAAATTTAAAGTCAAGCTCAATCGGGTATGATTAGTTCTTGCATGGTACACTGCCTGAGAAAACCAGCTAGGGAAATTGTTTTTGGTTTCATCACATACATATCAAACATATTAGACAACGTTCGTGCATCTTTTTTCACTGTAATGTCAATTATTTTTAGTAGAAAAACATGGAAATTTAGGCATGTTTTCAAGTTCATGAAAATTTTTCCAATTTCTCTGTTATTTTTGGAGATCAAGTTGGTGATGATGTCGGCACATAGAGGAGTTTGACCTGTTAACGTACCGTGAAAAGTCGTACAAAGTGAACGCAAAGTTGTGAAAAGTGATTGGAAAGTTTGTAGATATATTTGTATGCTTGACCTAACTTGTTGGCATATAGAAACCCGCAGTTGTAAAGTCAAATAAATGAATAAAAGCGAGATGAAAACAGCCTATAGAAGCAGAGTATCACATGAGCTGACTGACCGTAAAAATGATAGAAAACAGCATGCAAAGTTGGTAAAAGTGTGCGAAACGTTGGCGGAATGTCATGTATATTTAACCTAAGTCATTGGAATGCCAACCCCGCAGTTAAATTTCGAAAACATTAAGTAAAAGTCAAGAAAATGACAGATATATTAGCAGATTATGGCAACTGCAAACCGTAAATCGAAGACAAACTGCTTGCAAAGTTTTCAAAAACGATTGCAAAGTTTGTAGATTCGTTTGGGAATGATACATATGATACTATATTGACGGGTTCCATAGTCAAAAGTTCGAAAACGTAAAACAATATTTCGTAAATTGCCGTTAAACAAGCGTACTATTATTCGCAGCATGTAGAGGTCATAGGTCAATTGAAGAAGTTACTCGTACAAACGCTATCTGGTTTAAAACAGTGTCAAACATGAAATAGTCGCCAGATCGAGCATATTTCAAATTGCGTAAGCAGTAGTGTTGGTAGGTGACGAGACAAAGTTTAAAGTCAAGCTCAATCGGGCATGGTTAGTTCTTGCATGGGAGACTGCCTGAGAAAACCAGCTAGGGAAATTGTTTTTGGTTTCATCACATACATATCAAACATATTAGACAACGTTCGTGCATCTTTTTTCACTGTAATGTCAATTATTTTTAGTAGAAAAACATGGAAATTTAGGCATGTTTTCAAGTTCATGAAAATTTTTCCAATTTCTCTGTTATTTTTGGAGATCAAGTTGGTGATGATGTCGGCACATAGAGGAGTTTGACCTGTTAACGTACCGTGAAAAGTCGTACAAAGTGAACGCAAAGTTGTGAAAAGTGATTGGAAAGTTTGTAGATATATTTGTATGCTTGACCTAACTTGTTGGCATATAGAAACCCGCAGTTGTAAAGTCAAATAAATGAATAAAAGCGAGATGAAAACAGCCTATATAAGCAGAGTATTACATGAGCTGACGGACCATAAAAATGATAGAAAACAGCATGCAAAGTTGGTAAAAGCGTGCGAAACGTTGGCGGAGTTTCATGTATATTTAACCTAAGTCATTGGAATGCCAACCCCGCAGTTAAATTTCGAAAACATTAAGTAAAAGTCAAGAAAATGTCAGATATATAAGCAGATTATGGCAACTGCAAACCGTAAATCGAAGACAAACTGCTTGCAAAGTTTTGAACAACGATTGCAAAGTTTGTAGATTCGTTTGTGAATGTTACATATGATATTATATTGACGGGTTACATAGTCAAAAGTTCGAAAACTTAAAAAAATATTTCGTAAATTGCCGTTAAAGTAGCGTACCATTATTCGCAGCATGTAGAGGTCATAGGTCAATTCAAGAAGTTACTCGTACAAACGCTATCAGGTTTAAAACAGTGTCAAACATGAAATAGTCGCCAGATCGAGCGTATTTCAAATTGCGTAAGCAGTAGTGTTGGTAGGTGACGAGACAAAGTTTAAAGTCAAGCTCAATCGGGCATGGTTAGTTCTTGCATGGGAGACTGCCTGAGAAAACCAGCTAGGGAATTTGTTTTTGGTTTCATCACATACATATCAAACATATGAGACAATGTTCGTGCATCTTTTTTTCACTGCAATGTCAATTATTTTTAGTAGAAAAACATGGAAATTTAGGCATGTTTTCAAGTTCATGAACATTTTTCCAATTTCTCTGTTATTTTTGGAGATCAAGTTGGTGATGATGTCGGCACATAGTGGGGTTTGACCTGTTAACGTACCATGAAAAGTCGTACAAAGTGAACGCAAAGTTGTGCAAAGTGATTAGAAAGTTTGTAGATATATTTGTATGCTTGACCTAACTTGTTGGCATATAGAAACCCGCAGTTGTAAAGTCAAATAAATGACTAAAAGCGAGATGAAAACAGCCTATATAAGCAGAGTATCACATGAGATGACTGACCGTAAAAATGATAGAAAACAGCATGCAAAGTTGGTAAAGGCGTGCGAAACGTTGGCGGAATGTCATGTATATTTAACCTAAGTCATTGGAATGCCAACCCCGCAGTTAAATTTCGAAAACATTAAGTAAAAGTCAAGAAAATGCCAGATATATAAGCAGATTATGGCAACTGCAAACCGAAAATCGAAGACAAACTGCTTGCAAAGTTTTCAAAAACGATTGCAAAGTTTGTAGATTTGTTTGGGAATGTTACATATGATATTATATTGACGGGTTCCATAGTCAAAAGTTCGAAAACGTAAAACAATATTTCGTAAATTGCCGTTAAAGTAGCTTACTATTATTCGCAGCATGTAGAGGTCATGGGTCAATTCAGGAAGTTACTCGTACAAACGATATCAGGTTTAAAACAGTGTCAAACATGAAATAGTCGCCAGATCGAGCATATTTCAAATTGCGTAAGCAGTAGTGTGGGTAGGTGAAGAGACAAAGTTTAAAGTCAAGCTCAATCGGGCATGGTTCGTTCTTGCATGGGAGACTGCCTGAGAAAACCAGCTTGGGAAATTCTTTTTGGGTTCATCACATATATATCAAACATATGAGACAACGTTCGTGCATCTTTTACTCACTGTAATGTCAATTATTTTTAGTAGAAAAAACATGGAAATTTAGGCATGTTTTCAAGTTCATGAACATTTTTCCAATTTCTCTGTTATTTTTGGAGATCAAGTTGGTGATGATGTCGGCACATAGTGGGGTTTGACCTGTTAACGTACCATGAAAAGTCGTACAAAGTGAACGCAAAGTTGTGCAAAGTGATTAGAAAGTTTGTAGATATATTTGTATGCTTGACCTAACTTGTTGGCATATAGAAACCCGCAGTTGTAAAGTCAAATAAATGACTAAAAGCGAGATGAAAACAGCCTATATAAGCAGAGTATCACATGAGATGACTGACCGTAAAAATGATAGAAAACAGCATGCAAAGTTGGTAAAGGCGTGCGAAACGTTGGCGGAATGTCATGTATATTTAACCTAAGTCATTGGAATGCCAACCCCGCAGTTAAATTTCGAAAACATTAAGTAAAAGTCAAGAAAATGCCAGATATATAAGCAGATTATGGCAACTGCAAACCGAAAATCGAAGACAAACTGCTTGCAAAGTTTTCAAAAACGATTGCAAAGTTTGTAGATTTGTTTGGGAATGTTACATATGATATTATATTGACGGGTTCCATAGTCAAAAGTTCGAAAACGTAAAACAATATTTCGTAAATTGCCGTTAAAGTAGCTTACTATTATTCGCAGCATGTAGAGGTCATGGGTCAATTCAGGAAGTTACTCGTACAAACGATATCAGGTTTAAAACAGTGTCAAACATGAAATAGTCGCCAGATCGAGCATATTTCAAATTGCGTAAGCAGTAGTGTGGGTATGTGAAGAGACAAAGTTTAAAGTCAAGCTCAATCGGGCATGGTTCGTTCTTGCATGGGAGACTGCCTGAGAAAACCAGCTTGGGAAATTCTTTTTGGGTTCATCACATATATATCAAACATATGAGACAACGTTCGTGCATCTTTTACTCACTGTAATGTCAATTATTTTTAGTAGAAAAAACATGGAAATTTAGGCATGTTTTCAAGTTCATGAACATTTTTCCAATTTCTCTGTTATTTTTGGAGATCAAGTTGGTGATGATGTCGGCACATAGTGGGGTTTGACCTGTTAACGTACCGTGAAAAGTCGTACAAAGTGAACGCAAAGTTATGCAAAGTGATTGGAAAGTTTGTAGATATATTTGTATGCTTGACCTAACTTGTTGGCATATAGAAACCCGCAGTTGTAAAGTCAAATAAATGAATAAAAGCGAGATGAAAACAGCCTATATAAGCAGAGTATCACATGAGCTGACTGACCATAAAAATGATAGAAAACAGCATGCAAAGTTGGTAAAAGCGTGCGAAACGTTGGCGGAGTTTCATGTATATTTAACCTAAGTCATTGGAATGCCACCCCGCAGTTAAATTTCGAAAACATTAAGTAAAAGTCAAAAAAATACCAGATATATAAGCAGATTATGGCAACTGCAAACCGTAAATCGGAGACAAACTGCTTGCAAAGTTTTCAAAAACGATTGCAAAGTTTGTATATTCGTTTAGGAATGTTACATATGATATTATATTGACGGGTTACATAGTCAAAAGTTCGAAAACTTAAAAAAATATTTCGTAAATTGCCGTTAAAGTAGCGTACCATTATTCGCAGCATGTAGAGGACAAAGGTCAATTCAAGAAGTTACTCGTACAAACGCTATCAGGTTTAAAACAGTGTCAAACATGAAATAGTCGCCAGATCGAGCATATTTCAAATTGCGTAAGCAGTAGTGTTGGTAGGTGACGAGACAAAGTTTAAAGTCAAGCTCAATCGGGCATGGTTAGTTCTTGCATGGGAGACTGCCTGAGAAAACCAGCTAGGGAAATTTTTTTTGGTTTCATCACATACATATCAAACATATGAGACAACGTTCGTGTATCTTTTTTTTCACTGTAATGTCAATTATTTTTAGTAGAAAAACATGGAAATTTAGGCATGTTTTCAAGTTCATGAACATTTTTCCAATTTCTCTGTTATTTTTGGAGATCAAGTTGGTGATGATGTCGGCACATAGTGGGGTTTGACCTGTTAACGTACCGTGAAAAGTCGTACAAAGTGAACGCAAATTTGTGCAAAGTGATTGGAAAGTTTGTAGATATATTTGTATGCTTGACCTAACTTGTTGGCATATAGAAACCCGCAGTTGTAAAGTCAAATAAATGAATAAAAGCGAGATGAAAACAGCCTATATAAGCAGAGTATCACATGAGCTGACTGACCATAAAAATGATAGAAAACAGCATGCAAAGTAGGTAAAAGCGTGCGAAACGTTGGCGGAGTTTCATGTATATTTAACCTAAGTCATTGGAATGCCAAACCCGCAGTTAAATTTCGAAAACATTAAGTAAAAGTCAAGAAAATGCCAGATATATAAGCAGATTATGGCAACTGCAAACCGCAAATCGAAGACAAACTGCTTGCAAAGTTTTGAAAAACGATTGCAAAGTTTGTAGATTCGTTTGGGAATTTTACATATGATATTATATTGACGGGTTACATAGTCAAAAGTTCAAAAACGTAAAAAAATATTTCGTAAATTGCCGTTAAAGTAGCGCACTATTATTCGCAGCATGTAGAGGTCATAGGTCAATTCAAGAAGTTACTCGTACAAACGCTATCAGGTTTAAAACAGTGTCAAACATGAAATAGACGCCAGATCGAGCATATTTCAAATTGCGTAAGCAGTAGTGTTGGTAGGTGACGAGACAAAGTTTAAAGTCAACCTCAATCGGGCATGGTTAGTTCTTGCATGGGAGACTGCCTGAGAAAACCAGCTAGGGAAATTTTTTTTGGTTTCATCACATACATATCAAACATATTAGACAACGTTCGTGCATCTTTTTTCACTGTAATGTCAATTATTTTTAGTAGAAAAACATGGAAATTTAGGCATGTTTTCAAGTTCATGAACATTTTTCCAATTTCTCTGTTATTTTTGGAGATCAAGTTGGTGATGATGTCGGCACATAGTGGGGTTTGACCTGTTAACGTACCGTGAAAAGTCGTACAAAGTGAACGCAAAGTTGTGCAAAGTCATTGGAAAGTTTGTAGATATATTTGTATGCTTGACCTAACTTGTTGGCATATAGAAACCCGCAGTTGTAAAATCAAATAAATGAATAAAAGCGAGATGAAAATAGCCTATATAAGCAGCGTATCACATGAGCTGACTGACCGTAAAAATGATAGAAAACAGCATGCAAAGTTGGTAAAAGCGTGCGAAACGTTGGCGGAATGTCATGTATATTTAACCTAAGTCATTGGAATGCCAACCCCGCAGTTAAATTTCGAAAACATTAAGTAAAAGTCAAGAAAATGCCAGATATATAAGCAGATTAAAGCAACTGCAAACCGTAAATCGAAGACAAACTGCTTGCAAAGTTTTCAAAAACGATTGCAAAGTTTGTAGATTCGTTTGGGAATGTTACATATGATATTATATTGACGGGTTCCATAGTCAAAAGTTCGAAAACGTAAAACAACATTTCGTAAATTGCCGTTAAAGTAGCGTACTATTATTCGCAGCATGTAGAGGTCATAGGTCAATTCAGGAAGTTACTCGTACAAACGCTATCTGGTTTAAAACAGTGTCAAACATGAAATAGTCGCCAGATCGAGCATATTTCACATTGCGTAAGCAGTAGTGTTGGTAGGTGACGAGACAAAGTTTAAAGTCAAGCTCAATCGGGCATGGTTAGTTCTTGCATGGGAGACTGCCTGAGAAAACCAGCTAGGGAAATTGTTTTTGGTTTCATCACATACATATCAAACATATTAGACAACGTTCGTGCATCTTTTTTCACTGTAACGTCAATTATTTTTAGTAGAAAAACATGGAAATTTAGGCATGTTTTCAAGTTCATGAACATTTTTCCAATTTCTCTGTTATTTTTGGAGATCAAGTTGGTGATGATGTCGGCACATAGTGGGGTTTGACCTGTTAACGTACCGTGAAAAGTCGTACAAAGTGAACGCAAATTTGTGCAAAGTGATTGGAAAGTTTGTAGATATATTTGTATGCTTGACCTAACTTGTTGGCATATAGAAACCCGCAGTTGTAAAATCAAATAAATGAATAAAAGCGAGATGAAAACAGCCTATATAAGCAGAGTATCACATGAGCTGACTGACCGTAAAAATGATAGAAAACAGCATGCAAAGTTGGTAAAAGCGTGCGAAACGTTGGCGGAGTTTCATGTATACTTAACCTAAGTCATTGGAATGCCAAACCCGCAGTTAAATTTCGAAAACATTAAGTAAAAGTCAAGAAAATGCCAGATATATAAGCAGATTATGGCAACTGCAAACCGCAAATCGAAGACAAACTGCTTGCAAAGTTTTGAAAAACGATTGCAAAGTTTGTAGATTCGTTTGGGAATGTTACATATGATATTATATTGACGGGTTCCATAGTCAAAAGTTCGAAAACGTAAAACAACATTTCGTAAATTGCCGTTAAAGTAGCGTACTATTATTCGCAGCATGTAGAGGTCATAGGTCAATTCAGGAAGTTACTCGTACAAACGCTATCTGGTTTAAAACAGTGTCAAACATGAAATAGTCGCCAGATCGAGCATATTTCACATTGCGTAAGCAGTAGTGTTGGTAGGTGACGAGACAAAGTTTAAAGTCAAGCTCAATCGGGCATGGTTAGTTCTTGCATGGGAGACTGCCTGAGAAAACCAGCTAGGGAAATTGTTTTTGGTTTCATCACATACATATCAAACATATTAGACAACGTTCGTGCATCTTTTTTCACTGTAACGTCAATTATTTTTAGTAGAAAAACATGGAAATTTAGGCATGTTTTCAAGTTCATGAACATTTTTCCAATTTCTCTGTTATTTTTGGAGATCAAGTTGGTGATGATGTCGGCACATAGTGGGGTTTGACCTGTTAACGTACCGTGAAAAGTCGTACAAAGTGAACGCAAATTTGTGCAAAGTGATTGGAAAGTTTGTAGATATATTTGTATGCTTGACCTAACTTGTTGGCATATAGAAACCCGCAGTTGTAAAATCAAATAAATGAATAAAAGCGAGATGAAAACAGCCTATATAAGCAGAGTATCACATGAGCTGACTGACCGTAAAAATGATAGAAAACAGCATGCAAAGTTGGTAAAAGCGTGCGAAACGTTGGCGGAGTTTCATGTATACTTAACCTAAGTCATTGGAATGCCAAACCCGCAGTTAAATTTCGAAAACATTAAGTAAAAGTCAAGAAAATGCCAGATATATAAGCAGATTATGGCAACTGCAAACCGCAAATCGAAGACAAACTGCTTGCAAAGTTTTGAAAAACGATTGCAAAGTTTGTAGATTCGTTTGGGAATGTTACATATGATATTATATTGACGGGTTACATAGTCAAAAGTTCAAAAACGTACAAAAATATTTCGTAAATTGCCGTTAAAGTAGCGTACTATTATTCGCAGCATGTAGAGGTCATAGGTCAATTCAAGAAGTTACTCGTACAAACGCTATCAGGTTTAAAACAGTGTCAAACATGAAATAGTCGCCAGATCGAGCATATTTCAAATTGCGTAAGCAGTAGTGTTGGTAGGTGACGAGACAAAGCTTAAAGTCAAGCTCAATCGGGCATGGTTAGTTCTTGCATGGGAGACTGCCTGAGAAAACCAGCTAGGGAAATTTTTTTTGGTTTCATCACATACATATCAAACATATTAGACAACGTTCGTGCATCTTTTTTCACTGTAATGTCAATTATTTTTAGTAGAAAAACATGGAAATTTAGGCATGTTTTCAAGTTCATGAACATTTTTCCAATTTCTCTGTTATTTTTGGAGATCAAGTTGGTGATGATGTCGGCACATAGTGGGGTTTGACCTGTTAACGTACCGTGAAAAGTCGTACAAAGTGAACGCAAATTTGTGCAAAGTCATTGGAAAGTTTGTAGATATATTTGTATGCTT
Organism: Saccoglossus kowalevskii; assembly: GCF_978046115.1. Lineage (NCBI taxonomy): Eukaryota > Metazoa > Hemichordata > Enteropneusta > Harrimaniidae > Saccoglossus > Saccoglossus kowalevskii. Next base: position 8,582,916 of record NC_140655.1, on the reverse strand, counting down.
GACCTAACTTGTTGGCATATAGAAACCCGCAGTTGTAAAATCAAATAAATGAATAAAAGCGAGATGAAAACAGCCTATATAAGCAGAGTATCACATGAGCTGACTGACCGTAAAAATGATAGAAAACAGCATGCAAAGTTGGTAAAAGCGTGCGAAACGTTGGCGGAGTTTCATGTATATTTAACCTAAGTCATTGGAATGCTAAACCCGCAGTTAAATTTCGAAAACATTAAGTAAAAGTCAAGAAAATGCCAGATATATAAGCAGATTATGGCAACTGCAAACCGCAAATCGAAGACAAACTGCTTGCAAAGTTTTGAAAAACGATTGCAAAGTTTGTAGATTCGTTTGGGAATGTTACTTATGATATTATATTGACGGGTTACATAGTCAAAAGTTCAAAAACGTAAAAAAATATTTCGTAAATTGCCGTTAAAGTAGCGTACTATTATTCGCAGCATGTAGAGGTCATAGGTCAATTCAAGAAGTTACTCGTACAAACGCTATCAGGTTTAAAACAGTGTCAAACATGAAATAGTCGCCAGATCGAGCATATTTCAAATTGCGTAAGCAGTAGTGTTGGTAGGTGACGAGACAAAGCTTAAAGTCAAGCTCAACCGGGCATGGTTAGTTCTTGCATGGGAGACTGCCTGAGAAAACCAGCTAGGGAAATTGTTTTTGGTTTCATCACATACATATCAAACATATTAGACAACGTTCGTGCATCTTTTTTCACTGTAATGTCAATTATTTTTAGTAGAAAAACATGGAAATTTAGGCATGTTTTCAAGTTCATGAACATTTTTCCAATTTCTCTGTTATTTTTGGAGATCAAGTTGGTGATGATGTCGGCACATAGTCGGGTTTGACCTGTTAACGTACCGTGAAAAGTCGTACAAAGTGAACGCAAATTTGTGCAAAGTGATTGGAAAGTTTGTAGATATATTTGTATGCTTGACCTAACTTGTTGGCATATAGAAACCCGCAGTTGTAAAGTCAAATAAATGAATAAAAGCGAGATGAAAACCGCCGATATAAGCAGAGTATCACATGAGCTGACTGACCATAAAAATGATAGAAAACAGCATGCAAAGTTGGTAAAAGCGTGCGAAACGTTGGCGGAGTTTCATGTATATTTAACCTAAGTCATTGGAATGGCAAACCCGCAGTTAAATTTCGAAAACATTAAGTAAAAGTCAAGAAAATGCCAGATATATAAGCAGATTATGGCAACTGCAAACCGCAAATCGAAGACAAACTGCTTGCAAAGTTTTGAAAAACGATTGCAAAGTTTGTAGATTCGTTTGGGAATGTTACATATGATATTATATTGACGGGTTACATAGTCAAAAGTTCAAAAACGTAAAAAAATATTTCGTAAATTGCCGTTAAAGTAGCGTACTATTATTCGCAGCATGTAGAGGTCATAGGTCAATTCAAGAAGTTACTCGTACAAACGCTATCAGGTTTACAACAGTGTCAAACATGAAATAGTCGCCAGATCGAGCATATTTCAAATTGCGTAAGCAGTAGTGTTGGTAGGTGATGAGACAAAGTTTAAAGTCAAGCTCAACCGGGCATGGTTAGTTCTTGCATGGGAGACTGCCTGAGAAAACCAGCTAGGGAAATTTTTTTTGGTTTCATCACATACATATCAAACATATTAGACAACGTTCGTGCATCTTTTTTCACTGTAATGTCAATTATTTTTAGTAGAAAAACATGGAAATTTAGGCATGTTTTCAAGTTCATGAACATTTTTCCAATTTCTCTGTTATTTTTGGAGATCAAGTTGGTGATGATGTCGGCACATAGTCGGGTTTGACCTGTTAACGTACCGTGAAAAGTCGTACAAAGTGAATGCAAAGTTGTGCAAAGTGATTGGAAAGTTTGTAGATATATTTGTATGCTTGACCTAACTTGTTGGCATATAGAAACCCGCAGTTGTAAAATCAAATAAATGAATAAAAGCGAGATGAAAACAGCCTATATAAGCAGAGTATCACATGAGCTGACTGACCGTAAAAATGATAGAAATCAGCATGCAAAGTTGGTAAAAGCGTGCGAAACGTTGGCGGAGTTTCATGTATATTTAACCTAAGTCATTGGAATGCCAAACCCGCAGTTAAATTTCGAAAACATTAAGTAAAAGTCAAGAAAATGCCAGATATATAAGCAGATTATGGCAACTGCAAACCGCAAATCGAAGACAAACTGCTTGCAAAGTTTTGAAAAACGATTGCAAAGTTTGTAGATTCGTTTGGGAATGTTACATATGATATTATATTGACGGGTTACATAGTCAAAAGTTCAAAAACGTACAAAAATATTTCGTAAATTGCCGTTAAAGTAGCGTACTATTATTCGCAGCATGTAGAGGTCATAGGTCAATTCAAGAAATTACTCGTACAAACGCTATCAGGTTTAAAACAGTGTCAAACATGAAATAGTCGCCAGATCGAGCATATTTCAAATTGCGTAAGCAGTAGTGTTGCTAGGTGACGAGACAAAGCTTAAAGTCAAGCTCAACCGGGAATGGTTAGTTCTTGCATGGGAGACTGCCTGAGAAAACCAGCTAGGGAAATTTTTTTTGGTTTCATCACATACATATCAAACATATTCGACAACGTTCGTGCATCTTTTTTCACTGTAATGTCAATTATTTTTAGTAGAAAAACATGGAAATTTAGGCATGTTTTCAAGTTCATGAACATTTTTCCAATTTCTCTGTTATTTTTGGAGATCAAGTTGGTGATGATGTCGGCACATAGTCGGGTTTGACCTGTTAACGTACCGTGAAAAGTCGTACAAAGTGAATGCAAAGTTGTGCAAAGTGATTGGAAAGTTTGTAGATATATTTGTATGCTTGACCTAACTTGTTGGCATAAAGAAACCCGCAGTTGTAAAATCAAATAAATGAATAAAAGCGAGATGAAAACAGCCTATATAAGCAGAGTATCACATGAGCTGACTGACCGTAAAAATGATAGAAAACAGCATGCAAAGTTGGTAAAAGCGTGCGAAACGTTGGCGGAATGTCATGTATATTTAACCTAAGTCATTGGAATGCCAACCCCGCAGTTAAATTTCGAAAACATTAAGTATAAGTCAAGAAAATGCCAGATATATAAGCAGATTATAGCAACTGCAAACCGTAAATCGAAGACAAACTGCTTGCAAAGTTTTCAAAAACGATTGCAAAGTTTGTAGATTCGTTTGGGAATGTTACATATGATATTATATTGACGGGTTCCATAGTCAAAAGTTCGAAAACGTAAAACAATATTTCGTAAATTGCCGTTAAAGTTGCGTACTATTATTCGCAGCATATAGAGGTCATAGGTCAATTCAAGAAGTTACTCGTACAAACGCTATCAGGTTTAAAACAGTGTCAAACATGAAATAGTCGCCAGATCGAGCATATTTTAAATTGCGTAAGCAGTAGTGTTGGTAGGTGACGAGACAAAGTTTAAAGTCAAGCTCAACCGGCATGGTTAGTTCTTGCATGGGAGACTGCCTGAGAAACCCAGCTAGGGAAATTTTTTTTGGTTTCATCACATACATATCAAACATATTAGACAACGTTCGTGCATCTTTTTTCACTGTAATGTCAATTATTTTTAGTAGAAAAACATGGAAATTTAGGCATGTTTTCAAGTTCATGAACATTTTTCCAATTTCCCTGTTATTTTTGGAGATCAAGTTGGTGATGATGTCGGCACATAGTCGGGTTTGACCTGTTAACGTACCGTGAAAAGTCGTACAAAGTGAATGCAAAGTTGTGCAAAGTGATTGGAAAGTTTGTAGATATATTTGTATGCTTGACCTAACTTGTTGGCATAAAGAAACCCGCAGTTGTAAAATCAAATAAATGAATAAAAGCGAGATGAAAACAGCCTATATAAGCAGAGTATCACATGAGCTGACTGACCGTAAAAATGATAGAAAACAGCATGCAAAGTTGGTAAAAGCGTGCGAAACGTTGGCGGAATGTCATGTATATTTAACCTAAGTCATTGGAATGCCAACCCCGCAGTTAAATTTCGAAAACATTAAGTAAAAGTCAAGAAAATGCCAGATATATAAGCAGATTATAGCAACTGCAAACCGTAAATCGAAGACAAACTGCTTGCAAAGTTTACAAAAACGATTGCAAAGTTTGTAGATTCGTTTGGGAATGTTACATATGATATTATATTGACGGGTTCCATAGTCAAAAGTTCGAAAACGTAAAACAATATTTCGTAAATTGCCGTTAAAGTAGCGTACTATTATTCGCAGCATGTAGAGGTCATAGGTCAATTCAAGAAGTTACTCGTACAAACGCTATCAGGTTTAAAACAGTGTCAAACATGAAATAGTCGCCAGATCGAGCATATTTTAAATTGCGTAAGCAGTAGTGTTGGTAGGTGCCGAGACAAAGTTTAAAGTCAAGCTCAACCGGGCATGGTTAGTTCTTGCATGGGAGACTGCCTGAGAAAACCAGCTAGGGAAATTGTTTTTGGTTTCATCACATACATATCAAACATATTAGACAACGTTCGTGCATCTTTTTTCACTGTAATGTCAATTATTTTTAGTAGAAAAACATGGAAATTTAGGCATGTTTTCAAGTTCATGAACATTTTTCCAATTTCTCTTTTATTTTTGGAGATCAAGTTGGTGATGATGTCGGCACATAGTCGGGTTTGACCTGTTAACGTACCGTGAAAAGTCGTACAAAGTGAATGCAAAGTTGTGCAAAGTGATTGGAAAGTTTGTAGATATATTTGTATGCTTGACCTAACTTGTTGGCATAAAGAAACCCGCAGTTGTAAAATCAAATAAATGAATAAAAGCGAGATGAAAACAGCCTATATAAGCAGAGTATCACATGAGCTGACTGACCGTAAAAATGATAGAAAACAGCATGCAAAGTTGGTAAAAGCGTGCGAAACGTTGGCGGAATGTCATGTATATTTAACCTAAGTCATTGGAATGCCAACCCCGCAGTTAAATTTCGAAAACATTAAGTAAAAGTCAAGAAAATGCCAGATATATAAGCAGATTATAGCAACTGCAAACCGTAAATCGAAGACAAACTGCTTGCAAAGTTTACAAAAACGATTGCAAAGTTTGTAGATTCGTTTGGGAATGTTACATATGATATTATATTGACGGGTTCCATAGTCAAAAGTTCGAAAACGTAAAACAATATTTCGTAAATTGCCGTTAAAGTAGCGTACTATTATTCGCAGCATGTAGAGGTCATAGGTCAATTCAAGAAGTTACTCGTACAAACGCTATCAGGTTTAAAACAGTGTCAAACATGAAATAGTCGCCAGATCGAGCATATTTTAAATTGCGTAAGCAGTAGTGTTGGTAGGTGCCGAGACAAAGTTTAAAGTCAAGCTCAACCGGGCATGGTTAGTTCTTGCATGGGAGACTGCCTGAGAAAACCAGCTAGGGAAATTGTTTTTGGTTTCATCACATACATATCAAACATATTAGACAACGTTCGTGCATCTTTTTTCACTGTAATGTCAATTATTTTTAGTAGAAAAACATGGAAATTTAGGCATGTTTTCAAGTTCATGAACATTTTTCCAATTTCTCTTTTATTTTTGGAGATCAAGTTGGTGATGATGTCGGCACATAGTGGGGTTTGACCTGTTAACGTACCGTGAAAAGTCGTACAAAGTGAACGCAAAGTTGTGCAAAGTGATTGGAAAGTTTGTAGATATATTTGTATGCTTGACCTAACTTGTTGGCATATAGAAACCCGCAGTTGTAAAATCAAATAAATGAATAAAAGCGAGATGAAAACAGCCTATATAAGCAGAGTATCACATGAGCTGACTGACCGTAAAAATGATAGAAAACAGCATGCAAAGTTGGTAAAAGCGTGCGAAACGTTGGCGGAATGTCATGTATATTTAACCTAAGTCATTGGAATGCCAACCCCGCAGTTAAATTTCGAAAACATTAAGTAAAAGTCAAGAAAATGCCAGATATATAAGCAGATTATAGCAACTGCAAACCGTAAATCGAAGACAAACTGCTTGCAAAGTTTTCAAAAACGATTGCAAAGTTTGTAGATTCGTTTGGGAATGTTACATATGATATTATATTGACGGGTTCCATAGTCAAAAGTTCGAAAACGTAAAACAATATTTCGTAAATTGCCGTTAAAGTAGCGTACTATTATTCGCAGCATGTAGAGGTCATAGGTCAATTCAGGAAGTTACTCGTACAAACGCTATCTGGTTTAAAACAGTGTCAAACATGAAATAGTCGCCAGATCGAGCATGTTTCACATTGCGTAAGCAGTAGTGTTGGTAGGTGACGAGACAAAGTTTAAAGTCAAGCTCAATCGGGCATGGTTAGTTCTTGCATGGGAGACTGCCTGAGAAAACCAGCTAGGGAAATTGTTTTTGGTTTCATCACATACATATCAAACATATTAGACAACGTTCGTGCATCTTTTTTCACTGTAATGTCAATTATTTTTAGTAGAAAAACAAGGAAATTTAGGCATGTTTTCAAGTTCATGAACATTTTTCCAATTTCTCTGTTATTTTTGGAGATCAAGTTGGTGATGATGTCGGCACATAGTGGGGTTTGACCTGTTAACGTACCGTGAAAAGTCGTACAAAGTGAACGCAAATTTGTGCAAAGTGATTGGAAAGTTTGTAGATATATTTGTATGCTTGACCTAACTTGTTGGCATATAGAAACCCGCAGTTGTAAAGTCAAATAAATGAATAAAAGCGAGATGAAAACCGCCTATATAAGCAGTGTATCACATGAGCTGACTGACCATAAAAAAAATAGAAAACAGCATGCAAAGTTGGTAAAAGCGTGCGAAACGTTGGCGGAGTTTCATGTATATTTAACCTAAGTCATTGGAATGCCAAACCCGCAGTTAAATTTCGAAAACATTAAGTAAAAGTCAAGAAAATGCCAGATATTTAAGCAGATTATGGCAACTGCAAACCGCAAATCGAAGACAAACTGCTTGCAAAGTTTTGAAAAACGATTGCAAAGTTTGTAGATTCGTTTGGGAATGTTACATATGATATTATATTGACGGGTTACATAGTCAAAAGTTCAAAAACGTAAAAAAATATTTCGTAAATTGCCGTTAAAGTAGTGTACCATTATTCGCAGCATGTAGAGGTCATATGTCAATTCAAGAAGTTACTCGTACAAACGCTATCAGGTTTAAAACAGTGTCAAACATGAAATAGTCGCCAGATCGAGCATATTTCAAATTGCGTAAGCAGTAGTGTTGGTAGGTGACTAGACAAAGTTTAAAGTCAAGCTCAATCGGGCATGGTTAGTTCTTGCATGGGAGACTGCCTGAGAAAACCAGCTAGGAAAATTTTTTTGGTTTCATCACATACATATCAAACATATTAGACAACGTTCGTGCATCTTTTTTCACTGTAATGTCAATTATTTTTAGTAGAAAAACATGGACATTTAGGCATGTTTTCAAGTTCACGAACATTTTTCCAATTTCTCTGTTATTTTTGGAGATCAAGTTGGTGATGATGTCGGCACATAGTGGGGTTTGACCTGTTAACGTACCGTGAAAAGTCGTACAAAGTGAACGCAAAGTTGTGCAAAGTGATTGGAAAGTTTGTAGATATATTTGTATGCTTGACCTAACTTGTTAGCATATAGAAACCCGCAGTTGTAAAATCAAATAAATGAATAAAAGCGAGATGAAAACAGCCTATATAAGCAGAGTATCACATGAGCTGACTGACCGTAAAAATGATAGAAAACAGCATGCAAAGTTGGTAAAAGCGTGCGAAACGTTGGCGGAATGTCATGTATAGTTAACCTAAGTCATTGGAATGCCAAACCCGCAGTTAAATTTCGAAAACATTAAGTAAAAGTCAAGAAAATGCCAGATATATAAGCAGATTATGGCAACTGCAAACCGTAAATCGAAGACAAACTGCTTGCAAAGTTTTCAAAAACGATTGCAAAGTTTGTAGATTCGTTTGGGAATGCTACATATGATATTATATTGACGGGTTCCATAGTCAAAAGTTCGAAAACGTAAAACAATATTTCGTAAATTGCCGTTAAAGTAGCGTACTATTATTCGCAGCATGTAGAGGTCATATGTCAATTCAGGAAGTTACTCGTACAAACGCTATCTGGTTTAAAACAGTGTCAAACATGAAATAGTCGCCAGATCGAGCATATTTCACATTGCGTAAGCAGAAGTGTTGGTAGGTGACGAGACAAAGTTTAAAGTCAAGCTCAATCGGGCATGGTTAGTTCTTGCATGGGAGACTGCCTGAGAAAACCAGCTAGGGAAATTGTTTTTGGTTTCATCACATACATATCAAACATATTAGACAACGTTCGTGCATCTTTTTTCACTGTAATGTCAATTATTTTTAGTAGAAAAACATGGAAATTTAGGCATGTTTTGAAGTTCATGAACATTTTTCCAATTTCTCTGTTATTTTTGGAGATCAAGTTGGTGATGATGTCGGCACATAGTGGGGTTTGACCTGTTAACGTACCATGAATAGTCGTACAAATTGAACGCAGAGTTGTGCAAAGTGATTGGAAATTTTGTAGATATATTTGTATGCTTGACCTAACTTGTTGGCATATAGAAACCCGCAGTTGTAAAGTCAAATAAATGAATAAAAGCGAGATGAAAACAGCCTATATAAGCAGAGTATCGCATGAGCTGACTGACCGTAAAAATGATAGAAAACAGCATGCAAAATTGGTAAAAGCGTGCGAAACGTTGGCGGAGTTTCATGTATATTTAACCTAAGTCATTGGAATGCCAACCCCGCAGTTAAATTTCGAAAACATTAAGTAAAATTCAAGAAAATGCCAGATATATAAGCAGATTATGGCAACTGCAAACCGTAAATCGAAGACAAACTGCTTGCAAAGTTTTGAAAAACGATTGCAGAGTTTGTAGATTCGTTTGGGAATGTTACATATGATATTATATTGACGGGTTACATAGTCAAAAGTTCGAAAACTTAACAAAATATTTCGTAAATTGCCGTTAAAGTAGCGTACCATTATTCGCTGCATTTAGAGGTCATAGGTCAATTCAAGAAGTTACTCGTACAAACGCTATCAGGTTTAAAACAGTGTCAAACATGAAATAGTCGCCAGATCGAGCTTATTTCAAATTGCGTAAGCAGTAGTGTGGGTAGGTGAAGAGACAAAGTTTAAAGTCAAGCTCAATCGGGCATGGTTAGTTCTTGCATGGGAGACTGCATGAGAAAACCAGCTAGGGAATTTTTTGTTGGTTTCATCACATACATATCAAACATATGAGACAACGTTCGTGCATCTTTTACTCACTGTAATGTCAATTATTTTTAGTAGAAAAACATGGAAATTTAGGCATGTTTTGAAGTTCATGAACATTTTTCCAATTTCTCTGTTATTTTTGGAGATCAAGTTGGTGATGATGTCGGCACATAGTGGGGCTTGACCTGTTAACGTACTGTGAAAAGTCGTACAAAGTGAACGCAGAGTTGTGCAAAGTGATTGGAAATTTTGTAGATATATTTGTATGCTTGACCTAACTTGTTGGCATATAGAAACCCGCAGTTGTAAAGTCAAATAAATGAATAAAAGCGAGATGAAAACAGCCTATATAAGCAGAGTATCACATGAGCTGACTGACCGTAAAAATGATAGAAAACAGCATGCAAAGTTGGTAAAAGCGTGCGAAACGTTGGCGGAATGTCATGTATATTTAACCTAAGTCATTGGAATGCCAACCCCGCAGTTAAATTTCGAAAACATTAAGTAAAAGTCAAGAAAATGCCAGATATATAAGCAGATTATAGCAACTGCAAACCGTAAATCGAAGACAAACTGCTTGCAAAGTTTTCAAAAACGATTGCAAAGTTTGTAGATTCGTTTGGGAATGTTACATATGATATTATATTGACGGGTTCCATAGTCAAAAGTTCGAAAACGTAAAACAATATTTCGTAAATTGCCGTTAAAGTAGCGTACTATTATTCGCAGCATGTAGAGGTCATAGGTCAATTCAAGAAGTTACTCGTACAAACGCTATCAGGTTTAAAACAGTGTCAAACATGAAATAGTCGCCAGATCGAGCATATTTTAAATTGCGTAAGCAGTAGTGTTGGTAGGTGCCGAGACAAAGTTTAAAGTCAAGCTCAACCGGGCATGGTTAGTTCTTGCATGGGAGACTGCCTGAGAAAACCAGCTAGGGAAATTGTTTTTGGTTTCATCACATACATATCAAACATATTAGACAACGTTCGTGCATCTTTTTTCACTGTAATGTCAATTATTTTTAGTATAAAAACATGGAAATTTAGGCATGTTTTCAAGTTCATGAAAATTTTTCCAATTTCTCTTTTATTTTTGGAGATCAAGTTGGTGATGATGTCGGCACATAGTGGGGTTTGACCTGTTAACGTACCGTGAAAAGTCGTACAAAGTGAACGCAAAGTTGTGCAAAGTGATTGGAAAGTTTGTAGATATATTTGTATGCTTGACCTAACTTGTTGGCATATAGAAACCCGCAGTTGTAAAGTCAAATAAATGAATAAAAGCGAGATGAAAACAGCCTATATAAGCAGAGTATCACATGAGCTGACTGACCGTAAAATGATAGAAAACAGCATGCAAAGTTGGTAAAAGCGTGCGAAACGTTGGCGGAGTTTCATGTATATTTAACCTAAGTCATTGGAATGCCAACCCCGCAGTTAAATTTCGAAAACATTAAGTAAAAGTCAAGAAAATGCCAGATATATAAGCAGATTATGGCAACTGCAAACCGTAAATCGAAGACAAACTGCTTGCAAAGTTTTCAAAAACGATTGCAAAGTTTGTAGATTCGTTTGGGAATGTTACATATGATATTATATTGACGGGTTCCATAGTCAAAAGTTCGAAAACTTAAAAAAAATATTTCGTAAATTGCCGTCAAAGTAGCGTACTATTATTCGCAGCATGTAGAGGTCATAGGTCAATTCAGGAAGTTACTCGTAGAAACGCTATCAGGTTTAAAACAGTGTCAAACATGAAATAGTCGCCAACTCGAGTATGTTTCAAATTGCGTAAGCAGTAGTGTGGGTAGGTGAAGAGACAAAGTTTAAAGTCAAGCTCAATCGGGTATGATTAGTTCTTGCATGGGAGACTGCCTGAGAAAACCAGCTAGGGAAATTTTGTTTGGTTTCATCACATACATATCAAACATATGAGACAACGTTCGTGCATCTTTTACTCACTGTAATGTCAATTATTTTTAGTAGAAAAACATGGAAATTTAGACATGTTTTCTAGTTCATGAACATTTTTCCAATTTCTCTGTTATTTTTGGAGATCAAGTTGGTGATGATGTCGGCATATAGTGGGGTTTGACCTGTTAACGTACCGTGAAAAGTCGTACAAAGTGAACGCAAAGTTATGCAAAGTGATTGAAAAGTTTGTAGATATATTTGTATGCTTGACCTAACTTGTTGGCATATAGAAACCCGCAGTTGTAAAGTCAAATAAATGAATAAAAGCGAGATGAAAACAGCCTATATAAGCAGAGTATCACATGAGCTGACTGACCGTAAAAATGATAGAAAACAGCATGCAAAGTTGGTAAAAGCGTGCGAAACGTTGGCGGAGTTTCATGTATATTTAACCTAAGTCATTGGAATGCCAACCCCGCAGTTAAATTTCGAAAACATTAAGTAAAAGTCAAGAAAATGCCAGATATATAAGCAGATTATGGCAACTGCAAACCGTAAATCGAAGACAAACTGCTTGCAAAGTTTTCAAAAACGATTGCAAAGTTTGTAGATTCGTTTGGGAATGTTACATATGATATTATATTGACGGGTTCCATAGTCAAAAGTTCGAAAACGTAAAACAATATTTCGCAAATTGCCGTTAAAGTAGCGTACTATTATTCGCAGCATGTAGAAGTCATAGGTCAATTCAGGAAGTTACTCGTACAAACGCTATCAGGTTTAAAACAGTGTCAAACATGAAATAGTCGCCAACTCGAGTATGTTTCAAATTGCGTAAGCAGTAGAGTGGGTAGGTGAAGAGACAAAGTTTAAAGTCAAGCTCAATCGGGTATGATTAGTTCTTGCATGGGTGACTGCCTGAGAAAACCAGCTAGGGAAATTTTGTTTGGTTTCATCACATACATATCAAACATATGAGACAATGTTCGTGCATTTTTTTTCACTGTAATGTGAATATTTTTAGTAGAAAAACATGGAAATTTAGACATGTTTTGAAGTTGATGAACATTTTTCCAATTTCTCTGTTATTTTTGGAGATCAAGTTGGTGATGATGTCGGCACATAGTGGGGTTTGACCTGTTAACGTACCATGAATAGTCGTACAAATTGAACGCAGAGTTGTGCAAAGTGATTGGAAAGTTTGTAGATATATTTGTATGCTTGACCTAACTTGTTGGCATATAGAATCCCGCAGTTGTAAAGTCAAATAAATGAATAAAAGCGAGATGAAAACAGCCTATATAAGCAGAGTATCACATGAGCTGACTGACCGTAAAAATGATAGAAAACAGCATGCAAAGTTGGTAAAAGCGTGCGAAACGTTGGCGGAGTTTCATGTATATTTAACCTAAGTCATTGGAATGCCAACCCCGCAGTTAAATTTCGAAAACATTAAGTAAAAGTCAAGAAAATGCCAGATATATAAGCAGATTATGGCAACTGCAAACCGTAAATCGAAGACAAAATGCTTGCAAAGTTTTCAAAAACGATTGCAAAGTTTGTAGATTCGTTTGGGAATGTTACATATGATATTATATTGACGGGTTACATAGTCAAAAGTTCGAAAACTTAAAAAAATATTTCGTAAATTGCCGTCAAAGTAGCGTACTATTATTCGTAGCATGTAGAGGTCATAGGTCAATTTAAGAAGTTGCTCGTACAAACGCTATCAGGTTTAAAACAGTGTCAAACATGAAATAGTCGCCAGATCGAGCATATTTCAAATTGCGTAAGCAGTAGTGTTGGCAGGTGAAGAGACAAAGTTTAAAGTCCAGCTCAATTGGGCATGTTTAGTTCTTGCATGGGAGACTGCCTGAGAAAACCAGCTAGGGAAATTTTTTTTGGTTTCATCACATATATATCAAACATATGAGACAACGTTCGTGCAACTTTTACTCACTGTAATGTCAATTATTTTTAGTAGAAAAACATGGAAATTTAGGCATGTTTTCAAGTTCATGAACATTTTTCCAATTTCTCTGTTATTTTTGGAGATCAAGTTGGTGATGATGTCGGCATATAGTGGGGTTTGACCTGTTAACGTACCGTGAAAAGTCGTACAAAGTGAATGCAAAGTTATGCAAAGTGATTGGAAAGTTTGTAGATATATTTGTATGCTTGACCTATCTTGTTGGCATATAGAAATCCGCAGTTGTAAAGTCAAATAAATGAATAAAAGCGAGATGAAAACAGCCTATATAAGCAGAGTATCACATGAGCTGACTGACCGTAAAAATGATAGAAAACAGCATGCAAAGTTGGTAAAAGCGTGCGAAACGTTGGCGGAGTTTCATGTATATTTAACCTAAGTCATTGGAATGCCAACCCCGCAGTTAAATTTCGAAAACATTAAGTAAAAGTCAAGAAAATGCCAGATATATAAGCAGATTATGGCAACTGCAAACCGTAAATCGAAGACAAACTGCTTGCAAAGTTTTCAAAAACGATTGCAAAGTTTGTAGATTCGTTTGGGAATGTTACATATGATATTATATTGACGGGTTCCATAGTCAAAAGTTCGAAAACGTAAAACAATATTTCGCAAATTGCCGTTAAAGTAGCGTACTATTATTCGCAGCATGTAGAAGTCATAGGTCAATTCAGGAAGTTACTCGTACAAACGCTATCAGGTTTAAAACAGTGTCAAACATGAAATAGTCGCCAACTCGAGTATGTTTCAAATTGCGTAAGCAGTAGTGTGGGTAGGTGAAGAGACAAAGTTTAAAGTCAAGCTCAATCGGGTATGATTAGTTCTTGCATGGGAGACTGCCTGAGAAAACCAGCTAGGGAAATTTTGTTTGGTTTCATCACATACATATCAAACATATGAGACAATGTTCGTGCATTTTTTTTCACTGTAATGTGAATATTTTTAGTAGAAAAACATGGAAATTTAGACATGTTTTGAAGTTGATGAACATTTTTCCAATTTCTCTGTTATTTTTAGAGATCAAGTTGGTGATGATGTCGGCACATAGTGGGGTTTGACCTGTTAACGTACCGTGAAAAGTCGTACAAAGTGAACGCAAAGTTGTGCAAAGTGATTGGAAAGTTTGTAGATATATTTGTATGCTTGACCTAACTTGTTGGCATATAGAAACCCGCAGTTGTAAAGTCAAATAAATGAATAAAAGCGAGATGAAAACAGCCTATATAAGCAGAGTATCACATGAGCTGACTGACCGTAAAAATGATAGAAAACAGCATGCAAAGTTGGTAAAAGCGTGCGAAACGTTGGCGGAGTTTCATGTAAATTTAACCTAAGTCATTGGAATGCCAACCCCGCAGTTAAATTTCGAAAACATTAAGTAAAAGTCAAGAAAATGCCAGATATATAAGCAGATTATGGCAACTGCAAACCGTAAATCGAAGACAAACTGCTTGCAAAGTTTTCAAAAACGATTGCAAAGTTTGTAGATTCGTTTGGGAATGTTACATATGATATTATATTGACGGGTTCCATAGTCAAAAGTTCGAAAACGTAAAACAATATTTCGTAAAATGCCGTTAAAGTAGCGTACTATTATTCGCAGCATGTAGAGGTCATAGGTCAATTCAGGAAGTTACTCGTACAAACGCTATCTGGTTTAAAACAGTGTCAAACATGAAATAGTCGCCAGATCGAGCATATTTCAAATTGCGTAAGCAGTAGTGTTGGTAGGTGACGAGACAAAGTTTAAAGTCAATCTCAATCGGGCATGGTTAGTTCTTGCATGGGAGACTGCCTGAGAAAACCAGCTAGGGAAATTGTTTTTGGTTTCATCACATACATATCAAACATATTAGACAACTATCGTGCATCTTTTTTCTCTGTAATGTCAATTATTTTTAGTAGAAAAACATGGAAATTTAGGCATGTTTTCAAGTTCATGAAAATTTTTCCAATTTCTCTGTTATTTTTAGAGATCAAGTTGGTGATGATGTCGGCACATAGTGGGGTTTGACCTGTTAACGTACCGTAAAAAGTCGTACAAAGTGAACGCAAAGTTGTGCAACGTGATTGGAAAGTTTGTAGATATATTTGTATGCTTGACCTAACTTGTTGGCATATAACAACCCGCAGTTGTAAAGTCAAATAAATGAATAAAAGCGAGATGAAAACAGCCTATATAAGCAGAGTATCACATGAGCTGACTGACCGTAAAAATGATAGAAAACAGCATGCAAAGTTGGTAAAAGCGTGCGAAACGTTGGCGGAGTTTCATGTATATTTAACCTAAGTCATTGGAATGCCAACCCCGCAGTTAAATTTCGAAAACATTAAGTAAAAGTCAAGAAAATGCCAGATATATAAGCAGATTATGGCAACTGCAAACCGTAAATCGAAGACAAAATGCTTGCAAAGTTTTCAAAAACGATTGCAAAGTTTGTAGATTCGTTTGGGAATGTTACATATGATATTATATTGACGGGTTACATAGTCAAAAGTTCGAAAACTTAAAAAAATATTTCGTAAATTGCCATCAAAGTAGCGTACTATTATTCGCAGCATGTAGAGGTCATAGGTCAATTTAAGAAGTTACTCATACAAACGCTATCAGGTTTAAAACAGTGTCAAACATGAAATAGTCTCCAGAACGAGCATATTTCAAATTGCGTAAGCACTAGTGTGGGTAGGTGAAGAGACAAAGTTTAAAGTCATGCTTAGTCGGGCCTGGTTAGTTCTTGCATGGGACACTGCCTGAGAAAACCAGCTAGGAATTTTTTTTGGTTTCATCATATACATATCAAACATATGAGACAATGTTCGTGGATCTTTTTTTCACTGTGATGTAAATTATTTTTAGTAGAAAAACATGGAAATTTAGGCATGTTTTCAAGTTCATGAACATTTTTCCAATTTCTCTATTATTTTTGGAGATCAAGTTGGTGATGATGGCAGCACATAGTGGGGTTTGACCTGTTAACGTAGCATGAAAAGTCGTACAAAGTGAACGCAAAGTTGTGCAAAGTGATTGGAAAGTTTGTAGATATATTTGTATGCTTGACCTAACTTGTTGGCATATAGAAAACCGCAGTTGTAAAGTCAAATAAATGAATAAAAGCGAGATGAAAACAGCCTATATAAGCAGAGTATCACATAAGCTGACTGACCGTGAAAATGAGAGAAAACAGCATGCAAAGTTGGTAAAAGCGTGCGAAACGTTGGCGGAGTTTCATGTATATTTAACCTAAGTCATTGGAATGCCAACCCCGCAGTTAAATTTCGAAAACATTAAGTAAAAGTCAAGAAAATGCCAGATATATAAGCAGATTATGGCAACTGCAAACCGTAAATCGAAGACAAACTGCTTGCAAAGTTTTCAAAAACGATTGCAAAGTTTGTAGATTCGTTTGGGAATGTTACATATGATATTATATTGACGGGTTCCATAGTCAAAAGTTCGAAAACGTAAAACAATATTTCGCAAATTGCCGTTAAAGTAGCGTACTATTATTCGCAGCATGTAGAAGTCATAGGTCAATTCAGGAAGTTACTCGTACAAACGCTATCAGGTTTAAAACAGTGTCAAACATGAAATAGTCGCCAACTCGAGTATGTTTCAAATTGCGTAAGCAGTAGTGTGGGTAGGTGAAGAGACAAAGTTTAAAGTCAAGCTCAATCGGGTATGATTAGTTCTTGCATGGGAGACTGCCTGAGAAAACCAGCTAGGGAAATTTTGTTTGGTTTCATCACATACATATCAAACATATGAGACAATGTTCGTGCATTTTTTTTCACTGTAATGTGAATATTTTTAGTAGAAAAACATGGAAATTTAGACATGTTTTGAAGTTGATGAACATTTTTCCAATTTCTCTGTTATTTTTAGAGATCAAGTTGGTGATGATGTCGGCACATAGTGGGGTTTGACCTGTTAACGTACCGTGAAAAGTCGTACAAAGTGAACGCAAAGTTGTGCAAAGTGATTGGAAAGTTTGTAGATATATTTGTATGCTTGACCTAACTTGTTGGCATATAGAAACCCGCAGTTGTAAAGTCAAATAAATGAATAAAAGCGAGATGAAAACAGCCTATATAAGCAGAGTATCACATGAGCTGACTGACCGTAAAAATGATAGAAAACAGCATGCAAAGTTGGTAAAAGCGTGCGAAACGTTGGCGGAGTTTCATGTAAATTTAACCTAAGTCATTGGAATGCCAACCCCGCAGTTAAATTTCGAAAACATTAAGTAAAAGTCAAGAAAATGCCAGATATATAAGCAGATTATGGCAACTGCAAACCGTAAATCGAAGACAAACTGCTTGCAAAGTTTTCAAAAACGATTGCAAAGTTTGTAGATTCGTTTGGGAATGTTACATATGATATTATATTGACGGGTTCCATAGTCAAAAGTTCGAAAACGTAAAACAATATTTCGTAAAATGCCGTTAAAGTAGCGTACTATTATTCGCAGCATGTAGAGGTCATAGGTCAATTCAGGAAGTTACTCGTACAAACGCTATCTGGTTTAAAACAGTGTCAAACATGAAATAGTCGCCAGATCGAGCATATTTCAAATTGCGTAAGCAGTAGTGTTGGTAGGTGACGAGACAAAGTTTAAAGTCAATCTCAATCGGGCATGGTTAGTTCTTGCATGGGAGACTGCCTGAGAAAACCAGCTAGGGAAATTGTTTTTGGTTTCATCACATACATATCAAACATATTAGACAACTATCGTGCATCTTTTTTCTCTGTAATGTCAATTATTTTTAGTAGAAAAACATGGAAATTTAGGCATGTTTTCAAGTTCATGAAAATTTTTCCAATTTCTCTGTTATTTTTAGAGATCAAGTTGGTGATGATGTCGGCACATAGTGGGGTTTGACCTGTTAACGTACCGTAAAAAGTCGTACAAAGTGAACGCAAAGTTGTGCAACGTGATTGGAAAGTTTGTAGATATATTTGTATGCTTGACCTAACTTGTTGGCATATAACAACCCGCAGTTGTAAAGTCAAATAAATGAATAAAAGCGAGATGAAAAGAGCCTATATAAGCAGAGTATCACATGAGCTGACTGACCGTAAAAATGATAGAAAACAGCATGCAAAGTTGGTAAAAGCGTGCGAAACGTTGGCGGAGTTTCATGTATATTTAACCTAAGTCATTGGAATGCCAACCCCGCAGTTAAATTTCGAAAACATTAAGTAAAAGTCAAGAAAATGCCAGATATATAAGCAGATTATGGCAACTGCAAACCGTAAATCGAAGACAAAATGCTTGCAAAGTTTTCAAAAACGATTGCAAAGTTTGTAGATTCGTTTGGGAATGTTACATATGATATTATATTGACGGGTTACATAGTCAAAAGTTCGAAAACTTAAAAAAATATTTCGTAAATTGCCATCAAAGTAGCGTACTATTATTCGCAGCATGTAGAGGTCATAGGTCAATTTAAGAAGTTACTCATACAAACGCTATCAGGTTTAAAACAGTGTCAAACATGAAATAGTCTCCAGAACGAGCATATTTCAAATTGCGTAAGCACTAGTGTGGGTAGGTGAAGAGACAAAGTTTAAAGTCATGCTTAGTCGGGCCTGGTTAGTTCTTGCATGGGACACTGCCTGAGAAAACCAGCTAGGAATTTTTTTTGGTTTCATCATATACATATCAAACATATGAGACAATGTTCGTGGATCTTTTTTTCACTGTGATGTAAATTATTTTTAGTAGAAAAACATGGAAATTTAGGCATGTTTTCAAGTTCATGAACATTTTTCCAATTTCTCTATTATTTTTGGAGATCAAGTTGGTGATGATGGCAGCACATAGTGGGGTTTGACCTGTTAACGTAGCATGAAAAGTCGTACAAAGTGAACGCAAAGTTGTGCAAAGTGATTGGAAAGTTTGTAGATATATTTGTATGCTTGACCTAACTTGTTGGCATATAGAAAACCGCAGTTGTAAAGTCAAATAAATGAATAAAAGCGAGATGAAAACAGCCTATATAAGCAGAGTATCACATAAGCTGACTGACCGTGAAAATGAGAGAAAACAGCATGCAAAGTTGGTAAAAGCGTGCGAAACGTTGGCGGAGTTTCATGTATATTTAACCCAAGTCATTGGAATGCCAACCCCGCAGTTAAATTTCGAAAACATTAAGTAATTGTCTGGAAAATGCCAGATATATAAGCAGATTATGGCAACTGCAAACCGTAAATCGAAGACAAATTGCTTGCAAAGTTTTGAAAAACGATTGCAAAGTTTGTAGATTCGTTTGGGAATGTTACATATGATATTATATTGACGGGTTACATAGTCAAAAGTTCGAAAACTTAAAAAAATATTTCGTAAATTACCATCAAAGTAGCGTACTATTATTCGCAGCATGTAGAGGTCAAAGGTCAATTCAAGAAGTTACTCGTACAAACTTTATCAGGTTTAAAACAGTGTCAAACATGAAATAGTCGCCAACTCGAGTATATTTCAAATTGCGTAAGCACTAGTGTGGGTAGGTGAAGAGACAAAGTTTAAAGTCATGCTCAGTCGGGCCTGGTTATTTCTTGCATGGGAGACTGCCTGAGAAAACCAGCTAGGAATTTTTTTTGGTTTCATCATATACATATCAGACATATGAGACAATGTTCGTGGATCTTTTTTTCACTGTGATGGAAATTATTTTTAGTAGAAAAACATGGAAATTTAGGCATGTTTTCAAGTTCATGAACATTTTTCCAATTTCTCTGTTATTTTTGGAGATCAAGTTGGTGATGATGTCGGCACATAGTGGGGTTTGACCTGTTAACGTACCGTGAAAAGTCGTACAACGTGAACGCAAAGTTGTGCAAAGTGATTGGAAAGTTTGTAGATATATTTGTATGCTTGACCTAACTTGTTGGCATATAGAAACCCGCAGTTGTAAAGTCAAATAAATGAATAAAAGCGAGATGAAAACAGCCTATAGAAGCAGAGTATCACATGAGCTGACTGACCGTAAAAATGATAGAAAACAGCATGCAAAGTTGGTAAAAGCGTGCGAAACGTTGGCGGAGTTTCATGTATATTTAACCTAAGTCATTGGAATGCCAACCCCGCAGTTAAATTTCGAAAACATTAAGTAAAATCAAGAAAATGCCAGATATATAAGCAGATTATGGCAACTGCAAACCGTAAATCGAAGACAAATTGCTTGCAAAGTTTTGAAAAACGATTGTAAAGTTTGTAGATTCGTTTGGGAATGTTACATATGATATTATATTGACGGGTTACATAGTCAAAAGTTCGAAAACTTAAAAAAATATTTCGTAAATTGCCATCAAAGTAGCGGACTATTATTCGCAGTATGTAGAGGTCATAGGTCAATTCAAGAAGTTACTCGTACAAACGCTATCAGGTTTAAAACAGTGTCAAACATGAAACAGTCGCCAGATCGAGCATATTTCACATTGCGTAAGCAGTAGTGTTGGTAGGTGAAGAGACAAAGTTTAAAGTCAAGCTCAATCGGGCATGGTTAGTTCTTGCATGGGAGACTGCCTGAGAAAACCAGCTAGGGAATTTTTTTTTGGTTTCATCACATATATATCAAACATATGAGACAACGTTCGTGCATCTTTTTTTCACTGTAATGTCAATTATTTTTAGTAGAAAAACATGGAAATTTAGGCATGTTTTCAAGTTCATGAACTTTTTTCCAATTTCTCTGTTATTTTTAAAGAGATCAAGTTGGTGATGATGTCGGCACATAGAGGGGTTTGACCTGTTAACGTAGCGTGAAAAGTCGTACAAAGTGAACGCAAAGTTGTGCAAAGTGATTGGAAAGTTTGTAGATATATTTGTATGCTTGACCTAACTTGTTGGCATATAGAAACCCGCGGTTGTAAAGTCAAATAAATGAATAAAAGCGAGATGAAAACAGCCTATATAAGCAGAGTATCACATGAGCTGACTGACCGTAAAAATGATAGAAAACAGCATGCAAAGTTGGTAAAAGCGTGCGAAACTTTGGCGGAGTTACATGTATATTTAACCTAAGTCATTGGAATGCCAACCCCGCAGTTAAATTTCGAAAACATTAAGTAAAAGTCAAGAAAATGCCAGATATATAAGCAGATTATGGCAACTGCAAACCGAAAATCGAAGACAAACTGCTTGCAAAGTTTTGAAAAACGATTGCAAAGTTTGTAGATTCGTTTGGGAATGTTACATATGATATTATATTGACGGGTTCCATAGTCAAAAGTTCGAAAACGTAAAACAATATTTCGTAAATTGCCGTTAAAGTAGCGTACAATTATTCGCAGCATGTAGAGGTCATAGGTCAATTCAAGAAGTTACTCGTACAAACGCTATCAGGTTTAAAACAGTGTCAAACATGAAATAGTCGCCAGATCGAGCATATTTCAAATTGCGTAAGCAGTAGTGTTTGTAGGTGAAGAGACAAAGTTTAAAGTCAAGCTCAATCGGGCATGGTTAGTTATTGCATGGGAGACTGCCTGAGAAAACCAGCTAGGGAAATTTTTTTTGGTTTCATCACATACATATCAAACATATGAGACAACGTTCGTGCATCTTTTTTTCACTGTAATGTCAATTATTTTTAGTTGAAAAACATGGAAATTTAGGCATGTTTTCAAGTTCAAGAACATTTTCCCAATTTCTCTGTTATTTTTGGAGATCAAGTTGGTGATGATGTCGGCATATAGTGGGGTTTGACCTGTTAACATAGCGTGAAAAGTCGTACAAAGTGAACGCAAAGTTGTGCAAAGTGATTGGAAAGTTTGTAGATATATTTGTATGCTTGACCTAACTTGTTGGCATATAGAAACCCGCAGTTGTAAAGTCAAATAAATGACTAAAAGCGAGATGAAAACAGCCTATATAAGCAGAGTATCACATGAGCTGACTGACCGTAAAAATGATAGAAAACAGCATGCAAAGTTGGTAAAAGCGTGCTAAACTTTGGCGGAGTTACATGTATATTTAACCTAAGTCATTGGAATGTCAACCCCGCAGTTAAATTTCGAAAACATTAAGTAAAAGTCAAGAAAATGCCAGATATATAAGCAGATTATGGCAACTGCAAACCGAAAATCGAAGACAAACTGCTTGCAAAGTTTTGAAAGACGATTGCAAAGTTTGTAGATTCGTTTGGGAATGTTACATATGATATTATATTGACGGGTTCCATAGTCAAAAGTTCGAAAACGTAAAACAATATTTCGTAAATTGCCGTTAAAGTAGCGTACTATTATTCGCAGCATGTAGAGGTCATAGGTCAATTCAAGAAGTTACTCGTACAAACGCTATCAGGTTTAAAACAGTGTAAAACATGAAATAGTCGCCAGATCGAGCATATTTCAAATTGCGTAAGCAGTAGTGTAGGTAGGTGAAGAGACAAAGTTTAAAGTCAAGCTCAATCGGGCATGGTTAGTTCTTGCATGGGAGACTGCCTGCGAAATCCAGCTAGGGATTTTTTTTTGTGGTTTCATCACATACATATCAAACAAGTGAGACAATGTTCGTGGATCTTTTTTTCACTGTGATGTAAATTATTTTTAGTAGAAAAACATGGAAATTTAGGCATGTTTTCAAGTTCCTGAACATTTTTCCAATTTCTCTATTATTTTTGGAGATCAAGTTGGTGATGATGTCGGCACATAGTGGGGTTTGACCTGTTAACGTAGCGTGAAATTTCGTACAAAGTGAACGCAAATTTGTGCAAAGTGATTGGAAAGTTTGTAGATATATTTGTATGCTAGACCTAACTTGTTGGCATATAGAAACCCGCAGTTGTAAAGTCAAATAAATGACTAAAAGCGAGATGAAAACAGCCTATATAAGCAGACTATCACATGAGCTGACTGACCGTAAAAATGATAGAAAACAGCATGCACAATTGGTAAAAGCGTGCGAAACGTTGGCGGAGTTACATGTATATTTAACCTAAGTCATTGGAATGTCAACCCCGCAGTTAAATTTCGAAAACATTAAGTAAAAGTCAAGCAAATACCAGATATATAAGCAGATTATGGCAACTGCAAACCAAATCGAAGACAAACTGCTTGCAAAGTTTTGAAAAACGATTGCAAAGTTTGTAGATTCGTTTGGGAATGTTACATATGATATTATATTGACGGGTTCCATAGTCAAAAGTTCGAAAACGTAAAACAATATTTCGTAAATTGCCGTTAAAGTAGCGTACTATTATTCGCAGCATGTAGAGGTCATAGGTCAATTCAAGAAGTTACTCGTACAAACGCTATCAGGTTTAAAACAGTGTCAAACATGAAATAGTCGCCAGATCGAGCATATTTCAAATTGCGTAAGCAGTAGTGTTGGTAGGTGAATAGACAAAGTTTAAAGTCAATCTCAATCGTGCATGGTTAGTTCTTGCATGGGAGACTGCCTGAGAAAACCAGCTAGGGAATTTTTTTTTGGTTTCATCACATACATATCAAATATATGAGACAACGTTCGTGCATCTTTTTTTCACTGTAATGTCAATTATTTTTAGTAGAAAAACATGGAAATTTAGGCATGTTTTCAAGTTCATGAACTTTTTTCCAATTTCTCTGTTATTTTTGGAGATCAAGTTGGTGATGATGTCGGCACATAGAGGGGTTTGACCTGTTAACGTAGCGTGAAATTTCGTACAAAGTGAACGCAAAGTTGTGCAAAGTGATTGGAAAGTTTGTAGATATATTTGTATGCTAGACCTAACTTGTTGGCATATAGAAACCCGCAGTTGTAAAGTCAAATAAATGACTAAAAGCGAGATGAAAACAGCCTATATAAGCAGAGTATCACATGAGCTGACTGACCGTAAAAATGATAGAAAACAGCATGCAAAGTTGGTAAAAGCGTGCGAAACGTTGGCGGAGTTACATGTATATTTAACCTAAGTCATTGGAATGTCAACCCCGCAGTTAAATTTCGAAAACATTAAGTAATAGTCAAGCAAATACCAGATATATAAGCAGATTATGGCAACTGCAAACCAAATCGAAGACAAACTGCTTGCAAAGTTTTGAAAACCGATTGCAAAGTTTGTAGATTCGTTTGGGAATGTTACATATGATATTATATTGACGGGTTCCATAGTCAAAAGTTCGAAAACGTAAAACAATATTTCGTAAATTGCCGTTAAAATAGCGTACTATTATTCGCAGCATGTAGAGGTCATAGGTCAATTCAAGAAGTTACTCGTACAAACGCTATCAGGTTTAAAACAGTGTAAAACATGAAATAGTCGCCAGATCGAGCATATTTCAAATTGCGTAAGCAGTAGTGTAGGTAGGTGAAGAGACAAAGTTTAAAGTCAAGCTCAATCGGGCATGGTTAGTTCTTGCATGGGAGACTGCCTGCGAAATCCAGCTAGGGATTTTTTTTTGTGGTTTCATCACATACATATCAAACAAGTGAGACAATGTTCGTGGATCTTTTTTTCACTGTGATGTAAATTATTTTTAGTAGAAAAACATGGAAATTTAGGCATGTTTTCAAGTTCCTGAACATTTTTCCAATTTCTCTATTATTTTTGGAGATCAAGTTGGTGATGATGTCGGCACATAGTGGGGTTTGACCTGTTAACGTAGCGTGAAATTTCGTACAAAGTGAACGCAAATTTGTGCAAAGTGATTGGAAAGTTTGTAGATATATTTGTATGCTAGACCTAACTTGTTGGCATATAGAAACCCGCAGTTGTAAAGTCAAATAAATGACTAAAAGCGAGATGAAAACAGCCTATATAAGCAGACTATCACATGAGCTGACTGACCGTAAAAATGATAGAAAACAGCATGCACAATTGGTAAAAGCGTGCGAAACGTTGGCGGAGTTACATGTATATTTAACCTAAGTCATTGGAATGTCAACCCCGCAGTTAAATTTCGAAAACATTAAGTAAAAGTCAAGCAAATACCAGATATATAAGCAGATTATGGCAACTGCAAACCAAATCGAAGACAAACTGCTTGCAAAGTTTTGAAAAACGATTGCAAAGTTTGTAGATTCGTTTGGGAATGTTACATATGATATTATATTGACGGGTTCCATAGTCAAAAGTTCGAAAACGTAAAACAATATTTCGTAAATTGCCGTTAAAGTAGCGTACTATTATTCGCAGCATGTAGAGGTCATAGGTCAATTCAAGAAGTTACTCGTACAAACGCTATCAGGTTTAAAACAGTGTCAAACATGAAATAGTCGCCAGATCGAGCATATTTCAAATTGCGTAAGCAGTAGTGTTGGTAGGTGAATAGACAAAGTTTAAAGTCAATCTCAATCGTGCATGGTTAGTTCTTGCATGGGAGACTGCCTGAGAAAACCAGCTAGGGAATTTTTTTTTGGTTTCATCACATACATATCAAATATATGAGACAACGTTCGTGCATCTTTTTTTCACTGTAATGTCAATTATTTTTAGTAGAAAAACATGGAAATTTAGGCATGTTTTCAAGTTCATGAACTTTTTTCCAATTTCTCTGTTATTTTTGGAGATCAAGTTGGTGATGATGTCGGCACATAGAGGGGTTTGACCTGTTAACGTAGCGTGAAATTTCGTACAAAGTGAACGCAAAGTTGTGCAAAGTGATTGGAAAGTTTGTAGATATATTTGTATGCTAGACCTAACTTGTTGGCATATAGAAACCCGCAGTTGTAAAGTCAAATAAATGACTAAAAGCGAGATGAAAACAGCCTATATAAGCAGAGTATCACATGAGCTGACTGACCGTAAAAATGATAGAAAACAGCATGCAAAGTTGGTAAAAGCGTGCGAAACGTTGGCGGAGTTACATGTATATTTAACCTAAGTCATTGGAATGTCAACCCCGCAGTTAAATTTCGAAAACATTAAGTAATAGTCAAGCAAATACCAGATATATAAGCAGATTATGGCAACTGCAAACCAAATCGAAGACAAACTGCTTGCAAAGTTTTGAAAACCGATTGCAAAGTTTGTAGATTCGTTTGGGAATGTTACATATGATATTATATTGACGGGTTCCATAGTCAAAAGTTCGAAAACGTAAAACAATATTTCGTAAATTGCCGTTAAAATAGCGTACTATTATTCGCAGCATGTAGAGGTCATGGGTCAATTCAAGAAGTTACTCGTACAAACGCTATCAGGTTTAAAACAGTGTCAAACATGAAATAGTCGCCAGATCGAGCATATTTCAAATTGCGTAAGCAGTAGTGTTTGTAGGTGAAGAGACAAAGTTTGAAGTCAAGCTCAATCGGGCATGGTTAGTTATTGCATGGGAGACTGCCTGAGAAAACCAGCTAGGGAAATTTTTTTTGGTTTCATCACATACATATCAAACATATGAGACAACGTTCGTGCATCTTTTTTTCACTGTAATGTCAATTATTTTTAGTTGAAAAACATGGAAATTTAGGCATGTTTTCAAGTTCATGAACATTTTTCCAATTTCTCTGTTATTTTTGGAGATCAAGTTGGTGATGATGTCGGCACATAGTGGGGTTTGACCTGTTAACGTAGCGTGAAAAGTCGTACAAAGTGAACGCAAAGTTGTTCAAAGTGATTGGAAAGTTTGTAGATATATTTGTATGCTTGACCTAACTTGTTGGCATATAGAAACCCGCAGTTGTAAAGTCAAATAAATGACTAAAAGCGAGATGAAAACAGCCTATATAAGCAGAGTATCACATGAGCTGACTGACCGTAAAAATGATAGAAAACAGCATGCAAAGTTGGTCAAAGCGTGCTAAACTTTGGCGGAGTTACATGTATATTTAACCTAAGTCATTGGAATGTCAACCCCGCAGTTAAATTTCGAAAACATTAAGTAAAAGTCAAGAAAATGCCAGATATATAAGCAGATTATGGCAACTGCAAACCGAAAATCGAAGACAAACTGCTTGCAAAGTTTTGAAAAACGATTGCAAAGTTTGTAGATTCGTTTGGGAATGTTACATATGATATTATATTGACGGGTTCCATAGTCAAAAGTTCGAAAACGTAAAACAATATTTCGTAAATTGCCGTTAAAGTAGCGTACTATTATTCGCAGCATGTAGAGGTCATAGGTCAATTCAAGAAGTTACTCGTACAAACGCTATCAGGTTTAAAACAGTGTCAAACATGAAATAGTCGCCAGATCGAGCATATTTCAAATTGCGTAAGCAGTAGTGTTTGTAGGTGAAGAGACAAAGTTTGAAGTCAAGCTCAATCGGGCATGGTTAGTTATTGCATGGGAGACTGCCTGAGAAAACCAGCTAGGGAAATTTTTTTTGGTTTCATCACATACATATCAAACATATGAGACAACGTTCGTGCATCTTTTTTTCACTGTAATGTCAATTATTTTTAGTTGAAAAACATGGAAATTTAGGCATGTTTTCAAGTTCATGAACATTTTTCCAATTTCTCTGTTAATTTTGGAGATCAAGTTGGTGATGATGTCGGCACATAGTGGGGTTTGACCTGTTAACGTAGCGTGAAAAGTCGTACAAAGTGAACGCAAAGTTGTTCAAAGTGATTGGAAAGTTTGAAGATATATTTGTATGCTTGACCTAACTTGTTGGCATATAGAAACCCGCAGTTGTAAAGTCAAATAAATGACTAAAAGCGAGATGAAAACAGCCTATATAAGCAGAGTATCACATGAGCTGACTGACCGTAAAAATGATAGAAAACAGCATGCAAAGTTGGTAAAAGCGTGCTAAACTTTGGCGGAGTTACATGTATATTTAACCTAAGTCATTGGAATGCCAACCCCGCAGCTAAATTTCGAAAACATTAAGTAAAAGTCAAGAAAATGCCAGATATATAAGCAGATTATGGCAACTGCAAACCGAAAATCGAAGACAAACTGCTTGCAAAGTTTTGAAAAACGATTGCAAAGTTTGTAGATTCGTTTGGGAATGTTACATATAATATTATATTGACGGGTTCCAAAGTCAAAAGTTCGAAAACGTAAAACAATATTTCGTAAATTGCCGTTAAAGTAGCGTACTATTATTCGCAGCATGTAGAGGTCATAGGTCAATTCAAGAAGTTACTCGTACAAACGCTATCAGGTTTAAAACAGTGTAAAACATGAAATAGTCGCCAGATCGAGCATATTTCAAATTGCGTAAGCAGTAGTGTAGGTAGGTGAAGAGACAAAGTTTAAAGTCAAGCTCAATCGGGCATGGTTAGTTCTTGCATGGGAGACTGCCTGAGAAATCCAGCTAGGGAATTTTTTTTGTGGTTTCATCACATACATATCAAACAAGTGAGACAATGTTCGTGGATCTTTTTTTCACTGTGATGTAAATTATTTTTAGTAGAAAAACATGGAAATTTAGGCATGTTATCAAGTTCCTGAACATTTTTCCAATTTCTCTATTATTTTTGGAGATCAAGTTGGTGATGATGTTGGCACATAGTGTGGTTTGACCTGTTAACGTAGCGTGAAATTTCGTACAAAGTGAACGCAAAGTTGTGCAAAGTGATTGGAAAGTTTGTAGATATATTTGTATGCTAGACCTAACTTGTTGGCATATAGAAACCCGCAGTTGTAAAGTCAAATAAATGACTAAAAGCGAGATGAAAACAGCCTATATAAGCAGAGTATCACATGAGCTGACTGACCGTAAAAATGATAGAAAACAGCATGCAAAGTTGGTAAAAGCGTGCGAAACGTTGGCGGAGTTACATGTATATTTAACCTAAGTCATTGGAATGTCAACCCCGCAGTTAAATTTCGAAAACATTAAGTAATAGTCAAGCAAATACCAGATATATAAGCAGATTATGGCAACTGCAAACCAAATCGAAGACAAACTGCTTGCAAAGTTTTGAAAACCGATTGCAAAGTTTGTAGATTCGTTTGGGAATGTTACATATGATATTATATTGACGGGTTCCATAGTCAAAAGTTCGAAAACGTAAAACAATATTTCGTAAATTGCCGTTAAAGTAGCGTACTATTATTCGCAGCATGTAGAGGTCATAGGTCAATTCAAGAAGTTACTCGTACAAACGCTATCAGGTTTAAAACAGTGTCAAACATGAAATAGTCGCCAGATCGAGCATATTTCAAATTGCGTAAGCAGTAGTGTTTGTAGGTGAAGAGACAAAGTTTGAAGTCAAGCTCAATCGGGCATGGTTAGTTATTGCATGGGAGACTGCCTGAGAAAACCAGCTAGGGAAATTTTTTTTGGTTTCATCACATACATATCAAACATATGAGACAACGTTCGTGCATCTTTTTTTCACTGTAATGTCAATTATTTTTAGTTGAAAAACATGGAAATTTAGGCATGTTTTCAAGTTCATGAACATTTTTCCAATTTCTCTGTTATTTTTGGAGATCAAGTTGGTGATGATGTCGGCACATAGTGGGGTTTGACCTGTTAACGTAGCGTGAAAAGTCGTACAAAGTGAACGCAAAGTTGTTCAAAGCGATTGGAAAGTTTGTAGATATATTTGTATGCTTGACCTAACTTGTTGGCATATAGAAACCCGCAGTTGTAAAGTCAAATAAATGACTAAAAGCGAGATGAAAACAGCCTATATAAGCAGAGTATCACATGAGCTGACTGACCGTAAAAATGATAGAAAACAGCATGCAAAGTTGGTAAAAGCGTGCTAAACTTTGGCGGAGTTACATGTATATTTAACCTAAGTCATTGGAATGCCAACCCCGCAGCTAAATTTCGAAAACATTAAGTAAAAGTCAAGAAAATGCCAGATATATAAGCAGATTATGGCAACTGCAAACCGAAAATCGAAGACAAACTGCTTGCAAAGTTTTGAAAAACGATTGCAAAGTTTGTAGATTCGTTTGGGAATGTTACATATAATATTATATTGACGGGTTCCAAAGTCAAAAGTTCGAAAACGTAAAACAATATTTCGTAAATTGCCGTTAAAGTAGCGTACTATTATTCGCAGCATGTAGAGGTCATAGGTCAATTCAAGAAGTTACTCGTACAAACGCTATCAGGTTTAAAACAGTGTAAAACATGAAATAGTCGCCAGATCGAGCATATTTCAAATTGCGTAAGCAGTAGTGTAGGTAGGTGAAGAGACAAAGTTTAAAGTCAAGCTCAATCGGGCATGGTTAGTTCTTGCATGGGAGACTGCCTGAGAAATCCAGCTAGGGAATTTTTTTTGTGGTTTCATCACATACATATCAAACAAGTGAGACAATGTTCGTGGATCTTTTTTTCACTGTGATGTAAATTATTTTTAGTAGAAAAACATGGAAATTTAGGCATGTTATCAAGTTCCTGAACATTTTTCCAATTTCTCTATTATTTTTGGAGATCAAGTTGGTGATGATGTTGGCACATAGTGTGGTTTGACCTGTTAACGTAGCGTGAAATTTCGTACAAAGTGAACGCAAAGTTGTGCAAAGTGATTGGAAAGTTTGTAGATATATTTGTATGCTAGACCTAACTTGTTGGCATATAGAAACCCGCAGTTGTAAAGTCAAATAAATGACTAAAAGCGAGATGAAAACAGCCTATATAAGCAGAGTATCACATGAGCTGACTGACCGTAAAAATGATAGAAAACAGCATGCAAAGTTGGTAAAAGCGTGCGAAACGTTGGCGGAGTTACATGTATATTTAACCTAAGTCATTGGAATGTCAACCCCGCAGTTAAATTTCGAAAACATTAAGTAATAGTCAAGCAAATACCAGATATATAAGCAGATTATGGCAACTGCAAACCAAATCGAAGACAAACTGCTTGCAAAGTTTTGAAAACCGATTGCAAAGTTTGTAGATTCGTTTGGGAATGTTACATATGATATTATATTGACGGGTTCCATAGTCAAAAGTTCGAAAACGTAAAACAATATTTCGTAAATTGCCGTTAAAGTAGCGTACTATTATTCGCAGCATGTAGAGGTCATAGGTCAATTCAAGAAGTTACTCGTACAAACGCTATCAGGTTTAAAACAGTGTCAAACATGAAATAGTCGCCAGATCGAGCATATTTCAAATTGCGTAAGCAGTAGTGTTTGTAGGTGAAGAGACAAAGTTTGAAGTCAAGCTCAATCGGGCATGGTTAGTTATTGCATGGGAGACTGCCTGAGAAAACCAGCTAGGGAAATTTTTTTTGGTTTCATCACATACATATCAAACATATGAGACAACGTTCGTGCATCTTTTTTTCACTGTAATGTCAATTATTTTTAGTTGAAAAACATGGAAATTTAGGCATGTTTTCAAGTTCATGAACATTTTTCCAATTTCTCTGTTATTTTTGGAGATCAAGTTGGTGATGATGTCGGCACATAGTGGGGTTTGACCTGTTAACGTAGCGTGAAAAGTCGTACAAAGTGAACGCAAAGTTGTTCAAAGTGATTGGAAAGTTTGTAGATATATTTGTATGCTTGACCTAACTTGTTGGCATATAGAAACCCGCAGTTGTAAAGTCAAATAAATGACTAAAAGCGAGATGAAAACAGCCTATATAAGCAGAGTATCACATGAGCTGACTGACCGTAAAAATGATAGAAAACAGCATGCAAAGTTGGTAAAAGCGTGCTAAACTTTGGCGGAGTTACATGTATATTTAACCTAAGTCATTGGAATGTCAACCCCGCAGTTAAATTTCGAAAACATTAAGTAAAAGTCAAGAAAATGCCAGATATATAAGCAGATTATGGCAACTGCAAACCGAAAATCGAAGACAAACTGCTTGCAAAGTTTTGAAAAACGATTGCAAAGTTTGTAGATTCGTTTGGGAATGTTACATATGATATTATATTGACGGGTTCCATAGTCAAAAGTTCGAAAACGTAAAACAATATTTCGTAAATTGCCGTTAAAGTAGCGTACTATTATTCGCAGCATGTAGAGGTCATAGGTCAATTCAAGAAGTTACTCGTACAAACGCTATCAGGTTTAAAACAGTGTCAAACATGAAATAGTCGCCAGATCGAGCATATTTCAAATTGCGTAAGCAGTAGTGTTTGTAGGTGAAGAGACAAAGTTTGAAGTCAAGCTCAATCGGGCATGGTTAGTTATTGCATGGGAGACTGCCTGAGAAAACCAGCTAGGGAAATTTTTTTTGGTTTCATCACATACATATCAAACATATGAGACAACGTTCGTGCATCTTTTTTTCACTGTAATGTCAATTATTTTTAGTTGAAAAACATGGAAATTTAGGCATGTTTTCAAGTTCATGAACATTTTTCCAATTTCTCTGTTAATTTTGGAGATCAAGTTGGTGATGATGTCGGCACATAGTGGGGTTTGACCTGTTAACGTAACGTGAAAAGTCGTACAAAGTGAACGCAAAGTTGTTCAAAGTGATTGGAAAGTTTGAAGATATATTTGTATGCTTGACCTAACTTGTTGGCATATAGAAACCCGCAGTTGTAAAGTCAAATAAATGACTAAAAGCGAGATGAAAACAGCCTATATAAGCAGAGTATCACATGAGCTGACTGACCGTAAAAATGATAGAAAACAGCATGCAAAGTTGGTAAAAGCGTGCTAAACTTTGGCGGAGTTACATGTATATTTAACCTAAGTCATTGGAATGCCAACCCCGCAGCTAAATTTCGAAAACATTAAGTAAAAGTCAAGAAAATGCCAGATATATAAGCAGATTATGGCAACTGCAAACCGAAAATCGAAGACAAACTGCTTGCAAAGTTTTGAAAAACGATTGCAAAGTTTGTAGATTCGTTTGGGAATGTTACATATAATATTATATTGACGGGTTCCAAAGTCAAAAGTTCGAAAACGTAAAACAATATTTCGTAAATTGCCGTTAAAGTAGCGTACTATTATTCGCAGCATGTAGAGGTCATAGGTCAATTCAAGAAGTTACTCGTACAAACGCTATCAGGTTTAAAACAGTGTAAAACATGAAATAGTCGCCAGATCGAGCATATTTCAAATTGCGTAAGCAGTAGTGTAGGTAGGTGAAGAGACAAAGTTTAAAGTCAAGCTCAATCGGGCATGGTTAGTTCTTGCATGGGAGACTGCCTGAGAAATCCAGCTAGGGAATTTTTTTTGTGGTTTCATCACATACATATCAAACAAGTGAGACAATGTTCGTGGATCTTTTTTTCACTGTGATGTAAATTATTTTTAGTAGAAAAACATGGAAATTTAGGCATGTTATCAAGTTCCTGAACATTTTTCCAATTTCTCTATTATTTTTGGAGATCAAGTTGGTGATGATGTTGGCACATAGTGTGGTTTGACCTGTTAACGTAGCGTGAAATTTCGTACAAAGTGAACGCAAATTTGTGCAAAGTGATTGGAAAGTTTGTAGATATATTTGTATGCTAGACCTAACTTGTTGGCATATAGAAACCCGCAGTTGTAAAGTCAAATAAATGACTAAAAGCGAGATGAAAACAGCCTATATAAGCAGACTATCACATGAGCTGACTGACCGTAAAAATGATAGAAAACAGCATGCACAATTGGTAAAAGCGTGCGAAACGTTGGCGGAGTTACATGTATATTTAACCTAAGTCATTGGAATGTCAACCCCGCAGTTAAATTTCGAAAACATTAAGTAAAAGTCAAGCAAATACCAGATATATAAGCAGATTATGGCAACTGCAAACCAAATCGAAGACAAACTGCTTGCAAAGTTTTGAAAAACGATTGCAAAGTTTGTAGATTCGTTTGGGAATGTTACATATGATATTATATTGACGGGTTCCATAGTCAAAAGTTCGAAAACGTAAAACAATATTTCGTAAATTGCCGTTAAAGTAGCGTACTATTATTCGCAGCATGTAGAGGTCATAGGTCAATTCAAGAAGTTACTCGTACAAACGCTATCAGGTTTAAAACAGTGTCAAACATGAAATAGTCGCCAGATCGAGCATATTTCAAATTGCGTAAGCAGTAGTGTTGGTAGGTGAATAGACAAAGTTTAAAGTCAATCTCAATCGGGCATGGTCAGTTCTTGCATGGGAGACTGCCTGAGAAAACCAGCTAGGGAATTTTTTTTTGGTTTCATCACATACATATCAAATATATGAGACAACGTTCGTGCATCTTTTTTTCACTGTAATGTCAATTATTTTTAGTAGAAAAACATGGAAATTTAGGCATGTTTTCAAGTTCATGAACTTTTTTCCAATTTCTCTGTTATTTTTGGAGATCAAGTTGGTGATGATGTCGGCACATAGAGGGGTTTGACCTGTTAACGTAGCGTGAAAAGTCGTACAAAGTGAACGCAAAGTTGTGCAAAGTGATTGGAAAGTTTGTAGATATATTTGTATGCTTGACCTAAATTGTTGGCATATAGAAACCCGCAGTTGTAAAGTCAAATAAATGAATAAAAGCGAGATGAAAACAGCCTATATAAGCAGAGTATCACATGAGCTGACTGACCGTAAAAATGATAGAAAACAGCATGCAAAATTGGTAAAAGCGTGCGAAACGTTGGCGGAGTTACATGTATATTTAACCTAAGTCATTGGAATGTCAACCCCGCAGTTAAATTTCGAAAACATTAAGTAAAAGTCAAGAAAATGCCAGATATATAAGCAGATTATGGCAACTGCAAACCGTAAATCGAAGACAAACTGCTTGCAAAGTTTTGAAAAACGATTGCAAAGTTTGTAAATTCGTTTGGGAATGTTACATATGATATTATATTGACGGGTTACATAGTCAAAAGTTCGAAAACTTAAAAAAAATATTTCGTAAATTGCCGTCAAAGTAGCGTACTATTATTCGCAGCATGTAGAGGTCATAAGTCAATTTAAGAAGTTACTCGTACAAACGCTATCAGTTTTAAAACAGTGTCAAACATGAAATAGTCGCCAACTCGAGTATGCTTCAAATTGCGTAAGCAGTAGTGTTTGTAGGTGAAGAGACAAAGTTTGAAGTCAAGCTCAATCGGGCATGGTTAGTTATTGCATGGGAGACTGCCTGAGAAAACCAGCTAGGGAAATTTTTTTTGGTTTCATCACATACATATCAAACATATGAGACAACGTTCGTGCATCTTTTTTTCACTGTAATGTCAATTATTTTTAGTTGAAAAACATGGAAATTTAGGCATGTTTTCAAGTTCATGAACATTTTTCCAATTTCTCTGTTAATTTTGGAGATCAAGTTGGTGATGATGTCGGCACATAGTGGGGTTTGACCTGTTAACGTAGCGTGAAAAGTCGTACAAAGTGAACGCAAAGTTGTTCAAAGTGATTGGAAAGTTTGAAGATATATTTGTATGCTTGACCTAACTTGTTGGCATATAGAAACCCGCAGTTGTAAAGTCAAATAAATGACTAAAAGCGAGATGAAAACAGCCTATATAAGCAGAGTATCACATGAGCTGACTGACCGTAAAAATGATAGAAAACAGCATGCAAAGTTGGTAAAAGCGTGCTAAACTTTGGCGGAGTTACATGTATATTTAACCTAAGTCATTGGAATGCCAACCCCGCAGCTAAATTTCGAAAACATTAAGTAAAAGTCAAGAAAATGCCAGATATATAAGCAGATTATGGCAACTGCAAACCGAAAATCGAAGACAAACTGCTTGCAAAGTTTTGAAAAACGATTGCAAAGTTTGTAGATTCGTTTGGGAATGTTACATATGATATTATATTGACGGGTTCCAAAGTCAAAAGTTCGAAAACGTAAAACAATATTTCGTAAATTGCCGTTAAAGTAGCGTACTATTATTCGCAGCATGTAGAGGTCATAGGTCAATTCAAGAAGTTACTCGTACAAACGCTATCAGGTTTAAAACAGTGTAAAACATGAAATAGTCGCCAGATCGAGCATATTTCAAATTGCGTAAGCAGTAGTGTAGGTAGGTGAAGAGACAAAGTTTAAAGTCAAGCTCAATCGGGCATGGTTAGTTCTTGCATGGGAGACTGCCTGAGAAATCCAGCTAGGGAATTTTTTTTGTGGTTTCATCACATACATATCAAACAAGTGAGACAATGTTCGTGGATCTTTTTTTCACTGTGATGTAAATTATTTTTAGTAGAAAAACATGGAAATTTAGGCATGTTATCAAGTTCCTGAACATTTTTCCAATTTCTCTATTATTTTTGGAGATCAAGTTGGTGATGATGTTGGCACATAGTGTGGTTTGACCTGTTAACGTAGCGTGAAATTTCGTACAAAGTGAACGCAAAGTTGTGCAAAGTGATTGGAAAGTTTGTAGATATATTTGTATGCTAGACCTAACTTGTTGGCATATAGAAACCCGCAGTTGTAAAGTCAAATAAATGACTAAAAGCGAGATGAAAACAGCCTATATAAGCAGAGTATCACATGAGCTGACTGACCGTAAAAATGATAGAAAACAGCATGCACAATTGGTAAAAGCGTGCGAAACGTTGGCGGAGTTACATGTATATTTAACCTAAGTCATTGGAATGTCAACCCCGCAGTTAAATTTCGAAAACATTAAGTAAAAGTCAAGCAAATACCAGATATATAAGCAGATTATGGCAACTGCAAACCAAATCGAAGACAAACTGCTTGCAAAGTTTTGAAAAACGATTGCAAAGTTTGTAGATTCGTTTGGGAATGTTACATATGATATTATATTGACGGGTTCCATAGTCAAAAGTTCGAAAACGTAAAACAATATTTCGTAAATTGCCGTTAAAGTAGCGTACTATTATTCGCAGCATGTAGAGGTCATAGGTCAATTCAAGAAGTTACTCGTACAAACGCTATCAGGTTTAAAACAGTGTCAAACATGAAATAGTCGCCAGATCGAGCATATTTCAAATTGCGTAAGCAGTAGTGTTGGTAGGTGAATAGACAAAGTTTAAAGTCAATCTCAATCGGGCATGGTTAGTTCTTGCATGGGAGACTGCCTGAGAAAACCAGCTAGGGAATTTTTTTTTGGTTTCATCACATACATATCAAATATATGAGACAACGTTCGTGCATCTTTTTTTCACTGTAATGTCAATTATTTTTAGTAGAAAAACATGGAAATTTAGGCATGTTTTCAAGTTCATGAACTTTTTTCCAATTTCTCTGTTATTTTTGGAGATCAAGTTGGTGATGATGTCGGCACATAGAGGGGTTTGACCTGTTAACGTACCGTGAAAAGTCGTACAAAGTGAACGCAAAGTTGTGCAAAGTGATTGGAAAGTTTGTAGATATATTTGTATGCTTGACCTAAATTGTTGGCATATAGAAACCCGCAGTTGTAAAGTCAAATAAATGAATAAAAGCGAGATGAAAACAGCCTATATAAGCAGAGTATCACATGAGCTGACTGACCGTAAAAATGATAGAAAACAGCATGCAAAATTGGTAAAAGCGTGCGAAACGTTGGCGGAGTTACATGTATATTTAACCTAAGTCATTGGAATGTCAACCCCGCAGTTAAATTTCGAAAACATTAAGTAAAAGTCAAGAAAATGCCAGATATATAAGCAGATTATGGCAACTGCAAACCGTAAATCGAAGACAAACTGCTTGCAAAGTTTTGAAAAACGATTGCAAAGTTTGTAAATTCGTTTGGGAATGTTACATATGATATTATATTGACGGGTTACATAGTCAAAAGTTCGAAAACTTAAAAAAAATATTTCGTAAATTGCCGTCAAAGTAGCGTACTATTAATCGCAGCATGTAGAGGTCATAAGTCAATTTAAGAAGTTACTCGTACAAACGCTATCAGTTTTAAAACAGTGTCAAACATGAAATAGTCGCCAACTCGAGTATGCTTCAAATTGCGTAAGCAGTAGTGTGGGTAGGTGAAGAGACAAAGTTTAAAGTCAAGCTCAATCGGGTATGATTAGTTCTTGCATGGGAGACTGCCTGATAAAACCAGCTAGGGAATTTTTTTTTGGTTTCATCACATACATATCAAATATATGAGACAACGTTCGTGCATTTTTTTCACTGTGATGTAAATTATTTTTAGTAGAAAAACATGGAAATTTAGGCATGTTTTCAAGTTCCTGAACATTTTTCCAATTTCTCTATTATTTTTGGAGATCAAGTTGGTGATGATGTTGGCACATAGTGTGGTTTGACCTGTTAACGTAGCGTGAAATTTCGTACAAAGTGAACGCAAAGTTGTGCAAAGTGATTGGAAAGTTTGTAGATATATTTGTATGCTAGACCTAACTTGTTGGCATATAGAAACCCGCAGTTGTAAAGTCAAATAAATGACTAAAAGCGAGATGAAAACAGCCTATATAAGCAGAGTATCACATGAGCTGACTGACCGTAAAAATGATAGAAAACAGCATGCAAAGTTGGTAAAAGCGTGCGAAACTTTGGCGGAGTTACATGTATATTTAACCTAAGTCATTGGAATGCCAACCCCGCAGTTAAATTTCGAAAACATTAAGTAAAAGTCAAGAAAATGCTAGATATATAAGCAGATTATGGCAACTGCAAACCGTAAATCGAAGACAAACTGCTTGCAAAGTTTTGAAAAACGATTGCAAAGTTTGTAAATTCGTTTGGGAATGTTACATATGATATTATATTGACGGGTTATATAGTCAAAAGTTCGAAAACTTAAAAAAAATATTTCGTAAATTGCCGTCAAAGTAGCGTACTATTATTCGCAGCATGTAGAGGTCATAAGTCAATTTAAGAAGTTACTCGTACAAACGCTATCAGTTTTAAAACAGTGTCAAACATGAAATAGTCGCCAACTCGAGTATGTTTCAAATTGCGTAAGCAGTAGTGTGGGTAGGTGAAGAGACAAAGTTTAAAGTCAAGCTCAATCGGGTATGATTAGTTCTTGCATGGGAGACTGCCTGATAAAACCAGCTAGGGAATTTTTTTTTGGTTTCATCACATACATATCAAATATATGAGACAACGTTCGTGCATTTTTTTCACTGTGATGTAAATTATTTTTAGTAGAAAAACATGGAAATTTAGGCATGTTTTCAAGTTCCTGAACATTTTTCCAATTTCTCTATTATTTTTGGAGATCAAGTTGGTGATGATGTTGGCACATAGTGTGGTTTGACCTGTTAACGTAGCGTGAAATTTCGTACAAAGTGAACGCAAAGTTGTGCAAAGTGATTGGAAAGTTTGTAGATATATTTGTATGCTAGACCTAACTTGTTGGCATATAGAAACCCGCAGTTGTAAAGTCAAATAAATGACTAAAAGCGAGATGAAAACAGCCTATATAAGCAGAGTATCACATGAGCTGACTGACCGTAAAAATGATAGAAAACAGCATGCAAAGTTGGTAAAAGCGTGCGAAACTTTGGCGGAGTTACATGTATATTTAACCTAAGTCATTGGAATGCCAACCCCGCAGTTAAATTTCGAAAACATTAAGTAAAAGTCAAGAAAATGCCAGATATATAAGCAGATTATGGCAACTGCAAACCGTAAATCGAAGACAAACTGCTTGCAAAGTTTTGAAAAACGATTGCAAAGTTTGTAAATTCGTTTGGGAATGTTACATATGATATTATATTGACGGGTTACATAGTCAAAAGTTCGAAAACTTAAAAAAAAATATTTCGTAAATTGTCGTCAAAGTAGCGTACTATTATTCGCAGCATGTAGAGGTCATAAGTCAATTTAAGAAGTTACTCGTACAAACGCTATCAGTTTTAAAACAGTGTCAAACATGAAATAGTCGCCAACTCGAGTATGTTTCAAATTGCGTAAGCAGTAGTGTGGGTAGGTGAAGAGAAAAAGTTTAAAGTCAAGCTCAATCGGGTATGATTAGTTCTTGCATGGGAGACTGCCTGAGAAAACCAGCTAGGGAATTTTTTTTTGGTTTCATCACATACATATCAAACAAGTGAGACAATGTTCGTGGATCTTTTTTTCACTGTGATGTAAATTATTTTTAGTAGAAAAACATGGAAATTTAGGCATGTTTTCAAGTTCCTGAACATTTTTCCAATTTCTCTATTATTTTTGGGGATCAAGTTGGTGATGATGTTGGCACATAGTGTGGTTTGACCTGTTAACGTAGCGTGAAATTTCGTACAAAGAGAACGCAAAGTTGTGCAAAGTGATTGGAAAGTTTGTAGATATATTTGTATGCTTGACCTAACTTGTTGGCATATAGAAACCCGCGGTTGTAAAGTCAAATAAATGAATAAAAGCGAGATGAAAACAGCCTATATAAGAAGAGTATCACATGAGCTGACTGACCGTAAAAATGATAGAAAACAGCATGCACAATTGGTAAAAGCGTGCGAAACGTTGGAGGAGTTACATGTATATTTAACCTAAGTCGTTGGAATGTAAACCCCGCAGTTAAATTTCGAAAACTTTAAGTAAAAGTCAAGAAAATGCCAGATATATAAGCAGATTATGGCAAGTGCAAACCAAATCGAAGACAAACTGCTTGCAAAGTTTTGAAAACCGATTGCAAAGTTTGTAGATTCGTTTGGGAATGTTACATATGATATTATATTGACGGGTTCCATAGTCAAAAGTTCGAAAACGTAAAACAATATTTCGTAAATTGCCGTTAAAGTAGCGTACTATTATTCGCAGCATGTAGAGGTCATAGGTCAATTCAAGAAGTTACTCGTACAAACGCTATCAGGTTTAAAACAGTGCAAAACATGAAATAGTCGCCAGATCGAGCATATTTCAAATTGCGTAAGCAGTAGTGTTGGTAGGTGAAGAGACAAAGTTTAAATTCAAGCTCAATCGGGCATGGTTAGTTCTTGCATGGGAGACTGCCTGAGAAATCCAGCTAGGGAATTTTTTTTTGGTTTCATCACATACATATCAAACAAGTGAGACAATGTTCGTGGATCTTTTTTTCACTGTGATGTAAATTATTTTTAGTAGAAAAACATGGAAATTTAGGCATGTTTTCAAGTTCCTGAAAATTTTTCCAATTTCTCTATTATTTTTGGGGATCAAGTTGGTGATGATGTTGGCACATAGTGTGGTTTGACCTGTTAACGTAGCGAGAAATTTCGTACAAAGAGAACGCAAAGTTGTGCAAAGTGATTGGAAAGTTTGTAGATATATTTGTATGCTTGACCTAACTTGTTGGCATATAGAAACCCGCAGTTGTAAAGTCAAATAAATGAATAAAAGCGAGATGAAAACAGCCTATATAAGCAGAGTATCACATGAGCTGACTGACCGTAAAAATGATAGAAAACAGCATGCAAAGTTGGTAAAAGCGTGCGAAACTTTGGCGGAGTTACATGTATATTTAACCTAAGTCATTGGAATGCCAACCCCGCAGTTAAATTTCGAAAA
This sequence comes from Saccoglossus kowalevskii, assembly GCF_978046115.1. Lineage (NCBI taxonomy): Eukaryota > Metazoa > Hemichordata > Enteropneusta > Harrimaniidae > Saccoglossus > Saccoglossus kowalevskii. The sequence continues at coordinate 8,541,574 of NC_140655.1, read as the reverse complement.
CATTAAGTAAAAGTCAAGAAAATGCCAGATATATAAGCAGATTATGGCAACTGCAAACCGAAAATCGAAGACAAACTGCTTGCAAAGTTTTGAAAAACGATTGCAAAGTTTGTAGATTCGTTTGGGAATGTTACATATGATATTATATTGACGGGTTCCATAGTCAAAAGTTCGAAAACGTAAAACAATATTTCGTAAATTGCCGTTAAAGTAGCGTACTATTATTCGCAGCATGTAGAGGTCATAGGTCAATTCAAGAAGTTACTCGTACAAACGCTATCAGGTTTAAAACAGTGTCAAACATGAAATAGTCGCCAGATCGAGCATATTTCAAATTGCGTAAGCAGTAGTGTTGGTAGGTGAATAGACAAAGTTTAAAGTCAATCTCAATCGGGCATGGTTAGTTCTTGCATGGGAGACTGCCTGAGAAAACCAGCTAGGGAATTTTTTTTTGGTTTCATCACATACATATCAAATATATGAGACAACGTTCGTGCATCTTTTTTGCACTGTAATGTCAATTATTTTTAGTAGAAAAACATGGAAATTTAGGCATGTTTTCAAGTTCATGAACTTTTTTCCAATTTCTCTGTTATTTTTGGAGATCAAGTTGGTGATGATGTCGGCACATAGAGGGGTTTGACCTGTTAACGTAGCGTGAAAAGTCGTAAAAAGTGAACGCAAAGTTGTGCAAAGTGATTGGAAAGTTTGTAGATATATTTGTATGCTTGACCTAAATTGTTGGCATATAGAAACCCGCAGTTGTAAAGTCAAATAAATGAATAAAAGCGAGATGAAAACAGCCTATATAAGCAGAGTATCACATGAGCTGACTGACCGTAAAAATGATAGAAAACAGCATGCAAAATTGGTAAAAGCGTGCGAAACGTTGGCGGAGTTACATGTATATTTAACCTAAGTCATTGGAATGTCAACCCCGCAGTTAAATTTCGAAAACATTAAGTAAAAGTCAAGAAAATGCCAGATATATAAGCAGATTATGGCAACTGCAAACCGTAAATCGAAGACAAACTGCTTGCAAAGTTTTGAAAAACGATTGCAAAGTTTGTAAATTCGTTTGGGAATGTTACATATGATATTATATTGACGGGTTACATAGTCAAAAGTTCGAAAACTTAAAAAAAATATTTCGTAAATTGCCGTCAAAGTAGCGTACTATTATTCGCAGCATGTAGAGGTCATAAGTCAATTTAAGAAGTTACTCGTACAAACGCTATCAGTTTTAAAACAGTGTCAAACATGAAATAGTCGCCAACTCGAGTATGTTTCAAATTGCGTAAGCAGTAGTGTGGGTAGGTGAAGAGACAAAGTTTAAAGTCAAGCTCAATCGGGTATGATTAGTTCTTGCATGGGAGACTGCCTGATAAAACCAGCTAGGGAATTTTTTTTTGGTTTCATCACATACATATCAAATATATGAGACAACGTTCGTGCATTTTTTTCACTGTGATGTAAATTATTTTTAGTAGAAAAACATGGAAATTTAGGCATGTTTTCATGTTCCTGAACATTTTTCCAATTTCTCTATTATTTTTGGAGATCAAGTTGGTGATGATGTTGGCACATAGTGTGGTTTGACCTGTTAACGTAGCGTGAAATTTCGTACAAAGTGAACGCAAAGTTGTGCAAAGTGATTGGAAAGTTTGTAGATATATTTGTATGCTAGACCTAACTTGTTGGCATATAGAAACCCGCAGTTGTAAAGACAAATAAATGACTAAAAGCGAGATGAAAACAGCCTATATAAGCAGAGTATCACATGAGCTGACTGACCGTAAAAATGATAGAAAACAGCATGCAAAGTTGGTAAAAGCGTGCGAAACTTTGGCGGAGTTACATGTATATTTAACCTAAGTCATTGGAATGCCAACCCCGCAGTTAAATTTCGAAAACATTAAGTAAAAGTCAAGAAAATGCTAGATATATAAGCAGATTATGGCAACTGCAAACCGTAAATCGAAGACAAACTGCTTGCAAAGTTTTGAAAAACGATTGCAAAGTTTGTAAATTCGTTTGGGAATGTTACATATGATATTATATTGACGGGTTACATAGTCAAAAGTTCGAAAACTTAAAAAAAATATTTCGTAAATTGCCGTCAAAGTAGCGTACTATTATTCGCAGCATGTAGAGGTCATAAGTCAATTTAAGAAGTTACTCGTACAAACGCTATCAGGTTTAAAACAGTGTCAAACATGAAATAGTCGCCAGATCGAGCATATTTCAAATTGCGTAAGCAGTAGTGTTGGTAGGTGAATAGACAAAGTTTAAAGTCAATCTCAATCGGGCATGGTTAGTTCTTGCATGGGAGACTGCCTGAGAAAACCAGCTAGGGAATTTTTTTTTGGTTTCATCACATACATATCAAACATATGAGACAACGTTCGTGCATCTTTTTTTCACTGTAATGTCAATTATTTTTTAGTAGAAAAACATGGAAATTTAGGCATGTTTTCAAGTTCATGAACTTTTTTCCAATTTCTCTGTTATTTTTGGAGATCAAGTTGGTGATGATGTCGGCACATAGAGGGGTTTGACCTGTTAACGTAGCGTGAAAAGTCGTACAAAGTGAACGCAAAGTTGTGCAAAGTGATTGGAAAGTTTGTAGATATATTTGTATGCTTGACCTAACTTGTTGGCATATAGAAACCCGCAGTTGTAAAGTCAAATAAATGAATAAAAGCGAGATGAAAACAGCCTATATAAGCAGAGTATCACATGAGCTGACTGACCGTAAAAATGATAGAAAACAGCATGCAAAGTTGGTAAAAGCGAGCGAAACGTTGGCGGAGTTTCATGTATATTTAACCTAAGTCATTGGAATGCCAACCCCGCAGTTAAATTTCGAAAACATTAAGTAAAAGTCAAGAAAATGCCAGATATATAAGCAGATTATGGCAAGTGCAAACCAAATCGAAGACAAACTGCTTGCAAAGTTTTGAAAACCGATTGCAAAGTTTGTAGATTCGTTTGGGAATGTTACATATGATATTATATTGACGGGTTCCATAGTCAAAAGTTCGAAAACGTAAAACAATATTTCGTAAATTGCCGTTAAAGTAGCGTACTATTATTCGCAGCATGTAGAGGTCATAGGTCAATTCAAGAAGTTACTCGTACAAACGCTATCAGGTTTAAAACAGTGCAAAACATGAAATAGTCGCCAGATCGAGCATATTTCAAATTGCGTAAGCAGTAGTGTTGGTAGGTGAAGAGACAAAGTTTAAATTCAAGCTCAATCGGGCATGGTTAGTTCTTGCATGGGAGACTGCCTGAGAAATCCAGCTAGGGAATTTTTTTTTGGTTTCATCACATACATATCAAACAAGTGAGACAATGTTCGTGGATCTTTTTTTCACTGTGATGTAAATTATTTTTAGTAGAAAAACATGGAAATTTAGGCATGTTTTCAAGTTCCTGAACATTTTTCCAATTTCTCTATTATTTTTGGGGATCAAGTTGGTGATGATGTTGGCACATAGTGTGGTTTGACCTGTTAACGTAGCGTGAAATTTCGTACAAAGAGAACGCAAAGTTGTGCAAAGTGATTGGAAAGTTTGTAGATATATTTGTATGCTTGACCTAACTTGTTGGCATATAGAAACCCGCGGTTGTAAAGTCAAATAAATGAATAAAAGCGAGATGAAAACAGCCTATATAAGAAGAGTATCACATGAGCTGACTGACCGTAAAAATGATAGAAAACAGCATGCACAATTGGTAAAAGCGTGCGAAACGTTGGAGGAGTTACATGTATATTTAACCTAAGTCATTGGAATGTCAACCCCGCAGTTAAATTTCGAAAACATTAAGTAAAAGTCAAGAAAATGCCAGATATATAAGCAGATTATGGCAAGTGCAAACCAAATCGAAGACAAACTGCTTGCAAAGTTTTGAAAACCGATTGCAAAGTTTGTAGATTCGTTTGGGAATGTTACATATGATATTATATTGACGGGTTCCATAGTCAAAAGTTCGAAAACGTAAAACAATATTTCGTAAATTGCCGTTAAAGTAGCGTACTATTATTCGCAGCATGTAGAGGTCATAGGTCAATTCAAGAAGTTACTCGTACAAACGCTATCAGGTTTAAAACAGTGCAAAACATGAAATAGTCGCCAGATCGAGCATATTTCAAATTGCATAAGCAGTAGTGTTGGTAGGTGAAGAGACAAAGTTTAAATTCAAGCTCAATCGGGCATGGTTAGTTCTTGCATGGGAGACTGCCTGAGAAATCCAGCTAGGGAATTTTTTTTTGGTTTCATCACATACATATCAAACAAGTGAGACAATGTTCGTGGATCTTTTTTTCACTGTGATGTAAATTATTTTTAGTAGAAAAACATGGAAATTTAGGCATGTTTTCAAGTTCCTGAACATTTTTCCAATTTCTCTATTATTTTTGGGGATCAAGTTGGTGATGATGTTGGCACATAGTGTAGTTTGACCTGTTAACGTAGCGAGAAATTTCGTACAAAGAGAACGCAAAGTTGTGCAAAGTGATTGGAAAGTTTGTAGATATATTTGTATGCTTGACCTAACTTGTTGGCATATAGAAACCCGCAGTTGTAAAGTCAAATAAATGACTAAAAGCGAGATGAAAACAGCCTATATAAGCAGAGTATCACATGAGCTGACTGACCGTAAAAATGATAGAAAACAGCATGCAAAGTTGGTAAAAGCGTGCGAAACTTTGGCGGAGTTACATGTATATTTAACCTAAGTCATTGGAATGTCAACCCCGCAGTTAAATTTCGAAAACATTAAGTAAAAGTCAAGAAAATGCCAGATATATAAGCAGATTATGGCAACTGCAAACCGAAAATCGAAGACAAACTGCTTGCAAAGTTTTGAAAAACGATTGCAAAGTTTGTAGATTCGTTTGGGAATGTTACATATGATATTATATTGACGGGTTCCATAGTCAAAAGTTCGAAAACGTAAAACAATATTTCGTAAATTGCCGTTAAAGTAGCGTACTATTATTCGCAGCATGTAGAGGTCATAGGTCAATTCAAGAAGTTACTCGTACAAACGCTATCAGGTTTAAAACAGTGTCAAACATGAAATAGTCGCCAGATCGAGCATATTTCAAATTGCGTAAGCAGTAGTGTTGGTAGGTGAATAGACAAAGTTTAAAGTCAATCTCAATCGGGCATGGTTAGTTCTTGCATGGGAGACTGCCTGAGAAAACCAGCTAGGGAATTTTTTTTTGGTTTCATCACATACATATCAAACATATGAGACAACGTTCGTGCATCTTTTTTTCACTGTAATGTCAATTATTTTTAGTAGAAAAACATGGAAATTTAGGCATGTTTTCAAGTTCATGAACTTTTTTCCAATTTCTCTGTTATTTTTGGAGATCAAGTTGGTGATGATGTCGGCACATAGAGGGGTTTGACCTGTTAACGTAGCGTGAAAAGTCGTACAAAGTGAACGCAAAGTTGTGCAAAGTGATTGGAAAGTTTGTAGATATATTTGTATGCTTGACCTAAATTGTTGGCATATAGAAACCCGCAGTTGTAAAGTCAAATAAATGAATAAAAGCGAGATGAAAACAGCCTATATAAGCAGAGTATCACATGAGCTGACTGACCGTAAAAATGATAGAAAACAGCATGCAAAATTGGTAAAAGCGTGCAAACGTTGGCGGAGTTACATGTATATTTAACCTAAGTCATTGGAATGTCAACCCCGCAGTTAAATTTCGAAAACATTAAGTAAAAGTCAAGAAAATGCCAGATATATAAGCAGATTATGGCAACTGCAAACCAAATCGAAGACAAACTGCTTGCAAAGTTTTGAAAACCGATTGCAAAGTTTGTAGATTCGTTTGGGAATGTTACATATGATATTATATTGACGGGTTCCATAGTCAAAAGTTCGAAAACGTAAAACAATATTTCGTAAATTGCCGTTAAAGTAGCGTACTATTATTCGCAGCATGTAGAGGTCATAGGTCAATTCAAGAAGTTACTCGTACAAACGCTATCAGGTTTAAAACAGTGTCAAACATGAAATAGTCGCCAGATCGAGCATATTTCAAATTGCGTAAGCAGTAGTGTTGGTAGGTGAAGAGATAAAGTTTAAAGTCAAGCTCAATCGGGCATGGTTAGTTCTTGCATGGGAGACTGCCTGAGAAAACCAGCTAGGGAAATTTTTTTTGGTTTCATCACATACATATCAAACATATTAGACAACGTTCGTGCATCTTTTTTCACTGTAATGTCAATTATTTTTAGTAGAAACACACGGAAATTTAGGCATGTTTTCAAGTTCATGAACATTTTTCCAATTTCTCTGTTATTTTTGGAGATCAAGTTGGTGATGATGTCGGCACATAGTGGGGTTTGACCTGTTAACGTAGCGTGAAAAGTCGTACAAAGTGAACGCAAAGTTGTGCAAAGTGATTGGAAAGTTTGTAGATATATTTGTATGCTTGACCTAAATTGTTGGCATATAGAAACCCGCAGTTGTAAAGTCAAATAAATGAATAAAAGCGAGATGAAATCAGCCTATATAAGCAGAGTATCACATGAGCTGACTGACCGTAAAAATGATAGAAAACAGCATGCAAAGTTGGTAAAAGCGTGCGAAACTTTGGCGGAGTTACATGTATATTTAACCTAAGTCATTGGAATGCCAACCCCGCAGTTAAATTTCGAAAACATTAAGTAAAAGTCAAGAAAATGCCAGATATATAAGCAGATTATGGCAACTGCAAACCGTAAATCGAAGACAAACTGCTTGCAAAGTTTTGAAAAACGATTGCAAAGTTTGTAAATTCGTTTGGGAATGTTACATATGATATTATATTGACAGGTTACATAGTCAAAAGTTCGAAAACTTAAAAAAAATATTTCGTAAATTGCCGTCAAAGTAGCGTACTATTATTCGCAGCATGTAGAGGTCATAAGTCAATTTAAGAAGTTACTCGTACAAACGCTATCAGTTTTAAAACAGTGTCAAACATGAAATAGTCGCCAACTCGAGTATGTTTCAAATTGCGTAAGCAGTAGTGTGGGTAGGTGAAGAGACAAAGTTTAAAGTCAAGCTCAATCGGGTATGATTAGTTCTTGCATGGGAGACTGCCTGATAAAACCAGCTAGGGAATTTTTTTTTGTTTTCATCACATACATATCAAACATATGAGACAACGTTCGTGCATTTTTTTCACTGTAATGTCAATTATTTTTAGTAGAAAAACATGGAAATTTAGGCATGTTTTCAAGTTCATGAACTTTTTTCCAATTTCTCTGTTATTTTTGGAGATCAAGTTGGTGATGATGTCGGCACATAGAGGGGTTTGACCTGTTAACGTAGCGTGAAAAGTCGTACAAAGTGAACGCAAAGTTGTGCAAAGTGATTGGAAAGTTTGTAGATATATTTGTATGCTTGACCTAACTTGTTGGCATATAGAAACCCGCAGTTGTAAAGTCAAATAAATGAATAAAAGCGAGATGAAAACAGCCTATATAAGCAGAGTATCACATGAGCTGACTGACCGTAAAAATGATAGAAAACAGCATGCAAAGTTGGTAAAAGCGTGCGAAACGTTGGCGGAGTTACATGTATATTTAACTTAAGTCATTGGAATGCCAACCCCGCAGTTAAATTTCGAAAACATTAAGTGAAAGTCAACAAAATGTCAGATATATAAGCAGATTATGGCAACTGCAAACCGAAAATCGAAGACAAACTGCTTGCAAAGTTTTGAAAAACGATTGCAAAGTTTGTAGATTCGTTTGGAAATGTTACATATGATATTATATTGACGGGTTCCATAGTCAAAAGTTCGAAAACGTAAAACAATATTTCGTAAATTGCCGTTAAAGTAGCGTACTATTATTCGCAGCATGTAGAGGTTATAGGTCAATTCAAGAAGTTACTCGTACAAACGCTATCAGGTTTAAAACAGTGTCAAACATAAAATAGTCGCCAGATCGAGCATATTTCTAATTGCGTAAGCAGTAGTGTTGGTAGGTGAAGAGACAAAGTTTAAAGTCAAGCTCAATCGGGCATGGTTAGTTCTTGCATGGGAGACTGCCTGAGAAAACCAGCTAGGTAATTTTTTGTGGTTTCGTCACATACATATCAAACATATTAGACAACGTTCGTGCATCTTTTTTCACTGTAATGTCAATTATTTTTAGTAGAAACACATGGAAATTTAGGCATGTTTTCAAGTTCATGAACATTTTTCCAATTTTTCTGTTATTTTTGGAGATCAAGTTGGTGATGATGTCGGCACATAGAGGGGTTTGACCTGTTAACGTAGCGTGAAAAGTTGTACAAAGTGAACGCAAAGTTGTGCAAAGTGATTGAAAAGTTTGTAGATATATTTGTATGCTTGACCTAACTTGTTGGCATATAGAAACCCGCGGTTGTAAAGTCAAATAAATGAATAAAAGCGAGATGAAAACAGCCTATATAAGCAGAGTATCACATGAGCTGACTGACCGTAAAAATGATAGAAAACAGCATGCAAAGTTGGTAAAAGCGTGCGAAACGTTGGCGGAGTTACATGTATATTTAACCTAAGTCATTGGAATGCCAACCCCGCAGTTAAATTTCGAAAACATTAAGTAAAAGTCAAGAAAATGACAGATATATAAGCAGATTATGGCAACTGCAAACCGAAAATCGAAGACAAACTGCTTGCAAAGTTTTGAAAAACGATTGCAAAGTTTGTAGATTCGTTTGGGAATGTTACATATGATATTATATTGACGGGTTCCATAGTCAAAAGTTCGAAAACGTAAAACAATATTTCGTAAATTGCCGTTAAAGTAGCGTACTATTATTCGCAGCATGTAGAGGTCATAGGTCAATTCAAGAAGTTACTCGTACAAACGCTATCAGGTTTAAAACAGTGTCAAACATAAAATAGTCGCCAGATCGAGCATATTTCAAATTGCGTAAGCAGTAGTGTTGGTAGGTGAAGAGACAAAGTTTAAAGTCAGGCTCAGTCGTCCTGGTTAGTTCTTGGATGGGAGACTGCCTGAGAAAACCAGCTAGGGAATCTTTTTTTGGTTTCATCACATACATATCAAACACATGAGACAATGTTCGTGGATCTTTTTTTCACTGTGATGTAAATTATTTTTAGTAGAAAAACATGGAAATTCAGGCATGTTTTCAAGTTCATGAACATTTTTCCAATTTCTCTATTATTTTTGGAGATCAAGTTGGTGATGATGTTGGCACATAGTGGGGTTTGACCTGTTAACGTAGCGTGAAAAGTCGTACAAAGTGAACGCAAAGTTGTGCAAAGTGATTGGAAAGTTTGTAGATATATTTGTATGCTTGACCTAAATTGTTGGCATATAGAAACCCGCAGTTGTAATGTCAATTAAATGAATAAAAGCGAGATGAAAACAGCCTATATAAGCAAAGTATCACATGAGCTGACTGACCGTAAAAATGTTAGAAAACAACATGCAAAGTTGGTAAAAGCGTGCGAAACGTTGGCGGAGTTTCATGTATATTTAACCTATGTCATTGGAATGCCAACCCCGCAGTTAAATTTCGAAAACATTAAGTGAAAGTCAACAAAATGTCAGATATATAAGCAGATTATGGCAACTGCAAACCGAAAATCGAAGACAAACTGCTTGCAAAGTTTTGAAAAACGATTGCAAAGTTTGTAGATTCGTTTGGGAATGTTACATATGATATCATATTGACGGGTTCCATAGTCAAAATTTCGAAAACGTAAAACAATATTTCGTAAATTGCCGTTAAAGTAGCGTACTATTATTCGCAGCATGTAGAGGTTATAGGTCAATTCAAGAAGTTACTCGTACAAACGCTATCAGGTTTAAAACAGTGTCAAACATAAAATAGTCGCCAGATCGAGCATATTTCAAATTGCATAAGCAGTAGTGTTGGTAGGTGAAGCGACAAAGTTTAAAGTCAAGCTCAATCGGGCATGGTTAGTTCTTGCATGGGAGACTGCCTGAGAAAACCAGCTAGGTAATTTTTTGTGGTTTCGTCACATACATATCAAACATATTAGACAACGTTCGTGCATCTTTTTTCACTGTAATGTCAATTATTTTTAGTAGAAACACATGGAAATTTAGGCATGTTTTCAAGTTCATGAACATTTTTCCAATTTTTCTGTTATTTTTGGAGATCAAGTTGGTGATGATGTCGGCACATAGAGGGGTTTGACCTGTTAACGTAGCGTGAAAAGTCGTACAAAGTGAACGCAAAGTTGTGCAAAGTGATTGGAAAGTTTGTAGATATATTTGTATGCTTGACCTAACTTGTTGGCATATAGAAACCCGCGGTTGTAAAGTCAAATAAATGAATAAAAGCGAGATGAAAACAGCCTATATAAGCAGAGTATCACATGAGCTGACTGACCGTAAAAATGATAGAAAACAGCATGCAAAGTTGGTAAAAGCGTGCGAAACGTTGGCGGAGTTACATGTATATTTAACCTAAGTCATTGGAATGCCAACCCCGCAGTTAAATTTCGAAAACATTAAGTAAAAGTCAAGAAAATGACAGATATATAAGCAGATTATGGCAACTGCAAACCGAAAATCGAAGACAAACTGCTTGCAAAGTTTTGAAAAACGATTGCAAAGTTTGTAGATTCGTTTGGGAATGTTACATATGATATTATATTGACGGGTTCCATAGTCAAAAGTTCGAAAACGTAAAACAATATTTCGTAAATTGCCGTTAAAGTAGCGTACTATTATTCGCAGCATGTAGAGGTCATAGGTCAATTCAAGAAGTTACTCGTACAAACGCTATCAGGTTTAAAACAGTGTCAAACATAAAATAGTCGCCAGATCGAGCATATTTCAAATTGCGTAAGCAGTAGTGTTGGTAGGTGAAGAGACAAAGTTTAAAGTCAGGCTCAGTCGGGCCTGGTTAGTTCTTGGATGGGAGACTGCCTGAGAAAACCAGCTAGGGAATCTTTTTTTGGTTACATCACATACATATCAAACACATGAGACAATGTTCGTGGATCTTTTTTTCACTGTGATGTAAATTATTTTTAGTAGAAAAACATGGAAATTCAGGCATGTTTTCAAGTTCATGAACATTTTTCCAATTTCTCTATTATTTTTGGAGATCAAGTTGGTGATGATGTTGGCACATAGTGGGGTTTGACCTGTTAACGTAGCGTGAAAAGTCGTACAAAGTGAACGCAAAGTTGTGCAAAGTGATTGGAAAGTTTGTAGATATATTTGTATGCTTGACCTAAATTGTTGGCATATAGAAACCCGCAGTTGTAATGTCAATTAAATGAATAAAAGCGAGATGAAAACAGCCTATATAAGCAGAGTATCACATGAGCTGACTGACCGTAAAAATGTTAGAAAACAACATGCAAAGTTGGTAAAAGCGTGCGAAACGTTGGCGGAGTTTCATGTATATTTAACCTAAGTCATTGGAATGCCAACCCCGCAGTTAAATTTCGAAAACATTAAGTAAAAGTCAAGAAAATGCCAGATATATAAGCAGATTATGGCAACTGCAAACCGAAAATCGAAGACAAACTGCTTGCAAAGTTTTGAAAAACGATTGCAAAGTTTGTAGATTCGTTTGGGAATGTTACATATGATATTATATTGACGGGTTCAATAGTCAAAAGTTCGAAAACGTAAAACAATATTTCGTAAATTGCCGTTAAAGTAGCGTACTATTATTCGCAGCATGTAGAGGTCATAGGTCAATTCAAGAAGTTACTCGTACAAACGCTATCAGGTTTAAAACAGTGTCAAACATGAAATAGTCGCCAGATCGAGCATATTTCAAATTGCGTAAGCAGTAGTGTTGGTAGGTGAAGAGACAAAGTTTAACGTCAGGCTCAATCGGGCATGGTTAGTTCTTGCATGGGAGACTGCCTGAGAAAATCAGCTAGGGAATTTTTTTTGGTTTCATCACATACATATCAAACATATGAGACAACGTTCGTGCATCTTTTTTTCACTGTAATGTCAATTATTTTTAGTAGAAAAACATAGAAATTTAGGCATGTTTTCAAGTTCCTGAACATTTTTCCAATTTCTCTATTATTTTTGGAGATCAAGTTGGTGATGATGTTGGCAAATAGTGGGGTTTGACCTGTTAACGTAGCGTGAAAATTTGTACAAAGTGAACGCAAAGTTGTGCAAAGTGATTGGAAAGTTTGTAGATATATTTGTATGCTTGACCTAAATTGTTGGCATATAGAAACCCGCAGTTGTAAAGTCAAATAAATGAATAAAAGCGAGATGAAAACAGCCTATATAAGCAGAGTATCACATGAGCTGACTGACCGTAAAAATGATAGAAAACAGCATGCAAAGTTGGTAAAAGCGTGCGAAACTTTGGCGGAGTTACATGTATATTTAACCTAAGTCATTGGAATGCCAACCCCGCAGTTAAATTTCGAAAACATTAAGTAAAAGTCAAGAAAATGCTAGATATATAAGCAGATTATGGAAACTGCAAACCGTAAATCGAAGACAAACTGCTTGCAAAGTTTTGAAAAACGATTGCAAACTTTGTAAATTCGTTTGGGAATGTTACATATGATATTATATTGACGGGTTACATAGTCAAAAGTTCGAAAACTTAAAAAAAATATTTCGTAAATTGCCGTCAAAGTAGCGTACTATTATTCGCAGCATGTAGAGGTCATAAGTCAATTTAAGAAGTTACTCGTACAAACGCTATCAGGTTTAAAACAGTGTCAAACATGAAATAGTCGCCAGATCGAGCATATTTCAAATTGCGTAAGCAGTAGTGTTGGTAGGTGAATAGACAAAGTTTAAAGTCAATCTCAATCGGGCATGGTTAGTTCTTGCATGGGAGACTGCCTGAGAAAACCAGCTAGGGAATTTTTTTTTTGTTTCATCACATACATATCAAACATATGAGACAACGTTCGTGCATCTTTTTTTCACTGTAATGTCAATTATTTTTAGTAGAAAAACATGGAAATTTAGGCATGTTTTCAAGTTCATGAACTTTTTTCCAATTTCTCTGTTATTTTTGGAGATCAAGTTGGTGATGATGTCGGCACATAGAGGGGTTTGACCTGTTAACGTAGCGTGAAAAGTCGTACAAAGTGAACGCAAAGTTGTGCAAAGTGATTGGAAAGTTTGTAGATATATTTGTATGCTTGACCTAAATTGTTGGCATATAGAAACCCGCAGTTGTAAAGTCAAATAAATGAATAAAAGCGAGATGAAAACAGCCTATATAAGCAGAGTATCACATGAGCTGACTGACCGTAAAAATGATAGAAAACAGCATGCAAAGTTGGTAAAAGCGTGCGAAACGTTGGCGGAGTTACATGTATATTTAACTTAAGTCATTGGAATGCCAACCCCGCAGTTAAATTTCGAAAACATTAAGTGAAAGTCAACAAAATGTCAGATATATAAGCAGATTATGGCAACTGCAAACCGAAAATCGAAGACAAACTGCTTGCAAAGTTTTGAAAAACGATTGCAAAGTTTGTAGATTCGTTTGGAAATGTTACATATGATATTATATTGACGGGTTCCATAGTCAAAAGTTCGAAAACGTAAAACAATATTTCGTAAATTGCCGTTAAAGTAGCGTACTATTATTCGCAGCATGTAGAGGTTATAGGTCAATTCAAGAAGTTACTCGTACAAACGCTATCAGGTTTAAAACAGTGTCAAACATAAAATAGTCGCCAGATCGAGCATATTTCTAATTGCGTAAGCAGTAGTGTTGGTAGGTGAAGAGACAAAGTTTAAAGTCAAGCTCAATCGGGCATGGTTAGTTCTTGCATGGGAGACTGCCTGAGAAAACCAGCTAGGTAATTTTTTGTGGTTTCGTCACATACATATCAAACATATTAGACAACGTTCGTGCATCTTTTTTCACTGTAATGTCAATTATTTTTAGTAGAAACACATGGAAATTTAGGCATGTTTTCAAGTTCATGAACATTTTTCCAATTTTTCTGTTATTTTTGGAGATCAAGTTGGTGATGATGTCGGCACATAGAGGGGTTTGACCTGTTAACGTAGCGTGAAAAGTTGTACAAAGTGAACGCAAAGTTGTGCAAAGTGATTGAAAAGTTTGTAGATATATTTGTATGCTTGACCTAACTTGTTGGCATATAGAAACCCGCGGTTGTAAAGTCAAATAAATGAATAAAAGCGAGATGAAAACAGCCTATATAAGCAGAGTATCACATGAGCTGACTGACCGTAAAAATGATAGAAAACAGCATGCAAAGTTGGTAAAAGCGTGCGAAACGTTGGCGGAGTTACATGTATATTTAACCTAAGTCATTGGAATGCCAACCCCGCAGTTAAATTTCGAAAACATTAAGTAAAAGTCAAGAAAATGACAGATATATAAGCAGATTATGGCAACTGCAAACCGAAAATCGAAGACAAACTGCTTGCAAAGTTTTGAAAAACGATTGCAAAGTTTGTAGATTCGTTTGGGAATGTTACATATGATATTATATTGACGGGTTCCATAGTCAAAAGTTCGAAAACGTAAAACAATATTTCGTAAATTGCCGTTAAAGTAGCGTACTATTATTCGCAGCATGTAGAGGTCATAGGTCAATTCAAGAAGTTACTCGTACAAACGCTATCAGGTTTAAAACAGTGTCAAACATAAAATAGTCGCCAGATCGAGCATATTTCAAATTGCGTAAGCAGTAGTGTTGGTAGGTGAAGAGACAAAGTTTAAAGTCAGGCTCAGTCGGGCCTGGTTAGTTCTTGGATGGGAGACTGCCTGAGAAAACCAGCTAGGGAATCTTTTTTTGGTTTCATCACATACATATCAAACACATGAGACAATGTTCGTGGATCTTTTTTTCACTGTGATGTAAATTATTTTTAGTAGAAAAACATGGAAATTCAGGCATGTTTTCAAGTTCATGAACATTTTTCCAATTTCTCTATTATTTTTGGAGATCAAGTTGGTGATGATGTTGGCACATAGTGGGGTTTGACCTGTTAACGTAGCGTGAAAAGTCGTACAAAGTGAACGCAAAGTTGTGCAAAGTGATTGGAAAGTTTGTAGATATATTTGTATGCTTGACCTAAATTGTTGGCATATAGAAACCCGCAGTTGTAATGTCAATTAAATGAATAAAAGCGAGATGAAAACAGCCTATATAAGCAAAGTATCACATGAGCTGACTGACCGTAAAAATGTTAGAAAACAACATGCAAAGTTGGTAAAAGCGTGCGAAACGTTGGCGGAGTTTCATGTATATTTAACCTATGTCATTGGAATGCCAACCCCGCAGTTAAATTTCGAAAACATTAAGTGAAAGTCAACAAAATGTCAGATATATAAGCAGATTATGGCAACTGCAAACCGAAAATCGAAGACAAACTGCTTGCAAAGTTTTGAAAAACGATTGCAAAGTTTGTAGATTCGTTTGGGAATGTTACATATGATATTATATTGACGGGTTCCATAGTCAAAATTTCGAAAACGTAAAACAATATTTCGTAAATTGCCGTTAAAGTAGCGTACTATTATTCGCAGCATGTAGAGGTTATAGGTCAATTCAAGAAGTTACTCGTACAAACGCTATCAGGTTTAAAACAGTGTCAAACATAAAATAGTCGCCAGATCGAGCATATTTCAAATTGCATAAGCAGTAGTGTTGGTAGGTGAAGCGACAAAGTTTAAAGTCAAGCTCAATCGGGCATGGTTAGTTCTTGCATGGGAGACTGCCTGAGAAAACCAGCTAGGTAATTTTTTGTGGTTTCGTCACATACATATCAAACATATTAGACAACGTTCGTGCATCTTTTTTCACTGTAATGTCAATTATTTTTAGTAGAAACACATGGAAATTTAGGCATGTTTTCAAGTTCATGAACATTTTTCCAATTTTTCTGTTATTTTTGGAGATCAAGTTGGTGATGATGTCGGCACATAGAGGGGTTTGACCTGTTAACGTAGCGTGAAAAGTCGTACAAAGTGAACGCAAAGTTGTGCAAAGTGATTGGAAAGTTTGTAGATATATTTGTATGCTTGACCTAACTTGTTGGCATATAGAAACCCGCGGTTGTAAAGTCAAATAAATGAATAAAAGCGAGATGAAAACAGCCTATATAAGCAGAGTATCACATGAGCTGACTGACCGTAAAAATGATAGAAAACAGCATGCAAAGTTGGTAAAAGCGTGCGAAACGTTGGCGGAGTTACATGTATATTTAACCTAAGTCATTGGAATGCCAACCCCGCAGTTAAATTTCGAAAACATTAAGTAAAAGTCAAGAAAATGACAGATATATAAGCAGATTATGGCAACTGCAAACCGAAAATCGAAGACAAACTGCTTGCAAAGTTTTGAAAAACGATTGCAAAGTTTGTAGATTCGTTTGGGAATGTTACATATGATATTATATTGACGGGTTCCATAGTCAAAAGTTCGAAAACGTAAAACAATATTTCGTAAATTGCCGTTAAAGTAGCGTACTATTATTCGCAGCATGTAGAGGTCATAGGTCAATTCAAGAAGTTACTCGTACAAACGCTATCAGGTTTAAAACAGTGTCAAACATAAAATAGTCGCCAGATCGAGCATATTTCAAATTGCGTAAGCAGTAGTGTTGGTAGGTGAAGAGACAAAGTTTAAAGTCAGGCTCAGTCGGGCCTGGTTAGTTCTTGGATGGGAGACTGCCTGAGAAAACCAGCTAGGGAATCTTTTTTTGGTTACATCACATACATATCAAACACATGAGACAATGTTCGTGGATCTTTTTTTCACTGTGATGTAAATTATTTTTAGTAGAAAAACATGGAAATTCAGGCATGTTTTCAAGTTCATGAACATTTTTCCAATTTCTCTATTATTTTTGGAGATCAAGTTGGTGATGATGTTGGCACATAGTGGGGTTTGACCTGTTAACGTAGCGTGAAAAGTCGTACAAAGTGAACGCAAAGTTGTGCAAAGTGATTGGAAAGTTTGTAGATATATTTGTATGCTTGACCTAAATTGTTGGCATATAGAAACCCGCAGTTGTAATGTCAATTAAATGAATAAAAGCGAGATGAAAACAGCCTATATAAGCAGAGTATCACATGAGCTGACTGACCGTAAAAATGTTAGAAAACAACATGCAAAGTTGGTAAAAGCGTGCGAAACGTTGGCGGAGTTTCATGTATATTTAACCTAAGTCATTGGAATGCCAACCCCGCAGTTAAATTTCGAAAACATTAAGTAAAAGTCAAGAAAATGCCAGATATATAAGCAGATTATGGCAACTGCAAACCGAAAATCGAAGACAAACTGCTTGCAAAGTTTTGAAAAACGATTGCAAAGTTTGTAGATTCGTTTGGGAATGTTACATATGATATTATATTGACGGGTTCAATAGTCAAAAGTTCGAAAACGTAAAACAATATTTCGTAAATTGCCGTTAAAGTAGCGTACTATTATTCGCAGCATGTAGAGGTCATAGGTCAATTCAAGAAGTTACTCGTACAAACGCTATCAGGTTTAAAACAGTGTCAAACATGAAATAGTCGCCAGATCGAGCATATTTCAAATTGCGTAAGCAGTAGTGTTGGTAGGTGAAGAGACAAAGTTTAACGTCAGGCTCAATCGGGCATGGTTAGTTCTTGCATGGGAGACTGCCTGAGAAAATCAGCTAGGGAATTTTTTTTGGTTTCATCACATACATATCAAACATATGAGACAACGTTCGTGCATCTTTTTTTCACTGTAATGTCAATTATTTTTAGTAGAAAAACATAGAAATTTAGGCATGTTTTCAAGTTCCTGAACATTTTTCAAATTTCTCTATTATTTTTGGAGATCAAGTTGGTGATGATGTTGGCAAATAGTGGGGTTTGACCTGTTAACGTAGCGTGAAAATTTGTACAAAGTGAACGCAAAGTTGTGCAAAGTGATTGGAAAGTTTGTAGATATATTTGTATGCTTGACCTAAATTGTTGGCATATAGAAACCCGCAGTTGTAAAGTCAAATAAATGAATAAAAGCGAGATGAAAACAGCCTATATAAGCAGAGTATCACATGAGCTGACTGACCGTAAAAATGATAGAAAACAGCATGCAAAGTTGGTAAAAGCGTGCGAAACTTTGGCGGAGTTACATGTATATTTAACCTAAGTCATTGGAATGCCAACCCCGCAGTTAAATTTCGAAAACATTAAGTAAAAGTCAAGAAAATGCTAGATATATAAGCAGATTATGGAAACTGCAAACCGTAAATCGAAGACAAACTGCTTGCAAAGTTTTGAAAAACGATTGCAAAGTTTGTAAATTCGTTTGGGAATGTTACATATGATATTATATTGACGGGTTACATAGTCAAAAGTTCGAAAACTTAAAAAAAATATTTCGTAAATTGCCGTCAAAGTAGCGTACTATTATTCGCAGCATGTAGAGGTCATAAGTCAATTTAAGAAGTTACTCGTACAAACGCTATCAGGTTTAAAACAGTGTCAAACATGAAATAGTCGCCAGATCGAGCATATTTCAAATTGCGTAAGCAGTAGTGTTGGTAGGTGAATAGACAAAGTTTAAAGTCAATCTCAATCGGGCATGGTTAGTTCTTGCATGGGAGACTGCCTGAGAAAACCAGCTAGGGAATTTTTTTTTTGTTTCATCACATACATATCAAACATATGAGACAACGTTCGTGCATCTTTTTTTCACTGTAATGTCAATTATTTTTAGTAGAAAAACATGGAAATTTAGGCATGTTTTCAAGTTCATGAACTTTTTTCCAATTTCTCTGTTATTTTTGGAGATCAAGTTGGTGATGATGTCGGCACATAGAGGGGTTTGACCTGTTAACGTAGCGTGAAAAGTCGTACAAAGTGAACGCAAAGTTGTGCAAAGTGATTGGAAAGTTTGTAGATATATTTGTATGCTTGACCTAAATTGTTGGCATATAGAAACCCGCAGTTGTAAAGTCAAATAAATGAATAAAAGCGAGATGAAAACAGCCTATATAAGCAGAGTATCACATGAGCTGACTGACCGTAAAAATGATAGAAAACAGCATGCAAAATTGGTAAAAGCGTGCGAAACGTTGGCGGAGTTACATGTATATTTAACCTAAGTCATTGGAATGTCAACCCCGCAGTTAAATTTCGAAAACATTAAGTAAAAGTCAAGAAAATGCCAGATATATAAGCAGATTATGGCAACTGCAAACCAAATCGAAGACAAACTGCTTGCAAAGTTTTGAAAACCGATCGCAAAGTTTGTAGATTCGTTTGGGAATGTTACATATGATATTATATTGACGGGTTCCATAGTCAAAAGTTCGAAAACGTAAAACAATATTTCGTAAATTGCCGTTAAAGTAGCGTACTATTATTCGCAGCATGTAGAGGTCATAGGTCAATTCAAGAAGTTACTCGTACAAACGCTATCAGGTTTAAAACAGTGTCAAACATGAAATAGTCGCCAGATCGAGCATATTTCAAATTGCGTAAGCAGTAGTGTTGGTAGGTGAATAGACAAAGTTTAAAGTCAATCTCAATCGGGCATGGTTAGTTCTTGCATGGGAGACTGCCTGAGAAAACCAGCTAGGGAATTTTTTTTTGGTTTCATCACATACATATCAAACATATGAGACAACGTTCGTGCATCTTTTTTTCACTGTAATGTCAATTATTTTTAGTAGAAAAACATGAAAATTTAGGCATGTTTTCAAGTTCATGAACTTTTTTCCAATTTCTCTGTTATTTTTGGAGATCAAGTTGGTGATGATGTCGGCACATAGAGGGGTTTGACCTGTTAACGTAGCGTGAAAAGTCGTACAAAGTGAACGCAAAGTTGTGCAAAGTGATTGGATAGTTTGTAGATATATTTGTATGCTTGACCTAAATTGTTGGCATATAGAAACCCGCAGTTGTAAAGTCAAATAAATGAATAAAAGCGAGATGAAAACAGCCTATATAAGCAGAGTATCACATGAGCTGACTGACCGTAAAAATGATAGAAAACAGCATGCAAAATTGGTAAAAGCGTGCGAAACGTTGGCGGAGTTACATGTATATTTAACCTAAGTCATTGGAATGTCAACCCCGCAGTTAAATTTCGAAAACATTAAGTAAAAGTCAAGAAAATGCCAGATATATAAGCAGATTATGGCAACTGCAAACCAAATCGAAGACAAACTGCTTGCAAAGTTTTGAAAACCGATTGCAAAGTTTGTAGATTCGTTTGGGAATGTTACATATGATATTATATTGACGGGTTCCATAGTCAAAAGTTCGAAAACGTAAAACAATATTTCGTAAATTGCCGTTAAAGTAGCGTACTATTATTCGCAGCATGTAGAGGTCATAGGTCAATTCAAGAAGTTACTCGTACAAACGCTATCAGGTTTAAAACAGTGTCAAACATGAAATAGTCGCCAGATCGAGCATATTTCAAATTGCGTAAGCAGTAGTGTTGGTTGGTGAAGAGATAAAGTTTAAAGTCAAGCTCAATCGGGCATGGTTAGTTCTTGCATGGGAGACTGCCTGAGAAAACCAGCTAGGGAAATTTTTTTTGGTTTCATCACATACATATCAAACATATTAGACAACGTTCGTGCATCTTTTTTCACTGTAATGTCAATTATTTTTAGTAGAAACACACGGAAATTTAGGCATGTTTTCAAGTTCATGAACATTTTTCCAATTTCTCTGTTATTTTTGGAGATCAAGTTGGTGATGATGTCGGCACATAGTGGGGTTTGACCTGTTAACGTAGCGTGAAAAGTCGTACAAAGTGAACGCAAAGTTGTGCAAAGTGATTGGAAAGTTTGTAGATATATTTGTATGCTTGACCTAAATTGTTGGCATATAGAAACCCGCAGTTGTAAAGTCAAATAAATGAATAAAAGCGAGATGAAATCAGCCTATATAAGCAGAGTATCACATGAGCTGACTGACCGTAAAAATGATAGAAAACAGCATGCAAAGTTGGTAAAAGCGTGCGAAACTTTGGCGGAGTTACATGTATATTTAACCTAAGTCATTGGAATGCCAACCCCGCAGTTAAATTTCGAAAACATTAAGTAAAAGTCAAGAAAATGCCAGATATATAAGCAGATTATGGCAACTGCAAACCGTAAATCGAAGACAAACTGCTTGCAAAGTTTTGAAAAACGATTGCAAAGTTTGTAAATTCGTTTGGGAATGTTACATATGATATTATATTGACAGGTTACATAGTCAAAAGTTCGAAAACTTAAAAAAAATATTTCGTAAATTGCCGTCAAAGTAGCGTACTATTATTCGCAGCATGTAGAGGTCATAAGTCAATTTAAGAAGTTACTCGTACAAACGCTATCAGTTTTAAAACAGTGTCAAACATGAAATAGTCGCCAACTCGAGTATGTTTCAAATTGCGTAAGCAGTAGTGTGGGTAGGTGAAGAGACAAAGTTTAAAGTCAAGCTCAATCGGGTATGATTAGTTCTTGCATGGGAGACTGCCTGATAAAACCAGCTAGGGAATTTTTTTTTGTTTTCATCACATACATATCAAACATATGAGACAACGTTCGTGCATTTTTTTCACTGTAATGTCAATTATTTTTAGTAGAAAAACATGGAAATTTAGGCATGTTTTCAAGTTCATGAACTTTTTTCCAATTTCTCTGTTATTTTTGGAGATCAAGTTGGTGATGATGTCGGCACATAGAGGGGTTTGACCTGTTAACGTAGCGTGAAAAGTCGTACAAAGTGAACGCAAAGTTGTGCAAAGTGATTGGAAAGTTTGTAGATATATTTGTATGCTTGACCTAACTTGTTGGCATATAGAAACCCGCAGTTGTAAAGTCAAATAAATGAATAAAAGCGAGATGAAAACAGCCTATATAAGCAGAGTATCACATGAGCTGACTGACCGTAAAAATGATAGAAAACAGCATGCAAAGTTGGGAAAAGCGTGCGAAACGTTGGCGGAGTTACATGTATATTTAACTTAAGTCATTGGAATGCCAACCCCGCAGTTAAATTTCGAAAACATTAAGTGAAAGTCAACAAAATGTCAGATATATAAGCAGATTATGGCAACTGCAAACCGAAAATCGAAGACAAACTGCTTGCAAAGTTTTGAAAAACAATTGCAAAGTTTGTAGATTCGTTTGGGAATGTTACATATGATATTATATTGACGGGTTCCATAGTCAAAAGTTCGAAAACGTAAAACAATATTTCGTAAATTGCCGTTAAAGTAGCGTACTATTATTCGCAGCATGTAGAGGTTATAGGTCAATTCAAGAAGTTACTCGTACAAACGCTATCAGGTTTAAAACAGTGTCAAACATAAAATAGTCGCCAGATCGAGCATATTTCTAATTGCGTAAGCAGTAGTGTTGGTAGGTGAAGAGACAAAGTTTAAAGTCAAGCTCAATCGGGCATGGTTAGTTCTTGCATGGGAGA
Organism: Saccoglossus kowalevskii; assembly: GCF_978046115.1. Classification (NCBI taxonomy): domain Eukaryota; kingdom Metazoa; phylum Hemichordata; class Enteropneusta; family Harrimaniidae; genus Saccoglossus; species Saccoglossus kowalevskii. Next base: position 8,519,167 of record NC_140655.1, on the reverse strand, counting down.
CTGCCTGAGAAAACCAGCTAGGTAATTTTTTGTGGTTTCGTCACATACATATCAAACATATTAGACAACGTTCGTGCATCTTTTTTCACTGTAATGTCAATTATTTTTAGTAGAAACACATGGAAATTTAGGCATGTTTTCAAGTTCATGAACATTTTTCCAATTTTTCTGTTATTTTTGGAGATCAAGTTGGTGATGATGTCGGCACATAGAGGGGTTTGACCTGTTAACGTAGCGTGAAAAGTTGTACAAAGTGAACGCAATGTTGTGCAAAGTGATTGAAAAGTTTGTAGATATATTTGTATGCTTGACCTAACTTGTTGGCATATAGAAACCCGCGGTTGTAAAGTCAAATAAATGAATAAAAGCGAGATGAAAACAGCCTATATAAGCAGAGTATCACATGAGCTGACTGACCGTAAAAATGATAGAAAACAGCATGCAAAGTTGGTAAAAGCGTGCGAAACGTTGGCGGAGTTACATGTATATTTAACCTAAGTCATTGGAATGTCAACCCCGCAGTTAAATTTCGAAAACATTAAGTAAAAGTCAAGAAAATGCCAGATATATAAGCAGATTATGGCAACTGCAAACCAAATCGAAGACAAACTGCTTGCAAAGTTTTGAAAACCGATCGCAAAGTTTGTAGATTCGTTTGGGAATGTTACATATGATATTATATTGACGGGTTCCATAGTCAAAAGTTCGAAAACGTAAAACAATATTTCGTAAATTGCCGTTAAAGTAGCGTACTATTATTCGCAGCATGTAGAGGTCATAGGTCAATTCAAGAAGTTACTCGTACAAACGCTATCAGGTTTAAAACAGTGTCAAACATGAAATAGTCGCCAGATCGAGCATATTTCAAATTGCGTAAGCAGTAGTGTTGGTAGGTGAATAGACAAAGTTTAAAGTCAATCTCAATCGGGCATGGTTAGTTCTTGCATGGGAGACTGCCTGAGAAAACCAGCTAGGGAATTTTTTTTTGGTTTCATCACATACATATCAAACATATGAGACAACGTTCGTGCATCTTTTTTTCACTGTAATGTCAATTATTTTTAGTAGAAAAACATGAAAATTTAGGCATGTTTTCAAGTTCATGAACTTTTTTCCAATTTCTCTGTTATTTTTGGAGATCAAGTTGGTGATGATGTCGGCACATAGAGGGGTTTGACCTGTTAACGTAGCGTGAAAAGTCGTACAAAGTGAACGCAAAGTTGTGCAAAGTGATTGGAAAGTTTGTAGATATATTTGTATGCTTGACCTAAATTGTTGGCATATAGAAACCCGCAGTTGTAAAGTCAAATAAATGAATAAAAGCGAGATGAAAACAGCCTATATAAGCAGAGTATCACATGAGCTGACTGACCGTAAAAATGATAGAAAACAGCATGCAAAGTTGGTAAAAGCGTGCGAAACGTTGGCGGAGTTACATGTATATTTAACCTAAGTCATTGGAATGCCAACCCCGCAGTTAAATTTCGAAAACATTAAGTAAAAGTCAAGAAAATGACAGATATATAAGCAGATTATGGCAACTGCAAACCGAAAATCGAAGACAAACTGCTTGCAAAGTTTTGAAAAACGATTGCAAAGTTTGTAGATTCGTTTGGGAATGTTACATATGATATTATATTGACGGGTTCCATAGTCAAAAGTTCGAAAACGTAAAACAATATTTCGTAAATTGCCGTTAAAGTAGCGTACTATTATTCGCAGCATGTAGAGGTCATAGGTCAATTCAAGAAGTTACTCGTACAAACGCTATCAGGTTTAAAACAGTGTCAAACATAAAATAGTCGCCAGATCGAGCATATTTCAAATTGCGTAAGCAGTAGTGTTGGTAGGTGAAGAGACAAAGTTTAAAGTCAGGCTCAGTCGGGCCTGGTTAGTTCTTGGATGGGAGACTGCCTGAGAAAACCAGCTAGGGAATCTTTTTTTGGTTTCATCACATACATATCAAACACATGAGACAATGTTCGTGGATCTTTTTTTCACTGTGATGTAAATTATTTTTAGTAGAAAAACATGGAAATTCAGGCATGTTTTCAAGTTCATGAACATTTTTCCAATTTCTCTATTATTTTTGGAGATCAAGTTGGTGATGATGTTGGCACATAGTGGGGTTTGACCTGTTAACGTAGCGTGAAAAGTCGTACAAAGTGAACGCAAAGTTGTGCAAAGTGATTGGAAAGTTTGTAGATATATTTGTATGCTTGACCTAAATTGTTGGCATATAGAAACCCGCAGTTGTAATGTCAATTAAATGAATAAAAGCGAGATGAAAACAGCCTATATAAGCAGAGTATCACATGAGCTGACTGACCGTAAAAATGTTAGAAAACAACATGCAAAGTTGGTAAAAGCGTGCGAAACGTTGGCGGAGTTTCATGTATATTTAACCTAAGTCATTGGAATGCCAACCCCGCAGTTAAATTTCGAAAACATTAAGTAAAAGTCAAGAAAATGCCAGATATATAAGCAGATTATGGCAACTGCAAACCGAAAATCGAAGACAAACTGCTTGCAAAGTTTTGAAAAACGATTGCAAAGTTTGTAGATTCGTTTGGGAATGTTACATATGATATTATATTGACGGGTTCAATAGTCAAAAGTTCGAAAACGTAAAACAATATTTCGTAAATTGCCGTTAAAGTAGCGTACTATTATTCGCAGCATGTAGAGGTCATAGGTCAATTCAAGAAGTTACTCGTACAAACGCTATCAGGTTTAAAACAGTGTCAAACATAAAATAGTCGCCAGATCGAGCATATTTCAAATTGCGTAAGCAGTAGTGTTGGTAGGTGAAGAGACAAAGTTTAAAGTCAGGCTCAGTCGGGCCTGGTTAGTTCTTGGATGGGAGACTGCCTGAGAAAACCAGCTAGGGAATCTTTTTTTGGTTTCATCACATACATATCAAACACATGAGACAATGTTCGTGGATCTTTTTTTCACTGTGATGTAAATTATTTTTAGTAGAAAAACATGGAAATTCAGGCATGTTTTCAAGTTCATGAACATTTTTCCAATTTCTCTATTATTTTTGGAGATCAAGTTGGTGATGATGTTGGCACATAGTGGGGTTTGACCTGTTAACGTAGCGTGAAAAGTCGTACAAAGTGAACGCAAAGTTGTGCAAAGTGATTGGAAAGTTTGTAGATATATTTGTATGCTTGACCTAAATTGTTGGCATATAGAAACCCGCAGTTGTAATGTCAATTAAATGAATAAAAGCGAGATGAAAACAGCCTATATAAGCAGAGTATCACATGAGCTGACTGACCGTAAAAATGTTAGAAAACAACATGCAAAGTTGGTAAAAGCGTGCGAAACGTTGGCGGAGTTTCATGTATATTTAACCTAAGTCATTGGAATGCCAACCCCGCAGTTAAATTTCGAAAACATTAAGTAAAAGTCAAGAAAATGCCAGATATATAAGCAGATTATGGCAACTGCAAACCGAAAATCGAAGACAAACTGCTTGCAAAGTTTTGAAAAACGATTGCAAAGTTTGTAGATTCGTTTGGGAATGTTACATATGATATTATATTGACGGGTTCAATAGTCAAAAGTTCGAAAACGTAAAACAATATTTCGTAAATTGCCGTTAAAGTAGCGTACTATTATTCGCAGCATGTAGAGGTCATAGGTCAATTCAAGAAGTTACTCGTACAAACGCTATCAGGTTTAAAACAGTGTCAAACATGAAATAGTCGCCAGATCGAGCATATTTCAAATTGCGTAAGCAGTAGTGTTGGTAGGTGAAGAGACAAAGTTTAACGTCAGGCTCAATCGGGCATGGTTAGTTCTTGCATGGGAGACTGCCTGAGAAAATCAGCTAGGGAATTTTTTTTGGTTTCATCACATACATATCAAACATATGAGACAACGTTCGTGCATCTTTTTTTCACTGTAATGTCAATTATTTTTAGTAGAAAAACATAGAAATTTAGGCATGTTTTCAAGTTCCTGAACATTTTTCAAATTTCTCTATTATTTTTGGAGATCAAGTTGGTGATGATGTTGGCAAATAGTGGGGTTTGACCTGTTAACGTAGCGTGAAAATTTGTACAAAGTGAACGCAAAGTTGTGCAAAGTGATTGGGAAGTTTGTAGATATATTTGTATGCTTGACCTAAATTGTTGGCATATAGAAACCCGCAGTTGTAAAGTCAAATAAATGAATAAAAGCGAGATGAAAACAGCCTATATAAGCAGAGTATCACATGAGCTGACTGACCGTAAAAATGATAGAAAACAGCATGCAAAGTTGGTAAAAGCGAGCGAAACGTTGGCGGAGTTTCATGTATATTTAACCTAAGTCATTGGAATGCCAACCCCGCAGTTAAATTTCGAAAACATTAAGTAATAGTCAAGAAAATGCCAGATATAGAAGCAGATTATGGCAACTGCAAACCGAAAATCGAAGACAAACTGCTTGCAAAGTTTTGAAAAACGATTGAAAAGTTTGTAGATTCGTTTGGGAATGTTACATATGATATTATATTGACGGGTTCCATAGTCAAAAGTTCGAAAACGTAAAACAATATTTCGTAAATTGCCGTTAAAGTAGCGTACTATTATTCACAACAAGTAGAGGTCATAGGTCAATTTAAGAAGTTACTCTTACAAACGCTATCAGGTTAAAAACAGTGTCAAACATGAAATAGTCGCCAACGCGAGTATATTTCAAATTGCGTAAGCAGTAGTGTGGGTAGGTGAAGAGACAAAGTTTAAAATGATAGAAAACAGCATGCAAAGTTGGTAAAAGCGTGCGAAACTTTGGCGGAGTTACATGTATATTTAACCTAAGTCATTGGAATGCCAACCCCGCAGTTAAATTTCGAAAACATTAAGTAAAAGTCAAGAAAATGCCAGATATATAAGCAGATTATGGCAACTGCAAACCGAAAATCGAAGACAAACTGCTTGCAAAGTTTTAAAAACGATTGCAAATTTTGTAGATTCGTTTGGGAATGTTACATATGATATTATATTGACGGGTTCCATAGTCAAAAGTTCGAAAACGTAAAACAATATTTCGTAAATTGCCGTTAAAGTAGCGTACTATTATTCGCAGCATGTAGAGGTCATAGGTCAATTCAAGAAGTTACTCGTACAAACGCTATCAGGTTTAAAACAGTGTCAAACATGAAATAGTCGCCAGATCGAGCATATTTCAAATTGCGTAAGCAGTAGTGTTGGTAGGTGAAGAGACAAAGTTTAAATTCAAGCTCAATCGGGCATGGTTAGTTCTTGCATGGGAGACTGCCTGAGAAAATCAGCTAGGGAATCTTTTTTTGGTTTCATCACATACATATCAAACACATGAGACAATGTTCGTGGATCTTTTTTTCACTGTGATGTAAATTATTTTTAGTAGAAAAACATGGAAATTCAGGCATGTTTTCAAGTTCCTGAACATTTTTCAAATTTCTCTATTATTTTTGGAGATCAAGTTGGTGATGATGTTGGCAAATAGTGGGGTTTGACCTGTTAACGTAGCGTGAAAAGTCGTACAAAGTGAACGCAAAGTTGTGCAAAGTGATTGGAAAGTTTGTAGATATATTTGTATGCTTGACCTAAATTGTTGGCATATAGAAACCCGCAGTTGTAAAGTCAAATAAATGAATAAAAGCGAGATGAAAACAGCCTGTATAAGCAGAGTATCACATGAGCTGACTGACCGTAAAAATGATAGAAAACAGCATGCAAAATTGGTAAAAGCGAGCGAAACGTTGGCGGAGTTTCATGTATATTTAACCTAAGTCATTGGAATGCCAACCCCGCAGTTAAATTTCGAAAACATTAAGTAATAGTCAAGAAAATGCCAGATATAGAAGCAGATTATGGCAACTGCAAACCGAAAATCGAAGACAAACTGCTTGCAAAGTTTTGAAAAACGATTGCAAAGTTTGTAGATTCGTTTGGGAATGTTACATATGATATTATATTGACGGGTTCCATAGTCAAAAGTTCGAAAACGTAAAACAATATTTCGTAAATTGCCGTTAAAGTAGCGTTCTATTATTCACAACATGCAGAGGTCATAGGTCAATTTAAGAAGTTACTCGTACAAACGCTATCAGGTTTAAAACAGTGTCAAACATGAAATAGTCGCCAACGCGAATATATTTCAAATTGCGTAAGCAGTAGTGTGGGTAGGTGAAGAGACAAAGTTTAAAGTCAGGCTCAGTCGGACCTGGTTAGTTCTTGCATGGGAGACTGCCTGAGAAAACCAGCTAGGGAATTTTTTTTTGGTTTCATCACATACATATCAAACACATGAGACAATGTTCGTGGATCTTTTTTTCACTGTGATGTAAATTATTTTTAGTAGAAAAACATGGAAATTCAGGCATGTTTTCAAGTTCATGAACATTTTTCCAATTTCTCTGTTATTTTTGGAGATCAAGTTGGTGATGATGTCGGCACATAGTGGGGTTTGACCTGTTAACGTAGCGTGAAAAGTCGTACAAAGTGAACGCAAAGTTGTGCAAAGTGATTGGAAAGTTTGTAGATATATTTGTATGCTTGACCTAAATTGTTGGCATATAGAAACCCGCAGTTGTAAAGTCAAATAAATGAATAAAAGCGAGATGAAAACAGCCTATATAAGCAGAGTATCACATGAGCTGACTGACCGTAAAAATAATAGGAAACAGCATGCATATTTGGTAAAAGCGTGCGAAACTTTGGCGGAGTTACATGTATATTTAACCTAAGTCATTGGAATGCCAACCCCGCAGTTAAATTTCGAAAACATTAAGTAAAAGTCAAGAAAATGCTAGATATATAAGCAGATTATGGCAACTGCAAACCGAAAATCGAAGACAAACTGCTTGCAAAGTTTTGAAAAACGATTGCAAAGTTTGTAGATTCGTTTGGGAATGTTACATATGATATTATATTGACGGGTTCCATAGTCAAAAGTTCGAAAACGTAAAACAATATTTCGTAAATTGCCGTTAAAGTAGCGTACTATTATTCGCAGCATGTAGAGGTCATAGGTCAATTCAAGAAGTTACTCGTACAAACGCTATCAGGTTTAAAACAGTGTCAAACATGAAATAGTCGCCAGATCGAACATATTTCAAATTGCGTAAGCAGTAGTGTTGGTAGGTGAATAGACAAAGTTTAAAGTCAATCTCAATCGGGCATGGTTAGTTCTTGCATGGGAGACTGCCTGAGAAAACCAGCTAGGGAATTTTTTTTTTGGTTTCATCACATACATATCAAACATATGAGACAACGTTCGTGCATCTTTTTTTCACTGTAATGTCAATTATTTTCAGTAGAAAAACATGGAAATTTAGGCATGTTTTCAAGTTTATGAACTTTTTTCCAATTTCTCTGTTATTTTTGGAGATCAAGTTGGTGATGATGTCGGCACATAGAGGGGTTTGACCTGTTAACGTAGCGTGAAAAGTCGTACAAAGTGAACGAAAAGTTGTGCAAAGTGATTGGAAAGTTTGTAGATATATTTGTATGCTTGACCTTAATTGTTGGCATATAGAAACCCGCAGTTGTAAAGTCAAATAAATGAATAAAAGCGAGATGAAAACAGCCTATATAAGCAGAGTATCACATGAGCTGACTGACCGTAAAAATGATAGAAAACAGCATGCAAAGTTGGTAAAAGCGAGCGAAACGTTGGCGGAGTTTCATGTATATTTAACCTAAGTCATTGGAATGCCAACCCCGCAGTTAAATTTCGAAAACATTAAGTAATAGTCAAGAAAATGCCAGATATAGAAGCAGATTATGGCAACTGCAAACCGAAAATCGAAGACAAACTGCTTGCAAAGTTTTGAAAAACGATTGCAAAGTTTGTAGATTCGTTTGGGAATGTTACATATGATATTATATTGACGGGTTCCATAGTCAAAAGTTCGAAAACGTAAAACAATATTTCGTAAATTGCCGTTAAAGTAGCGTTCTATTATTCACAACATGCAGAGGTCATAGGTCAATTTAAGAAGTTACTCGTACAAACGCTATCAGGTTTAAAACAGTGTCAAACATGAAATAGTCGCCAACGCGAATATATTTCAAATTGCGTAAGCAGTAGTGTGGGTAGGTGAAGAGACAAAGTTTAAAGTCAGGCTCAGTCGGACCTGGTTAGTTCTTGCATGGGAGACTGCCTGAGAAAACCAGCTAGGGAATTTTTTTTTGGTTTCATCACATACATATCAAACACATGAGACAATGTTCGTGGATCTTTTTTTCACTGTGATGTAAATTATTTTTAGTAGAAAAACATGGAAATTCAGGCATGTTTTCAAGTTCATGAACATTTTTCCAATTTCTCTGTTATTTTTGGAGATCAAGTTGGTGATGATGTCGGCACATAGTGGGGTTTGACCTGTTAACGTAGCGTGAAAAGTCGTACAAAGTGAACGCAAAGTTGTGCAAAGTGATTGGAAAGTTTGTAGATATATTTGTATGCTTGACCTAAATTGTTGGCATATAGAAACCCGCAGTTGTAAAGTCAAATAAATGAATAAAAGCGAGATGAAAACAGCCTATATAAGCAGAGTATCACATGAGCTGACTGACCGTAAAAATAATAGGAAACAGCATGCATATTTGGTAAAAGCGTGCGAAACTTTGGCGGAGTTACATGTATATTTAACCTAAGTCATTGGAATGCCAACCCCGCAGTTAAATTTCGAAAACATTAAGTAAAAGTCAAGAAAATGCTAGATATATAAGCAGATTATGGCAACTGCAAACCGAAAATCGAAGACAAACTGCTTGCAAAGTTTTGAAAAACGATTGCAAAGTTTGTAGATTCGTTTGGGAATGTTACATATGATATTATATTGACGGGTTCCATAGTCAAAAGTTCGAAAACGTAAAACAATATTTCGTAAATTGCCGTTAAAGTAGCGTACTATTATTCGCAGCATGTAGAGGTCATAGGTCAATTCAAGAAGTTACTCGTACAAACGCTATCAGGTTTAAAACAGTGTCAAACATGAAATAGTCGCCAGATCGAACATATTTCAAATTGCGTAAGCAGTAGTGTTGGTAGGTGAATAGACAAAGTTTAAAGTCAATCTCAATCGGGCATGGTTAGTTCTTGCATGGGAGACTGCCTGAGAAAACCAGCTAGGGAATTTTTTTTTTGGTTTCATCACATACATATCAAACATATGAGACAACGTTCGTGCATCTTTTTTTCACTGTAATGTCAATTATTTTCAGTAGAAAAACATGGAAATTTAGGCATGTTTTCAAGTTTATGAACTTTTTTCCAATTTCTCTGTTATTTTTGGAGATCAAGTTGGTGATGATGTCGGCACATAGAGGGGTTTGACCTGTTAACGTAGCGTGAAAAGTCGTACAAAGTGAACGAAAAGTTGTGCAAAGTGATTGGAAAGTTTGTAGATATATTTGTATGCTTGACCTTAATTGTTGGCATATAGAAACCCGCAGTTGTAAAGTCAAATAAATGAATAAAAGCGAGATGAAAACAGCCTATATAAGCAGAGTATCACATGAGCTGACTGACCGTAAAAATGATAGAAAACAGCATGCAAAGTTGGTAAAAGCGAGCGAAACGTTGGCGGAGTTTCATGTATATTTAACCTAAGTCATTGGAATGCCAACCCCGCAGTTAAATTTCGAAAACATTAAGTAAAAGTCAAGAAAATGCCAGATATAGAAGCAGATTATGGCAACTGCAAACCGAAAATCGAAGACAAACTGCTTGCAAAGTTTTGAAAAACGATTGCAAAATTTGTAGATTCGTTTGGGAATGTTACATTTGATATTATATTGACGGGTTCCATAGTCAAAAGTTCGAAAACGTAAAACAATATTTCGTAAATTGCCGTTAAAGTAGCGGACTATTATTCACAACATGTAGAGGTCATAGGTCAATTTAAGAAGTTACTCATACAAACGCTATCAGGTTAAAAACAGTGTCAAACATGAAATAGTCGCCAACGCGAGTATATTTCAAATTGCGTAAGCAGTAGTGTGGGTAGGTGAAGAGACAAAGTTTAAAGTCAGGCTCAGTCGGGCCTGGTTAGTTCTTGCATGGGAGACTGCCTGAGAAAACCAGCTAGGGAATTTTTTTTGGGTTTCATCACATACATATCAAACACATGAGACAATGTTCGTGGATCTTTTTTTCACTGTGATGTAAATTATTTTTAGTAGAAAAACATGGAAATTCAGGCATGTTTTCAAGTTCATGAACATTTTTCCAATTTCTCTGTTATTTTTGGAGATCAAGTTGGTGATGATGTCGGCACATAGTGGGGTTTGACCTGTTAACGTAGCGTGAAAAGTCGTACATAGTGAACGCAAAGTTGTGCAAAGTGATTGGAAAGTTTGTAGATATATTTGTATGCTTGACCTAAATTGTTGGCATATAGAAACCCGCAGTTGTAAAGTCAAATAAATGAATAAAAGCGAGATAAAAAACAGCCTATATAAGCAGAGTATCACATGAGCTGACTGACCGTAAAAATGATAGAAAACAGCATGCAAAGTTGGTAAAAGCGAGCGAAACGTTGGCGGAGTTTCATGTATATTTAACCTAAGTCATTGGAATGCCAACCCCGCAGTTAAATTTCGAAAACATTAAGTAATAGTCAAGAAAATGTCAGATATAGAAGCAGATTTTGGCAACTGCAAACCGAAAATCGAAGACAAACTGCTTGCAAAGTTTTGAAAAGCGATTGCAAAGTTTGTAGATTCGTTTGGGAATGTTACATATGATATTATATTGACGGGTTCCATAGTCAAAAGTTCGAAAACGTAAAACAATATTTCGTAAATTGCCGTTAAAGTAGCGTTCTATTATTCACAACATGCAGAGGTCATAGGTCAATTTAAGAAGTTACTCGTACAAACGCTATCAGGTTTAAAACAGTGTCAAACATGAAATAGTCGCCAACGCGAATATATTTCAAATTGCGTAAGCAGTAGTGTGGTAGGTGAAGAGACAAAGTTTAAAGTCAGGCTCAGTCGGGCCTTGTTAGTTCTTGCATGGGAGACTGCCTGAGAAAACCAGCTAGGGAATTTTTTTTTGGTTTCATCACATACATATCAAACATATGAGACAACGTTCGTGCATCTTTTTTCACTGTAATGTCAATTATTTTTAGTAGAAAAACATGGAAATTTAGGCAAGTTTTCAAGTTCATGGACTTTTTTCCAATTTCTCTTTTATTTTTGGAGATCAAGTTGGTGATGATGTCGGCACATAGAGTGGTTTGACCTGTTAACGTAGCGTGAAAAGTCGTACAAAGTGAACGCAAAGTTGTGCAAAGTGATTGGATAGTATGTAGATATATTTGTATGCTTGACCTAACTTGTTGGCATATAGAAACCCGCGGTTGTAAAGTCAAATAAATGAATAACAGCGAGATGAAAACAGCCTATATAAGCAGAGTATCACATGAGCTGACTGACCGCAAAAATGATAGAAAACAGCATGCAAAGTTGGTAAAAGCGTGCGAAACGTTGGCGGAGTTACATGTATATTTAACCTAAGTCATTGGAATGCCAACCCCGCAGTTAAATTTCGAAAACATTAAGTAAAAGTCAAGAAAATGCCAGATATATAAGCAGATTATGGCAACTGCAAACCGAAAATCGAAGACAAACTGCTTGCAAAGTTTTGAAAAACGATTCAAAGTTTGTAGATTCGTTTGGGAATGTTACATATGATATTATATTGACGGGTTCCATAGTCAAAAGTTCGAAAACGTAAAACAATATTTCGTAAATTGCCGTTAAAGTAGCGTACTATTATTCGCAGCATGTAGAGGTCATAGGTCAATTCAAGAAGTTACTCGTACAAACGCTATCAGGTTTAAAACAGTGTCAAACATGAAATAGTCGCCAGATCGAGCATATTTCAAATTACGTAAGCAGTAGTTTTGGTAGGTGAAGAGACAAAGTTTAAAGTCAAGCTCAATCGGGCATGGTTAGTTCTTGCATGGGAGACTGCCAGAGAAAACCAGCTAGGGAATTTTTTTTGGTTTCATCACATACATATCAAACATATGAGACAACGTTCGTGCATCTTTTTTTCACTGTAATGTCAATTATTTTTAGTAGAAAAACATGGAAATTTAGGCATGTTTTCAAGTTCCTGAACATGTTTCCAATTTCTCTATTATTTTTGGAGATCAAGTAGGTGATGATGTTGGCACATAGTGGGGTTTGACCTGTTAACGTAGCGTGAAATTTCGTACAAAGTGAACGCAAAGTTGTGCAAAGTGATTGGAAAGTTTGTAGACATATTTGTATGCTTGACCTAAATTGTTGGCATATAGAAACCCGCAGTTGTAAAGTCAAATAAATGAATAAAAGCGAGATGAAAACAGCCTATATAAGCAGAGTATCACATGAGCTGACTGACCGTAAAAATGATAGAAAACAGCATGCAAAGTTGGTAAAAGCGAGCGAAACGTTGGCGGAGTTTCATGTATATTTAACCTAAGTCATTGGAATGCCAACCCCGCAGTTAAATTTCGAAAACATTAAGTAATAGTCAAGAAAATGCCAGATATAGAAGCAGATTATGGCAACTGCAAACCGAAAATCGAAGATAAACTGCTTGCAAAGTTTTGAAAAACGATTGCAAAGTTTGTAGATTCGTTTGGGAATGTTACATATGATATTATATTGACGGGTTCCATAGTCAAAAGTTCGAAAACGTAAAACAATATTTCGTAAATTGCCGTTAAAGTAGCGGACTATTATTCACAACATGTAGAGGTCATAGGTCAATTTAAGAAGTTACTCTTGCAAACGCTATCAGGTTAAAAACAGTGTCAAACATGAAATAGTCGCCAACGCGAGTATATTCCAAATTGCGTAAGCAGTAGTGTGGGTAGGTGAAGAGACAAAGTTTAAAGTCAGGCTCAGTCGGGCCTGGTTAGTTCTTGCATGGGAGACTGCCTGAGAAAACCAGCTAGGGAATTTTTTTTTGGTTTCATCACATACATATCAAACACATGAGACAATGTTCGTGGATCTTTTTTTCACTGTGATGTAAATTATTTTTAGTAGAAAAACATGGAAATTCAGGCATGTTTTCAAGTTCATGAACATTTTTCCAATTTCTCTGTTATTTTTGGAGATCAAGTTGGTGATGATGTCGGCACATAGTGGGGTTTGACCTGTTAACGTAGCGTGAAAAGTCGTACAAAGTGAACGCAAAGTTGTGCAAAGTGATTGGAAAGTTTGTAGATATATTTGTATGCTTGACCTACATTGTTGGCATATAGAAACCCGCAGTTGTAAAGTCAAATAAATGAATAAAAGCGAGATAAAAAACAGCCTATATAAGCAGAGTATCACATGAGCTGACTGACCGTAAAAATGATAGAAAACAGCATGCAAAGTTGGTAAAAGCGAGCGAAACATTGGCGGAGTTTCATGTATATTTAACCTAAGTCATTGGAATGCCAACCCCGCAGTTAAATTTCGAAAACATTAAGTAATAGTCAAGAAAATGTCAGATATAGAAGCAGATTTTGGCAACTGCAAACCGAAAATCGAAGACAAACTGCTTGCAAAGTTTTGAAAAGCGATTGCAAAGTTTGTAGATTCGTTTGGGAATGTTACATATGATATTATATTGACGGGTTCCATAGTCAAAAGTTCGAAAACGTAAAACAATATTTCGTAAATTGCCGTTAAAGTAGCGTTCTATTATTCACAACATGCAGAGGTCATAGGTCAATTTAAGAAGTTACTCGTACAAACGCTATCAGGTTTAAAACAGTGTCAAACATGAAATAGTCGCCAACGCGAATATATTTCAAATTGCGTAAGCAGTAGTGTGGTAGGTGAAGAGACAAAGTTTAAAGTCAGGCTCAGTCGGGCCTTGTTAGTTCTTGCATGGGAGACTGCCTGAGAAAACCAGCTAGGGAATTTTTTTTTGGTTTCATCACATACATATCAAACATATGAGACAACGTTCGTGCATCTTTTTCACTGTAATGTCAATTATTTTTAGTAGAAAAACATGGAAATTTAGGCAAGTTTTCAAGTTCATGGACTTTTTTCCAATTTCTCTTTTATTTTTGGAGATCAAGTTGGTGATGATGTCGGCACATAGAGTGGTTTGACCTGTTAACGTAGCGTGAAAAGTCGTACAAAGTGAACGCAAAGTTGTGCAAAGTGATTGGATAGTATGTAGATATATTTGTATGCTTGACCTAACTTGTTGGCATATAGAAACCCGCGGTTGTAAAGTCAAATAAATGAATAACAGCGAGATGAAAACAGCCTATATAAGCAGAGTATCACATGAGCTGACTGACCGCAAAAATGATAGAAAACAGCATGCAAAGTTGGTAAAAGCGTGCGAAACGTTGGCGGAGTTACATGTATATTTAACCTAAGTCATTGGAATGCCAACCCCGCAGTTAAATTTCGAAAACATTAAGTAAAAGTCAAGAAAATGCCAGATATATAAGCAGATTATGGCAACTGCAAACCGAAAATCGAAGACAAACTGCTTGCAAAGTTTTGAAAAACGATTCAAAGTTTGTAGATTCGTTTGGGAATGTTACATATGATATTATATTGACGGGTTCCATAGTCAAAAGTTCGAAAACGTAAAACAATATTTCGTAAATTGCCGTTAAAGTAGCGTACTATTATTCGCAGCATGTAGAGGTCATAGGTCAATTCAAGAAGTTACTCGTACAAACGCTATCAGGTTTAAAACAGTGTCAAACATGAAATAGTCGCCAGATCGAGCATATTTCAAATTACGTAAGCAGTAGTTTTGGTAGGTGAAGAGACAAAGTTTAAAGTCAAGCTCAATCGGGCATGGTTAGTTCTTGCATGGGAGACTGCCAGAGAAAACCAGCTAGGGAATTTTTTTTGGTTTCATCACATACATATCAAACATATGAGACAACGTTCGTGCATCTTTTTTTCACTGTAATGTCAATTATTTTTAGTAGAAAAACATGGAAATTTATGCATGTTTTCAAGTTCCTGAACATGTTTCCAATTTCTCTATTATTTTTGGAGATCAAGTAGGTGATGATGTTGGCACATAGTGGGGTTTGACCTGTTAACGTAGCGTGAAATTTCGTACAAAGTGAACGCAAAGTTGTGCAAAGTGATTGGAAAGTTTGTAGACATATTTGTATGCTTGACCTAAATTGTTGGCATATAGAAACCCGCAGTTGTAAAGTCAAATAAATGAATAAAAGCGAGATGAAAACAGCCTATATAAGCAGAGTATCACATGAGCTGACTGACCGTAAAAATGATAGAAAACAGCATGCAAAGTTGGTAAAAGCGAGCGAAACGTTGGCGGAGTTTCATGTATATTTAACCTAAGTCATTGGAATGCCAACCCCGCAGTTAAATTTCGAAAACATTAAGTAATAGTCAAGAAAATGCCAGATATAGAAGCAGATTATGGCAACTGCAAACCGAAAATCGAAGATAAACTGCTTGCAAAGTTTTGAAAAACGATTGCAAAGTTTGTAGATTCGTTTGGGAATGTTACATATGATATTATATTGACGGGTTCCATAGTCAAAAGTTCGAAAACGTAAAACAATATTTCGTAAATTGCCGTTAAAGTAGCGGACTATTATTCACAACATGTAGAGGTCATAGGTCAATTTAAGAAGTTACTCTTGCAAACGCTATCAGGTTAAAAACAGTGTCAAACATGAAATAGTCGCCAACGCGAGTATATTCCAAATTGCGTAAGCAGTAGTGTGGGTAGGTGAAGAGACAAAGTTTAAAGTCAGGCTCAGTCGGGCCTGGTTAGTTCTTGCATGGGAGACTGCCTGAGAAAACCAGCTAGGGAATTTTTTTTTGGTTTCATCACATACATATCAAACACATGAGACAATGTTCGTGGATCTTTTTTTCACTGTGATGTAAATTATTTTTAGTAGAAAAACATGGAAATTCAGGCATGTTTTCAAGTTCATGAACATTTTTCCAATTTCTCTGTTATTTTTGGAGATCAAGTTGGTGATGATGTCGGCACATAGTGGGGTTTGACCTGTTAACGTAGCGTGAAAAGTCGTACAAAGTGAACGCAAAGTTGTGCAAAGTGATTGGAAAGTTTGTAGATATATTTGTATGCTTGACCTACATTGTTGGCATATAGAAACCCGCAGTTGTAAAGTCAAATAAATGAATAAAAGCGAGATAAAAAACAGCCTATATAAGCAGAGTATCACATGAGCTGACTGACCGTAAAGATGATAGAAAACAGCATGCAAAGTTGGTAAAAGCGAGCGAAACGTTGGCGGAGTTTCATGTATATTTAACCTAAGTCATTGGAATGCCAACCCCGCAGTTAAATTTCGAAAACATTAAGTAATAGTCAAGAAAATGTCAGATATAGAAGCAGATTTTGGCAACTGCAAACCGAAAATCGAAGACAAACTGCTTGCAAAGTTTTGAAAAGCGATTGCAAAGTTTGTAGATTCGTTTGGGAATGTTACATATGATATTATATTGACGGGTTCCATAGTCAAAAGTTCGAAAACGTAAAACAATATTTCGTAAATTGCCGTTAAAGTAGCGTTCTATTATTCACAACATGCAGAGGTCATAGGTCAATTTAAGAAGTTACTCGTACAAACGCTATCAGGTTTAAAACAGTGTCAAACATGAAATAGTCGCCAACGCGAATATATTTCAAATTGCGTAAGCAGTAGTGTGGTAGGTGAAGAGACAAAGTTTAAAGTCAGGCTCAGTCGGGCCTTGTTAGTTCTTGCATGGGAGACTGCCTGAGAAAACCAGCTAGGGAATTTTTTTTTGGTTTCATCACATACATATCAAACATATGAGACAACGTTCGTGCATCTTTTTTCACTGTAATGTCAATTATTTTTAGTAGAAAAACATGGAAATTTAGGCAAGTTTTCAAGTTCATGGACTTTTTTCCAATTTCTCTTTTATTTTTGGAGATCAAGTTGGTGATGATGTCGGCACATAGAGGGGTTTGACCTGTTAACGTAGCGTGAAAAGTCGTACAAAGTGAACGCAAAGTTGTGCAAAGTGATTGGATAGTATGTAGATATATTTGTATGCTTGACCTAACTTGTTGGCATATAGAAACCCGCGGATGTAAAGTCAAATAAATGAATAACAGCGAGATGAAAACAGCCTATATAAGCAGAGTATCACATGAGCTGACTGACCGTAAAAATGATAGAAAACAGCATGCAAAGTTGGTAAAAGCGTGCGAAACGTTGGTGGAGTTACATGTATATTTAACCTAAGTCATTGGAATGCCAACCCCGCAGTTAAATTTCGAAAACATTAAGTAAAAGTCAAGAAAATGCCAGATATATAAGCAGATTATGGCAACTGCAAACCGAAAATCGAAGACAAACTGCTTGCAAAGTTTTGAATAACGATTCAAAGTTTGTAGATTCGTTTGGGAATGTTACATATGATATTATATTGACGGGTTCCATAGTCAAAAGTTCGAAAACGTAAAACAATATTTCGTAAATTGCCGTTAAAGTAGCGTACTATTATTCGCAGCATGTAGAGGTCATAGGTCAATTCAAGAAGTTACTCGTACAAACGCTATCAGGTTTAAAACAGTGTCAAACATGAAATAGTCGCCAGATCGAGCATATATCAAATTACGTAAGCAGTAGTTTTGGTAGGTGAAGAGACAAAGTTTAAAGTCAAGCTCAATCGGGCATGGTTAGTTCTTGCATGGGAGACTGCCAGAGAAAACCAGCTAGGGAATTTTTTTTGGTTTCATCACATACATATCAAACATATGAGACAACGTTCGTGCATCTTTTTTTCACTGTAATGTCAATTATTTTTAGTAGAAAAACATGGAAATTTAGGCATGTTTTCAAGTTCCTGAACATGTTTCCAATTTCTCTATTATTTTTGGAGATCAAGTAGGTGATGATGTTGGCACATAGTGGGGTTTGACCTGTTAACGTAGCGTGAAATTTCGTACAAAGTGAACGCAAAGTTGTGCAAAGTGATTGGAAAGTTTGTAGACATATTTGTATGCTTGACCTAAATTGTTGGCATATAGAAACCCGCAGTTGTAAAGTCAAATAAATGAATAAAAGCGAGATGAAAACAGCCTATATAAGCAGAGTATCACATGAGCTGACTGACCGTAAAAATGATAGAAAACAGCATGCAAAGTTGGTAAAAGCGAGCGAAACGTTGGCGGAGTTTCATGTATATTTAACCTAAGTCATTGGAATGCCAACCCCGCAGTTAAATTTCGAAAACATTAAGTAATAGTCAAGAAAATGCCAGATATAGAAGCAGATTATGGCAACTGCAAACCGAAAATCGAAGATAAACTGCTTGCAAAGTTTTGAAAAACGATTGCAAAGTTTGTAGATTCGTTTGGGAATGTTACATATTATATTATATTGACGGGTTCCATAGTCAAAAGTTCGAAAACGTAAAACAATATTTCGTAAATTGCCGTTAAAGTAGCGGACTATTATTCACAACATGTAGAGGTCATAGGTCAATTTAAGAAGTTACTCTTGCAAACGCTATCAGGTTAAAAACAGTGTCAAACATGAAATAGTCGCCAACGCGAGTATATTCCAAATTGCGTAAGCAGTAGTGTGGGTAGGTGAAGAGACAAAGTTTAAAGTCAGGCTCAGTCGGGCCTGGTTAGTTCTTGCATGGGAGACTGCCTGAGAAAACCAGCTAGGGAATTTTTTTTTGGTTTCATCACATACATATCAAACACATGAGACAATGTTCGTGGATCTTTTTTTCACTGTGATGTAAATTATTTTTAGTAGAAAAACATGGAAATTCAGGCATGTTTTCAAGTTCATGAACATTTTTCCAATTTCTCTGTTATTTTTGGAGATCAAGTTGGTGATGATGTCGGCACATAGTGGGGTTTGACCTGTTAACGTAGCGTGAAAAGTCGTACAAAGTGAACGCAAAGTTGTGCAAAGTGATTGGAAAGTTTGTAGATATATTTGTATGCTTGACCTACATTGTTGGCATATAGAAACCCGCAGTTGTAAAGTCAAATAAATGAATAAAAGCGAGATAAAAAACAGCCTATATAAGCAGAGTATCACATGAGCTGACTGACCGTAAAAATGATAGAAAACAGCATGCAAAGTTGGTAAAAGCGAGCGAAACGTTGGCGGAGTTTCATGTATATTTAACCTAAGTCATTGGAATGCCAACCCCGCAGTTAAATCTCGAAAACATTAAGTAATAGTCAAGAAAATGCCAGATATAGAAGCAGATTATGGCAACTGCAAACCGAAAATCGAAGACAAACTGCTTGCAAAGTTTTGAAAAGCGATTGCAAAGTTTGTAGATTCGTTTGGGAATGTTACATATGATATTATATTGACGGGTTCCATAGTCAAAAGTTCGAAAACGTAAAACAATATTTCGTAAATTGCCGTTAAAGTAGCGTTCTATTATTCACAACATGCAGAGGTCACAGGTCAATTTAAGAAGTTACTCGTACAAACGCTATCAGGTTTAAAACAGTGTCAAACATGAAATAGTCGCCAACGCGAATATATTTCAAATTGCGTAAGCAGTAGTGTGGGTAGGTGAAGAGACAAAGTTTAAAGTCAGGCTCAGTCGGGCCTGGTTAGTTCTTGCATGGGAGACTGCCTGAGAAAACCAGCTAGGGAATTTTTTTTTGGTTTCATCACATACATATCAAACACATGAGACAATGTTCGTGGATCTTTTTTTCACTGTGATGTAAATTATTTTTAGTAGAAAAACATGGAAATTCAGGCATGTTTTCAAGTTCATGAACATTTTTCCAATTTCTCTGTTATTTTTGGAGATCAAGTTGGTGATGATGTCGGCACATAGTGGGGTTTGACCTGTTAACGTACCGTGAAAAGTCGTACAAAGTGAACGCAAAGTTGTGCAAAGTGATTGGAAAGTTTGTAGATATATTTGTATGCTTGACCTAAATTGTTGGCATATAGAAACCCGCAGTTGTAATGTCAATTAAATGAATAAAAGCGAGATGAAAACAGCCTATATAAGCAGAGTATCACATGAGCTGACTGACCGTAAAAATGATAGAAAACAGCATGCAAAGTTGGTAAAAGCGTGCGAAACTTTGGCGGAGTTACATGTATATTTAACCTAAGTCATTGGAATGCCAACCCCGCAGTTAAATTTCGAAAACATTAAGTAAAAGTCAAGAAAATGCCAGATATATAAGCAGATTATGGCAACTGCAAACCGAAAATCGAAGACAAACTGCTTGCAAAGTTTTGAAAAACGATTGCAAAGTTTGTAGATTCGTTTGGGAATGTTACATATGATATTATATTGATGGGATCCATAGTCAAAAGTTCGAAAACGTAAAACAATATTTCGTAAATTGCCGTTAAAGTAGCGTACTATTATTCGCAGCATGTAGAGGTCATAGGTCAATTCAAGAAGTTACTCGTACAAACGCTATCAGGTTTAAAACAGTGTCAAACATGAAATAGTCGCCAGATCGAGCATATTTCAAATTGCGTAAGCAGTAGTGTTGGTAGGTGAAGAGACAATGTTTAAATTCAAGCTCAATCGGGCATGGTTAGTTCTTGCATGGGAGACTGCCTGAGAAAATCAGCTAGGGAATTTTTTTTGGTTTCATCACATACATATCAAACACATGAGACAATGTTCGTGGATCTTTTTTTCACTGTGATGTAAATTATTTTTAGTAGAAAAACATGGAAATTCAGGCATGTTTTCAAGTTCATGAACATTTTTCCAATTTCTCTGTTATTTTTGGAGATCAAGTTGGTGATGATGTCGGCACATAGTGGGGTTTGACCTGTTAACGTAGCGTGAAAAGTCGTACAAAGTGAACGCAAAGTTGTGCAAAGTGATTGGAAAGTTTGTAGATATATTTGTATGCTTGACCTAAATTGTTGGCATATAGAAACCCGCAGTTGTAAAGTCAAATAAATGAATAAAAGCGAGATGAAAACAGCCTATATAAGCAGAGTATCACATGAGCTGACTGACCGTAAAAATGATAGGAAACAGCATGCAAATTTGGTAAAAGCGTGCGAAACTTTGGCGGAGTTACATGTATATTTAACCTAAGTCATTGGAATGCCAACCCCGCAGTTAAATTTCGAAAACATTAAGTAAAAGTCAAGAAAATGCTAGATATATAAGCAGATTATGGCAACTGCAAACCGAAAATCGAAGACAAACTGCTTGCAAAGTTTTGAAAAACGATTGCAAAGTTTGTAGATTCGTTTGGGAATGTTACATATGATATTATATTGACGGGTTCCATAGTCAACAGTTCGAAAACGTAAAACAATATTTCGTAAATTGCCGTTAAAGTAGCGTACTATTATTCGCAGCATGTAGAGGTCATAGGTCAATTCAAGAAGTTACTCGTACAAACGCTATCAGGTTTAAAACAGTGTCAAACATGAAATAGTCGCCAGATCGAACATATTTCAAATTGCGTAAGCAGTAGTGTTGGTAGGTGAATAGACAAAGTTTAAAGTCAATCTCAATCGGGCATGGTTAGTTCTTGCATGGGAGACTGCCTGAGAAAACCAGCTAGGGATTTTTTTTTTTGGTTTCATCACATACATATCAAACATATGAGACAACGTTCGTGCATCTTTTTTTCACTGTAATGTCAATTATTTTCAGTAGAAAAACATGGAAATTTAGGCATGTTTTCAAGTTTATGAACTTTTTTCCAATATCTCTGTTATTTTTGGAGATCAAGTTGGTGATGATGTCGGCACATAGAGGGGTTTGACCTGTTAACGTAGCGTGAAAAGTCGTACAAAGTGAACGAAAAGTTGTGCAAAGTGATTGGAAAGTTTGTAGATATATTTGTATGCTTGACCTTAATTGTTGGCATATAGAAACCCGCAGTTGTAAAGTCAAATAAATGAATAAAAGCGAGATGAAAACAGCCTATATAAGCAGAGTATCACATGAGCTGACTGACCGTAAAAATGATAGAAAACAGCATGCAAAGTTGGTAAAAGCGAGCGAAACGTTGGCGGAGTTTCATGTATATTTAACCTAAGTCATTGGAATGCCAACCCCGCAGTTAAATTTCGAAAACATTAAGTAATAGTCAAGAAAATGTCAGATATAGAAGCAGATTATGGCAACTGCAAACCGAAAATCGAAGACAAACTGCTTGCAAAGTTTTGAAAAGCGATTGCAAAGTTTGTAGATTCGTTTGGGAATGTTACATATGATATTATATTGACGGGTTCCATAGTCAAAAGTTCGAAAACGTAAAACAATATTTCGTAAATTGCCGTTAAAGTAGCGTTCTATTATTCACAACATGCAGAGGTCATAGGTCAATTTAAGAAGTTACTCGTACAAACGCTATCAGGTTTAAAACAGTGTCAAACATGAAATAGTCGCCAACGCGAATATATTTCAAATTGCGTAAGCAGTAGTGTGGGTAGGTGAAGAGACAAAGTTTAAAGTCAGGCTCAGTCGGGCCTTGTTAGTTCTTGCATGGGAGACTGCCTGAGAAAACCAGCTAGGGAATTTTTTTTTGGTTTCATCACATACATATCAAACATATGAGACAACGTTCGTGCATCTTTTTTCACTGTAATGTCAATTATTTTTAGTAGAAAAACATGGAAATTTAGGCAAGTTTTCAAGTTCATGGACTTTTTTCCAATTTCTCTTTTATTTTTGGAGATCAAGTTGGTGATGATGTCGGCACATAGAGGGGTTTGACCTGTTAACGTAGCGTGAAAAGTCGTACAAAGTGAACGCAAAGTTGTGCAAAGTGATTGGATAGTATGTAGATATATTTGTATGCTTGACCTAACTTGTTGGCATATAGAAACCCGCGGTTGTAAAGTCAAATAAATGAATAACAGCGAGATGAAAACAGCCTATATAAGCAGAGTATCACATGAGCTGACTGACCGTAAAAATGATAGAAAACAGCATGCAAAGTTGGTAAAAGCGTGCGAAACGTTGGCGGAGTTTCATGTATATTTAACCTAAGTCATTGGAATGCCAACCCCGCAGTTAAATTTCGAAAACATTAAGTAATAGTCAAGAAAATGCCAGATATAGAAGCAGATTATGGCAACTGCAAACCGAAAATCGAAGATAAACTGCTTGCAAAGTTTTGAAAAACGATTGCAAAGTTTGTAGATTCGTTTGGGAATGTTACATATGATATTATATTGACGGGTTCCATAGTCAAAAGTTCGAAAACGTAAAACAATATTTCGTAAATTGCCGTTAAAGTAGCGGACTATTATTCACAACATGTAGAGGTCATAGGTCAATTTAAGAAGTTACTCTTGCAAACGCTATCAGGTTAAAAACAGTGTCAAACATGAAATAGTCGCCAACGCGAGTATATTCCAAATTGCGTAAGCAGTAGTGTGGGTAGGTGAAGAGACAAAGTTTAAAGTCAGGCTCAGTCGGGCCTGGTTAGTTCTTGCATGGGAGACTGCCTGAGAAAACCAGCTAGGGAATTTTTTTTTGGTTTCATCACATACATATCAAACACATGAGACAATGTTCGTGGATCTTTTTTTCACTGTGATGTAAATTATTTTTAGTAGAAAAACATGGAAATTCAGGCATGTTTTCAAGTTCATGAACATTTTTCCAATTTCTCTGTTATTTTTGGAGATCAAGTTGGTGATGATGTCGGCACATAGTGGGGTTTGACCTGTTAACGTAGCGTGAAAAGTCGTACAAAGTGAACGCAAAGTTGTGCAAAGTGATTGGAAAGTTTGTAGATATATTTGTATGCTTGACCTACATTGTTGGCATATAGAAACCCGCAGTTGTAAAGTCAAATAAATGAATAAAAGCGAGATAAAAAACAGCCTATATAAGCAGAGTATCACATGAGCTGACTGACCGTAAAAATGATAGAAAACAGCATGCAAAGTTGGTAAAAGCGTGCGAAACGTTGGCGGAGTTTCATGTATATTTAACCTAAGTCATTGGAATGCCAACCCCGCAGTTAAATTTCGAAAACATTAAGTAATAGTCAAGAAAATGTCAGATATAGAAGCAGATTTTGGCAACTGCAAACCGAAAATCGAAGACAAACTGCTTGCAAAGTTTTGAAAAGCGATTGCAAAGTTTGTAGATTCGTTTGGGAATGTTACATATGATATTATATTGACGGGTTCCATAGTCAAAAGTTCGAAAACGTAAAACAATATTTCGTAAATTGCCGTTAAAGTAGCGTTCTATTATTCACAACATGCAGAGGTCATAGGTCAATTTAAGAAGTTACTCGTACAAACGCTATCAGGTTTAAAACAGTGTCAAACATGAAATAGTCGCCAACGCGAATATATTTCAAATTGCGTAAGCAGTAGTGTGGTAGGTGAAGAGACAAAGTTTAAAGTCAGGCTCAATCGGGCCTTGTTAGTTCTTGCATGGGAGACTGCCTGAGAAAACCAGCTAGGGAATTTTTTTTTGGTTTCATCACATACATATCAAACATATGAGACAACGTTCGTGCATCTTTTTTCACTGTAATGTCAATTATTTTTAGTAGAAAAACATGGAAATTTAGGCAAGTTTTCAAGTTCATGGACTTTTTTCCAATTTCTCTTTTATTTTTGGAGATCAAGTTGGTGATGATGTCGGCACATAGAGGGGTTTGACCTGTTAACGTAGCGTGAAAAGTCGTACAAAGTGAACGCAAAGTTGTGCAAAGTGATTGGATAGTATGTAGATATATTTGTATGCTTGACCTAACTTGTTGGCATATAGAAACCCGCGGATGTAAAGTCAAATAAATGAATAACAGCGAGATGAAAACAGCCTATATAAGCAGAGTATCACATGAGCTGACTGACCGTAAAAATGATAGAAAACAGCATGCAAAGTTGGTAAAAGCGTGCGAAACGTTGGTGGAGTTACATGTATATTTAACCTAAGTCATTGGAATGCCAACCCCGCAGTTAAATTTCGAAAACATTAAGTAAAAGTCAAGAAAATGCCAGATATATAAGCAGATTATGGCAACTGCAAACCGAAAATCGAAGACAAACTGCTTGCAAAGTTTTGAATAACGATTCAAAGTTTGTAGATTCGTTTGGGAATGTTACATATGATATTATATTGACGGGTTCCATAGTCAAAAGTTCGAAAACGTAAAACAATATTTCGTAAATTGCCGTTAAAGTAGCGTACTATTATTCGCAGCATGTAGAGGTCATAGGTCAATTCAAGAAGTTACTCGTACAAACGCTATCAGGTTTAAAACAGTGTCAAACATGAAATAGTCGCCAGATCGAGCATATATCAAATTACGTAAGCAGTAGTTTTGGTAGGTGAAGAGACAAAGTTTAAAGTCAAGCTCAATCGGGCATGGTTAGTTCTTGCATGGGAGACTGCCAGAGAAAACCAGCTAGGGAATTTTTTTTGGTTTCATCACATACATATCAAACATATGAGACAACGTTCGTGCATCTTTTTTTCACTGTAATGTCAATTATTTTTAGTAGAAAAACATGGAAATTTAGGCATGTTTTCAAGTTCCTGAACATGTTTCCAATTTCTCTATTATTTTTGGAGATCAAGTAGGTGATGATGTTGGCACATAGTGGGGTTTGACCTGTTAACGTAGCGTGAAATTTCGTACAAAGTGAACGCAAAGTTGTGCAAAGTGATTGGAAAGTTTGTAGACATATTTGTATGCTTGACCTAAATTGTTGGCATATAGAAACCCGCAGTTGTAAAGTCAAATAAATGAATAAAAGCGAGATGAAAACAGCCTATATAAGCAGAGTATCACATGAGCTGACTGACCGTAAAAATGATAGAAAACAGCATGCAAAGTTGGTAAAAGCGAGCGAAACGTTGGCGGAGTTTCATGTATATTTAACCTAAGTCATTGGAATGCCAACCCCGCAGTTAAATTTCGAAAACATTAAGTAATAGTCAAGAAAATGCCAGATATAGAAGCAGATTATGGCAACTGCAAACCGAAAATCGAAGATAAACTGCTTGCAAAGTTTTGAAAAACGATTGCAAAGTTTGTAGATTCGTTTGGGAATGTTACATATGATATTATATTGACGGGTTCCATAGTCAAAAGTTCGAAAACGTAAAACAATATTTCGTAAATTGCCGTTAAAGTAGCGGACTATTATTCACAACATGTAGAGGTCATAGGTCAATTTAAGAAGTTACTCTTGCAAACGCTATCAGGTTAAAAACAGTGTCAAACATGAAATAGTCGCCAACGCGAGTATATTCCAAATTGCGTAAGCAGTAGTGTGGGTAGGTGAAGAGACAAAGTTTAAAGTCAGGCTCAGTCGGGCCTGGTTAGTTCTTGCATGGGAGACTGCCTGAGAAAACCAGCTAGGGAATTTTTTTTTGGTTTCATCACATACATATCAAACACATGAGACAATGTTCGTGGATCTTTTTTTCACTGTGATGTAAATTATTTTTAGTAGAAAAACATGGAAATTCAGGCATGTTTTCAAGTTCATGAACATTTTTCCAATTTCTCTGTTATTTTTGGAGATCAAGTTGGTGATGATGTCGGCACATAGTGGGGTTTGACCTGTTAACGTAGCGTGAAAAGTCGTACAAAGTGAACGCAAAGTTGTGCAAAGTGATTGGAAAGTTTGTAGATATATTTGTATGCTTGACCTACATTGTTGGCATATAGAAACCCGCAGTTGTAAAGTCAAATAAATGAATAAAAGCGAGATAAAAAACAGCCTATATAAGCAGAGTATCACATGAGCTGACTGACCGTAAAAATGATAGAAAACAGCATGCAAAGTTGGTAAAAGCGAGCGAAACGTTGGCGGAGTTTCATGTATATTTAACCTAAGTCATTGGAATGCCAACCCCGCAGTTAAATCTCGAAAACATTAAGTAATAGTCAAGAAAATGCCAGATATAGAAGCAGATTATGGCAACTGCAAACCGAAAATCGAAGACAAACTGCTTGCAAAGTTTTGAAAAGCGATTGCAAAGTTTGTAGATTCGTTTGGGAATGTTACATATGATATTATATTGATGGGTTCCATAGTCAAAAGTTCGAAAACGTAAAACAATATTTCGTAAATTGCCGTTAAAGTAGCGTACTATTATTCGCAGCATGTAGAGGTCATAGGTCAATTCAAGAAGTTACTCGTACAAACGCTATCAGGTTTAAAACAGTGTCAAACATGAAATAGTCGCCAGATCGAGCATATTTCAAATTGCGTAAGCAGTAGTGTTGGTAGGTGAAGAGACAATGTTTAAATTCAAGCTCAATCGGGCATGGTTAGTTCTTGCATGGGAGACTGCCTGAGAAAATCAGCTAGGGAATTTTTTTTGGTTTCATCACATACATATCAAACACATGAGACAATGTTCGTGGATCTTTTTTTCACTGTGATGTAAATTATTTTTAGTAGAAAAACATGGAAATTCAGGCATGTTTTCAAGTTCATGAACATTTTTCCAATTTCTCTGTTATTTTTGGAGATCAAGTTGGTGATGATGTCGGCACATAGTGGGGTTTGACCTGTTAACGTAGCGTGAAAAGTCGTACAAAGTGAACGCAAAGTTGTGCAAAGTGATTGGAAAGTTTGTAGATATATTTGTATGCTTGACCTAAATTGTTGGCATATAGAAACCCGCAGTTGTAAAGTCAAATAAATGAATAAAAGCGAGATGAAAACAGCCTATATAAGCAGAGTATCACATGAGCTGACTGACCGTAAAAATGATAGGAAACAGCATGCAAATTTGGTAAAAGCGTGCGAAACTTTGGCGGAGTTACATGTATATTTAACCTAAGTCATTGGAATGCCAACCCCGCAGTTAAATTTCGAAAACATTAAGTAAAAGTCAAGAAAATGCTAGATATATAAGCAGATTATGGCAACTGCAAACCGAAAATCGAAGACAAACTGCTTGCAAAGTTTTGAAAAACGATTGCAAAGTTTGTAGATTCGTTTGGGAATGTTACATATGATATTATATTGACGGGTTCCATAGTCAACAGTTCGAAAACGTAAAACAATATTTCGTAAATTGCCGTTAAAGTAGCGTACTATTATTCGCAGCATGTAGAGGTCATAGGTCAATTCAAGAAGTTACTCGTACAAACGCTATCAGGTTTAAAACAGTGTCAAACATGAAATAGTCGCCAGATCGAACATATTTCAAATTGCGTAAGCAGTAGTGTTGGTAGGTGAATAGACAAAGTTTAAAGTCAATCTCAATCGGGCATGGTTAGTTCTTGCATGGGAGACTGCCTGAGAAAACCAGCTAGGGATTTTTTTTTTTGGTTTCATCACATACATATCAAACATATGAGACAACGTTCGTGCATCTTTTTTTCACTGTAATGTCAATTATTTTCAGTAGAAAAACATGGAAATTTAGGCATGTTTTCAAGTTTATGAACTTTTTTCCAATATCTCTGTTATTTTTGGAGATCAAGTTGGTGATGATGTCGGCACATAGAGGGGTTTGACCTGTTAACGTAGCGTGAAAAGTCGTACAAAGTGAACGAAAAGTTGTGCAAAGTGATTGGAAAGTTTGTAGATATATTTGTATGCTTGACCTTAATTGTTGGCATATAGAAACCCGCAGTTGTAAAGTCAAATAAATGAATAAAAGCGAGATGAAAACAGCCTATATAAGCAGAGTATCACATGAGCTGACTGACCGTAAAAATGATAGAAAACAGCATGCAAAGTTGGTAAAAGCGAGCGAAACGTTGGTGGAGTTTCATGTATATTTAACCTAAGTCATTGGAATGCCAACCCCGCAGTTAAATTTCGAAAACATTAAGTAATAGTCAAGAAAATGTCAGATATAGAAGCAGATTATGGCAACTGCAAACCGAAAATCGAAGACAAACTGCTTGCAAAGTTTTGAAAAGCGATTGCAAAGTTTGTAGATTCGTTTGGGAATGTTACATATGATATTATATTGACGGGTTCCATAGTCAAAAGTTCGAAAACGTAAAACAATATTTCGTAAATTGCCGTTAAAGTAGCGTTCTATTATTCACAACATGCAGAGGTCATAGGTCAATTTAAGAAGTTACTCGTACAAACGCTATCAGGTTTAAAACAGTGTCAAACATGAAATAGTCGCCAACGCGAATATATTTCAAATTGCGTAAGCAGTAGTGTGGGTAGGTGAAGAGACAAAGTTTAAAGTCAGGCTCAGTCGGGCCTTGTTAGTTCTTGCATGGGAGACTGCCTGAGAAAACCAGCTAGGGAATTTTTTTTTGGTTTCATCACATACATATCAAACATATGAGACAACGTTCGTGCATCTTTTTTCACTGTAATGTCAATTATTTTTAGTAGAAAAACATGGAAATTTAGGCAAGTTTTCAAGTTCATGGACTTTTTTCCAATTTCTCTTTTATTTTTGGAGATCAAGTTGGTGATGATGTCGGCACATAGAGGGGTTTGACCTGTTAACGTAGCGTGAAAAGTCGTACAAAGTGAACGCAAAGTTGTGCAAAGTGATTGGATAGTATGTAGATATATTTGTATGCTTGACCTAACTTGTTGGCATATAGAAACCCGCGGTTGTAAAGTCAAATAAATGAATAACAGCGAGATGAAAACAGCCTATATAAGCAGAGTATCACATGAGCTGACTGACCGTAAAAATGATAGAAAACAGCATGCAAAGTTGGTAAAAGCGTGCGAAACGTTGGCGGAGTTACATGTATATTTAACCTAAGTCATTGGAATGCCAACCCCGCAGTTAAATTTCGAAAACATTAAGTAAAAGTCAAGAAAATGCCAGATATATAAGCAGATTATGGCAACTGCAAACCGAAAATCGAAGACAAACTGCTTGCAAAGTTTTGAAAAACGATTCAAAGTTTGTAGATTCGTTTGGGATTGTTACATATGATATTATATTGACGGGTTCCATAGTCAAAAGTTCGAAAACGTAAAACAATATTTCGTAAATTGCCGTTAAAGTAGCGTACTATTATTCGCAGCATGTAGAGGTCATAGGTCAATTCAAGAAGTTACTCGTACAAACGCTATCAGGTTTAAAACAGTGTCAAACATGAAATAGTCGCCAGATCGAGCATATTTCAAATTACGTAAGCAGTAGTTTTGGTAGGTGAAGAGACAAAGTTTAAAGTCAAGCTCAATCGGGCATGGTTAGTTCTTGCATGGGAGACTGCTAGAGAAAACCAGCTAGGGAATTTTTTTTGGTTTCATCACATACATATCAAACATATGAGACAACGTTCGTGCATCTTTTTTTCACTGTAATGTCAATTATTTTTAGTAGAAAAACATGGAAATTTAGGCATGTTTTCAAGTTCCTGAACATTTTTCCAATTTCTCTATTATTTTTGGAGATCAAGTTGGTGATGATGTTGGCACATAGTGGGGTTTGACCTGTTAACGTAGCGTGAAATTTCGTACAAAGTGAACGCAAAGTTGTGCAAAGTGATTGGAAAGTTTGTAGACATATTTGTATGCTTGACCTAAATTGTTGGCATATAGAAACCCGCAGTTGTAAAGTCAAATAAATGAATAAAAGCGAGATGAAAACAGCCTATATAAGCAGAGTATCACATGAGCTGACTGACCGTAAAAATGATAGAAAACAGCATGCAAAGTTGGTAAAAGCGAGCGAAACGTTGGCGGAGTTTCATGTATATTTAACCTAAGTCATTGGAATGCCAACCCCGCAGTTAAATTTCGAAAACATTAAGTAATAGTCAAGAAAATGCCAGATATAGAAGCAGATTATGGCAACTGCAAACCGAAAATCGAAGATAAACTGCTTGCAAAGTTTTGAAAAACGATTGCAAAGTTTGTAGATTCGTTTGGGAATGTTACATATGATATTATATTGACGGGTTCCATAGTCAAAAGTTCGAAAACGTAAAACAATATTTCGTAAATTGCCGTTAAAGTAGCGGACTATTATTCACAACATGTAGAGGTCATAGGTCAATTTAAGAAGTTACTCTTACAAACGCTATCAGGTTAAAAACAGTGTCAAACATGAAATAGTCGCCAACGCGAGTATATTTCAAATTGCGTAAGCAGTAGTGTGGGTAGGTGAAGAGACGAAGTTTAAAGTCAGGCTCAGTCGGGCCTGGTTAGTTCTTGCATGGGAGACTGCCTGAGAAAACCAGCTAGGGAATTTTTTTTTGGTTTCATCACATACATATCAAACACATGAGACAATGTTCGTGGATCTTTTTTTCACTGTGATGTAAATTATTTTTAGTAGAAAAACATGGAAATTCAGGCATGTTTTCAAGTTCATGAACATTTTTCCAATTTCTCTGTTATTTTTGGAGATCAAGTTGGTGATGATGTCGGCACATAGTGGGGTTTGACTTGTTAACGTAGCGTGAAAAGTCGTACAAAGTGAACGCAAAGTTGTGCAAAGTGATTGGAAAGTTTGTAGATATATTTGTATGCTTGACCTAAATTGTTGGCATATAGAAACCCGCAGTTGTAAAGTCAAATAAATGAATAAAAGCGAGATGAAAACAGCCTATATAAGCAGAGTATCACATGAGCTGACTGACTGTAAAAATGATAGAAAACAGCATGCAAAGTTGGTAAAAGCGTGCGAAACGTTGGCGGAGTTTCATGTATATTTAACCTAAGTCATTGGAATGCCAACCCCGCAGTTAAATTTCGAAAACATTAAGTAATAGTCAAGAAAATGCCAGATATAGAAGCAGATTATGGCAACTGCAAACCGAAAATCGAAGACAAACTGCTTGCAAAGTTTTGAAAAGCGATTGCAAAGTTTGTAGATTCGTTTGGGAATGTTACATATGATATTATATTGACGGGTTCCATAGTCAAAAGTTCGAAAACGTAAAACAATATTTCGTAAATTGCCGTTAAAGTAGCGGACTATTATTCACAACATGTAGAGGTCATAGGTCAATTTAAGAAGTTACTCTTACAAACGCTATCAGGTTAAAAACAGTGTCAAACATGAAATAGTCGCCAACGCGAGTATATTTCAAATTGCGTAAGCAGTAGTGTGGGTAGGTGAAGAGACGAAGTTTAAAGTCAGGCTCAGTCGGGCCTGGTTAGTTCTTGCATGGGAGACTGCCTGAGAAAACCAGCTAGGGAATTTTTTTTTGGTTTCATCACATACATATCAAACACATGAGACAATGTTCGTGGATCTTTTTTTCACTGTGATGTAAATTATTTTTAGTAGAAAAACATGGAAATTCAGGCATGTTTTCAAGTTCATGAACATTTTTCCAATTTCTCTGTTATTTTTGGAGATCAAGTTGGTGATGATGTCGGCACATAGTGGGGTTTGACCTGTTAACGTAGCGTGAAAAGTCGTACAAAGTGAACGCAAAGTTGTGCAAAGTGATTGGAAAGTTTGTAGATATATTTGTATGCTTGACCTAAATTGTTGGCATATAGAAACCCGCAGTTGTAAAGTCAAATAAATGAATAAAAGCGAGATGAAAACAGCCTATATAAGCAGAGTATCACATGAGCTGACTGACTGTAAAAATGATAGAAAACAGCATGCAAAGTTGGTAAAAGCGTGCGAAACGTTGGCGGAGTTTCATGTATATTTAACCTAAGTCATTGGAATGCCAACCCCGCAGTTAAATTTCGAAAACATTAAGTAAAAGTCAAGAAAATGCCAGATATATAAGCAGATTATGGCAACTGCAAACCGAAAATCGAAGACAAACTGCTTGCAAAGTTTTGAAAAACGATTGCAAAGTTTGTAGATTTGTTTGGGAATGTTACATATGATATTATATTGACGGGTTCCATAGTCAAAAGTTCGAAAACGTAAAACAATATTTCGTAAATTGCCGTTAAAGTAGCGTACTATTATTCGCAGCATGTAGAGGTCATAGGTCAATTCAAGAAGTTACTCGTACAAACGCTATCAGGTTTAAAACAGTGTCAAACATGAAATAGTCGCCAGATCTAGCATATTTCAAATTGCGTAAGCAGTAGTGTTGGTAGGTGACGAGACAAAGTTTAAAGTCAAGCTCAATCGGGCATGGTTAGTTCTTGCATGGGAGACTGCTAGAGAAAACCAGCTAAGGAATTTTTTTTGGTTTCATCACATACATATCAAACATATGAGACAACGTTCGTGCATCTTTTTTTCACTGTAATGTCAATTATTTTTAGTAGAAAAACATGGAAATTTAGGCATGTTTTCAAGTTCCTGAACATTTTTCCAATTTCTCTATTATTTTTGGAGATCAAGTTGGTGATGATGTTGGCACATAGTGGGGTTTGACCTGTTAACGTAGCGTGAAATTTCGTACAAAGTGAACGCAAAGTTGTGCAAAGTGATTGGAAAGTTTGTAGACATATTTGTATGCTTGACCTAAATTGTTGGCATATAGAAACCCGCAGTTGTAAAGTCAAATAAATGAATAAAAGCGAGATGAAAACAGCCTATATAAGCAGAGTATCACATGAGCTGACTGACCGTAAAAATGATAGAAAACAGCATGCAAAGTTGGTAAAAGCGAGCGAAACGTTGGCGGAGTTTCATGTATATTTAACCTAAGTCATTGGAATGCCAACCCCGCAGTTAAATTTCGAAAACATTAAGTAATAGTCAAGAAAATGCCAGATATAGAAGCAGATTATGGCAACTGCAAACCGAAAATCGAAGATAAACTGCTTGCAAAGTTTTGAAAAACGATTGCAAAGTTTGTAGATTCGTTTGGGAATGTTACATATGATATTATATTGACGGGTTCCATAGTCAAAAGTTCGAAAACGTAAAACAATATTTCGTAAATTGCCGTTAAAGTAGCGGACTATTATTCACAACATGTAGAGGTCATAGGTCAATTTAAGAAGTTACTCTTACAAACGCTATCAGGTTAAAAACAGTGTCAAACATGAAATAGTCGCCAACGCGAGTATATTTCAAATTGCGTAAGCAGTAGTGTGGGTAGGTGAAGAGACAAAGTTTAAAGTCAGGCTCAGTCGGGCCTGGTTAGTTCTTGCATGGGAGACTGCCTGAGAAAACCAGCTAGGGAATTTTTTTTTGGTTTCATCACATACATATCAAACACATGAGACAATGTTCGTGGATCTTTTTTTCACTGTGATGTAAATTATTTTTAGTAGAAAAACATGGAAATTCAGGCATGTTTTCAAGTTCATGAACATTTTTCCAATTTCTCTGTTATTTTTGGAGATCAAGTTGGTGATCATGTCGGCACATAGTGGGGTTTGACCTGTTAACGTAGCGTGAAAAGTCGTACAAAGTGAACGCAAAGTTGTGCAAAGTGATTGGAAAGTTTGTAGATATATTTGTATGCTTGACCTAAATTGTTGGCATATAGAAACCCGCAGTTGTAAAGTCAAATAAATGAATAAAAGCGAGATAAAAAACAGCCTATATAAGCAGAGTATCACATGAGCTGACTGACCGTAAAAATGATAGAAAACAGCATGCAAAGTTGGTAAAAGCGAGCGAAACGTTGGCGGAGTTTCATGTATATTTAACCTAAGTCATTGGAATGCCAACCCCGCAGTTAAATTTCGAAAACATTAAGTAATAGTCAAGAAAATGTCAGATATAGAAGCAGATTATGGCAACTGCAAACCGAAAATCGAAGACAAACTGCTTGCAAAGTTTTGAAAAGCGATTGCAAAGTTTGTAGATTCGTTTGGGAATGTTACATATGATATTATATTGACGGGTTCCATAGTCAAAAGTTCGAAAACGTAAAACAATATTTCGTAAATTGCCGTTAAAGTAGCGTTCTATTATTCACAACATGCAGAGGTCATAGGTCAATTTAAGAAGTTACTCGTACAAACGCTATCAGGTTTAAAACAGTGTCAAACATGAAATAGTCGCCAACGCGAATATATTTCAAATTGCGTAAGCAGTAGTGTGGGTAGGTGAAGAGACAAAGTTTAAAGTCAGGCTCAGTCGGGCCTGGTTAGTTCTTGCATGGGAGACTGCCTGAGAAAACCAGCTAGGGAATTTTTTTTGGTTTCAACACATACATATCAAACACATGAGACAATGTTCGTGGATCTTTTTTTCACTGTGATGTAAATTATTTTTAGTAGAAAAACATGGAAATTCAGGCATGTTTTCAAGTTCATGAACATTTTTCCAATTTCTCTGTTATTTTTGGAGATCAAGTTGGTGATGATGTCGGCACATAGTGGGGTTTGACCTGTTAACGTAGCGTGAAAAGTCGTACAAAGTGAACGCAAAGTTGTGCAATGTGATTGGAAAGTTTGTAGATATATTTGTATGCTTGACCTAAATTGTTGGCATATAGAAACCCGCAGTTGTAAAGTCAAATAAATGAATAAAAGCGAGATGAAAACAGCCTATATAAGCAGAGTATCACATGAGCTGACTGACTGTAAAAATGATAGAAAACAGCATGCAAAGTTGGTAAAAGCGTGCGAAACGTTGGCGGAGTTTCATGTATATTTAACCTAAGTCATTGGAATGCCAACCCCGCAGTTAAATTTCGAAAACATTAAGTAAAAGTCAAGAAAATGCCAGATATATAAGCAGATTATGGCAACTGCAAACCGAAAATCGAAGACAAACTGCTTGCAAAGTTTTGAAAAACGATTGCAAAGTTTGTAGATTTGTTTGGGAATGTTACATATGATATTATATTGACGGGTTCCATAGTCAAAAGTTCGAAAACGTAAAACAATATTTCGTAAATTGCCGTTAAAGTAGCGTACTATTATTCGCAGCATGTAGAGGTCATAGGTCAATTAAAGAAGTTACTCGTACAAACGCTATCAGGTTTAAAACAGTGTCAAACATGAAATAGTCGCCAGATCGAGCATATTTCAAATTGCGTAAGCAGTAGTGTTGGTAGGTGAAGAGACAAAGTTTAAAGTCAAGCTCAATCGGGCATGGTTAGTTCTTGCATGGGAGACTGCTAGAGAAAACCAGCTAGGGAATTTTTTTTGGTTTCATCACATACATATCAAACATATGAGACAACGTTCGTGCATATTTTTTTCACTGTAATGTCAATTATTTTTAGTAGACAAACATGGAAATTTAGGCATGTTTTCAAGTTCCTGAACATTTTTCCAATTTCTCTATTATTTTTGGAGATCAAGTTGGTGATGATGTCGGCACATAGAGGGGTTTGACCTGTTAACGTAGCGTGAAAAGTCGTACAAAGTGAACGCAAAGTTGTGCAAAGTGATTGGATAGTATGTAGATATATTTGTATGCTTGACCTAACTTGTTGGCATATAGAAACCCGCGGTTGTAAAGTCAAATAAATGAATAACAGCGAGATGAAAACAGCCTATATAAGCAGAGTATCACATGAGCTGACTGACCGTAAAAATGATAGAAAACAGCATGCAAAGTTGGTAAAAGCGTGCGAAACGTTGGCGGAGTTACATGTATATTTAACCTAAGTCATTGGAATGCCAACCCCGCAGTTAAATTTCGAAAACATTAAGTAAAAGTCAAGAAAATGCCAGATATATAAGCAGATTATGGCAACTGCAAACCGAAAATCGAAGACAAACTGCTTGCAAAGTTTTGAAAAACGATTCAAAGTTTGTAGATTCGTTTGGGATTGTTACATATGATATTATATTGACGGGTTCCATAGTCAAAAGTTCGAAAACGTAAAACAATATTTCGTAAATTGCCGTTAAAGTAGCGTACTATTATTCGCAGCATGTAGAGGTCATAGGTCAATTCAAGAAGTTACTCGTACAAACGCTATCAGGTTTAAAACAGTGTCAAACATGAAATAGTCGCCAGATCGAGCATATTTCAAATTACGTAAGCAGTAGTTTTGGTAGGTGAAGAGACAAAGTTTAAAGTCAAGCTCAATCGGGCATGGTTAGTTCTTGCATGGGAGACTGCTAGAGAAAACCAGCTAGGGATTTTTTTTTGGTTTCATCACATACATATCAAACATATGAGACAACGTTCGTGCATCTTTTTTTCACTGTAATGTCAATTATTTTTAGTAGAAAAACATGGAAATTTAGGCATGTTTTCAAGTTCCTGAACATTTTTCCAATTTCTCTATTATTTTTGGAGATCAAGTTGGTGATGATGTTGGCACATAGTGGGGTTTGACCTGTTAACGTAGCGTGAAATTTCGTACAAAGTGAACGCAAAGTTGTGCAAAGTGATTGGAAAGTTTGTAGACATATTTGTATGCTTGACCTAAATTGTTGGCATATAGAAACCCGCAGTTGTAAAGTCAAATAAATGAATAAAAGCGAGATGAAAACAGCCTATATAAGCAGAGTATCACATGAGCTGACTGACCGTAAAAATGATAGAAAACAGCATGCAAAGTTGGTAAAAGCGAGCGAAACGTTGGCGGAGTTTCATGTATATTTAACCTAAGTCATTGGAATGCCAACCCCGCAGTTAAATTTCGAAAACATTAAGTAATAGTCAAGAAAATGCCAGATATAGAAGCAGATTATGGCAACTGCAAACCGAAAATCGAAGATAAACTGCTTGCAAAGTTTTGAAAAACGATTGCAAAGTTTGTAGATTCGTTTGGGAATGTTACATATGATATTATATTGACGGGTTCCATAGTCAAAAGTTCGAAAACGTAAAACAATATTTCGTAAATTGCCGTTAAAGTAGCGGACTATTATTCACAACATGTAGAGGTCATAGGTCAATTTAAGAAGTTACTCTTACAAACGCTATCAGGTTAAAAACAGTGTCAAACATGAAATAGTCGCCAACGCGAGTATATTTCAAATTGCGTAAGCAGTAGTGCGGGTAGGTGAAGAGACGAAGTTTAAAGTCAGGCTCAGTCGGGCCTGGTTAGTTCTTGCATGGGAGACTGCCTGAGAAAACCAGCTAGGGAATTTTTTTTTGGTTTCATCACATACATATCAAACACATGAGACAATGTTCGTGGATCTTTTTTTCACTGTGATGTAAATTATTTTTAGTAGAAAAACATGGAAATTCAGGCATGTTTTCAAGTTCATGAACATTTTTCCAATTTCTCTGTTATTTTTGGAGATCAAGTTGGTGATGATGTCGGCACATAGTGGGGTTTGACCTGTTAACGTAGCGTGAAAAGTCGTACAAAGTGAACGCAAAGTTGTGCAAAGTGATTGGAAAGTTTGTAGATATATTTGTATGCTTGACCTAAATTGTTGGCATATAGAAACCCGCAGTTGTAAAGTCAAATAAATGAATAAAAGCGAGATGAAAACAGCCTATATAAGCAGAGTATCACATGAGCTGACTGACTGTAAAAATGATAGAAAACAGCATGCAAAGTTGGTAAAAGCGTGCGAAACGTTGGCGGAGTTTCATGTATATTTAACCTAAGTCATTGGAATGCCAACCCCGCAGTTAAATTTCGAAAACATTAAGTAATAGTCAAGAAAATGCCAGATATAGAAGCAGATTATGGCAACTGCAAACCGAAAATCGAAGACAAACTGCTTGCAAAGTTTTGAAAAGCGATTGCAAAGTTTGTAGATTCGTTTGGGAATGTTACATATGATATTATATTGACGGGTTCCATAGTCAAAAGTTCGAAAACGTAAAACAATATTTCGTAAATTGCCGTTAAAGTAGCGGACTATTATTCACAACATGTAGAGGTCATAGGTCAATTTAAGAAGTTACTCTTACAAACGCTATCAGGTTAAAAACAGTGTCAAACATGAAATAGTCGCCAACGCGAGTATATTTCAAATTGCGTAAGCAGTAGTGTGGGTAGGTGAAGAGACGAAGTTTAAAGTCAGGCTCAGTCGGGCCTGGTTAGTTCTTGCATGGGAGACTGCCTGAGAAAACCAGCTAGGGAATTTTTTTTTGGTTTCATCACATACATATCAAACACATGAGACAATGTTCGTGGATCTTTTTTTCACTGTGATGTAAATTATTTTTAGTAGAAAAACATGGAAATTCAGGCATGTTTTCAAGTTCATGAACATTTTTCCAATTTCTCTGTTATTTTTGGAGATCAAGTTGGTGATGATGTCGGCACATAGTGGGGTTTGACCTGTTAACGTAGCGTGAAAAGTCGTACAAAGTGAACGCAAAGTTGTGCAAAGTGATTGGAAAGTTTGTAGATATATTTGTATGCTTGACCTAAATTGTTGGCATATAGAAACCCGCAGTTGTAAAGTCAAATAAATGAATAAAAGCGAGATGAAAACAGCCTATATAAGCAGAGTATCACATGAGCTGACTGACTGTAAAAATGATAGAAAACAGCATGCAAAGTTGGTAAAAGCGTGCGAAACGTTGGCGGAGTTTCATGTATATTTAACCTAAGTCATTGGAATGCCAACCCCGCAGTTAAATTTCGAAAACATTAAGTATAAGTCAAGAAAATGCCAGATATATAAGCAGATTATGGCAACTGCAAACCGAAAATCGAAGACAAACTGCTTGCAAAGTTTTGAAAAACGATTGCAAAGTTTGTAGATTTGTTTGGGAATGTTACATATGATATTATATTGACGGGTTCCATAGTCAAAAGTTCGAAAACGTAAAACAATATTTCGTAAATTGCCGTTAAAGTAGCGTACTATTATTCGCAGCATGTAGAGGTCATAGGTCAATTCAAGAAGTTACTCGTACAAACGCTATCAGGTTTAAAACAGTGTCAAACATGAAATAGTCGCCAGATCTAGCATATTTCAAATTGCGTAAACAGTAGTGTTGGTAGGTGACGAGACAAAGTTTAAAGTCAAGCTCAATCGGGCATGGTTAGTTCTTGCATGGGAGACTGCTAGAGAAAACCAGCTAGGGAATTTTTTTTGGTTTCATCACATACATATCAAACATATGAGACAACGTTCGTGCATCTTTTTTTCACTGTAATGTCAATTATTTTTAGTAGACAAACATGGAAATTTAGGCATGTTTTCAAGTTCCTGAACATTTTTCCAATTTCTCTATTATTTTTGGAGATCAAGTTGGTGATGATGTTGGCACATAGTGGGGTTTGACCTGTTAACGTAGCGTGAAATTTCGTACAAAGTGAACGCAAAGTTGTGCAAAGTGATTGGCACGTTTGTAGACATATTTGTATGCTTGACCTAAATTGTTGGCATATAGAAACCCGCAGTTGTAAAGTCAAATAAATGAATAAAAGCGAGATGAAAACAGCCTATATAAGCAGAGTATCACATGAGCTGACTGACCGTAAAAATGATAGAAAACAGCATGCAAAGTTGGTAAAAGCGAGCGAAACGTTGGCGGAGTTTCATGTATATTTAACCTAAGTCATTGGAATGCCAACCCCGCAGTTAAATTTCGAAAACATTAAGTAATAGTCAAGAAAATGCCAGATATAGAAGCAGATTATGGCAACTGCAAACCGAAAATCGAAGACAAACTGCTTGCAAAGTTTTGAAAAGCGATTGCAAAGTTTGTAGATTCGTTTGGGAATGTTACATATGATATTATATTGACGGGTTCCATAGTCAAAAGTTCGAAAACGTAAAACAATATTTCGTAAATTGCCGTTAAAGTAGCGGACTATTATTCACAACATGTAGAGGTCATAGGTCAATTTAAGAAGTTACTCTTACAAACGCTATCAGGTTAAAAACAGTGTCAAACATGAAATAGTCGCCAACGCGAGTATATTTCAAATTGCGTAAGCAGTAGTGTGGGTAGGTGAAGAGACGAAGTTTAAAGTCAGGCTCAGTCGGGCCTGGTTAGTTCTTGCATGGGAGACTGCCTGAGAAAACCAGCTAGGGAATTTTTTTTTGGTTTCATCACATACATATCAAACACATGAGACAATGTTCGTGGATCTTTTTTTCACTGTGATGTAAATTATTTTTAGTAGAAAAACATGGAAATTCAGGCATGTTTTCAAGTTCATGAACATTTTTCCAATTTCTCTGTTATTTTTGGAGATCAAGTTGGTGATGATGTCGGCACATAGTGGGGTTTGACCTGTTAACGTAGCGTGAAAAGTCGTACAAAGTGAACGCAAAGTTGTGCAAAGTGATTGGAAAGTTTGTAGATATATTTGTATGCTTGACCTAAATTGTTGGCATATAGAAACCCGCAGTTGTAAAGTCAAATAAATGAATAAAAGCGAGATGAAAACAGCCTATATAAGCAGAGTATCACATGAGCTGACTGACTGTAAAAATGATAGAAAACAGCATGCAAAGTTGGTAAAAGCGTGCGAAACGTTGGCGGAGTTTCATGTATATTTAACCTAAGTCATTGGAATGCCAACCCCGCAGTTAAATTTCGAAAACATTAAGTATAAGTCAAGAAAATGCCAGATATATAAGCAGATTATGGCAACTGCAAACCGAAAATCGAAGACAAACTGCTTGCAAAGTTTTGAAAAACGATTGCAAAGTTTGTAGATTTGTTTGGGAATGTTACATATGATATTATATTGACGGGTTCCATAGTCAAAAGTTCGAAAACGTAAAACAATATTTCGTAAATTGCCGTTAAAGTAGCGTACTATTATTCGCAGCATGTAGAGGTCATAGGTCAATTCAAGAAGTTACTCGTACAAACGCTATCAGGTTTAAAACAGTGTCAAACATGAAATAGTCGCCAGATCTAGCATATTTAAAATTGCGTAAACAGTAGTGTTGGTAGGTGACGAGACAAAGTTTAAAGTCAAGCTCAATCGGGCATGGTTAGTTCTTGCATGGGAGACTGCTAGAGAAAACCAGCTAGGGAATTTTTTTTGGTTTCATCACATACATATCAAACATATGAGACAACGTTCGTGCATCTTTTTTTCACTGTAATGTCAATTATTTTTAGTAGACAAACATGGAAATTTAGGCATGTTTTCAAGTTCCTGAACATTTTTCCAATTTCTCTATTATTTTTGGAGATCAAGTTGGTGATGATGTTGGCACATAGTGGGGTTTGACCTGTTAACGTAGCGTGAAATTTCGTACAAAGTGAACGCAAAGTTGTGCAAAGTGATTGGAAAGTTTGTAGACATATTTGTATGCTTGACCTAAATTGTTGGCATATAGAAACCCGCAGTTGTAAAGTCAAATAAATGAATAAAAGCGAGATGAAAACAGCCTATATAAGCAGAGTATCACATGAGCTGACTGACCGTAAAAATGATAGAAAACAGCATGCAAAGTTGGTAAAAGCGAGCGAAACGTTGGCGGAGTTTCATGTATATTTAACCTAAGTCATTGGAATGCCAACCCCGCAGTTAAATTTCGAAAACATTAAGTATAAGTCAAGAAAATGCCAGATATATAAGCAGATTATGGCAACTGCAAACCGAAAATCGAAGACAAACTGCTTGCAAAGTTTTGAAAAACGATTGCAAAGTTTGTAGATTTGTTT
Source organism: Saccoglossus kowalevskii (assembly GCF_978046115.1). NCBI lineage: Eukaryota > Metazoa > Hemichordata > Enteropneusta > Harrimaniidae > Saccoglossus > Saccoglossus kowalevskii. The sequence continues at coordinate 8,476,889 of NC_140655.1, read as the reverse complement.
GGGAATGTTACATATGATATTATATTGACGGGTTCCATAGTCAAAAGTTCGAAAACGTAAAACAATATTTCGTAAATTGCCGTTAAAGTAGCGTACTATTATTCGCAGCATGTAGAGGTCATAGGTCAATTCAAGAAGTTACTCGTACAAACGCTATCAGGTTAAAAACAGTGTCAAACATGAAATAGTCGCCAACGCGAGTATATTTCAAATTGCGTAAGCAGTAGTGTGGGTAGGTGAAGAGACAAAGTTTAAAGTCAGGCTCAGTCGGGCCTGGTTAGTTCTTGCATGGGAGACTGCCTGAGAAAACCAGCTAGGGAATTTTTTTTTTGGTTTCATCACATACATATCAAACACATGAGACAATGTTCGTGGATCTTTTTTTCACTGTGATGTAAATTATTTTTAGTAGAAAAACATGGAAATTCAGGCATGTTTTCAAGTTCATGAACATTTTTCCAATTTCTCTGTTATTTTTGGAGATCAAGTTGGTGATGATGTCGGCACATAGTGGGGTTTGACCTGTTAACGTAGCGTGAAAAGTCGTACAAAGTGAACGCAAAGTTGTGCAAAGTGATTGGAAAGTTTGTAGATATATTTGTATGCTTGACCTAAATTGTTGGCATATAGAAACCCGCAGTTGTAAAGTCAAATAAATGAATAAAAGCGAGATAAAAAACAGCCTATATAAGCAGAGTATCACATGAGCTGACTGACCGTAAAAATGATAGAAAACAGCATGCAAAGTTGGTAAAAGCGAGCGAAACGTTGGCGGAGTTTCATGTATATTTAACCTAAGTCATTGGAATGCCAACCCCGCAGTTAAATTTCGAAAACATTAAGTAATAGTCAAGAAAATGTCAGATATAGAAGCAGATTATGGCAACTGCAAACCGAAAATCGAAGACAAACTGCTTGCAAAGTTTTGAAAAGCGATTGCAAAGTTTGTAGATTCGTTTGGGAATGTTACATATGATATTATATTGACGGGTTCCATAGTCAAAAGTTCGAAAACGTAAAACAATATTTCGTAAATTGCCGTTAAAGTAGCGTTCTATTATTCACAACATGCAGAGGTCATAGGTCAATTTAAGAAGTTACTCGTACAAACGCTATCAGGTTTAAAACAGTGTCAAACATGAAATAGTCGCCAACGCGAATATATTTCAAATTGCGTAAGCAGTAGTGTGGGTAGGTGAAGAGACAAAGTTTAAAGTCAGGCTCAGTCGGGCCTGGTTAGTTCTTGCATGGGAGACTGCCTGAGAAAACCAGCTAGGGAATTTTTTTTGGTTTCAACACATACATATCAAACACATGAGACAATGTTCGTGGATCTTTTTTTCACTGTGATGTAAATTATTTTTAGTAGAAAAACATGGAAATTCAGGCATGTTTTCAAGTTCATGAACATTTTTCCAATTTCTCTGTTATTTTTGGAGATCAAGTTGGTGATGATGTCGGCACATAGTGGGGTTTGACCTGTTAACGTAGCGTGAAAAGTCGTACAAAGTGAACGCAAAGTTGTGCAATGTGATTGGAAAGTTTGTAGATATATTTGTATGCTTGACCTAAATTGTTGGCATATAGAAACCCGCAGTTGTAAAGTCAAATAAATGAATAAAAGCGAGATGAAAACAGCCTATATAAGCAGAGTATCACATGAGCTGACTGACTGTAAAAATGATAGAAAACAGCATGCAAAGTTGGTAAAAGCGTGCGAAACGTTGGCGGAGTTTCATGTATATTTAACCTAAGTCATTGGAATGCCAACCCCGCAGTTAAATTTCGAAAACATTAAGTAAAAGTCAAGAAAATGCCAGATATATAAGCAGATTATGGCAACTGCAAACCGAAAATCGAAGACAAACTGCTTGCAAAGTTTTGAAAAACGATTGCAAAGTTTGTAGATTTGTTTGGGAATGTTACATATGATATTATATTGACGGGTTCCATAGTCAAAAGTTCGAAAACGTAAAACAATATTTCGTAAATTGCCGTTAAAGTAGCGTACTATTATTCGCAGCATGTAGAGGTCATAGGTCAATTCAAGAAGTTACTCGTACAAACGCTATCAGGTTTAAAACAGTGTCAAACATGAAATAGTCGCCAGATCGAGCATATTTCAAATTGCGTAAGCAGTAGTGTTGGTAGGTGAAGAGACAAAGTTTAAAGTCAAGCTCAATCGGGCATGGTTAGTTCTTGCATGGGAGACTGCTAGAGAAAACCAGCTAGGGAATTTTTTTTGGTTTCATCACATACATATCAAACATATGAGACAACGTTCGTGCATCTTTTTTTCACTGTAATGTCAATTATTTTTAGTAGACAAACATGGAAATTTAGGCATGTTTTCAAGTTCCTGAACATTTTTCCAATTTCTCTATTATTTTTGGAGATCAAGTTGGTGATGATGTTGGCACATAGTGGGGTTTGACCTGTTAACGTAGCGTGAAATTTCGTACAAAGTGAACGCAAAGTTGTGCAAAGTGATTGGAAAGTTTGTAGACATATTTGTATGCTTGACCTAAATTGTTGGCATATAGAAACCCGCAGTTGTAAAGTCAAATAAATGAATAAAAGCGAGATGAAAACAGCCTATATAAGCAGAGTATCACATGAGCTGACTGACCGTAAAAATGATAGAAAACAGCATGCAAAGTTGGTAAAAGCGAGCGAAACGTTGGCGGAGTTTCATGTATATTTAACCTAAGTCATTGGAATGCCAACCCCGCAGTTAAATTTCGAAAACATTAAGTATAAGTCAAGAAAATGCCAGATATATAAGCAGATTATGGCAACTGCAAACCGAAAATCGAAGACAAACTGCTTGCAAAGTTTTGAAAAACGATTGCAAAGTTTGTAGATTTGTTTGGGAATGTTACATATGATATTATATTGACGGGTTCCATAGTCAAAAGTTCGAAAACGTAAAACAATATTTCGTAAATTGCCGTTAAAGTAGCGTACTATTATTCGCAGCATGTAGAGGTCATAGGTCAATTCAAGAAGTTACTCGTACAAACGCTATCAGGTTAAAAACAGTGTCAAACATGAAATAGTCGCCAACGCGAGTATATTTCAAATTGCGTAAGCAGTAGTGTGGGTAGGTGAAGAGACAAAGTTTAAAGTCAGGCTCAGTCGGGCCTGGTTAGTTCTTGCATGGGAGACTGCCTGAGAAAACCAGCTAGGGAATTTTTTTTTTGGTTTCATCACATACATATCAAACACATGAGACAATGTTCGTGGATCTTTTTTTCACTGTGATGTAAATTATTTTTAGTAGAAAAACATGGAAATTCAGGCATGTTTTCAAGTTCATGAACATTTTTCCAATTTCTCTGTTATTTTTGGAGATCAAGTTGGTGATGATGTCGGCACATAGTGGGGTTTGACCTGTTAACGTAGCGTGAAAAGTCGTACAAAGTGAACGCAAAGTTGTGCAAAGTGATTGGAAAGTTTGTAGATATATTTGTATGCTTGACCTAAATTGTTGGCATATAGAAACCCGCAGTTGTAAAGTCAAATAAATGAATAAAAGCGAGATAAAAAACAGCCTATATAAGCAGAGTATCACATGAGCTGACTGACCGTAAAAATGATAGAAAACAGCATGCAAAGTTGGTAAAAGCGAGCGAAACGTTGGCGGAGTTTCATGTATATTTAACCTAAGTCATTGGAATGCCAACCCCGCAGTTAAATTTCGAAAACATTAAGTAATAGTCAAGAAAATGTCAGATATAGAAGCAGATTATGGCAACTGCAAACCGAAAATCGAAGACAAACTGCTTGCAAAGTTTTGAAAAGCGATTGCAAAGTTTGTAGATTCGTTTGGGAATGTTACATATGATATTATATTGACGGGTTCCATAGTCAAAAGTTCGAAAACGTAAAACAATATTTCGTAAATTGCCGTTAAAGTAGCGTTCTATTATTCACAACATGCAGAGGTCATAGGTCAATTTAAGAAGTTACTCGTACAAACGCTATCAGGTTTAAAACAGTGTCAAACATGAAATAGTCGCCAACGCGAATATATTTCAAATTGCGTAAGCAGTAGTGTGGGTAGGTGAAGAGACAAAGTTTAAAGTCAGGCTCAGTCGGGCCTGGTTAGTTCTTGCATGGGAGACTGCCTGAGAAAACCAGCTAGGGAATTTTTTTTGGTTTCAACACATACATATCAAACACATGAGACAATGTTCGTGGATCTTTTTTTCACTGTGATGTAAATTATTTTTAGTAGAAAAACATGGAAATTCAGGCATGTTTTCAAGTTCATGAACATTTTTCCAATTTCTCTGTTATTTTTGGAGATCAAGTTGGTGATGATGTCGGCACATAGTGGGGTTTGACCTGTTAACGTAGCGTGAAAAGTCGTACAAAGTGAACGCAAAGTTGTGCAATGTGATTGGAAAGTTTGTAGATATATTTGTATGCTTGACCTAAATTGTTGGCATATAGAAACCCGCAGTTGTAAAGTCAAATAAATGAATAAAAGCGAGATGAAAACAGCCTATATAAGCAGAGTATCACATGAGCTGACTGACTGTAAAAATGATAGAAAACAGCATGCAAAGTTGGTAAAAGCGTGCGAAACGTTGGCGGAGTTTCATGTATATTTAACCTAAGTCATTGGAATGCCAACCCCGCAGTTAAATTTCGAAAACATTAAGTAAAAGTCAAGAAAATGCCAGATATATAAGCAGATTATGGCAACTGCAAACCGAAAATCGAAGACAAACTGCTTGCAAAGTTTTGAAAAACGATTGCAAAGTTTGTAGATTTGTTTGGGAATGTTACATATGATATTATATTGACGGGTTCCATAGTCAAAAGTTCGAAAACGTAAAACAATATTTCGTAAATTGCCGTTAAAGTAGCGTACTATTATTCGCAGCATGTAGAGGTCATAGGTCAATTCAAGAAGTTACTCGTACAAACGCTATCAGGTTTAAAACAGTGTCAAACATGAAATAGTCGCCAGATCGAGCATATTTCAAATTGCGTAAGCAGTAGTGTTGGTAGGTGAAGAGACAAAGTTTAAAGTCAAGCTCAATCGGGCATGGTTAGTTCTTGCATGGGAGACTGCTAGAGAAAACCAGCTAGGGAATTTTTTTTGGTTTCATCACATACATATCAAACATATGAGACAACGTTCGTGCATCTTTTTTTCACTGTAATGTCAATTATTTTTAGTAGACAAACATGGAAATTTAGGCATGTTTTCAAGTTCCTGAACATTTTTCCAATTTCTCTATTATTTTTGGAGATCAAGTTGGTGATGATGTTGGCACATAGTGGGGTTTGACCTGTTAACGTAGCGTGAAATTTCGTACAAAGTGAACGCAAAGTTGTGCAAAGTGATTGGAAAGTTTGTAGACATATTTGTATGCTTGACCTAAATTGTTGGCATATAGAAACCCGCAGTTGTAAAGTCAAATAAATGAATAAAAGCGAGATGAAAACAGCCTATATAAGCAGAGTATCACATGAGCTGACTGACCGTAAAAATGATAGAAAACAGCATGCAAAGTTGGTAAAAGCGTGCGAAACGTTGGCGGAGTTACATGTATATTTAACCTAAGTCATTGGAATGCCAACCCCGCAGTTAAATTTCGAAAACATTAAGTAATAGTCAAGAAAATGCCAGATATAGAAGCAGATTATGGCAACTGCAAACCGAAAATCGAAGATAAACTGCTTGCAAAGTTTTGAAAAACGATTGCAAAGTTTGTAGATTCGTTTGGGAATGTTACATATGATATTATATTGACGGGTTCCATAGTCAAAAGTTCGAAAACGTAAAACAATATTTCGTAAATTGCCGTTAAAGTAGCGTACTATTATTCGCAACATGTAGAGGTCATAGGTCAATTTAAGAAGTTACTCGTACAAACGCTATCAGGTTTAAAACAGTGTCAAACATGAAATAGTCGCCAGATCTAGCACATTTCAAATTGCGTAAACAGTAGTGTTGGTAGGTGACGAGACAAAGTTTAAAGTCAAGCTCAATCGGGCATGGTTAGTTCTTGCATGGGAGACTGCTAGAGAAAACCAGCTAGGGAATTTTTTTTGGTTTCATCACATACATATCAAACATATGAGACAACGTTCGTGCATCTTTTTTTCACTGTAATGTCAATTATTTTTAGTAGACAAACATGGAAATTTAGGCATGTTTTCAAGTTCCTGAACATTTTTCCAATTTCTCTATTATTTTTGGAGATCAAGTTGGTGATGATGTTGGCACATAGTGGGGTTTGACCTGTTAACGTAGCGTGAAATTTCGTACAAAGTGAACGCAAAGTTGTGCAAAGTGATTGGAAAGTTTGTAGACATATTTGTATGCTTGACCTAAATTGTTGGCATATAGAAACCCGCAGTTGTAAAGTCAAATAAATGAATAAAAGCGAGATGAAAACAGCCTATATAAGCAGAGTATCACATGAGCTGACTGACCGTAAAAATGATAGAAAACAGCATGCAAAGTTGGTAAAAGCGTGCGAAACGTTGGCGGAGTTACATGTATATTTAACCTAAGTCATTGGAATGCCAACCCCGCAGTTAAATTTCGAAAACATTAAGTAATAGTCAAGAAAATGCCAGATATAGAAGCAGATTATGGCAACTGCAAACCGAAAATCGAAGATAAACTGCTTGCAAAGTTTTGAAAAACGATTGCAAAGTTTGTAGATTCGTTTGGGAATGTTACATATGATATTATATTGACGGGTTCCATAGTCAAAAGTTCGAAAACGTAAAACAATATTTCGTAAATTGCCGTTAAAGTAGCGTACTATTATTCGCAACATGTAGAGGTCATAGGTCAATTTAAGAAGTTACTCGTACAAACGCTATCAGGTTTAAAACAGTGTCAAACATGAAATAGTCGCCAACGCGAGTATATTTCAAATTGCGTAAGCAGTAGTGTGGGTAGGTGAAGAGACAAAGTTTAAAGTCAGGCTCAGTCGGGCCTTGTTAGTTCTTGCATGGGAGACTGCCTGAGAAAACCAGCTAGGGAATTTTTTTTTGGTTTCATCACATACATATCTTGGTAGGTGAAGAGACAAAGTTTAAAGTCAAGCTGAATTGGGCATGGTTAGCTCTTGCATGGGAGACTGCCTGAGAAAACCAGCTAGGGAATTTTTTTTGGTTTCATCACATACATATCAAACATATGAGACAGCGTTCGTGCATTTTTTCACTGTAATGTCAATTATTTTTAGTAGAAAAACATGGAAATTTAGGCATGTTTTGAAGTTCATGAACATTTTTCCAATTTCTCTGTTATTTTTGGAGATCAAGTTGGTGATGATGTCGGCACATAGTGGGGTTTGACCTGTTAACGTACCATGAATAGTCGTACAAAGTGAACGCAAAGTTGTGCAAAGTGATTGGAAAGTGTGTAGATATATTTGTATGCTTGACCTAACTTGTTGGCATATAGAAACCCGCAGTTGTAAAGTCAAATAAATGAATAAAAGCGAGATGAAAACAGCCTATATAAGCAGAGTATCACATGAGCTGACTGACCGTAAAAATGATAGAAAACAGCATGCAAAGTTGGGAAAAGCGTGCGAAACGTTGGCGGAGTTTCATGTATATTTAACCTAAGTCATTGGAATGCCAACCCCGCAGTTAAATGTCGAAAACATTAAGTAAAAGTCAAGAAAATGCCAGATATATAAGCAGATTATGGCAACTGCAAACCGTAAATCGAAGACAAACTGCTTGCAAAGTTTTCAAAAACGATTGCTAAGTTTGTAGATTCGTTTGGGAATGTTACATATGATATTATATTGACGGGTTACATAGTCAAAAGTTCGAAAACTTAAAAAAAATATTTCGTAAATTGCCGTTAAAGTAGCGTACCATTATTCGCAGCATGTAGTGGTCATAGGGCAATTCAAGAAGTTACTCGTACAAACGCTATCAGGTTTAAAACAGTGTCAAACATGAAATAGTCTCCAGATCGAGCATATTTCAATTTGCGTAAGCAGTAGTGTTGGTAGGTGAAGAGACAAAGTTTAAAGTCAAGCTGAATTGGGCATGGTTAGCTCTTGCATGGGAGACTGCCTGAGAAAACCAGCTAGGGAATTTTTTTTGGTTTCATCACATACATATCAAACATATGAGACAACGTTCGCGCATATTTTACTCACTGTAATGTCAATTATTTTTAGTAGAAAAACATGGAAATTTAGGCATGTTTTCAAGTTCATGAAAATTTTTCCAATTTCTCTGTTATTTTTGGAGATCAAGTTGGTGATGATGTCGGCACATAGTGGAGTTTGACCTGTTAACGTACCGTGAAAAGTCGTACAAAGTGAACGCAAAGTTGTGCAAAGTGATTGGAAAGTTTGTAGATATATTTGTATGCTTGACCTAACTTGTTGGCATATAGAAACCCGCAGTTGTAAAGTCAAATAAATGAATAAAAGCGAGATGAAAACAGCCTATATAAGCAGAGTATCACATGAGCTGACTGACCGTAAAAATGATAGAAAACAGCATGCAAAGTTGGTAAAAGCGTGCGAAACGTTGGCGGAGTTACATGTATATATAACCTAAGTCATTGGAATGCCAACCCCGCAGTTAAATTTCGAAAACATTAAGAAAAAGTCAAGAAAATGCCAGATATATAAGCAGATTATGGCAACTGCAAACCGAAAATCGAAGACAAACTGCTTGCAAAGTTTTGATAAACGATTTCAGAGTTTGTAGATTCGTTTGGGAATGTTACATATGATATTATATTGACGGGTTCCATAGTCAAAAGTTCGAAAACGTAAAACAATATTTCGTAAATTGCCGTTAAAGTAGCGTACTATTATTCGCAGCATGAAGAGGTCATAGGTCAATTCAAGAAGTTACTCGTACAAACGCTATCAGGTTTAAAACAGTGTCAAACATGAAATAGTCGCCAGATCGAGCATATTTCAAATTGCGTAAGCAGTAGTGTTGGCAGGTGAAGAGACAAAGTTTAAAGTCAAGCTCAATTGGGCATGGTTGTTTCTTGCATGGGAGACTGCCTGAGAAAACCAGCTAGGAAATTTTTTTTGGTTTCATCACATACATATCAAACATATGAGACAACGTTCGTGCATTTTTTTTCACTGTAATGTCAATTATTTTTAGTAGAAAAACATGGAAATTTAGACATGTTTTGAAGTTCATGAACATTTTTCCAATTTCTCTGTTATTTTTGGAGATCAAGTTGGTGATGATGTCGGTACATAGTGGGGTTTGACCTGTTAACGTACCATGAATAGTCGTACAAAGTGAACGCAAAGTTGTGCAAAGTGATTTCAAAGTTTGTAGATATATTTGTATGCTTGACCTAACTTGTTGGCATATAGAAACCCACAGTTGTAAAGTCAAATAAATGAATAAAAGCGAGATGAAAACAGCCTATATAAGCAGAGTATCACATGAGCTGACTGACCGTAAAAATGATAGAAAACAGCATGCAAAGTTGGTAAAAGCGTGCGAAACGTTGGCGGAGTTACATGTATATTTAACCTAAGTCATTGGAATGCCAACCCCGCAGTTAAATTTCGAAAACATTAAGTAAAAGTCAAGAAAATGCCAGATATATAAGCAGATTATGGCAACTGCAAACCGTAAATCGAAGACAAATTGCTTGCAAGGTTTTGAAAAAAGACTGCAAAGTTTGTAGATTCGTTTGGGAATGTTACATATGATATTATATTGACGGGTTACATAGTCAAAAGTTCGAAAACTTAAAAAAAATATTTCGTAAATTGCCGTCAAAGTAGCGTACTATTATTCGCAGCATGTAGAGGTCATAGGTCAATTTAAGAAGTTACTCGTACAAACGCTATCAGGTTTAAAACAGTGTCAAACATGAAATAGTCGCCAACTCGATTATGTTTCAAATTGCGTAAGCAGTAGTGTGGGTAGGTGAAGAGACAAAGTTTAAAGTCAAGCTCAATCGGGTATGATTAGTTCTTGCATGGGAGACTGCCTGAGAAAACCAGCTAGGGAAATTTTTGTTGGTTTCATCACATACATATCAAACATATAAGACAACGTTCGTGCATTTTTTTTCACTGTAATGTCAATTATTTTTAGTAGAAAAACATGGAAATTGAGGCATGTTTTGAAGTTCATGAACATTTTTCTAATTTCACTGTTATTTTTGGAGATCAAGTTGGTGATGATGTCGGCACATAGTGGGGTTTGACCTGTTAACGTACCATGAATAGTCGTACAAAGTGAACGCAAAGTTGTGCAAAGTGATTTCAAAGTTTGTAGATATATTTGTATGCTTGACCTAACTTGTTGGCATATAGAAACCCACAGTTGTAAAGTCAAATAAATGAATAAAAGCGAGATGAAAACAGCCTATATAAGCAGAGTATCACATGAGCTGACTGACCGTAAAAATGATAGAAAACAGCATGCAAAGTTGGTAAAAGCGTGCGAAACGTTGGCGGAGTTTCATGTATATTTAACCTAAATCATTGGAATGCCAACCCCGCAGTTAAATTTCGAAAACATTAAGTAAAAGTCAAGAAAATGACAGATATATAAGCAGATTATGGCAACTGCAAACCGTAAATCGAAGACAAACTGCTTGCAAAGTTTTCAAAAACGATTGCAAATTTTGTAGATTCGTTTGGGAATGTTACATATGATATTATATTGACGGGTTACATAGTCAAAAGTTCGAAAACTTAAAAAAAATATTTCGTAAATTGCCATCAAAGTAGCGTACTATTATTCGTAGCATGTAGAGGTCATAAGTCAATTTAAGAAGTTACTCGTACAAACGCTATCAGGTTTAAAACAGTGTCAAACATGAAATAGTCGCCAACTCGAGTATGTTTCAAATTGCGTAAGCAGTAGTGTGGGTAGGTGAAGAGACAATGTTTAAAGTCAAGCTCAATCGTGTATGATTAGTTCTTGCATGGGAGACTGCCTGAGAAAACCAGCTAGGGAATTTTTTTTGGTTTCATCACATACATATCAAACATATGAGACAGCGTTCGTGCATTTTTTCACTGTAATGTCAATTATTTTTAGTAGAAAAACATGGAAATTTAGGCATGTTTTGAAGTTCATGAACATTTTTCCAATGTCTCTGTTATTTTTGGAGATCAAGTTGGTGATGATGTCGGCACATAGTGGGGTTTGACCTGTTAACGTACCATGAATAGTCGTACAAAGTGAACGCAAAGTTGTGCAAAGTGATTGGAAAGTGTGTAGATATATTTGTATGCTTGACCTAACTTGTTGGCATATAGAAACCCGCAGTTGTAAAGTCAAATAAATGAATAAAAGCGAGATGAAAACAGCCTATATAAGCAGAGTATCACATGAGCTGACTGACCGTAAAAATGATAGAAAACAGCATGCAAAGTTGGGAAAAGCGTGCGAAACGTTGGCGGAGTTTCATGTATATTTAACCTAAGTCATTGGAATGCCAACCCCGCAGTTAAATGTCGAAAACATTAAGTAAAAGTCAAGAAAATGCCAGATATATAAGCAGATTATGGCAACTGCAAACCGTAAATCGAAGACAAACTGCTTGCAAAGTTTTCAAAAACGATTGCTAAGTTTGTAGATTCGTTTGGGAATGTTACATATGATATTATATTGACGGGTTCCATAGTCAAAAGTTCGAAAACGTAAAACAATATTTCGTAAATTGGCGTTAAAGTAGCGTACTATTATTCGCAGCATGTAGAGGTGATAGGTCAATTCAAGAAGTTACTCGTACAAACGCTATCAGGTTTAAAACAGTGTCAAACATGAAATAGTCGCCAGATCGAGCATATTTCATATTGCGTAAGCAGTAGTGTTGGTAGGTGAAGAGACAAAGTTTAAAGTCAAGCTCAATCGGGCATGGTTAGTTCTTGCATGGGAGACTGCCTGAGAAAACCAGCTAGGGAGATTTTTTTGGTTTCATCACATACATATCAAACATATTAGACAACGTTCGTGCATCTTTTTTCACTGTAATGTCAATTATTTTTAGTAGAAACACATGGAAATTTAGGCATGTTTTCAAGTTCATGAACATTTTTCCAATTTCTCTGTTATTTTTGGAGATCAAGTTGGTGATGATCTCGGCACATAGTGGGGTTTGACCTGTTAACGTAGCGTGAAAAGTCGTACAAAGTGAACGCAAAGTTGTGCAAAGTGACTAGGAAGTTTGTAGATATATTTGTATGCTTGACCTAACTTGTTGGCATATAGAAACCCGCAGTTGTAAAGTCAAATAAATGAAAAAAAGCGAGATGAAAACAGCCTATATAAGCAGAGTATCACATGAGCTGACTGACCGAAAAAATGATAGAAAACAGCATGCAAAGTTGGTAAAAGCGTGCGAAACGTTGGCGGAGTTACATGTATATTTAACCTAAGTCATTGGAATGCCAACCCCGCAGTTAAATTTCGAAAACATTAAGTAAAATTCAAGAAAATGACAGATATATAAGCAGATTATGGCAACTGCAAACCGAAAATCGAAGACAAACTGCTTGCAAAGTTTTGAAAACCGATTGCATAGTTTGTAGATTCGTTTGGGAATGTTACATATGATATTATATTGACGGGTTCCATAGTCAAAAGTTCGAAAACGTAAAACAATATTTCGTAAATTGGCGTTAAAGTAGCGTACTATTATTCGCAGCATGTAGAGGTGATAGGTCAATTCAAGAAGTTACTCGTACAAACGCTATCAGGTTTAAAACAGTGTCAAACATGAAATAGTCGCCAGATCGAGCATATTTCATATTGCGTAAGCAGTAGTGTTGGTAGGTGAAGAGACAAAGTTTAAAGTCAAGCTCAATCGGGCATGGTTAGTTCTTGCATGGGAGACTGCCTGAGAAAACCAGCTAGGGAGATTTTTTTGGTTTCATCACATACATATCAAACATATTAGACAACGTTCGTGCATCTTTTTTCACTGTAATGTCAATTATTTTTAGTAGAAACACATGGAAATTTAGGCATGTTTTCAAGTTCATGAACATTTTTCCAATTTCTCTGTTATTTTTGGAGATCAAGTTGGTGATGATCTCGGCACATAGTGGGGTTTGACCTGTTAACGTAGCGTGAAAAGTCGTACAAAGTGAACGCAAAGTTGTGCAAAGTGACTAGGAAGTTTGTAGATATATTTGTATGCTTGACCTAACTTGTTGGCATATAGAAACCCGCAGTTGTAAAGTCAAATAAATGAATAAAAGCGAGATGAAAACAGCCTATATAAGCAGAGTATCACATGAGCTGACTGACCGTAAAAATGATAGAAAACAGCATGCAAAGTTGGTAAAAGCGTGCGAAACGTTGGCGGAGTTACATGTATATTTAACCTAAGTCATTGGAATGCCAACCCCGCAGTTAAATTTCGAAAACATTAAGTAAAAGTCAAGAAAATGCCAGATATATAAGCAGATAATGGCAACTGCAAACCGTAAATCGAAGACAAATTGCTTGCAAGGTTTTGAAAAAAGACTGCAAAGTTTGTAGATTCGTTTGGGAATGTTACATATGATATTATATTGACGGGGTACATAGTCAAAAGTTCGAAAACTTAAAAAAAATATTTTGTAAATTGCCGTCAAAGTAGCGTACTATTATTCGCAGCATGTAGAGGTCATAGGTCAATTTAAGAAGTTACTCGTACAAACGCTATCAGGTTTAAAACCGTGTCAAGCATGAAATAGTCGACAACTCGATTATGTTTCAAATTGCGTAAGCAGTAGTGTGGGTAGGTGAAGAGACAAAGTTTAAAGTCAAGCTCAATCGGGTATGAATAGTTCTTGCATGGGAGACTGCCTGAGAAAACCAGCTAGGGAAATTTTTGTTGGTTTCATCACATACATATCAAACATATGAGACAACGTTCGTGCATTTTTTTCACTGTAATGTCAATTATTTTTAGTAGAAAAACATGGAAATTTAGGCATGTTTTCAAGTTCATGAGCATTTTTCCAATTTCTCTGTTATTTTTGGAGATCAAGTTGGTGATGATGTCGGCACATAGTGGCCGGGGGTTTGACCTGTTAACGTACCATGAATAGTCGTACAAAGTGAACGCAAAGTTGTGCAAATTGATTGGAAAGTTTGTAGATATATTTGTATGCTTGACCTAACTTGTTGGCATATAGAAACCCGCAGTTGTAAAGTCAAATAAATGAATAAAAGCGAGATGAAAACAGCCTATATAAGCAGAGTATCACATGAGCTGACTGACGGTAAAAATGATAGAAAACAGCATGCAAAGTTGGTAAAAGCGTGCGAAACGTTGGCGGAGTTTCATGTATATTTAACCTAAGTCATTGGAATGCCAACCCCGCAGTTAAATTTCGAAAACATTAAGTAAAAGTCAAGAAAATGACAGATATATAAGCAGATTATGGCAACTGTAAACCGTAAATCGAAGACAAACTGTTTTCAAAGTTTTCAAAAACGATTGCAAAATTTGTAGATTCGTTTGGGAATGTTACATATGATATTATATTGACGGGTTACATAGTCAAAAGTTCGAAAACTTAAAAAAAATATTTCGTAAATTGCCGTCAAAGTAGCGTACTATTATTCGTAGCATGTAGAGGTCATAGGTCAATTCAGGAAGTTACTCGTACAAACGCTATCTGGTTTAAAACAGTGTCAAACATGAAATAGTCGCCAGATCGAGCATGTTTCACATTGCGTAAGCAGTAGTGTTGGTAGGTGACGAGACAATGTTTAAAGTCAAGCTCAATCGGGCATGGTTAGTTCTTGCATGGGCGACTGCCTGAGAAAACCAGCTAGGGAAATTGTTTTTGGGTTCATCACATACATATCAAACATATAAAAGAACGTTCGTTCATCTTTTTTCACTGTAATGTCAATTATTTTTAGTAGAAAAACATGGAAATTTAGGCATGTTTTCAAGTTCATGAACATTTTTCCAATTTCTCTGTTATTTTTGGAGATCAAGTTGGTGATGATGTCGGCACATAGTAGGGTTTGACCTGTTAACGTACCATGAATAGTCGTACAAAGTGAACGCAAAGTTGTGCAAATTGATTGGAAAGTTTGTAGATATATTTGTATGCTTGACCTAACTTGTTGGCATATAGAAACCCGCAGTTGTAAAGTCAAATAAATGAATAAAAGCGAGATGAAAACAGCCTATATAAGCAGAGTATCACATGAGCTGACTGACCGTAAAAATGATAGAAAACAGCATGCAAAGTTGGTAAAAGCGTGCGAAACGTTGGCGGAGTTACATGTATATTTAACCTAAGTCATTGGAATGCCAACCCCGCAGTTAAATTTCGAAAACATTAAGTAAAAGTCAAGAAAATGACAGATATATAAGCAGATTATGGCAACTGCAAACCGTAAATCGAAGACAAACTGCTTGCAAAGTTTTCAAAAATGATTCCAAAGTTTGTAGATTCGTTTGGGAATGTTACATATGATATTATATTGACGTGTTACATAGTCAAAAGATCGAAAACGTAAAACAATATTTCGTAAATTGCCGTTAAAGTAGCGTACTATTATTCGCAGCATGTAGAGGTCATAGGTCAATTCAGGAAGTTACTCGTACAAACGCTATCTGGTTTAAACAGTGTCAAACATGAAATAGTCGCCAGATCGAGCATATTTCACATTGCGTAAGCAGTAGGGTTGGTAGGTGACGAGACAAAGTTTAAAGTCAAGCTCAATCGGGCATGGTTAGTTCTTGCATGGGCCACTGCCTGAGAAAACCAGCCAGGGAAATTGTTTTTGGTTTCATCACATACATATCAAACATATAAAAGAACGTTCGTGCATCTTTTTTCACTGTAATGTCAATTATTTTTAGTAGAAAAACATGGAAATTTAGGCATGTTTTCAAGTTCATGAACATTTTTCCAATTTCTCTGTTATTTTTGGAGATCAAGTTGGTGATGATGTCGGCACATAGTGGGGTTTGACCTGTTAACGTACCATGAATAGTCGTACAAAGTGAACGCAAAGTTGTGCAAATTGATTGGAAAGTTTGTTGATATATTTGTATGCTTGACCTAACGTGTTGGCATATAGAAACCCGCAGTTGTAAAGTCAAATAAATGAATAAAAGCGAGATGAAAACAGCCTATATAAGCAGAGTATCACATGAGCTGACTGACCGAAAAAATGATAGAAAACAGCATGCAAAGTTGGTAAAAGCGTGCGAAACGTTGGCGGAGTTACATGTATATTTAACCTAAGTCATTGGAATGCCAACCCCGCAGTTAAATTTCGAAAACATTAAGTAAAATTCAAGAAAATGACAGATATATAAGCAGATTATGGCAACTGCAAACCGAAAATCGAAGACAAACTGCTTGCAAAGTTTTGAAAACCGATTGCATAGTTTGTAGATTCGTTTGGGAATGTTACATATGATATTATATTGACGGGTTCCATAGTCAAAAGTTCGAAAACGTAAAACAATATTTCGTAAATTGGCGTTAAAGTAGCGTACTATTATTCGCAGCATGTAGAGGTGATAGGTCAATTCAAGAAGTTACTCGTACAAACGCTATCAGGTTTAAAACAGTGTCAAACATGAAATAGTCGCCAACTCGAGCATATTTCATATTGCGTAAGCAGTAGTGTTGGTAGGTGAAGAGACAAAGTTTAAAGTCAAGCTCAATCGGGCATGGTTAGTTCTTGTATGGGAGACTGTCTGAGAAAACCAGCTAGGGAGATTTTTTTGGTTTCATCACATACATATCAAACATATTAGACAACGTTCGTGCATCTTTTTTCACTGTAATGTCAATTATTTTTAGTAGAAACACATGGAAATTTAGGCATGTTTTCAAGTTCATGAACATTTTTCCAATTTCTCTGTTATTTTTGGAGATCAAGTTGGTGATGATCTCGGCACATAGTGGGGTTTGACCTGTTAACGTAGCGTGAAAAGTCGTACAAAGTGAACGCAAAGTTGTGCAAAGTGACTAGGAAGTTTGTAGATATATTTGTATGCTTGACCTAACTTGTTGGCATATAGAAACCCGCAGTTGTAAAGTCAAATAAATGAATAAAAGCGAGATGAAAACAGCCTATATAAGCAGAGTATCACATGAGCTGACTGACCGTAAAAATGATAGAAAACAGCATGCAAAGTTGGTAAAAGCGTGCTAAACGTTGGCGGAGTTACATGTATATTTAACCTAAGTCATTGGAATGCCAACCCCGCAGTTAAATTTCGAAAACATTAAGTAAAAGTCAAGAAAATGCCAGATATATAAGCAGATAATGGCAACTGCAAACCGTAAATCGAAGACAAATTGCTTGCAAGGTTTTGAAAAATGACTGCAAAGTTTGTAGATTCGTTTGGGAATGTTACATATGATATTATATTGACGGGTTACATAGTCAAAAGTTCGAAAACTTAAAAAAAATATTTTGTAAATTGGCGTTAAAGTAGCGTACTATTATTCGCAGCATGTAGAGGTGATAGGTCAATTCAAGAAGTTACTCGTACAAACGCTATCAGGTTTAAAACAGTGTCAAACATGAAATAGTCGCCAACTCGAGCATATTTCATATTGCGTAAGCAGTAGTGTTGGTAGGTGAAGAGACAAAGTTTAAAGTCAAGCTCAATCGGGCATGGTTAGTTCTTGTATGGGAGACTGTCTGAGAAAACCAGCTAGGGAGATTTTTTTGGTTTCATCACATACATATCAAACATATTAGACAACGTTCGTGCATCTTTTTTCACTGTAATGTCAATTATTTTTAGTAGAAACACATGGAAATTTAGGCATGTTTTCAAGTTCATGAACATTTTTCCAATTTCTCTGTTATTTTTGGAGATCAAGTTGGTGATGATCTCGGCACATAGTGGGGTTTGACCTGTTAACGTAGCGTGAAAAGTCGTACAAAGTGAACGCAAAGTTGTGCAAAGTGACTAGGAAGTTTGTAGATATATTTGTATGCTTGACCTAACTTGTTGGCATATAGAAACCCGCAGTTGTAAAGTCAAATAAATGAATAAAAGCGAGATGAAAACAGCCTATATAAGCAGAGTATCACATGAGCTGACTGACCGTAAAAATGATAGAAAACAGCATGCAAAGTTGGTAAAAGCGTGCGAAACGTTGGCGGAGTTACATGTATATTTAACCTAAGTCATTGGAATGCCAACCCCGCAGTTAAATTTCGAAAACATTAAGTAAAAGTCAAGAAAATGCCAGATATATAAGCAGATAATGGCAACTGCAAACCGTAAATCGAAGACAAATTGCTTGCAAGGTTTTGAAAAATGACTGCAAAGTTTGTAGATTCGTTTGGGAATGTTACATATGATATTATATTGACGGGTTACATAGTCAAAAGTTCGAAAACTTAAAAAAAATATTTTGTAAATTGCCGTCAAAGTAGCGTACTATTATTCGCAGCATGTAGAGGTCATAGGTCAATTTAAGAAGTTACTCGTACAAACGCTATCAGGTTTAAAACCGTGTCAAACATGAAATAGTCGACAACTCGATTATGTTACAAATTGCGTAAGCAGTAGTGTGGGTAGGTGAAGAGACAAAGTTTAAAGTCAAGCTCAATCGGGTATGAATAGTTCTTGCATGGGAGACTGCCTGAGAAAACCAGCTAGGGAAATTTTTGTTGGTTTCATCACATACATATCAAACATATGAGACAACGTTCGTGCATTTTTTTCACTGTAATGTCAATTATTTTTAGTAGAAAAACATGGAAATTTAGGCATGTTTTCAAGTTCATGAGCATTTTTTCCAATTTCTCTGTTATTTTTGGAGATCAAGTTGGTGATGATGTCGGCACGTAGTGGCCGGGGGTTTGACCTGTTAACGTACCATGAATAGTCGTACAAAGTGAACGCAAAGTTGTGCAAATTGATTGGAAAGTTTGTAGATATATTTGTATGCTTGACCTAACTTGTTGGCATATAGAAACCCGCAGTTGTAAAGTCAAATAAATGAATAAAAGCGAGATGAAAACAGCCTATATAAGCAGAGTATCACATGAGCTGACTGACGGTAAAAATGATAGAAAACGGCATGCAAAGTTGGTAAAAGCGTGCGAAACGTTGGCGGAGTTACATGTATATTTAACCTAAGTCATTGGAATGCCAACCCCGCAGTTAAATTTCGAAAACATTAAGTAAAATTCAAGAAAATGACAGATATATAAGCAGATTATGGCAACTGCAAACCGAAAATCGAAGACAAACTGCTTGCAAAGTTTTGAAAACCGATTGCATAGTTTGTAGATTCGTTTGGGAATGTTACATATGATATTATATTGACGGGTTCCATAGTCAAAAGTTCGAAAACGTAAAACAATATTTCGTAAATTGGCGTTAAAGTAGCGTACTATTATTCGCAGCATGTAGAGGTGATAGGTCAATTCAAGAAGTTACTCGTACAAACGCTATCAGGTTTAAAACAGTGTCAAACATGAAATAGTCGCCAACTCGAGCATATTTCATATTGCGTAAGCAGTAGTGTTGGTAGGTGAAGAGACAAAGTTTAAAGTCAAGCTCAATCGGGCATGGTTAGTTCTTGTATGGGAGACTGTCTGAGAAAACCAGCTAGGGAGATTTTTTTGGTTTCATCACATACATATCAAACATATTAGACAACGTTCGTGCATCTTTTTTCACTGTAATGTCAATTATTTTTAGTAGAAACACATGGAAATTTAGGCATGTTTTCAAGTTCATGAACATTTTTCCAATTTCTCTGTTATTTTTGGAGATCAAGTTGGTGATGATCTCGGCACATAGTGGGGTTTGACCTGTTAACGTAGCGTGAAAAGTCGTACAAAGTGAACGCAAAGTTGTGCAAATTGATTGGAAAGTTTGTAGATATATTTGTATGCTTGACCTAACTTGTTGGCATATAGAAACCCGCAGTTGTAAAGTCAAATAAATGAATAAAAGCGAGATGAAAACAGCCTATATAAGCAGAGTATCACATGAGCTGACTGACGGTAAAAATGATAGAAAACAGCATGCAAAGTTGGTAAAAGCGTGCGAAACGTTGGCGGAGTTTCATGTATATTTAACCTAAGTCATTGGAATGCCAACCCCGCAGTTAAATTTCGAAAACATTAAGTAAAAGTCAAGAAAATGACAGATATATAAGCAGATTATGGCAACTGTAAACCGTAAATCGAAGACAAACTGTTTTCAAAGTTTTCAAAAACGATTGCAAAATTTGTAGATTCGTTTTGGAATGTTACATATGATATTATATTGACGGGTTACATAGTCAAAAGTTCGAAAACTTAAAAAAAAATATTTCGTAAATTGCCGTCAAAGTAGCGTACTATTATTCGTAGCATGTAGAGGTCATAAGTCAATTTAAGAAGTTACTCGTACAAACGCTATCAGGTTTAAAACAGTGTCAAACATGAAATAGTCGCCAGATCGAGCATATTTCAAATTGCGTAAGCAGTAGTGTTGGTAGGTGAAGAGACAAAGTTTAAAGTCAAGCTCAATCGGGTATAATTAGTTCTTGCATGGGAGACTGCCTGAGAAAACCAGCTAGGGAAATGTTTTTTGGTTTCATCACATACATATCAAACATATAAGACAACGTTCGTGCATTTTTTTTCACTGTAATGTCAATTATTTTTAGTAGAAAAACATGGAAATTGAGGCATGTTTTGAAGTTCATGAACATTTTTCTAATTTCACTGTTATTTTTGGAGATCAAGTTGGTGATGATGTCGGCACATAGTGGGGTTTGACCTGTTAACGTACCATGAATAGTCGTACAAAGTGAACGCAAAGTTGTGCAAAGTGATTTCAAAGTTTGTAGATATATTTGTATGCTTGACCTAACTTGTTGGCATTTAGAAACCCGCAGTTGTAAAGTCAAATAAATGAATAAAAGCGAGATGAAAACAGCCTATATAAGCAGAGTATCACATGAGCTGACTGACCGTAAAAATGATAGAAAACAGCATGCAAAGTTGGTAAAAGCGTGCGAAACGTTGGCGGAGTTTCATGTATATTTAACCTAAATCATTGGAATGCCAACCCCGCAGTTAAATTTCGAAAACATTAAGTAAAAGTCAAGAAAATGACAGATATATAAGCAGATTATGGCAACTGCAAACCGTAAATCGAAGACAAACTGCTTGCAAAGTTTTCAAAAACGATTGCAAAGTTTGTAGATTCGTTTGGGAATGTTACATATGATATTATATTGACGGGTTACATAGTCAAAAGTTCGAAAACTTAAAAAAAATATTTCGTAAATTGCCGTCAAAGTAGCGTACTATTATTCGTAGCATGTAGAGGTCATAAGTCAATTTAAGAAGTTACTCGTACAAACGCTATCAGGTTTAAAACAGTGTCAAACATGAAATAGTCGCCAACTCGAGTATGTTTCAAATTGCGTAAGCAGTAGTGTGGGTAGGTGAAGAGACAATGTTTAAAGTCAAGCTCAATCGTGTATGATTAGTTCTTGCATGGGCGACTGCCTGAGAAAACCAGCTAGGGAATTTTTTTTTGGTTTCATCACATACATATCAAACATATGAGACAACGTTCGTGCATTTTTTCACTGTAATGTCAATTATTTTTAGTAGAAAAACATGGAAATTTAGGCATGTTTTCAAGTTCATGAACATTTTTCCAATTTCTCTGTTATTTTTGGAGATCAAGTTGGTGATGATGTCGGCACATAGTGGGGTTTGACCTGTTAACGTACCATGAATAGTCGTACAACGTGAACGCAAAGTTGTGCAAAGTGATTGGAAAGTGTGTAGATATATTTGTATGCTTGACCTAACTTGTTGGCATATAGAAACCCGCAGTTGTAAAGTCAAATAAATGAATAAAAGCGAGATGAAAACAGCCTATATAAGCAGAGTATCACATGAGCTGACTGACCGTAAAAATGATAGAAAACAGCATGCAAAGTTGGGAAAAGCGTGCGAAACGTTGGCGGAGTTTCATATATATTTAACCTAAGTCATTGGAATGCCAACCCCGCAGTTAAATTTCGAAAACATTAAGTAAAAGTCAAGAAAATGCCAGATATATAAGCAGATTATGGCAACTGCAAACCGTAAATCGAAGACAAACTGCTTGCAAAGTTTTCAAAAACGATTGCAAAGTTTGTAGATTCGTTTGGGAATGTTACATATGATATTATATTGACGGGTTACTTAGTCAAAAGTTCGAAAACTTAAAAAAAATATTTCGTAAATTGCCGTCAAAGTAGCGTACTATTATTCGCAGTATGTAGAGGTCATAGGTCAATTTAAGAAGTTACTCGTACAAACGCTATCAGGTTTAAAACAGTGTCAAACATGAAATAGTCGCCAACTCGATTATGTTTCAAATTGCGTAAGCAGTAGTGTGGGTAGGTGAAGAGACAAAGTTTAAAGTCAAGCTCAATCGGGTATGATTAGTTCTTGCATGGGAGACCGCCTGAGAAAACCAGCTAGGGAAATTTTTGTTGGTTTCATCACATACATATCAAACATATGAGACAACGTTCGTGCTTTTTTTTCACTGTAATGTCAATTATTTTTAGTAGAAAAACATGGAAATTTAGGCATGTTTTGAAGTTCATGAACATTTTTCCAATTTCTCTGTTATTTTTGGAGATCAAATTGGTGATGATGTCGGCACATAGTGGGGTTTGACCTGTTAACGTACCATGAATAGTCGTACAAAGTGAACGCAAAGTTGTGCAAATTGATTGGAAAGTTTGTAGATATATTTGTATGCTTGACCTAACTTGTTGGCATATAGAAACCCGCAGTTGTAAAGTCAAATAAATGAATAAAAGCGAGATGAAAACAGCCTATATAAGCAGAGTATCACATGAGCTGACTGACGGTAAAAATGATAGAAAACAGCATACAAAGTTGGTAAAAGCGTGCGAAACGTTGGCGGAGTTTCATGTATATTTAACCTAAGTCATTGGAATGCCAACCCCGCAGTTAAATTTCGAAAACATTAAGTAAAAGTCAAGAAAATGACAGATATATAAGCAGATTATGGCAACTGTAAACCGTAAATCGAAGACAAACTGTTTGCAAAGTTTTCAAAAACAATTGCAAAATTTGTAGATTCGTTTGGGAATGTTACATATGATATTATATTGATGGGTTACATAGTCAAAAGTTCGAAAACTTAAAAAAAATATTTCGTAAATTGCCGTCAAAGTAGCGTACTATTATTCGTAGCATGTAGAGGTCATAAGTCAATTTAAGAAGTTACTCGTACAAACGCTATCAGGTTTAAAACAGTGTCAAACATGAAATAGTCGCCAGATCGAGCATATTTCAAATTGCGTAAGCAGTAGTGTTGGTAGGTGAAGAGACAAAGTTTAAAGTCAAGCTCAATCGGGTATAATTAGTTCTTGCATGGGAGACTGCCTGAGAAAACCAGCTAGGGAAATTTTTTTTGGTTTCCTCACATACATATCAAACATATGAGACAACGTTCGTGCTTTTTTTTTCACTGTAATGTCAATTATTTTTAGTAGAAAAACATGGAAATTTAGGCATGTTTTCAAGTTCATGAACATTTTTCCAATTTCTCTGTTATTTTTGGAGATCAAGTTGGTGATGATGTCGGCACATAGTGGGGTTTGACCTGTTAACGTACCGTGAAAAGTCGTACAAAGTGAACGCAAAGTTGTGCAAAGTGATTGGAAAGTTTGTAGATATATTTGTATGCTTCACCTAACTTGTTGGCATATAGAAACCCGCAGTTGTAAAGTCAAATCAATGAATAAAAGCGAGATGAAAACAGCCTATATAAGCAGAGTATCACATGAGCTGACTGACCGTAAAAATGATAGAAAACAGCATGCAAAGTTGGTAAAAGCGTGCGAAACTTTGGCGGAGTTTCATGTATATTTAACCTAAGTCATTGGAATGCCAACCCCGCAGTTCAATTTCGAAAACATTAAGTAAAAGTCAAGAAAATGACAGATATATAAGCAGATTATGGCAACTGCAAACCGTAAATCGAAGACAAACTGCTTGCAAAGTTTTGAAAAACGATTGCAAAGTTTGTAGATTCGTTTGGGAATGTTACATATGATATTATATTGACGGGTTACATAGTCAAAAGTTCGAAAACTTAAAAAAAGTATTTCGTAAATTGCCGTTAAAGTAGCGTACTATTATTCGCAGCATGTAGAGGTCATAGGTCAATTCAAGAAGTTATTCGTGCAAACGCTATCAGGTTTAAAGCAGTGTCAAACATGAAATAGTCGCCAACTCGAGTATATTTCAAATTGCGTAAGCAGTAGTGTTGGTAGGTGAAGAGACAAAGTTTTATGTCAAGCTCAGCCTGGCATGGTTAGTTCTTGCATGGGAGACTGCCTTAGAAAACCAGCTAGAGACATTTTTTTTGGTTTCATCACATACTTATCAAACATATGAGACAATGTTCGTGCATCTTTTTTCACTGTAATGTCAATTCTTTTTAGTAGAAAAACATGGAAATTTAGGCATGTTTTCAAGTTCATGAACATTTTTCCAATTTCTCTGTTATTTTTGGAGATCAAGTTGGTGATGATGTCGGCACATAGTGGGGTTTGACCTGTTAACGTACCGTGAAAAGTCGTACAAAGTGAACGCAAAGTTGTGCAAAGTGATTGGAAAGTTTGTAGATATATTTGTATGCTTCACCTAACTTGTTGGTATATAGAAACCCGCAGTTGTAAAGTCAAATCAATGAATAAAAGCGAGATGAAAACAGCCTATATAAGCAGAGTATCACATGAGCTGACTGACCGTAAAAATGATAGAAAACAGCATGCAAAGTTGGTAAAAGCGTGCGAAACTTTGGCGGAGTTTCATGTATATTTAACCTAAGTCATTGGAATGCCAACCCCGCAGTTAAATTTCGAAAACATTAAGTAAAAGTCTAGAAAATGCCAGATATATAAGCAGATTATGGCAACTGCAAACCGTAAATCGAAGACAAACTGCTTGCAAAGTTTTGAAAAACGATTGCAAAGTTTGTAGATTCGTTTGGGAATGTTACATATGATATTATATTGACGGGTTACATAATCAAAAGTTCGAAAACTTAAAAAAATAGTTTGTAAATTGCCGTTAAAATAGCGTACTATTATTCGCAGCATGTAGAGGTCATAGGTCAATTCAAGAAATTACTCGAACAAACGCTATCAGGTTTAAAACAGTGTCAAACATGAAATAGTCGCCAACTCGAGTATATTTCAAATTGCGTAAGCAGTAGTGCGGGTAGGTGAAGAAACAAAGTTTAAAGTCAAGCTCAGTCGGGCCTGGTTAGTTCTTGCATGGGAGACTGCCTGAGAAAACCAGCTAGGGATTTTTTTTGGTTTCATCACATACATATCAAACATAAGAGACAACGTTCGTGCATCTTTTTTTCACTGTAATGTCAATTATTTTTAGTAGAAAAACATGGAAATTTAGGCATGTTTTCAAGTTCATGAACATTTTTCCAATTTCTCTGTTATTTTTGGAGATCAAGTTGGTGATGATGTCGGCACATAGTGGGGTTTGACCTGTTAACGTACCGTGAAAAGTCGTACAAAGTGAACGCAAAGTTGTGCAAAGTGATTGGAAAGTTTGTAGATATATTTGTATGCTTCACCTAACTTGTTGGCATATAGAAACCCGCAGTTGTAAAGTCAAATCAATGAATAAAAACGAGATGAAAACAGCCTATACAAGCAGAGTATCACATGAGCTGACTGACCGTAAAAATGATAGAAAACAGCATGCAAAGTTGGTAAAAGCGTGCGAAACTTTGGCGGAGTTTCATGTATATTTAACCTAAGTCATTGGAATGCCAACCCCGCAGTTAAATTTCGAAAACTTCAAGTAAAAGTCAAAAAAATGCCAGATATATAAGCAGATTATGGCAACTGCAAACCGTAAATCGAAGACAAACTGCTTGCAAAGTTTTGAAAAATGATTGCAAAGTTTGTAGATTCGTTTGGGAATGTTACATATGATATTATATTGACGGGTTACATAGTCAAAAGTTCGAAAACTTAAAAAAAGTATTTCGTAAATTGCCGTTAAAGTAGCGTACTATTATTCGCAGCATGTAGAGGTCATAGGTCAATTCAAGAAGTTACTCGTGCAAACGCTATCAGGTTTAAAGCAGTGTCAAACATGAAATAGTCGCCAACTCGAGTATATTTCAAATTGCGTAAGCAGTAGTGTGGGTAGGTGAAGAGACAACGTTTAAAGTCAAGCTCAGTCTGGCATGGTTAGTTCTTGCATGGGAGACTGCCTTAGAAAACCAGCTAGGGACATTTTTTTTGGTTTCATCACATACATATCAAACATAAGAGACAACGTTCGTGCATCTTTTTTTCACTGTAATGTCAATTATTTTTAGTAGAAAAACATGGAAATTTAGGCATGTTTTCAAGTTCATGAACATTTTTCCAATTTCTCTGTTATTTTTGGAGATCAAGTTGGTGATGATGTCGGCACATAGTGGGGTTTGACCTGTTAACGTACCGTGAAAAGTCGTACAAAGTGAACCCAAAGTTGTGCAAAGTGATTGGAAAGTTTGTAGATATATTTGTATGCTTGACCTAACTTGTTGGCATATAGAAACCCGCAGTTGTAAAGTCAAATCAATGAATAAAAGCGAGATGAAAACAGCCTATATAAGCAGAGTATCACATGAGCTGACTGACCGTAAAAATGATAGAAAACAGCATGCAAAGTTGGTAAAAGCGTGCGAAACTTTGGCGGAGTTTCATGTATATTTAACCTAAGTCATTGGAATGCCAACCCCGCAGTTCAATTTCGAAAACATTAAGTAAAAGTCAAGAAAATGACAGATATATAAGCAGATTATGGCAACTGCAAACCGTAAATCGAAGACAAACTGCTTGCAAAGTTTTGAAAAACGATTGCAAAGTTTGTAGATTCGTTTGGGAATGTTACATATGATATTATATTGACGGGTTACATAGTCAAAAGTTCGAAAACTTAAAAAAAGTATTTCGTAAATTGCCGTTAAAGTAGCGTACTATTATTCGCAGCATGTAGAGGTCATAGGTCAATTCAAGAAGTTACTCGTGCAAACGCTATCAGGTTTAAAGCAGTGTCAAACATGAAATAGTCGCCAACTCGAGTATATTTCAAATTGCGTAAGCAGTAGTGTTGGTAGGTGAAGAGACAAAGTTTTAAGTCAAGCTCAGCCTGGCATGGTTAGTTCTTGCATGGGAGACTGCCTTAGAAAACCAGCTAGGGACATTTTTTTTGGTTTCATCACATACATATCAAACATAAGAGACAACGTTCGTGCATCTTTTTTTCACTGTAATGTCAATTATTTTTAGTAGAAAAACATGGAAATTTAGGCATGTTTTCAAGTTCATGAACATTTTTCCAATTTCTCTGTTATTTTTGGAGATCAAGTTGGTGATGATGTCGGCACATAGTGGGGTTTGACCTGTTAACGTACCGTGAAAAGTCGTACAAAGTGAACCCAAAGTTGTGCAAAGTGATTGGAAAGTTTGTAGATATATTTGTATGCTTGACCTAACTTGTTGGCATATAGAAACCCGCAGTTGTAAAGTCAAATCAATGAATAAAAGCGAGATGAAAACAGCCTATATAAGCAGAGTATCACATGAGCTGACTGACCGTAAAAATGATAGAAAACAGCATGCAAAGTTGGTAAAAGCGTGCGAAACTTTGGCGGAGTTTCATGTATATTTAACCTAAGTCATTGGAATGCCAACCCCGCAGTTCAATTTCGAAAACATTAAGTAAAAGTCAAGAAAATGACAGATATATAAGCAGATTATGGCAACTGCAAACCGTAAATCGAAGACAAACTGCTTGCAAAGTTTTGAAAAACGATTGCAAAGTTTGTAGATTCGTTTGGGAATGTTACATATGATATTATATTGACGGGTTACATAGTCAAAAGTTCGAAAACTTAAAAAAAGTATTTCGTAAATTGCCGTTAAAGTAGCGTACTATTATTCGCAGCATGTAGAGGTCATAGGTCAATTCAAGAAGTTACTCGTGCAAACGCTATCAGGTTTAAAGCAGTGTCAAACATGAAATAGTCGCCAACTCGAGTATATTTCAAATTGCGTAAGCAGTAGTGTTGGTAGGTGAAGAGACAAAGTTTTAAGTCAAGCTCAGCCTGGCATGGTTAGTTCTTGCATGGGAGACTGCCTTAGAAAACCAGCTAGAGACATTTTTTTTGGTTTCATCACATACTTATCAAACATATGAGACAATGTTCGTGCATCTTTTTTCACTGTAATGTCAATTATTTTTAGTAGAAAAACATGGAAATTTAGGCATGTTTTCAAGTTCATGAACATTTTTCCAATTTCTCTGTTATTTTTGGAGATCAAGTTGGTGATGATGTCGGCACATAGTGGGGTTTGACCTGTTAACGTACCGTGAAAAGTCGTACAAAGTGAACGCAAAGTTGTGCAAAGTGATTGGAAAGTTTGTAGATATATTTGTATGCTTCACCTAACTTGTTGGTATATAGAAACCCGCAGTTGTAAAGTCAAATCAATGAATAAAAGCGAGATGAAAACAGCCTATATAAGCAGAGTATCACATGAGCTGACTGACCGTAAAAATGATAGAAAACAGCATGCAAAGTTGGTAAAAGCGTGCGAAACTTTGGCGGAGTTTCATGTATATTTAACCTAAGTCATTGGAATGCCAACCCCGCAGTTAAATTTCGAAAACATTAAGTAAAAGTCTAGAAAATGCCAGATATATAAGCAGATTATGGCAACTGCAAACCGTAAATCGAAGACAAACTGCTTGCAAAGTTTTGAAAAACGATTGCAAAGTTTGTAGATTCGTTTGGGAATGTTACATATGATATTATATTGACGGGTTACATAAACAAAAGTTCGAAAACTTAAAAAAATAGTTTGTAAATTGCCGTTAAAATAGCGTACTATTATTCGCAGCATGTAGAGGTCATAGGTCAATTCAAGAAATTACTCGAACAAACGCTATCAGGTTTAAAACAGTGTCAAACATGAAATAGTCGCCAACTCGAGTATATTTCAAATTGCGTAAGCAGTAGTGCGGGTAGGTGAAGAAACAAAGTTTAAAGTCAAGCTCAGTCGGGCCTGGTTAGTTCTTGCATGGGAGACTGCCTGAGAAAACCAGCTAGGGATTTTTTTTGGTTTCATCACATACATATCAAACATAAGAGACAACGTTCGTGCATCTTTTTTTCACTGTAATGTCAATTATTTTTAGTAGAAAAACATGGAAATTTAGGCATGTTTTCAAGTATATGAACATTTTTCCAATTTCTCTGTTATTTTTGGAGATCAAGTTGGTGATGATGTCGGCAAATAGTGGGGTTTGACCTGTTAACGTACCGTAAAAAGTCGTACAAAGTGAACCCAAAGTTGTGCAAAGTGATTGGAAAGTTTGTAGATATATTTGTATGCTTGACCTAACTTGTTGGCATATAGAAACCCGCAGTTGTAAAGTCAAATCAATGAATAAAAGCGAGATGAAAACAGCCTATATAAGCAGAGTATCACATGAGCTGACTGACCGTAAAAATGATAGAAAACAGCATGCAAAGTTAGTAAAAGCGTGCGAAACTTTGGCGGAGTTTCATGTATATTTAACCTAAGTCATTGGAATGCCAACCCCGCAGTTAAATTTCGAAAACATTAAGTAAAAGTCTAGAAAATGCCAGATATAGAAGCAGATTATGGCAACTGCAAACCGTAAATCGAAGACAAACTGCTTGCAAAGTTTTGAAAAACGATTGCAAAGTTTGTAGATTCGTTTGGGAATGTTACATATGATATTATATTGACGGGTTACATAATCAAAAGTTCGAAAACTTAAAAAAATACTTTGTAAATTGCCGTTAAAATAGCGTACTATTATTCGCAGCATGTAGAGGTCATAGGTCAATTCAAGAAATTACTCGAACAAACGCTATCAGGTTTAAAGCAGTGTCAAACATGAAATAGTCGCCAACTCGAGTATATTTCAAATTGCGTAAGCAGTAGTGTGGGTAGGTGAAGAGACAACGTTTAAAGTCAAGCTCAGTCTGGCATGGTTAGTTCTTGCATGGGAGACTGCCTTAGAAAACCAGCTAGGGACATTTTTTTTGGTTTCATCACATACATATCAAACATAAGAGACAACGTTCGTGCATCTTTTTTTCACTGTAATGTCAATTATTTTTAGTAGAAAAACATGGAAATTTAGGCATGTTTTCAAGTTCATGAACATTTTTCCAATTTCTCTGTTATTTTTGGAGATCAAGTTGGTGATGATGTCGGCACATAGTGGGGTTTGACCTGTTAACGTACCGTGAAAAGTCGTACAAAGTGAACCCAAAGTTGTGCAAAGTGATTGGAAAGTTTGTAGATATATTTGTATGCTTGACCTAACTTGTTGGCATATAGAAACCCGCAGTTGTAAAGTCAAATCAATGAATAAAAGCGAGATGAAAACAGCCTATATAAGCAGAGTATCACATGAGCTGACTGACCGTAAAAATGATAGAAAACAGCATGCAAAGTTGGTAAAAGCGTGCGAAACTTTGGCGGAGTTTCATGTATATTTAACCTAAGTCATTGGAATGCCAACCCCGCAGTTAAATTTCGAAAACATTAAGTAAAAGTCTAGAAAATGCCAGATATATAAGCAGATTATGGCAACTGCAAACCGTAAATCGAAGACAAACTGCTTGCAAAGTTTTGAAAAACGATTGCAAAGTTTGTAGATTCGTTTGGGAATGTTACATATGATATTATATTGACGGGTTACAGAATCAAAAGTTCGAAAACTTAAAAAAATATTTTGTAAATTGCCGTTAAAATAGCGTACTATTATTCGCAGCATGTAGAGGTCATAGGTCAATTCAAGAAGTTACTCGTGCAAACGCTATCAGGTTTAAAGCAGTGTCAAACATGAAATAGTCGCCAACTCGAGTATATTTCAAATTGCGTAAGCAGTAGTGTGGGTAGGTGAAGAGACAAAGTTTAAAGTCAAGCTCAGTCTGGCATGGTTAGTTCTTGCATGGGAGACTGCCTGAGAAATCCAGCTAGGGAATTTTTTTTTGGTTTCATCACATACATATCAAACATAAGAGACAACGTTCGTGCATCTTTTTTTCACTGTAATGTCAATTATTTTTAGTAGAAAAACATGGAAATTTAGGCATGTTTTCAAGTTCATGAACATTTTTCCAATTTCTCTGTTATTTTTGGAGATCAAGTTGGTGATGATGTCGGCACATAGTGGGGTTTGACCTTTTAACGTACCGTGAAAAGTCGTACAAAGTGAACGCAAAGTTGTGCAAAGTGATTGGAAAGTTTGTAGATATATTTGTATGCTTCACCTAACTTGTTGGCATATAGAAACCCGCAGTTGTAAAGTCAAATAAATGAATAAAAGCGAGATGAAAACAGCCTATATAAGCAGAGTATCACATGAGATGACTGGCCGTAAAAATGATAGAAAACAGCATGCAAAGTTGGTAAAAGCGTGCGAAACGTTGGCGGAGTTTCATGTATATTTAACCTAAGTCATTGGAATGCCAACCCCGCAGTTAAATTTCGAAAACATTAAGTAAAAGTCAAGAAAATGTCAGATATATAAGCAGATTATGGCAACTGCAAACCGTAAATCGAAGACAAACTGCTTGCAAAGTTTTGAAAAACGATTGCAAAGTTTGTAGATTCGTTTGGGAATGTTACATATGATATTATATTGACGGGTTACATAGTCAAAAGTTCGAAAACTTAAAAAAATATTTCGTAAATTGCCGTCAAAGTAGCGTACTATTATTCGCAGCATGTAGAGGTCATAGGTCAATTTAAGAAGTTACTCGTACAAACGCTATCAGGTTTAAAATAGTGTCAAACTTGAAATAGTCGCCAACTCGAGTATATTTTAAATTGCGTAAGCAGTAGTGCGGGTAGGTGAAGAACAAAGTTTAAAGTCAAGCTCAGTCTGGCATGGTTAGTTCTTGCATGGGAGACTGCCTGAGAAATCCAGCTAGGGAATTTTTTTTTGGTTTCATCACATACATATCAAACATAAGAGACAACGTTCGTGCATCTTTTTTTCACTGTAATGTCAATTATTTTTAGTAGAAAAACATGGAAATTTAGGCATGTTTTCAAGTTCATGAACATTTTTCCAATTTCTCTGTTATTTTTGGAGATCAAGTTGGTGATGATGTCGGCACATAGTGGGGTTTGACCTTTTAACGTACCGTGAAAAGTCGTACAAAGTGAACGCAAAGTTGTGCAAAGTGATTGGAAAGTTTGTAGATATATTTGTATGCTTCACCTAACTTGTTGGCATATAGAAACCCGCAGTTGTAAAGTCAAATAAATGAATAAAAGCGAGATGAAAACAGCCTATATAAGCAGAGTATCACATGAGATGACTGGCCGTAAAAATGATAGAAAACAGCATGCAAAGTTGGTAAAAGCGTGCGAAACGTTGGCGGAGTTTCATGTATATTTAACCTAAGTCATTGGAATGCCAACCCCGCAGTTAAATTTCGAAAACATTAAGTAAAAGTCAAGAAAATGTCAGATATATAAGCAGATTATGGCAACTGCAAACCGTAAATCGAAGACAAACTGCTTGCAAAGTTTTGAAAAACGATTGCAAAGTTTGTAGATTCGTTTGGGAATGTTACATATGATATTATATTGACGGGTTACATAGTCAAAAGTTCGAAAACTTAAAAAAATATTTCGTAAATTGCCGTCAAAGTAGCGTACTATTATTCGCAGCATGTAGAGGTCATAGGTCAATTTAAGAAGTTACTCGTACAAACGCTATCAGGTTTAAAATAGTGTCAAACTTGAAATAGTCGCCAACTCGAGTATATTTTAAATTGCGTAAGCAGTAGTGCGGGTAGGTGAAGAACAAAGTTTAAAGTCAAGCTCAGTCGGGCCTGGTTAGTTCTTGCATGGGAGACTGTCTTAGAAAACCAGCTAGGGACATTTTTTTTGGTTTCATCACATACATATCAAATATAAGAGACAACGTTCGTGCATCTTTTTTTCACTGTAATGTCAATTATTTTTAGTAGAAAAACATGGAAATTTAGGCATGTTTTCTAGTTCATGAACTTTTTTCCAATTTCTCTGTTATTTTTGGAGATCAAGTTGGTGATGATGTCGGCACATAGTGGGGTTTGACCTGTTAACGTACCGTGAAAAGTCGTACAAAGTGAACGCAAAGTTGTGCAAAGTGATTGGAAAGTTTGTAGATATATTTGTATGCTTCACCTAACTTGTTGGTATATAGAAACCCGCAGTTGTAAAGTCAAATCAATGAATAAAAGCGAGATGAAAACAGCCTATATAAGCAGAGTATCACATGAGCTGACTGACCGTAAAAATGATAGAAAACAGCATGCAAAGTTGGTAAAAGCGTGCGAAACTTTGGCGGAGTTTCATGTATATTTAACCTAAGTCATTGGAATGCCAACCCCGCAGTTAAATTTTGAAAACATTAAGTAAAAGTCAAAAAAATGCCAGATATATAAGCAGATTATGGCAACTGCAAACCGTAAATCGAAGACAAACTGCTTGCAAAGTTTTGAAAAACGATTGCAAAGTTTGTAGATTCGTTTGGGAATGTTACATATGATATTATATTGACGGGTTACATAGTCAAAAGTTCGAAAACTTAAAAAAAGTATTTCGTAAATTGCCGTTAAAGTAGCGTACTATTATTCGCAGCATGTAGAGGTCATAGGTCAATTCAAGAAGTTACTCGTGCAAACGCTATCAGGTTTAAAGCAGTGTCAAACATGAAATAGTCGCCAACTCGAGTATATTTCAAATTGCGTAAGCAGTAGTGTGGGTAGGTGAAGAGACAAAGTTTAAAGTCAAGCTCAGTCTGGCATGGTTAGTTCTTGCATGGGAGACTGCTTTAGAAAACCAGCTAGGGACATTTTTTTTGGTTTCATCACATACATATCAAATATAAGAGACAACGTTCGTGCATCTTTTTTTCACTGTAATGTCAATTATTTTTAGTAGAAAAACATGGAAATTTAGGCATGTTTTCTAGTTCATGAACTTTTTTCCAATTTCTCTGTTATTTTTGGAGATCAAGTTGGTGATGATGTCGGCACATAGTGGGGTTTGACCTGTTAACGTACCGTGAAAAGTCGTACAAAGTGAACGCAAAGTTGTGCAAAGTGATTGGAAAGTTTGTAGATATATTTGTATGCTTCACCTAACTTGTTGGTATATAGAAACCCGCAGTTGTAAAGTCAAATCAATGAATAAAAGCGAGATGAAAACAGCCTATATAAGCAGAGTATCACATGAGCTGACTGACCGTAAAAATGATAGAAAACAGCATGCAAAGTTGGTAAAAGCGTGCGAAACTTTGGCGGAGTTTCATGTATATTTAACCTAAGTCATTGGAATGCCAACCCCGCAGTTAAATTTTGAAAACATTAAGTAAAAGTCAAAAAAATGCCAGATATATAAGCAGATTATGGCAACTGCAAACCGTAAATCGAAGACAAACTGCTTGCAAAGTTTTGAAAAACGATTGCAAAGTTTGTAGATTCGTTTGGGAATGTTACATATGATATTATATTGACGGGTTACATAGTCAAAAGTTCGAAAACTTAAAAAAAGTATTTCGTAAATTGCCGTTAAAGTAGCGTACTATTATTCGCAGCATGTAGAGGTCATAGGTCAATTCAAGAAGTTACTCGTGCAAACGCTATCAGGTTTAAAGCAGTGTCAAACATGAAATAGTCGCCAACTCGAGTATATTTCAAATTGCGTAAGCAGTAGTGTGGGTAGGTGAAGAGACAAAGTTTAAAGTCAAGCTCAGTCTGGCATGGTTAGTTCTTGCATGGGAGACTGCTTTAGAAAACCAGCTAGGGACATTTTTTTTGGTTTCATCACATACATATCAAACATAAGAGACAACGTTCGTGCATCTTTTTTTCACTGTAATGTCAATTATTTTTAGTAGAAAAACATGGAAATTTAGGCATGTTTTCAAGTTCATGAACATTTTTCCAATTTCTCTGTTATTTTTGGAGATCAAGTTGGAGATGATGTCGGCACATAGTGGGGTTTGACCTGTTAACGTACCGTGAAAAGTCGTACAAAGTGAACCCAAAGTTGTGCAAAGTGATTGGAAAGTTTGTAGATATATTTGTATGCTTGACCTAACTTGTTGGCATATAGAAACCCGCAGTTGTAAAGTCAAATCAATGAATAAAAGCGAGATGAAAACAGCCTATATAAGCAGAGTATCACATGAGCTGACTGACCGTAAAAATGATAGAAAACAGCATGCAAAGTTGGTAAAAGCGTGCGAAACTTTGGCGGAGTTTCATGTATATTTAACCTAAGTCATTGGAATGCCAACCCCGCAGTTAAATTTCGAAAACATTAAGTACAAGTCTAGAAAATGCCAGATATATAAGCAGATTATGGCAACTGCAAACCGTAAATCGAAGACAAACTGCTTGCAAAGTTTTGAAAAACGATTGCAAAGTTTGTAGATTCGTTTGGGAATGTTACATATGATATTATATTGACGGGTTACATAATCAAAAGTTCGAAAACTTAAAAAAATATTTTGTAAATTGCCGTTAAAATAGCGTACTATTATTCGCAGCATGTAGAGGTCATAGGTCAATTCAAGAAATTACTCGAACAAACGCTATCAGGTTTAAACAGTGTCAAACATGAAATAGTCGCCAACTCGAGTATATTTCAAATTGCGTAAGCAGTAGTGCGGGTAGGTGAAGAAACAAAGTTTAAAGTCAAGCTCAGTCGGGCCTGGTTAGTTCTTGCATGGGAGACTGCCTGAGAAAACCAGCTAGGGATTTTTTTGGGGGGTTTAATCACATACATATTAAACATATGAGACAATGTTCGTGCATCTTTTTTCACTGTAATGTCAATTATTTTTAGTAGAAAAACATGGAAATTTAGGCATGTTTTCAAGTTCATGAACATTTTTCCAATTTCTCTGTTATTTTTGGAGATCAAGTTGGTGATGATGTCGGCACATAGTGGGGTTTGACCTGTTAACGTACCGTGAAAAGTCGTACAAAGTGAACGCAAAGTTGTGCAAAGTGATTGGAAAGTTTGTAGATATATTTGTATGCTTCACCTAACTTGTTGGCATATAGAAACCCGCAGTTGTAAAGTCAAATCAATGAATAAAAGCGAGATGAAAACAGCCTATATAAGCAGAGTATCACATGAGCTGACTGACCGTAAAAATGATAGAAAACAGCATGCAAAGTTGGTAAAAGCGTGCGAAACTTTGGCGGAGTTTCATGTATATTTAACCTAAGTCATTGGAATGCCAACCCCGCAGTTAAATTTCGAAAACATTAAGTACAAGTCTAGAAAATGCCAGATATATAAGCAGATTATGGCAACTGCAAACCGTAAATCGAAGACAAACTGCTTGCAAAGTTTTGAAAAACGATTGCAAAGTTTGTAGATTCGTTTGGGAATGTTACATATGATATTATATTGACGGGTTACATAATCAAAAGTTCGAAAACTTAAAAAAATATTTTGTAAATTGCCGTTAAAATAACGTACTATTATTCGCAGCATGTAGAGGTCATAGGTCAATTCAAGAAATTACTCGAACAAACGCTATCAGGTTTAAACAGTGTCAAACATGAAATAGTCGCCAACTCGAGTATATTTCAAATTGCGTAAGCAGTAGTGCGGGTAGGTGAAGAAACAAAGTTTAAAGTCAAGCTCAGTCGGGCCTGGTTAGTTCTTGCATGGGAGACTGCCTGAGAAAACCAGCTAGGGATTTTTTTGGGGGGTTTAATCACATACATATTAAACATATGAGACAATGTTCGTGCATCTTTTTTCACTGTAATGTCAATTATTTTTAGTAGAAAAACATGGAAATTTAGGCATGTTTTCAAGTTCATGAACATTTTTCCAATTTCTCTGTTATTTTTGGAGATCAAGTTGGTGATGATGTCGGCACATAGTGGGGTTTGACCTGTTAACGTACCGTGAAAAGTCGTACAAAGTGAACGCAAAGTTGTGCAAAGTGATTGGAAAGTTTGTAGATATATTTGTATGCTTCACCTAACTTGTTGGCATATAGAAACCCGCAGTTGTAAAGTCAAATCAATGAATAAAAGCGAGATGAAAACAGCCTATATAAGCAGAGTATCACATGAGCTGACTGACCGTAAGAATGATAGAAAACAGCATGCAAAGTTGGTAAAAGCGTGCGAAACTTTGGCGGAGTTTCATGTATATTTAACCTAAGTCATTGGAATGCCAACCCCGCAGTTAAATTTCGAAAACATTAAGTAAAAGTCAAAAAAATGCCAGATATATAAGCAGATTATGGCAACTGCAAACCGTAAATCGAAGACAAACTGCTTGCAAAGTTTTGAAAAACGATTGCAAAGTTTGTAGATTCGTTTGGGAATGTTACATATGATATTATATTGACGGGTTACATAGTCAAAAGTTCGAAAACTTAAAAAAAGTATTTCGTAAATTGCCGTTAAAGTAGCGTACTATTATTCGCAGCATGTAGAGGTCATAGGTCAATTCAAGAAGTTACTCGTGCAAACGCTATCAGGTTTAAAGCAGTGTCAAACATGAAATAGTCGCCAACTCGAGTATATTTCAAATTGCGTAAGCAGTAGTGTGGGTAGGTGAAGAGACAAAGTTTAAAGTCAAGCTCAGTCTGGCATGGTTAGTTCTTGCATGGGAGACTGCCTTAGAAAACCAGCTAGGGACATTTTTTTTGGTTTCATCACATACATATCAAACATAAGAGACAACGTTCGTGCATCTTTTTTTCACTGTAATGTCAATTATTTTTAGTAGAAAAACATGGAAATTTAGGCATGTTTTCATGTTCATGAACATTTTTCCAATTTCTCTGTTATTTTTGGAGATCAAGTTGGTGATGATGTCGGCACATAGTGGGGTTTGACCTGTTAACGTACCGTGAAAAGTCGTACAAAGTGAACGCAAAGTTGTGCAAAGTGATTGGAAAGTTTGTAGATATATTTGTATGCTTGACCTAACTTGTTGGCATATAGAAACCCGCAGTTGTAAAGTCAAATCAATGAATAAAAGCGAGATGAAAACAGCCTATATAAGCAGAGTATCACATGAGCTGACTGACCGTAAAAATGATAGAAAACAGCATGCAAAGTTGGTAAAAGCGTGCGAAACTTTGGCGGAGTTTCATGTATATTTAACCTAAGTCATTGGAATGCCAACCCCGCAGTTCAATTTCGAAAACATTAAGTAAAAGTCAAGAAAATGCCAGATATATAAGCAGATTATGGCAACTGCAAACCGTAAATCGAAGACAAACTGCTTGCAAAGTTTTAAAAAACGATTGCAAAGTTTGTAGATTCGTTTGGGAATGTCACATATGATATTATATTGACGGGTTACATAGTCAAAAGTTCGAAAACTTAAAAAAATATTTCGTAAATTGCCGTCAAAGTAGCGTACTATTATTCGCAGCATGTAGAGGTCATAGGTCAATTTAAGAAGTTACTCGTACAAACGCTATCAGGTTTAAAATAGTGTCAAACTTGAAATAGTCGCCAACTCGAGTATATTTTAAATTGCGTAAGCAGTAGTGCGGGTAGGTGAAGAAACAAAGTTTAAAGTCAAGCTCAGTCGGGCCTGGTTAGTTCTTGCATGGGAGACTGCCTTAGAAAACCAGCTAGGGACATTTTTTTTGGTTTCATCACATACATATCAAATATAAGAGACAACGTTCGTGCATCTTTTTTTCACTGTAATGTCAATTATTTTTAGTAGAAAAACATGGAAATTTAGGCATGTTTTCTAGTTCATGAACATTTTTCCAATTTCTCTGTTATTTTTGGAGATCAAGTTGGTGATGATGTCGGCACATAGTGGGGTTTGACCTGTTAACGTACCGTGAAAAGTCGTACAAAGTGAACGCAAAGTTGTGCAAAGTGATTGGAAAGTTTGTAGATATATTTGTATGCTTCACCTAACTTGTTGGTATATAGAAACCCGCAGTTGTAAAGTCAAATCAATGAATAAAAGCGAGATGAAAACAGCCTATATAAGCAGAGTATCACATGAGCTGACTGACCGTAAAAATG
Source organism: Saccoglossus kowalevskii (assembly GCF_978046115.1). Taxonomy (NCBI): domain Eukaryota; kingdom Metazoa; phylum Hemichordata; class Enteropneusta; family Harrimaniidae; genus Saccoglossus; species Saccoglossus kowalevskii. The sequence goes on along the minus strand of NC_140655.1, from coordinate 8,437,780 downwards.
ATAGAAAACAGCATGCAAAGTTGGTAAAAGCGTGCGAAACTTTGGCGGAGTTTCATGTATATTTAACCTAAGTCATTGGAATGCCAACCCCGCAGTTAAATTTCGAAAACATTAAGTAAAAGTCAAAAAAATGCCAGATATATAAGCAGATTATGGCAACTGCAAACCGTAAATCGAAGACAAACTGCTTGCAAAGTTTTGAAAAACGATTGCAAAGTTTGTAGATTCGTTTGGGAATGTTACATATGATATTATATTGACGGGTTACATAGTCAAAAGTTCGAAAACTTAAAAAAATATTTCGTAAATTGCCGTCAAAGTAGCGTACTATTATTCGCAGCATGTAGAGGTCATAGGTCAATTTAAGAAGTTACTCGTACAAACGCTATCAGGTTTAAAATAGTGTCAAACTTGAAATAGTCGCCAACTCGAGTATATTTTAAATTGCGTAAGCAGTAGTGCGGGTAGGTGAAGAAACAAAGTTTAAAGTCAAGCTCAGTCGGGCCTGGTTAGTTCTTGCATGGGAGACTGCCTTAGAAAACCAGCTAGGGACATTTTTTTTGGTTTCATCACATACATATCAAATATAAGAGACAACGTTCGTGCATCTTTTTTTCACTGTAATGTCAATTATTTTTAGTAGAAAAACATGGAAATTTAGGCATGTTTTCTAGTTCATGAACATTTTTCCAATTTCTCTGTTATTTTTGGAGATCAAGTTGGTGATGATGTCGGCACATAGTGGGGTTTGACCTGTTAACGTACCGTGAAAAGTCGTACAAAGTGAACGCAAAGTTGTGCAAAGTGATTGGAAAGTTTGTAGATATATTTGTATGCTTCACCTAACTTGTTGGTATATAGAAACCCGCAGTTGTAAAGTCAAATCAATGAATAAAAGCGAGATGAAAACAGCCTATATAAGCAGAGTATCACATGAGCTGACTGACCGTAAAAATGATAGAAAACAGCATGCAAAGTTGGTAAAAGCGTGCGAAACTTTGGCGGAGTTTCATGTATATTTAACCTAAGTCATTGGAATGCCAACCCCGCAGTTAAATTTCGAAAACATTAAGTAAAAGTCAAAAAAATGCCAGATATATAAGCAGATTATGGCAACTGCAAACCGTAAATCGAAGACAAACTGCTTGCAAAGTTTTGAAAAACGATTGCAAAGTTTGTAGATTCGTTTGGGAATGTTACATATGATATTATATTGACGGGTTACATAGTCAAAAGTTCGAAAACTTAAAAAAAGTATTTCGTAAATTGCCGTTAAAGTAGCGTACTATTATTCGCAGCATGTAGAGGTCATAGGTCAATTCAAGAAGTTACTCGTGCAAACGCTATCAGGTTTAAAGCAGTGTCAAACATGAAATAGTCGCCAACTCGAGTATATTTCAAATTGCGTAAGCAGTAGTGTGGGTAGGTGAAGAGACAAAGTTTAAAGTCAAGCTCAGTCTGGCATGGTTAGTTCTTGCATGGGAGACTGCTTTAGAAAACCAGCTAGGGACATTTTTTTTGGTTTCATCACATACATATCAAACATAAGAGACAACGTTCGTGCATCTTTTTTTCACTGTAATGTCAATTATTTTTAGTAGAAAAACATGGAAATTTAGGCATGTTTTCAAGTTCATGAACATTTTTCCAATTTCTCTGTTATTTTTGGAGATCAAGTTGGTGATGATGTCGGCACATAGTGGGGTTTGACCTGTTAACGTACCGTGAAAAGTCGTACAAAGTGAACCCAAAGTTGTGCAAAGTGATTGGAAAGTTTGTAGATATATTTGTATGCTTGACCTAACTTGTTGGCATATAGAAACCCGCAGTTGTAAAGTCAAATCAATGAATAAAAGCGAGATGAAAACAGCCTATATAAGCAGAGTATCACATGAGCTGACTGACCGTAAAAATGATAGAAAACAGCATGCAAAGTTGGTAAAAGCGTGCGAAACTTTGGCGGAGTTTCATGTATATTTAACCTAAGTCATTGGAATGCCAACCCCGCAGTTAAATTTCGAAAACATTAAGTAAAAGTCTAGAAAATGCCAGATATATAAGCAGATTATGGCAACTGCAAACCGTAAATCGAAGACAAACTGCTTGCAAAGTTTTGAAAAACGATTGCAAAGTTTGTAGATTCGTTTGGGAATGTTACATATGATATTATATTGACGGGTTACATAATCAAAAGTTCGAAAACTTAAAAAAATATTTTGTAAATTGCCGTTAAAATAGCGTACTATTATTCGCAGCATGTAGAGGTCATAGGTCAATTCAAGAAATTACTCGAACAAACGCTATCAGGTTTAAAACAGTGTCAAACATGAAATAGTCGCCAACTCGAGTATATTTCAAATTGCGTAAGCAGTAGTGCGGGTAGGTGAAGAAACAAAGTTTAAAGTCAAGCTCAGTCGGGCCTGGTTAGTTCTTGCATGGGAGACTGCCTGAGAAAACCAGCTAGGGATTTTTTTGGGGGGTTTAATCACATACATATTAAACATATGAGACAATGTTGGTGCATCTTTTTTCACTGTAATGTCAATTATTTTTAGTAGAAAAACATGGAAATTTAGGCATGTTTTCAAGTTCATGAACATTTTTCCAATTTCTCTGTTATTTTTGGAGATCAAGTTGGTGATGATGTCGGCACATAGTGGGGTTTGACCTGTTAACGTACCGTGAAAAGTCGTACAAAGTGAACGCAAAGTTGTGCAAAGTGATTGGAAAGTTTGTAGATATATTTGTATGCTTCACCTAACTTGTTGGCATATAGAAACCCGCAGTTGTAAAGTCAAATCAATGAATAAAAGCGAGATGAAAACAGCCTATATAAGCAGAGTATCACATGAGCTGACTGACCGTAAAAATGATAGAAAACAGCATGCAAAGTTGGTAAAAGCGTGCGAAACTTTGGCGGAGTTTCATGTATATTTAACCTAAGTCATTGGAATGCCAACCCCGCAGTTAAATTTCGAAAACATTAAGTAAAAGTCAAAAAAATGCCAGATATATAAGCAGATTATGGCAACTGCAAACCGTAAATCGAAGACAAACTGCTTGCAAAGTTTTGAAAAACGATTGCAAAGTTTGTAGATTCGTTTGGGAATGTTACATATGATATTATATTGACGGGTTACATAGTCAAAAGTTCGAAAACTTAAAAAAAGTATTTCGTAAATTGCCGTTAAAGTAGCGTACTATTATTCGCAGCATGTAGAGGTCATAGGTCAATTCAAGAAGTTACTCGTGCAAACGCTATCAGGTTTAAAGCAGTGTCAAACATGAAATAGTCGCCAACTCGAGTATATTTCAAATTGCGTAAGCAGTAGTGTGGGTAGGTGAAGAGACAAAGTTTAAAGTCAAGCTCAGTCTGGCATGGTTAGTTCTTGCATGGGAGACTGCATTAGAAAACCAGCTAGGGACATTTTTTTTGGTTTCATCACATACATATCAAACATAAGAGACAACGTTCGTGCATCTTTTTTTCACTGTAATGTCAATTATTTTTAGTAGAAAAACATGGAAATTTAGGCATGTTTTCAAGTTCATGAACATTTTTCCAATTTCTCTGTTATTTTTGGAGATCAAGTTGGTGATGATGTCGGCACATAGTGGGGTTTGACCTTTTAACGTACCGTGAAAAGTCGTACAAAGTGAACGCAAAGTTGTGCAAAGTGATTGGAAAGTTTGTAGATATATTTGTATGCTTGACCTAACTTGTTGGCATATAGAAACCCGCAGTTGTAAAGTCAAATCAATGAATAAAAGCGAGATGAAAACAGCCTATATAAGCAGAGTATCACATGAGCTGACTGACCGTAAAAATGATAGAAAACAGCATGCAAAGTTGGTAAAAGCGTGCGAAACTTTGGCGGAGTTTCATGTATATTTAACCTAAGTCATTGGAATGCCAACCCCGCAGTTAAATTTCGAAAACATTAAGTAAAAGTCAAAAAAATGCCAGATATATAAGCAGATTATGGCAACTGCAAACCGTAAATCGAAGACAAACTGCTTGCAAAGTTTTGAAAAACGATTGCAAAGTTTGTAGATTCGTTTGGGAATGTTACATATGATATTATATTGACGGGTTACATAGTCAAAAGTTCGAAAACTTAAAAAAAGTATTTCGTAAATTGCCGTTAAAGTAGCGTACTATTATTCGCAGCATGTAGAGGTCATAGGTCAATTCAAGAAGTTACTCGTGCAAACGCTATCAGGTTTAAAGCAGTGTCAAACATGAAATAGTCGCCAACTCGAGTATATTTCAAATTGCGTAAGCAGTAGTGTGGGTAGGTGAAGAGACAAAGTTTAAAGTCAAGCTCAGTCTGGCATGGTTAGTTCTTGCATGGGAGACTGCTTTAGAAAACCAGCTAGGGACATTTTTTTTGGTTTCATCACATACATATCAAACATAAGAGACAACGTTCGTGCATCTTTTTTTCACTGTAATGTCAATTATTTTTAGTAGAAAAACATGGAAATTTAGGCATGTTTTCAAGTTCATGAACATTTTTCCAATTTCTCTGTTATTTTTGGAGATCAAGTTGGTGATGATGTCGGCACATAGTGGGGTTTGACCTGTTAACGTACCGTGAAAAGTCGTACAAAGTGAACCCAAAGTTGTGCAAAGTGATTGGAAAGTTTGTAGATATATTTGTATGCTTGACCTAACTTGTTGGCATATAGAAACCCGCAGTTGTAAAGTCAAATCAATGAATAAAAGCGAGATGAAAACAGCCTATATAAGCAGAGTATCACATGAGCTGACTGACCGTAAAAATGATAGAAAACAGCATGCAAAGTTGGTAAAAGCGTGCGAAACTTTGGCGGAGTTTCATGTATATTTAACCTAAGTCATTGGAATGCCAACCCCGCAGTTAAATTTCGAAAACATTAAGTAAAAGTCAAAAAAATGCCAGATATATAAGCAGATTATGGCAACTGCAAACCGTAAATCGAAGACAAACTGCTTGCAAAGTTTTGAAAAACGATTGCAAAGTTTGTAGATTCGTTTGGGAATGTTACATATGATATTATATTGACGGGTTACATAGTCAAAAGTTCGAAAACTTAAAAAAATATTTCGTAAATTGCCGTCAAAGTAGCGTACTATTATTCGCAGCATGTAGAGGTCATAGGTCAATTTAAGAAGTTACTCGTACAAACGCTATCAGGTTTAAAATAGTGTCAAACTTGAAATAGTCGCCAACTCGAGTATATTTTAAATTGCGTAAGCAGTAGTGCGGGTAGGTGAAGAAACAAAGTTTAAAGTCAAGCTCAGTCGGGCCTGGTTAGTTCTTGCATGGGAGACTGCCTTAGAAAACCAGCTAGGGACATTTTTTTTGGTTTCATCACATACATATCAAATATAAGAGACAACGTTCGTGCATCTTTTTTTCACTGTAATGTCAATTATTTTTAGTAGAAAAACATGGAAATTTAGGCATGTTTTCTAGTTCATGAACATTTTTCCAATTTCTCTGTTATTTTTGGAGATCAAGTTGGTGATGATGTCGGCACATAGTGGGGTTTGACCTGTTAACGTACCGTGAAAAGTCGTACAAAGTGAACGCAAAGTTGTGCAAAGTGATTGGAAAGTTTGTAGATATATTTGTATGCTTCACCTAACTTGTTGGTATATAGAAACCCGCAGTTGTAAAGTCAAATCAATGAATAAAAGCGAGATGAAAACAGCCTATATAAGCAGAGTATCACATGAGCTGACTGACCGTAAAAATGATAGAAAACAGCATGCAAAGTTGGTAAAAGCGTGCGAAACTTTGGCGGAGTTTCATGTATATTTAACCTAAGTCATTGGAATGCCAACCCCGCAGTTAAATTTCGAAAACATTAAGTAAAAGTCAAAAAAATGCCAGATATATAAGCAGATTATGGCAACTGCAAACCGTAAATCGAAGACAAACTGCTTGCAAAGTTTTGAAAAACGATTGCAAAGTTTGTAGATTCGTTTGGGAATGTTACATATGATATTATATTGACGGGTTACATAGTCAAAAGTTCGAAAACTTAAAAAAAGTATTTCGTAAATTGCCGTTAAAGTAGCGTACTATTATTCGCAGCATGTAGAGGTCATAGGTCAATTCAAGAAGTTACTCGTGCAAACGCTATCAGGTTTAAAGCAGTGTCAAACATGAAATAGTCGCCAACTCGAGTATATTTCAAATTGCGTAAGCAGTAGTGTGGGTAGGTGAAGAGACAAAGTTTAAAGTCAAGCTCAGTCTGGCATGGTTAGTTCTTGCATGGGAGACTGCTTTAGAAAACCAGCTAGGGACATTTTTTTTGGTTTCATCACATACATATCAAACATAAGAGACAACGTTCGTGCATCTTTTTTTCACTGTAATGTCAATTATTTTTAGTAGAAAAACATGGAAATTTAGGCATGTTTTCAAGTTCATGAACATTTTTCCAATTTCTCTGTTATTTTTGGAGATCAAGTTGGTGATGATGTCGGCACATAGTGGGGTTTGACCTGTTAACGTACCGTGAAAAGTCGTACAAAGTGAACCCAAAGTTGTGCAAAGTGATTGGAAAGTTTGTAGATATATTTGTATGCTTGACCTAACTTGTTGGCATATAGAAACCCGCAGTTGTAAAGTCAAATCAATGAATAAAAGCGAGATGAAAACAGCCTATATAAGCAGAGTATCACATGAGCTGACTGACCGTAAAAATGATAGAAAACAGCATGCAAAGTTGGTAAAAGCGTGCGAAACTTTGGCGGAGTTTCATGTATATTTAACCTAAGTCATTGGAATGCCAACCCCGCAGTTAAATTTCGAAAACATTAAGTAAAAGTCTAGAAAATGCCAGATATATAAGCAGATTATGGCAACTGCAAACCGTAAATCGAAGACAAACTGCTTGCAAAGTTTTGAAAAACGATTGCAAAGTTTGTAGATTCGTTTGGGAATGTTACATATGATATTATATTGACGGGTTACATAATCAAAAGTTCGAAAACTTAAAAAAATATTTTGTAAATTGCCGTTAAAATAGCGTACTATTATTCGCAGCGTGTAGAGGTCATAGGTCAATTCAAGAAATTACTCGAACAAACGCTATCAGGTTTAAAACAGTGTCAAACATGAAATAGTCGCCAACTCGAGTATATTTCAAATTGCGTAAGCAGTAGTGCGGGTAGGTGAAGAAACAAAGTTTAAAGTCAAGCTCAGTCGGGCCTGGTTAGTTCTTGCATGGGAGACTGCCTGAGAAAACCAGCTAGGGATTTTTTTGGGGGGTTTAATCACATACATATTAAACATATGAGACAATGTTGGTGCATCTTTTTTCACTGTAATGTCAATTATTTTTAGTAGAAAAACATGGAAATTTAGGCATGTTTTCAAGTTCATGAACATTTTTCCAATTTCTCTGTTATTTTTGGAGATCAAGTTGGTGATGATGTCGGCACATAGTGGGGTTTGACCTGTTAACGTACCGTGAAAAGTCGTACAAAGTGAACGCAAAGTTGTGCAAAGTGATTGGAAAGTTTGTAGATATATTTGTATGCTTCACCTAACTTGTTGGCATATAGAAACCCGCAGTTGTAAAGTCAAATCAATGAATAAAAGCGAGATGAAAACAGCCTATATAAGCAGAGTATCACATGAGCTGACTGACCGTAAAAATGATAGAAAACAGCATGCAAAGTTGGTAAAAGCGTGCGAAACTTTGGCGGAGTTTCATGTATATTTAACCTAAGTCATTGGAATGCCAACCCCGCAGTTAAATTTCGAAAACATTAAGTAAAAGTCAAAAAAATGCCAGATATATAAGCAGATTATGGCAACTGCAAACCGTAAATCGAAGACAAACTGCTTGCAAAGTTTTGAAAAACGATTGCAAAGTTTGTAGATTCGTTTGGGAATGTTACATATGATATTATATTGACGGGTTACATAGTCAAAAGTTCGAAAACTTAAAAAAAGTATTTCGTAAATTGCCGTTAAAGTAGCGTACTATTATTCGCAGCATGTAGAGGTCATAGGTCAATTCAAGAAGTTACTCGTGCAAACGCTATCAGGTTTAAAGCAGTGTCAAACATGAAATAGTCGCCAACTCGAGTATATTTCAAATTGCGTAAGCAGTAGTGTGGGTAGGTGAAGAGACAAAGTTTAAAGTCAAGCTCAGTCTGGCATGGTTAGTTCTTGCATGGGAGACTGCATTAGAAAACCAGCTAGGGACATTTTTTTTGGTTTCATCACATACATATCAAACATAAGAGACAACGTTCGTGCATCTTTTTTTCACTGTAATGTCAATTATTTTTAGTAGAAAAACATGGAAATTTAGGCATGTTTTCAAGTTCATGAACATTTTTCCAATTTCTCTGTTATTTTTGGAGATCAAGTTGGTGATGATGTCGGCACATAGTGGGGTTTGACCTTTTAACGTACCGTGAAAAGTCGTACAAAGTGAACGCAAAGTTGTGCAAAGTGATTGGAAAGTTTGTAGATATATTTGTATGCTTCACCTAACTTATTGGTATATAGAAACCCGCAGTTGTAAAGTCAAATCAATGAATAAAAGCGAGATGAAAACAGCCTATATAAGCAGAGTATCACATGAGCTGACTGACCGTAAAAATGATAGAAAACAGCATGCAAAGTTGGTAAAAGCGTGCGAAACTTTGGCGGAGTTTCATGTATATTTAACCTAAGTCATTGGAATGCCAACCCCGCAGTTAAATTTCGAAAACATTAAGTAAAAGTCAAAAAAATGCCAGATATATAAGCAGATTATGGCAACTGCAAACCGTAAATCGAAGACAAACTGCTTGCAAAGTTTTGAAAAACGATTGCAAAGTTTGTAGATTCGTTTGGGAATGTTACATATGATATTATATTGACGGGTTACATAGTCAAAAGTTCGAAAACTTAAAAAAAGTATTTCGTAAATTGCCGTTAAAGTAGCGTACTATTATTCGCAGCATGTAGAGGTCATAGGTCAATTCAAGAAGTTACTCGTGCAAACGCTATCAGGTTTAAAGCAGTGTCAAACATGAAATAGTCGCCAACTCGAGTATATTTCAAATTGCGTAAGCAGTAGTGTGGGTAGGTGAAGAGACAAAGTTTAAAGTCAAGCTCAGTCTGGCATGGTTAGTTCTTGCATGGGAGACTGCTTTAGAAAACCAGCTAGGGACATTTTTTTTGGTTTCATCACATACATATCAAACATAAGAGACAACGTTCGTGCATCTTTTTTTCACTGTAATGTCAATTATTTTTAGTAGAAAAACATGGAAATTTAGGCATGTTTTCAAGTTCATGAACATTTTTCCAATTTCTCTGTTATTTTTGGAGATCAAGTTGGTGATGATGTCGGCACATAGTGGGGTTTGACCTGTTAACGTACCGTGAAAAGTCGTACAAAGTGAACCCAAAGTTGTGCAAAGTGATTGGAAAGTTTGTAGATATATTTGTATGCTTGACCTAACTTGTTGGCATATAGAAACCCGCAGTTGTAAAGTCAAATCAATGAATAAAAGCGAGATGAAAACAGCCTATATAAGCAGAGTATCACATGAGCTGACTGACCGTAAAAATGATAGAAAACAGCATGCAAAGTTGGTAAAAGCGTGCGAAACTTTGGCGGAGTTTCATGTATATTTAACCTAAGTCATTGGAATGCCAACCCCGCAGTTAAATTTCGAAAACATTAAGTAAAAGTCTAGAAAATGCCAGATATATAAGCAGATTATGGCAACTGCAAACCGTAAATCGAAGACAAACTGCTTGCAAAGTTTTGAAAAACGATTGCAAAGTTTGTAGATTCGTTTGGGAATGTTACATATGATATTATATTGACGGGTTACATAATCAAAAGTTCGAAAACTTAAAAAAATATTTTGTAAATTGCCGTTAAAATAGCGTACTATTATTCGCAGCATGTAGAGGTCATAGGTCAATTCAAGAAATTACTCGAACAAACGCTATCAGGTTTAAAACAGTGTCAAACATGAAATAGTCGCCAACTCGAGTATATTTCAAATTGCGTAAGCAGTAGTGCGGGTAGGTGAAGAAACAAAGTTTAAAGTCAAGCTCAGTCGGGCCTGGTTAGTTCTTGCATGGGAGACTGCCTGAGAAAACCAGCTAGGGATTTTTTTGGGGGGTTTAATCACATACATATTAAACATATGAGACAATGTTGGTGCATCTTTTTTCACTGTAATGTCAATTATTTTTAGTAGAAAAACATGGAAATTTAGGCATGTTTTCAAGTTCATGAACATTTTTCCAATTTCTCTGTTATTTTTGGAGATCAAGTTGGTGATGATGTCGGCACATAGTGGGGTTTGACCTGTTAACGTACCGTGAAAAGTCGTACAAAGTGAACGCAAAGTTGTGCAAAGTGATTGGAAAGTTTGTAGATATATTTGTATGCTTCACCTAACTTGTTGGCATATAGAAACCCGCAGTTGTAAAGTCAAATCAATGAATAAAAGCGAGATGAAAACAGCCTATATAAGCAGAGTATCACATGAGCTGACTGACCGTAAAAATGATAGAAAACAGCATGCAAAGTTGGTAAAAGCGTGCGAAACTTTGGCGGAGTTTCATGTATATTTAACCTAAGTCATTGGAATGCCAACCCCGCAGTTAAATTTCGAAAACATTAAGTAAAAGTCAAAAAAATGCCAGATATATAAGCAGATTATGGCAACTGCAAACCGTAAATCGAAGACAAACTGCTTGCAAAGTTTTGAAAAACGATTGCAAAGTTTGTAGATTCGTTTGGGAATGTTACATATGATATTATATTGACGGGTTACATAGTCAAAAGTTCGAAAACTTAAAAAAAGTATTTCGTAAATTGCCGTTAAAGTAGCGTACTATTATTCGCAGCATGTAGAGGTCATAGGTCAATTCAAGAAGTTACTCGTGCAAACGCTATCAGGTTTAAAGCAGTGTCAAACATGAAATAGTCGCCAACTCGAGTATATTTCAAATTGCGTAAGCAGTAGTGTGGGTAGGTGAAGAGACAAAGTTTAAAGTCAAGCTCAGTCTGGCATGGTTAGTTCTTGCATGGGAGACTGCATTAGAAAACCAGCTAGGGACATTTTTTTTGGTTTCATCACATACATATCAAACATAAGAGACAACGTTCGTGCATCTTTTTTTCACTGTAATGTCAATTATTTTTAGTAGAAAAACATGGAAATTTAGGCATGTTTTCAAGTTCATGAACATTTTTCCAATTTCTCTGTTATTTTTGGAGATCAAGTTGGTGATGATGTCGGCACATAGTGGGGTTTGACCTTTTAACGTACCGTGAAAAGTCGTACAAAGTGAACGCAAAGTTGTGCAAAGTGATTGGAAAGTTTGTAGATATATTTGTATGCTTGACCTAACTTGTTGGCATATAGAAACCCGCAGTTGTAAAGTCAAATAAATGAATAAAAGCGAGATGAAAACAGCCTATATAAGCAGAGTATCACATGAGCTGACTGACCGTAAAAATGATGGAAAACAGCATGCAAAGTTGGTAAAAGCGTGCGAAACTTTGGCGGAGTTACATGTATATTTAACCTAAGTCATTGGAATGCCAACCCCGCAGTTAAATTTCGAAAACATTAAGTAAAAGTCAAGAAAATGTCAGATATATAAGCAGATTATGGCAACTGCAAACCGTAAATCGAAGACAAACTGCTTGCAAAGTTTTAAAAAACGATTGCAAAGTTTGTAGATTCGTTTGGGAATGTCACATATGATATTATATTGACGGGTTACATAGTCAAAAGTTTGAAAACTTAAAAAAATATTTCGTAAATTGCCGTCAAAGTAGCGTACTATTATTCGCAGCATGTAGAGGTCATAGGTCAATTTAAGAAGTTACTCGTACAAACGCTATCAGGTTTAAAATAGTGTCAAACTTGAAATAGTCGCCAACTCGAGTATATTTTAAATTGCGTAAGCAGTAGTGCGGGTAGGTGAAGAAACAAAGTTTAAAGTCAAGCTCAGTCGGGCCTGGTTAGTTCTTGCATGGGAGACTGCCTTAGAAAACCAGCTAGGGACATTTTTTTTGGTTTCATCACATACATATCAAATATAAGAGACAACGTTCGTGCATCTTTTTTTCACTGTAATGTCAATTATTTTTAGTAGAAAAACATGGAAATTTAGGCATGTTTTCTAGTTCATGAACATTTTTCCAATTTCTCTGTTATTTTTGGAGATCAAGTTGGTGATGATGTCGGCACATAGTGGGGTTTGACCTGTTAACGTACCGTGAAAAGTCGTACAAAGTGAACGCAAAGTTGTGAAAAGTGATTGGAAAGTTTGTAGATATATTTGTATGCTTGACCTAACTTGTTGGCATATAGAAACCCGCAGTTGTAAAGTCAAATAAATGAATAAAAGCGAGATGAAAACAGCCTATATAAGCAGAGTATCACATGAGCTGACTGACCGTAAAAATGATAGAAAACAGCATGCAAAGTTGGTAAAAGCGTGCGAAACTTTGGCGGAGTTACATGTATATTTAACCTAAGTCATTGGAATGCCAACCCCGCAGTTAAATTTCGAAAACATTAAGTAAAAGTCAAGAAAATGTCAGATATATAAGCAGATTATGGCAACTGCAAACCGTAAATCGAAGACAAACTGCTTGCAAAGTTTTGAAAAACGATTGCAAAGTTTGTAGATTCGTTTGGGAATGTTACATATGATATTATATTGACGGGTTACATAGTCAAAAGTTCGAAAACTTAAAAAAATATTTCGTAAATTGCCGTTAAAATAGCATACTATTATTCGCAGCATGTAGAGGTCATAGGTCAATTCAAGAAATTACTCGAACAAACGCTATCAGGTTTAAAACAGTGTCAAACATGAAATAGTCGCCAACTCGAGTATATTTCAAATTGCGTAAGCAGTAGTGCGGGTAGGTGAAGAAACAAAGTTTAAAGTCAAGCTCAGTCGGGCCTGGTTAGTTCTTGCATGGGAGACTGCCTTAGAAAACCAGCTAGGGACATTTTTTTTGGTTTCATCACATACATATCAAACATAAGAGACAACGTTCGTGCATCTTTTTTTCACTGTAATGTCAATTATTTTTAGTAGAAAAACATGGAAATGTAGGCATGTTTTCAAGTTCATGAACATTTTTCCAATTTCTCTGTTATTTTTGGAGATCAAGTTGGTGATGATGTCGGCACATAGTGGGGTTTGACCTGTTAACGTACCGTGAAAAGTCGTACAAAGTGAACGCAAAGTTGTGCAAAGTGATTGGAAAGTTTGTAGATATATTTGTATGCTTGACCTAACTTGTTGGCATATAGAAACCCGCAGTTGTAAAGTCAAATAAATGAATAAAAGCGAGATGAAAACAGCCTATATAAGCAGAGTATCATATGAGCTGACTGACCGTAAAAATGATAGAAAACAGCATGCAAAGTTGGTAAAAGCGTGCGAAACTTTGGCGGAGTTTCATGTATGTTTAACCTAAGTCATTGGAATGCCAACCCCGCAGTTAAATTTCGAAAACATTAAGTAAAAGTCAAGAAAATGCCAGAAATATAAGCAGATTATGGCAACTGCAAACCGTAAATCGAAGAAAAACTGCTTGCAAAGTTTTGAAAAACGATTGCAAAGTTTGTAGATTCGTTTGGGAATGTTACATATGATATTATATTGACGGGTTACATAGTCAAAAGTTCGAAAACTTAAAAAAATATTTCGTAAATTGCCGTTAAAGTAGCGTACTATTATTCGCAGCATGTGGAGGTCATAGGTCAATTCAAGAAGTTACTCGAACAAACGCTATCAGGTTTAAAACAGTGTCAAACATGAAATAGTCGCCAACTCGAGTATATTTCAAATTGCGTAAGCAGTAGTGCGGGTAGGTGAAGAAACAAAGTTTAAAGTCAAGCTCAGTCGGGCCTGGTTAGTTCTTGCATGGGAGACTGCCTGAGAAAACCAGCAAGGTATTGTTTGGGTGGTTTCATCACATACATATTAAACATATGAGACAATATTCGTGCATCTTTTTTCACTGTAATGTCAATTATTTTTAGTAGAAAAACATGGAAATTTAGGCATGTTTTCAAGTTCATGAACATTTTTCCAATTTCTCTGTTATTTTTGGAGATCAAGTTGGTGATGATGTTGGCAGATAGTGGGGTTTGACCTGTTAACGTACCGTGCAAAGTCGTACAAAGTGAACGCAAAGTTGTGCAAAGTGATTGGAAAGTTTGTAGATATATTTGTATGCTTGACCTAACTTGTTGGCATATAGAAACCCGCAGTTGTAAAGTCAAATCAATGAATAAAAGCGAGATGAAAACAGCCTATATAAGCAGAGTATCACATGAGCTGACTGACCGTAAAAATGATAGAAAACAGCATGCAAAGTTGGTAAATGCGTGCGAAACTTTGGCGGAGTTTCATGTATATTTAACCTAAGTCATTGGAATGCCAACCCCGCAGTTAAATTTCGAAAACATTAAGTAAAAGTCAAGAAAATGCCAGAAATATAAGCAGATTATGGCAACTACAAACAGTACATCGAAGAAAAACTGCTTGCAAAGTTTTGAAAAACGATTGCAAAGTTTGTAGATTCGTTTGGGAATGTTACATATGATATTATATTGACGGGTTACATAGTCAAAAGTTCGAAAACTTAAAAAAAATATTTCGTAAATTGCCGTTAAAATAGCGTACTATTATTCGCAGCATTTGTAGGTCATAGGTCAATTCAAGAAGTTACTCGAACAAACGCTATCAGGTTTAAAACAGTGTCAAACATGAAATAGTCGCCAACTCAAGTATATTTCAAATTGCGTAAGCAGTAGTGCGGGTAGGTGAAGAAACAAAGTTTAAAGTCAAGCTCAGTCGGGCCTGGTTAGTTCTTGCATGGGAGACTGCCTGAGAAAACCAGCTAGGTATTTTTTGGGGGGTTTCATCACATACATATTAAACATATGAGACAATGTTCGTGCATCTTTTTTCACTGTAATGTCAATTATTTTTAGTAGAAAAACATGGAAATTTAGGCATGTTTTCAAGTTCATGAAAATTTTTCCAATTTCTCTGTTATTTTTGGAGATCAAGTTGGTGATGATGGCGGCACATAGTGGGGTTTGACCTGTTAACGTACCGTGAAAAGTCGTACAAAGTGAACGCAAAGTTGTGCAAAGTGATTGGAAAGTTTGTAGATATATTTGTATGCTTGACCTAACTTGTTGGCATATAGAAATCGGCAGTTGTAAAGTCAAATCAATGAATAAAAGCGAGATGAAAACAGCCTATATAAGCAGAGTATCACATGAGCTGACTGACCGTAAAAATGATAGAAAACAGCATGCAAAGTTGGCAAAAGCGTGCGAAACTTTGGCGGACTTTCATGTATATTTAACCTAAGTCATTGGAATTCCAACCCCGCAGTTAAATTTCGAAAACATTAAGTAAAAGTCAAGAAAATGCCAGATATATAAGCAGATTATGGCAACTGCAAACCGTAAATCGAAGACAAACTGCTTGCAAAGTTTTGAAAAACGATTGCAAAGTTTGTAGATTCGTTTGGGAATATTACATATGATATTATATTGACGGGTTACATAGTCAAAAGTTCGAAAACTTAAAAAAAGTATTTCGTAAATTGCCGTTAAAGTAACGTACTATTATTCGCAGCATGTAGAGGTCATAGGTCAATTCAAGAAGTTACTCGTGCAAACGCTATCAGGTTTAAAGCAGTGTCAAACATGAAATAGTCGCCAACTCGAGTATATTTCAAATTGCGTAAGCAGTAGTGTGGGTAGGTGAAGAGATAAAGTTTAAAGTCAAGCTCAGTCTGGCATGGTTAGTTCTTGCATGGGAGACTGCCTTAGAAAACCAGCTAGGGACATTTTTTTGGTTTCATCACATACATATCAAACATAAGAGACAACGTTCGTGCATCTTTTTTTCACTGTAATGTCAATTATTTTTAGTAGAAAAACATGGAAATTTAGGCATGTTTTCAAGTTCATGAAAATTTTTCCAATTTCTCTGTTATTTTTGGAGATCAAGTTGGTGATGATGGCGGCACATAGTGGGGTTTGACCTGTTAACGTACCGTGAAAAGTCGTACAAAGTGAACGCAAAGTTGTGCAAAGTGATTGGAAAGTTTGTAGATATATTTGTATGCTTGACCTAACTTGTTGGCATATAGAAACCCGCAGTTGTAAAGTCAAATAAATGACTAAAAGCGAGATGAAAACAGCCTATATAAGCAGAGTATCACATGAGCTGACTGACCGTAAAAAAGATAGAAAACAGCATGCAAAGTTGGTAAAAGCGTGCGAAACGTTGGCGGAGTTTCATGTATATTTAACCTAAGTCATTGGAATGCCAACCCCGCAGTTAAATTTCGAAAACATTAAGTAAAAGTCAAGAAAATGCCAGATATATAAGCAGATTGTGGCAACTGCAAACCGTAAATCGAAGACAAACTGCTTGCAAAGTTTTGAAAAACGATTGCAAAGTTTGTAGATTCGTTTGGGAATATTACATATGATATTATATTGACGGGTTACATAGTCAAAAGTTCGAAAACTTAAAAAAAGTACTTCGTAAATTGCCGTTAAAGTAACGTACTATTATTCGCAGCATGTAGAGGTCATAGGTCAATTCAAGAAGTTACTCGAACAAACGCTATCAGGTTTAAAACAGTGTCAAACATGAAATAGTCGCCAACTCGAGTATATTTCAAATTGCGTAAGCAGTAGTGCGGGTAGATGAAGAAACAAAGTTTAAAGTCAAGCTCAGTCGGGCCTGGTTAGTTCTTGCATGGGAGACTGCCTGAGAAAACCAGCTAGGGATTTTTTTTGGGGGTTTAATCACATACATATTAAACATATGAGACAATGTTCGTGCATCTTTCTTCACTGTAATGTCAATTATTTTTAGTAGAAAAACATGGAAATTTAGGCATGTTTTCAAGTTCATGAACATTTTTCCAATTTCTCTGTTATTTTTGGAGATCAAGTTGGTGATGATGTCGGCACATAGTGGGGTTTGACCTGTTAACGTACCGTGAAAAGTCGTACAAAGTGAACGCAAAGTTGTGCAAAGTGATTGGAAAGTTTGTAGATATATTTGTATGCTTGACCTAACTTGTTGGCATATAGAAACCCGCAGTTGTAAAGTCAAATCAATGAATAAAAGCGAGATGAAAACAGCCTATATAAGCACAGTATCACATGAGCTGACTGACCGTAAAAATGATAGAAAACAGCATGCAAAGTTGGTAAAAGTGTACGAAACGTTGGCGGAGTTACATGTATATTTAACCTAAGTCATTGGAATGCCAACCCCGCAGTTAAATTTCGAAAACATTAAGTAAAAGTCAAGAAAATACCAGATATATAAGCAGATTATGGCAACTGCAAACCGTAAATCGAAGACAAACTGCTTGCAATGTTTTGAAAAACGATTGCAAAGTTTGTAGATTCGTTTGGGAATATTACATATGATATTATATTGACGGGTTACATAGTCAAAAGTTCGAAAACTTAAAAAAAGTATTTCGTAAATTGCCGTTAAAGTAACGTACTAGTATTCGCAGCATGTAGAGGTCATAGGTCAATTCAAGAAGTTACTCGTGCAAACGCTATCAGGTTTAAAGCAGTGTCAAACATGAAATAGTCGCCAACTCGAGTATATTTCAAATTGCGTAAGCAGTAGTGTGGGTAGTTGAAGAGACAAAGTTTAAAGTCAAGCTCAGTCTGGCATGGTTAGTTCTTGCATGGGAGACTGCCTTAGAAAACCAGCTAGGGACAATTTTTTTGGTTTCATCACATACATATCAAACATAAGAGACAACGTTCGTGCATCTTTTTTTCACTGTAATGTCAATTATTTTTAGTAGAAAAACATGGAAATTTAGGCATGTTTTCAAGTTCATGAACATTTTTCCAATTTCTCTGTTATTTTTGGAGATCAAGTTGGTGATGATGTCGGCACATAGTGGGGTTTGACCTGTTAACGTACCGTGAAAAGTCGTACAAAGTGAACGCAAAGTTGTGCAAAGTGATTGGAAAGTTTGTAGATATATTTGTATGCTTGACCTAACTTGTTGGCATATAGAAAACCGCAGTTGTAAAGTCAAATCAATGAATAAAAGCGAGATGAAAACAGCCTATATAAGCAGAGTATCACATGAGCTGACTGACCGTAAAAAAGATAGAAAACAGCATGCAAAGTTGGTAAAAGCGTGCGAAACGTTGGCGGAGTTTCATGTATATTTAACCTAAGTCATTGGAATGCCAACCCTGCAGTTAAATTTCGAAAACATTAAGTAAAAGTCAAGAAAATGCCAGATATATAAGCAGATTATGGCAACTACAAACCGTACATCGAAGACAAACTGCTTGCAAAGTTTTGAAATACGATTGCAAAGTTTGTAGATTCGTTTGGGAATGTTACATATGATATTATATTGACGGGTTATATAGACAAAAGTTCGAAAACTTAAAAAAATATTTCGTAAATTGCCGTTAAAATAGCGTACTATTATTCGCAGCATGTGGAGGTCATAGGTCAATTCAAGAAGTTACTCGAACAAACGCTATCAGGTTTAAAACAGTGTCAAACATGAAATAGTCGCCAACTCGAGTATATTTCAAATTGCGTAAGCAGTAGTGCGGGTAGGTGAAGAAACAAAGTTTAAAGTCAAGCTCAGTCGGGCCTGGTTAGTTCTTTCATGGGAGACTGCCTGAGAAAACCAGCTAGGTATTTTTTGGGGGGTTTCATCACATACATATTAAACATATGAGACAATGTTCGTGCATCTTTTTTCACTGTAATGTCAATTATTTTTAGTAGAAAAACATGGAAATTTAGGCATGTTTTCAAGTTCATGAACATTTTTCCAATTTCTCTGTTATTTTTGGAGATCAAGTTAGTGATGATGTCGGCACATAGTGGGGTTTGACCTGTTAACGTACCGTGAAAAGTCGTACAAAGTGAACGCAAAGTTGTGCAAAGTGATTGGAAAGTTTGTAGATATATTTGTATGCTTGACCTAACTTGTTGGCATATAGAAACCCGCAGTTGTAAAGTCAAATCAATGAATAAAAGCGAGATGAAAACAGCCTATATAAGCAGAGTATCACATGAGCTGACTGACCGTAAAAATGATAGAAAACAGCATGCAAAGTTGGTAAAAGTGTACGAAACGTTGGCGGAGTTACATGTATATTTAACCTAAGTCATTGGAATGCCAACCCCGCAGTTAAATTTCGAAAACATTAAGTAAAAGTCAAGAAAATACCAGATATATAAGCAGATTATGGCAACTGCAAACCGTAAATCGAAGACAAACTGCTTGCAATGTTTTGAAAAACGATTGCAAAGTTTGTAGATTCGTTTGGGAATATTACATATGATATTATATTGACGGGTTACATAGTCAAAAGTTCGAAAACTTAAAAAAAGTATTTCGTAAATTGCCGTTAAAGTAACGTACTATTATTCGCAGCATGTAGAGGTCATAGGTCAATTCAAGAAGTTACTCGTGCAAACGCTATCAGGTTTAAAGCAGTGTCAAACATGAAATAGTCGCCAACTCGAGTATATTTCAAATTGCGTAAGCAGTAGTGTGGGTAGGTGAAGAGACAAAGTTTAAAGTCAAGCTCAGTCTGGCATGGTTAGTTCTTGCATGGGAGACTGCCTTAGAAAACCAGCTAGGGACAATTTTTTTGGTTTCATCACATACATATCAAACATAAGAGACAACGTTCGTGCATCTTTTTTTCACTGTAATGTCAATTATTTTTAGTAGAAAAACATGGAAATTTAGGCATGTTTTCAAGTTCATGAACATTTTTCCAATTTCTCTGTTATTTTTGGAGATCAAGTTGGTGATGATGTCGGCACATAGTGGGGTTTGACCTGTTAACGTACCGTGAAAAGTCGTACAAAGTGAACGCAAAGTTGTGCAAAGTGATTGGAAAGTTTGTAGATATATTTGTATGCTTGACCTAACTTGTTGGCATATAGAAAACCGCAGTTGTAAAGTCAAATCAATGAATAAAAGCGAGATGAAAACAGCCTATATAAGCAGAGTATCACATGAGCTGACTGACCGTAAAAAAGATAGAAAACAGCATGCAAAGTTGGTAAAAGCGTGCGAAACGTTGGCGGAGTTTCATGTATATTTAACCTAAGTCATTGGAATGCCAACCCTGCAGTTAAATTTCGAAAACATTAAGTAAAAGTCAAGAAAATGCCAGATATATAAGCAGATTATGGCAACTACAAACCGTACATCGAAGACAAACTGCTTGCAAAGTTTTGAAATACGATTGCAAAGTTTGTAGATTCGTTTGGGAATGTTACATATGATATTATATTGACGGGTTATATAGACAAAAGTTCGAAAACTTAAAAAAATATTTCGTAAATTGCCGTTAAAATAGCGTACTATTATTCGCAGCATGTGGAGGTCATAGGTCAATTCAAGAAGTTACTCGAACAAACGCTATCAGGTTTAAAACAGTGTCAAACATGAAATAGTCGCCAACTCGAGTATATTTCAAATTGCGTAAGCAGTAGTGCGGGTAGGTGAAGAAACAAAGTTTAAAGTCAAGCTCAGTCGGGCCTGGTTAGTTCTTGCATGGGAGACTGCCTGAGAAAACCAGCTAGGTATTTTTTGGGGGTTTCATCACATACATATTAAACATATGAGACAATGTTCGTGCATCTTTTTTCACTGTAATGTCAATTATTTTTAGTAGAAAACATGGAAATTTAGGCATGTTTTCAAGTTCATGAACATTTTTCCAATTTCTCTGTTATTTTTGGAGATCAAGTTGGTGATGATGTCGGCACATAGTGGGGTTTGACCTGTTAACGTACCGTGAAAAGTCGTACAAAGTGAACGCAAAGTTGTGCAAAGTGATTGGAAAGTTTGTAGATATATTTGTATGCTTGACCTAACTTGTTGGCATATAGAAACCCGCAGTTGTAAAGTCAAATCAATGAATAAAAGCGAGATGAAAACAGCCTATATAAGCAGAGTATCACATGAGCTGACTGACCGTAAAAATGATAGAAAACAGCATGCAAAGTTGGTAAAAGTGTACGAAACGTTGGCGGAGTTACATGTATATTTAACCTAAGTCATTGGAATGCCAACCCCGCAGTTAAATTTCGAAAACATTAAGTAAAAGTCAAGAAAATACCAGATATATAAGCAGATTATGGCAACTGCAAACCGTAAATCGAAGACAAACTGCTTGCAATGTTTTGAAAAACGATTGCAAAGTTTGTAGATTCGTTTGGGAATATTACATATGATATTATATTGACGGGTTACATAGTCAAAAGTTCGAAAACTTAAAAAAAGTATTTCGTAAATTGCCGTTAAAGTAACGTACTATTATTCGCAGCATGTAGAGGTCATAGGTCAATTCAAGAAGTTACTCGTGCAAACGCTATCAGGTTTAAAGCAGTGTCAAACATGAAATAGTCGCCAACTCGAGTATATTTCAAATTGCGTAAGCAGTAGTGTGGGTAGGTGAAGAGACAAAGTTTAAAGTCAAGCTCAGTCTGGCATGGTTAGTTCTTGCATGGGAGACTGCCTTAGAAAACCAGCTAGGGACAATTTTTTTGGTTTCATCACATACATATCAAACATAAGAGACAACGTTCGTGCATCTTTTTTTCACTGTAATGTCAATTATTTTTAGTAGAAAAACATGGAAATTTAGGCATGTTTTCAAGTTCATGAACATTTTTCCAATTTCTCTGTTATTTTTGGAGATCAAGTTGGTGATGATGTCGGCACATAGTGGGGTTTGACCTGTTAACGTACCGTGAAAAGTCGTACAAAGTGAACGCAAAGTTGTGCAAAGTGATTGGAAAGTTTGTAGATATATTTGTATGCTTGACCTAACTTGTTGGCATATAGAAAACCGCAGTTGTAAAGTCAAATCAATGAATAAAAGCGAGATGAAAACAGCCTATATAAGCAGAGTATCACATGAGCTGACTGACCGTAAAAAAGATAGAAAACAGCATGCAAAGTTGGTAAAAGCGTGCGAAACGTTGGCGGAGTTTCATGTATATTTAACCTAAGTCATTGGAATGCCAACCCTGCAGTTAAATTTCGAAAACATTAAGTAAAAGTCAAGAAAATGCCAGATATATAAGCAGATTATGGCAACTACAAACCGTACATCGAAGACAAACTGCTTGCAAAGTTTTGAAATACGATTGCAAAGTTTGTAGATTCGTTTGGGAATGTTACATATGATATTATATTGACGGGTTATATAGACAAAAGTTCGAAAACTTAAAAAAATATTTCGTAAATTGCCGTTAAAATAGCGTACTATTATTCGCAGCATGTGGAGGTCATAGGTCAATTCAAGAAGTTACTCGAACAAACGCTATCAGGTTTAAAACAGTGTCAAACATGAAATAGTCGCCAACTCGAGTATATTTCAAATTGCGTAAGCAGTAGTGCGGGTAGGTGAAGAAACAAAGTTTAAAGTCAAGCTCAGTCGGGCCTGGTTAGTTCTTGCATGGGAGACTGCCTGAGAAAACCAGCTAGGTATTTTTTGGGGGTTTCATCACATACATATTAAACATATGAGACAATGTTCGTGCATCTTTTTTCACTGTAATGTCAATTATTTTTAGTAGAAAACATGGAAATTTAGGCATGTTTTCAAGTTCATGAACATTTTTCCAATTTCTCTGTTATTTTTGGAGATCAAGTTGGTGATGATGTCGGCACATAGTGGGGTTTGACCTGTTAACGTACCGTGAAAAGTCGTACAAAGTGAACGCAAAGTTGTGCAAAGTGATTGGAAAGTTTGTAGATATATTTGTATGCTTGACCTAACTTGTTGGCATATAGAAACCCGCAGTTGTAAAGTCAAATCAATGAATAAAAGCGAGATGAAAACAGCCTATATAAGCAGAGTATCACATGAGCTGACTGACAGTAAAAATGATAGAAAACAGCATGCAAAGTTGGTAAAAGCGTGCGAAACTTTGGCGGAGTTTCATGTATATTTAACCTAAGTCATTGGAATGCCAACCCCGCAGTTAAATTTCGAAAACATTAAGTAAAAGTCAAGAAAATGCCAGATATATAAGCAGATTATGGCAACTGCAAACCATAAATCGAAGACAAACTGCTTGCAAAGTTTTGAAAAACGATTGCAAAGTTTGTAGATTCGTTTGGGAATGTTACATATGATATTATATTGACGGGTTACATAGTCAAAAGTTCGAAAACTTAAAAAAATACTTTGTAAATTGCCGTTAAAATAGCGTACTATTATTCGCAGCATGTAGAGGTCATAGGTCAATTCAAGAAGTTACTCGTGCAAACGCTATCAGGTTTAAAGCAGTGTCAAACATGAAATAGTCGCCAACTCGAGTATATTTCAAATTGCGTAAGCAGTAGTGTGGGTAGGTGAAGAGACAAAGTTTAAAGTCAAGCTCAGTCTGGCATGGTTAGTTCTTGCATGGGAGACTGCCTTAGAAAACCAGCTAGGGACATTTTTTTTGGTTTCATCACATACATATCAAACATAAGAGACAACGTTCGTGCATCTTTTTTTCACTGTAATGTCAATTATTTTTAGTAGAAAAACATGGAAATTTAGGCATGTTTTCAAGTTCATGAACATTTTTCCAATTTCTCTGTTATTTTTGGAGATCAAGTTGGTGATGATGTCGGCACATAGTGGGGTTTGACCTTTTAACGTACCGTGAAAAGTCGTACAAAGTGAACGCAAAGTTGTGCAAAGTGATTGGAAAGTTTGTAGATATATTTGTATGCTTGACCTAACTTGTTGGCATATAGAAACCCGCAGTTGTAAAGTCAAATAAATGAATAAAAGCGAGATGAAAACAGCCTATATAAGCAGAGTATCACATGAGCTGACTGACCGTAAAAATGATAGAAAACAGCATGCAAAGTTGGTAAAAGCGTGCGAAACTTTGGCGGAGTTACATGTATATTTAACCTAAGTCATTGGAATGCCAACCCCGCAGTTAAATTTCGAAAACATTAAGTAAAAGTCAAGAAAATGTCAGATATATAAGCAGATTATGGCAACTGCAAACCGTAAATCGAAGACAAACTGCTTGCAAAGTTTTAAAAAACGATTGCAAAGTTTGTAGATTCGTTTGGGAATGTCACATATGATATTATATTGACGGGTTACATAGTCAAAAGTTTGAAAACTTAAAAAAATATTTCGTAAATTGCCGTCAAAGTAGCGTACTATTATTCGCAGCATGTAGAGGTCATAGGTCAATTTAAGAAGTTACTCGTACAAACGCTATCAGGTTTAAAATAGTGTCAAACTTGAAATAGTCGCCAACTCGAGTATATTTTAAATTGCGTAAGCAGTAGTGCGGGTAGGTGAAGAAACAAAGTTTAAAGTCAAGCACAGTCGGGCCTGGTTAGTTCTTGCATGGGAGACTGCCTTAGAAAACCAGCTAGGGACATTTTTTTTGGTTTCATCACATACATATCAAATATAAGAGACAACGTTCGTGCATCTTTTTTTCACTGTAATGTCAATTATTTTTAGTAGAAAAACATGGAAATTTAGGCATGTTTTCTAGTTCATGAACATTTTTCCAATTTCTCTGTTATTTTTGGAGATCAAGTTGGTGATGATGTCGGCACATAGTGGGGTTTGACCTGTTAACGTACCGTGAAAAGTCGTAAAAAGTGAACGCAAAGTTGTGCAAAGTGATTGGAAAGTTTGTAGATATATTTGTATGCTTGACCTAACTTGTTGGCATATAGAAACCCGCAGTTGTAAAGTCAAATAAATGAATAAAAGCGAGATGAAAACAGCCTATATAAGCAGAGTATCACATGAGCTGACTGACCGTAAAAATGATAGAAAACAGCATGCAAAGTTGGTAAAAGCGTGCGAAACTTTGGCGGAGTTACATGTATATTTAACCTAAGTCATTGGAATGCCAACCCCGCAGTTAAATTTCGAAAACATTAAGTAAAAGTCAAGAAAATGTCAGATATATAAGCAGATTATGGCAACTGCAAACCGTAAATCGAAGACAAACTGCTTGCAAAGTTTTGAAAAACGATTGCAAAGTTTGTAGATTCGTTTGGGAATGTTACATATGATATTATATTGACGGGTTACATAGTCAAAAGTTCGAAAACTTAAAAAAATATTTCGTAAATTGCCGTTAAAATAGCATACTATTATTCGCAGCATGTAGAGGTCATAGGTCAATTCAAGAAATTACTCGAACAAACGCTATCAGGTTTAAAACAGTGTCAAACATGAAATAGTCGCCAACTCGAGTATATTTCAAATTGCGTAAGCAGTAGTGCGGGTAGGTGAAGAAACAAAGTTTAAAGTCAAGCTCAGTCGGGCCTGGTTAGTTCTTGCATGGGAGACTGCCTTAGAAAACCAGCTATGGACATTTTTTTGGTTTCATCACATACATATCAAACATAAGAGACAACGTTCGTGCATCTTTTTTTCACTGTAATGTCAATTATTTTTAGTAGAAAAACATGGAAATTTAGGCATGTTTTCAAGTTCATGAACATTTTTCCAATTTCTCTGTTATTTTTGGAGATCAAGTTGGTGATGATGTCGGCACATAGTGGGGTTTGACCTGTTAACGTACCGTGAAAAGTCGTACAAAGTGAACGCAAAGTTGTGCAAAGTGATTGGAAAGTTTGTAGATATATTTGTATGCTTGACCTAACTTGTTGGCATATAGAAACCCGCAGTTGTAAAGTCAAATAAATGAATAAAAGCGAGATGAAAACAGCCTATATAAGCAGAGTATCATATGAGCTGACTGACCGTAAAAATGATAGAAAACAGCATGCAAAGTTGGTAAAAGCGTGCGAAACTTTGGCGGAGTTTCATGTATGTTTAACCTAAGTCATTGGAATGCCAACCCCGCAGTTAAATTTCGAAAACATTAAGTAAAAGTCAAGAAAATGCCAGAAATATAAGCAGATTATGGCAACTGCAAACCCTAAATCGAAGAAAAACTGCTTGCAAAGTTTTGAAAAACGATTGCAAAGTTTGTAGATTCGTTTGGGAATGTTACATATGATATTATATTGACGGGTTACATAGTCAAAAGTTCGAAAACTTAAAAAAATATTTCGTAAATTGCCGTTAAAGTAGCGTACTATTATTCGCAGCATGTGGAGGTCATAGGTCAATTCAAGAAGTTACTCGAACAAACGCTATCAGGTTTAAAACAGTGTCAAACATGAAATAGTCGCCAACTCGAGTATATTTCAAATTGCGTAAGCAGTAGTGCGGGTAGGTGAAGAAACAAAGTTTAAAGTCAAGCTCAGTCGGGCCTGGTTAGTTCTTGCATGGGAGACTGCCTGAGAAAACCAGCTAGGTATTTTTTGGGGGGTTTCATCACATACATATTAAACATATGAGACAATGTTCGTGCATCTTTTTTCACTGTAATGTCAATTATTTTTAGTAGAAAAACATGGAAATTTAGGCATGTTTTCAAGTTCATGAAAATTTTTCCAATTTCTCTGTTATTTTTGGAGATCAAGTTGGTGATGATGGCGGCACATAGTGGGGTTTGACCTGTTAACGTACCGTGAAAAGTCGTACAAAGTGAACGCAAAGTTGTGCAAAGTGATTGGAAAGTTTGTAGATATATTTGTATGCTTGACCTAACTTGTTGGCATATAGAAATCGGCAGTTGTAAAGTCAAATCAATGAATAAAAGCGAGATGAAAACAGCCTATATAAGCAGAGTATCACATGAGCTGACTGACCGTAAAAATGATAGAAAACAGCATGCAAAGTTGGCAAAAGCGTGCGAAACTTTGGCGGACTTTCATGTATATTTAACCTAAGTCATTGGAATGCCAACCCCGCAGTTAAATTTCGAAAACATTAAGTAAAAGTCAAGAAAATGCCAGATATATAAGCAGATTATGGCAACTGCAAACCGTAAATCGAAGACAAACTGCTTGCAAAGTTTTGAAAAACGATTGCAAAGTTTGTAGATTCGTTTGGGAATATTACATATGATATTATATTGACGGGTTACATAGTCAAAAGTTCGAAAACTTAAAAAAAGTATTTCGTAAATTGCCGTTAAAGTAACGTACTATTATTCGCAGCATGTAGAGGTCATAGGTCAATTCAAGAAGTTACTCGTGCAAACGCTATCAGGTTTAAAGCAGTGTCAAACATGAAATAGTCGCCAACTCGAGTATATTTCAAATTGCGTAAGCAGTAGTGTGGGTAGGTGAAGAGATAAAGTTTAAAGTCAAGCTCAGTCTGGCATGGTTAGTTCTTGCATGGGAGACTGCCTTAGAAAACCAGCTAGGGACATTTTTTTGGTTTCATCACATACATATCAAACATAAGAGACAACGTTCGTGCATCTTTTTTTCACTGTAATGTCAATTATTTTTAGTAGAAAAACATGGAAATTTAGGCATGTTTTCAAGTTCATGAAAATTTTTCCAATTTCTCTGTTATTTTTGGAGATCAAGTTGGTGATGATGGCGGCACATAGTGGGGTTTGACCTGTTAACGTACCGTGAAAAGTCGTACAAAGTGAACGCAAAGTTGTGCAAAGTGATTGGAAAGTTTGTAGATATATTTGTATGCTTGACCTAACTTGTTGGCATATAGAAATCCGCAGTTGTAAAGTCAAATCAATGAATAAAAGCGAGATGAAAACAGCCTATATAAGCAGAGTATCACATGAGCTGACTGACCGTAAAAAAGATAGAAAACAGCATGCAAAGTTGGTAAAAGCGTGCGAAACGTTGGCGGAGTTTCATGTATATTTAACCTAAGTCATTGGAATGCCAACCCCGCAGTTAAATTTCGAAAACATTAAGTAAAAGTCAAGAAAATGCCAGATATATAAGCAGATTATGGCAACTGCAAACCGTAAATCGAAGACAAACTGCTTGCAAAGTTTTGAAAAACGATTGCAAAGTTTGTAGATTCGTTTGGGAAT
The DNA here is from genome assembly GCF_978046115.1 of Saccoglossus kowalevskii. NCBI lineage: Eukaryota > Metazoa > Hemichordata > Enteropneusta > Harrimaniidae > Saccoglossus > Saccoglossus kowalevskii. The sequence goes on along the minus strand of NC_140655.1, from coordinate 8,409,788 downwards.
ATTACATATGATATTATATTGACGGGTTACATAGTCAAAAGTTCGAAAACTTAAAAAAAGTAATTCGTAAATTGCCGTTAAAGTAACGTACTATTATTCGCAGCATGTAGAGGTCATAGGTCAATTCAAGAAGTTACTCGAACAAACGCTATCAGGTTTAAAGCAGTGTCAAACATGAAATAGTCGCCAACTCGAGTATATTTCAAATTGCGTAAGCAGTAGTGCGGGTAGGTGAAGAAACAAAGTTTAAAGTCAAGCTCAGTCGGGCCTGGTTAGTTCTTGCATGGGAGACTGCCTGAGAAAACCAGCTAGGTATTTTTTGGGGGGTTTCATCACATACATATTAAACATATGAGACAATGTTCGTGCATCTTTTTTCACTGTAATGTCAATTATTTTTAGTAGAAAAACATGGAAATTTAGGCATGTTTTCAAGTTCATGAAAATTTTTCCAATTTCTCTGTTATTTTTGGAGATCAAGTTGGTGATGATGGCGGCACATAGTGGGGTTTGACCTGTTAACGTACCGTGAAAAGTCGTACAAAGTGAACGCAAAGTTGTGCAAAGTGATTGGAAAGTTTGTAGATATATTTGTATGCTTGACCTAACTTGTTGGCATATAGAAATCGGCAGTTGTAAAGTCAAATCAATGAATAAAAGCGAGATGAAAACAGCTATATAAGCAGAGTATCACATGAGCTGACTGACCGTAAAAATGATAGAAAACAGCATGCAAAGTTGGCAAAAGCGTGCGAAACTTTGGCGGACTTTCATGTATATTTAACCTAAGTCATTGGAATGCCAACCCCGCAGTTAAATTTCGAAAACATTAAGTAAAAGTCAAGAAAATGCCAGATATATAAGCAGATTATGGAAACTGCAAACCGTAAATCGAAGACAAACTGCTTGCAAAGTTTTGAAAAACGATTGCAAAGTTTGTAGATTCGTTTGGGAATATTACATATGATATTATATTGACGGGTTACATAGTCAAAAGTTCGAAAACTTAAAAAAAGTATTTCGTAAATTGCCGTTAAAGTAACGTACTATTATTCGCAGCATGTAGAGGTCATAGGTCAATTCAAGAAGTTACTCGTGCAAACGCTATCAGGTTTAAAGCAGTGTCAAACATGAAATAGTCGCCAACTCGAGTATATTTCAAATTGCGTAAGCAGTAGTGTGGGTAGGTGAAGAGATAAAGTTTAAAGTCAAGCTCAGTCTGGCATGGTTAGTTCTTGCATGGGAGACTGCCTTAGAAAACCAGCTAGGGACATTTTTTTGGTTTCATCACATACATATCAAACATAAGAGACAACGTTCGTGCATCTTTTTTTCACTGTAATGTCAATTATTTTTAGTAGAAAAACATGGAAATTTAGGCATGTTTTCAAGTTCATGAAAATTTTTCCAATTTCTCTGTTATTTTTGGAGATCAAGTTGGTGATGATGGCGGCACATAGTGGGGTTTGACCTGTTAACGTACCGTGAAAAGTCGTACAAAGTGAACGCAAAGTTGTGCAAAGTGATTGGAAAGTTTGTAGATATATTTGTATGCTTGACCTAACTTGTTGGCATATAGAAATCCGCAGTTGTAAAGTCAAATCAATGAATAAAAGCGAGATGAAAACAGCCTATATAAGCAGAGTATCACATGAGCTGACTGACCGTAAAAAAGATAGAAAACAGCATGCAAAGTTGGTAAAAGCGTGCGAAACGTTGGCGGAGTTTCATGTATATTTAACCTAAGTCATTGGAATGCCAACCCCGCAGTTAAATTTCGAAAACATTAAGTAAAAGTCAAGAAAATGCCAGATATATAAGCAGATTATGGCAACTGCAAACCGTAAATCGAAGACAAACTGCTTGCAAAGTTTTGAAAAACGATTGCAAAGTTTGTAGATTCGTTTGGGAATATTACATATGATATTATATTGACGGGTTACATAGTCAAAAGTTCGAAAACTTAAAAAAAGTAATTCGTAAATTGCCGTTAAAGTAACGTACTATTATTCGCAGCATGTAGAGGTCATAGGTCAATTCAAGAAGTTACTCGAACAAACGCTATCAGGTTTAAAGCAGTGTCAAACATGAAATAGTCGCCAACTCGAGTATATTTCAAATTGCGTAAGCAGTAGTGCGGGTAGGTGAAGAAACAAAGTTTAAAGTCAAGCTCAGTCGGGCCTGGTTAGTTCTTGCATGGGAGACTGCCTGAGAAAACCAGCTAGGTATTTTTTGGGGGGTTTCATCACATACATATTAAACATATGAGACAATGTTCGTGCATCTTTTTTCACTGTAATGTCAATTATTTTTAGTAGAAAAACATGGAAATTTAGGCATGTTTTCAAGTTCATGAACATTTTTCCAATTTCTCTGTTATTTTTGGAGATCAAGTTGGTGATGATGGCGGCACATAGTGGGGTTTGACCTGTTAACGTACCGTGAAAAGTCGTACAAAGTGAACGCAAAGTTGTGCAAAGTGATTGGAAAGTTTGTAGATATATTTGTATGCTTGACCTAACTTGTTGGCATATAGAAATCGGCAGTTGTAAAGTCAAATCAATGAATAAAAGCGAGATGAAAACAGCCTATATAAGCAGAGTATCACATGAGCTGACTGACCGTAAAAATGATAGAAAACAGCATGCAAAGTTGGCAAAAGCGTGCGAAACTTTGGCGGACTTTCATGTATATTTAACCTAAGTCATTGGAATGCCAACCCCGCAGTTAAATTTCGAAAACATTAAGTAAAAGTCAAGAAAATGCCAGATATATAAGCAGATTATGGCAACTGCAAACCGTAAATCGAAGACAAACTGCTTGCAAAGTTTTGAAAAACGATTGCAAAGTTTGTAGATTCGTTTGGGAATATTACATATGATATTATATTGACGGGTTACATAGTCAAAAGTTCGAAAACTTAAAAAAAGTATTTCGTAAATTGCCGTTAAAGTAACGTACTATTATTCGCAGCATGTAGAGGTCATAGGTCAATTCAAGAAGTTACTCGTGCAAACGCTATCAGGTTTAAAGCAGTGTCAAACATGAAATAGTCGCCAACTCGAGTATATTTCAAATTGCGTAAGCAGAAGTGTGGGTAGGTGAAGAGATAAAGTTTAAAGTCAAGCTCAGTCTGGCATGGTTAGTTCTTGCATGGGAGACTGCCTTAGAAAACCAGCTAGGGACATTTTTTTGGTTTCATCACATACATATCAAACATAAGAGACAACGTTCGTGCATCTTTTTTTCACTGTAATGTCAATTATTTTTAGTAGAAAAACATGGAAATTTAGGCATGTTTTCAAGTTCATGAAAATTTTTCCAATTTCTCTGTTATTTTTGGAGATCAAGTTGGTGATGATGGCGGCACATAGTGGGGTTTGACCTGTTAACGTACCGTGAAGAGTCGTACAAAGTGAACGCAAAGTTGTGCAAAGTGATTGGAAAGTTTGTAGATATATTTGTATGCTTGACCTAACTTGTTGGCATATAGAAATCCGCAGTTGTAAAGTCAAATCAATGAATAAAAGCGAGATGAAAACAGCCTATATAAGCAGAGTATCACATGAGCTGACTGACCGTAAAAAAGATAGAAAACAGCATGCAAAGTTGGTAAAAGCGTGCGAAACGTTGGCGGAGTTTCATGTATATTTAACCTAAGTCATTGGAATGCCAACCCCGCAGTTAAATTTCGAAAACATTAAGTAAAAGTCAAGAAAATGCCAGATATATAAGCAGATTATGGCAACTGCAAACCGTAAATCGAAGACAAACTGCTTGCAAAGTTTTGAAAAACGATTGCAAAGTTTGTAGATTCGTTTGGGAATATTACATATGATATTATATTGACGGGTTACATAGTCAAAAGTTCGAAAACTTAAAAAAAGTAATTCGTAAATTGCCGTTAAAGTAACGTACTATTATTCGCAGCATGTAGAGGTCATAGGTCAATTCAAGAAGTTACTCGAACAAACGCTATCAGGTTTAAAGCAGTGTCAAACATGAAATAGTCGCCAACTCGAGTATATTTCAAATTGCGTAAGCAGTAGTGCGGGTAGGTGAAGAAACAAAGTTTAAAGTCAAGCTCAGTCGGGCCTGGTTAGTTCTTGCATGGGAGACTGCCTGAGAAAACCAGCTAGGGTTTTTTTGGGGGGGTTTAATCACATACATATTAAACATATGAGACAATGTTCGTGCATCTTTCTTCACTGTAATGTCAATTATTTTTAGTAGAAAAACATGGAAATTTAGGCATGTTTACAAGTTCATGAACATTTTTCCAATTTCTCTGTTATTTTTGGAGATCAAGTTGGTGATGATGTCGGCACATAGTGGGGTTTGACCTGTTAACGTACCGTGAAAAGTCGTACAAAGTGAACGCAAAGTTGTGCAAAGTGATTGGAAAGTTTGTAGATATATTTGTATGCTTGACCTAACTTGTTGGCATATAGAAACCCGCAGTTGTAAAGTCAAATAAATGAATAAAAGCGAGATGAAAACAGCCTATATAAGCAGAGTATCACATGAGCTGACTGACCGTAAAAATGATAGAAAACAGCATGCAAAGTTGGTAAAAGCGTGCGAAACTTTGGCGGAGTTTCATGTATATTTAACCTAAGTCATTGGAATGCCAACCCTGCAGTTAATTTTCGAAAACATTAAGTAAAAGTCAAGAAAATGCCAGATATATAAGCAGATTATGGCAACTGCAAACCGTAAATCGAAGACAAACTGCTTGCAAAGTTTTGAAAAACGATTGCAAAGTTTGTAGATTCGTTTGGGAATGTTACATATGATATTATATTGACGGGTTACATAATCAAAAGTTCGAAAACTTAAAAAAATATTTCGTAAATTGCCGTTAAAATAGCGTACTATTATTCGCAGCATGTAGAGGTCATAGGTCAATTCAAGAAGTTACTCGAACAAACGCTATCAGGTTTAAAACAGTGTCAAACATGAAATAGTCGCCAACTCGAGTATATTTCAAATTGCGTAAGCAGTAGTGCGGGTAGGTGAAGAAACAAAGTTTAAAGTCAAGCTCAGTCGGGCCTGGTTAGTTCTTGCATGGGAAACTGCCTGAGAAAACCAGCTAGGGATTTTTTTGGGGGGTTTAATCACATACATATTAAACATATGAGACAATGTTCGTGCATCTTTCTTCACTGTAATGTCAATTATTTTTAGTAGAAAAACATGGAAATTTAGGCATGTTTTCAAGTTCATGAACATTTTTCCAATTTCTCTGTTATTTTTGGAGATCAAGTTGGTGATGATGTCGGCACATAGTGGGGTTTGACCTGTTAACGTACCGTGAAAAGTCGTACAAAGTGAACGCAAAGTTGTGCAAAGTGATTGGAAAGTTTGTAGATATATTTGTATGCTTGACCTAACTTGTTGGCATATAGAAACCCGCAGTTGTAAAGTCAAATAAATGAATAAAAGCGAGATGAAAACAACCTATATAAGCAGAGTATCACATGAGCTGACTGACCGTAAAAATGATAGAAAACAGCATGCAAAGTTGGTAAAAGCGTGCGAAACTTTGGCGGAGTTTCATGTATATTTAACCTAAGTCATTGGAATGCCAACCCTGCAGTTAATTTTCGAAAACATTAAGTAAAAGTCAAGAAAATGCCAGATATATAAGCAGATTATGGCAACTGCAAACCGTAAATCGAAGACAAACTGCTTGCAAAGTTTTGAAAAACGATTGCAAAGTTTGTAGATTCGTTTGGGAATGTTACATATGATATTATATTGACGGGTTACATAATCAAAAGTTCGAAAACTTAAAAAAATATTTCGTAAATTGCCGTTAAAATAGCGTACTATTATTCGCAGCATGTAGAGGTCATAGGTCAATTCAAGAAGTTACTCGAACAAACGCTATCAGGTTTAAAACAGTGTCAAACATGAAATAGTCGCCAACTCGAGTATATTTCAAATTGCGTAAGCAGTAGTGCGGGTAGGTGAAGAAACAAAGTTTAAAGTCAAGCTCAGTCGGGCCTGGTTAGTTCTTGCATGGGAAACTGCCTGAGAAAACCAGCTAGGGATTTTTTTTGGGGGTTTAATCACATACATATTAAACATATGAGACAATGTTCGTGCATCTTTCTTCACTGTAATGTCAATTATTTTTAGTAGAAAAACATGGAAATTTAGGCATGTTTTCAAGTTCATGAACATTTTTCCAATTTCTCTGTTATTTTTGGAGATCAAGTTGGTGATGATGTCGGCACATAGTGGGGTTTGACCTGTTAACGTACCGTGAAAAGTCGTACAAAGTGAACGCAAAGTTGTGCAAAGTGATTGGAAAGTTTGTAGATATATTTGTATGCTTGACCTAACTTGTTGGCATATAGAAACCCGCAGTTGTAAAGTCAAATAAATGAATAAAAGCGAGATGAAAACAACCTATATAAGCAGAGTATCACATGAGCTGACTGACCGTAAAAATGATAGAAAACAGCATGCAAAGTTGGTAAAAGCGTGCGAAACTTTGGCGGAGTTTCATGTATATTTAACCTAAGTCATTGGAATGCCAACCCTGCAGTTAAATTTCGAAAACATTAAGTAAAAGTCAAGAAAATGCCAGATATATAAGCAGATTATGGCAACTACAAACCGTACATCGAAGACAAACTGCTTGCTATGTTTTGAAAAACGATTGCAAAGTTTGTAGATTCGTTTGGGAATATTACATATGATATTATATTGACGGGTTACATAGTCAAAAGATCGAAAACTTAAAAAAATATTTCGTAAATTGCCGTTAAAATAGCGTACTATTATTCGCAGCATGTGGAGGTCATAGGTCAATTCAAGAAGTTACTCGAACAAACGCTATCAGGTTTAAAACAGTGTCAAACATGAAATAGTCGCCAACTCGAGTATATTTCAAATTGCGTAAGCAGTAGTGCGCGTAGGTGAAGAAACAAAGTTTAAAGTCAAGCTCAGTCGGGCCTGGTTAGTTCTTGCATGGGAGACTGCCTGAGAAAACCAGCTAGGTATTTTTTGGGGGGTTTCATCACATACATATTAAACATATGAGACAATGTTCGTGCATCTTTTTTCACTGTAATGTCAATTATTTTTAGTAGAAAAACATGGAAATTTAGGCATGTTTTCAAGTTCATGAACATTTTTCCAATTTCTCTGTTATTTTTGGAGATCAAGTTAGTGATGATGTCGGCACATAGTGGGGTTTGACCTGTTAACGTACCGTGAAAAGTCGTACAAAGTGAACGCAAAGTTGTGCAAAGTGATTGGAAAGTTTGTAGATATATTTGTATGCTTGACCTAACTTGTTGGCATATAGAAACCCGCAGTTGTAAAGTCAAATCAATGAATAAAAGCGAGATGAAAACAGCCTATATAAGCAGAGTATCACATGAGCTGACTGACCGTAAAAATGATAGAAAACAGCATGCAAAGTTGGTAAAAGTGTACGAAACGTTGGCGGAGTTACATGTATATTTAACCTAAGTCATTGGAATGCCAACCCCGCAGTTAAATTTCGAAAACATTAAGTAAAAGTCAAGAAAATACCAGATATATAAGCAGATTATGGCAACTGCAAACCGTAAATCGAAGACAAACTGCTTGCAATGTTTTGAAAAACGATTGCAAAGTTTGTAGATTCGTTTGGGAATATTACATATGATATTATATTGACGGGTTACATAGTCAAAAGTTCGAAAACTTAAAAAAAGTATTTCGTAAATTGCCGTTAAAGTAACGTACTATTATTCGCAGCATGTAGAGGTCATAGGTCAATTCAAGAAGTTACTCGTGCAAACGCTATCAGGTTTAAAGCAGTGTCAAACATGAAATAGTCGCCAACTCGAGTATATTTCAAATTGCGTAAGCAGTAGTGTGGGTAGGTGAAGAGACAAAGTTTAAAGTCAAGCTCAGTCTGGCATGGTTAGTTCTTGCATGGGAGACTGCCTTAGAAAACCAGCTAGGGACAATTTTTTTGGTTTCATCACATACATATCAAACATAAGAGACAACGTTCGTGCATCTTTTTTTCACTGTAATGTCAATTATTTTTAGTAGAAAAACATGGAAATTTAGGCATGTTTTCAAGTTCATGAACATTTTTCCAATTTCTCTGTTATTTTTGGAGATCAAGTTGGTGATGATGTCGGCACATAGTGGGGTTTGACCTGTTAACGTACCGTGAAAAGTCGTACAAAGTGAACGCAAAGTTGTGCAAAGTGATTGGAAAGTTTGTAGATATATTTGTATGCTTGACCTAACTTGTCGGCATATAGAAACCCGCAGTTGTAAAGTCAAATAAATGAATAAAAGCGAGATGAAAACAACCTATATAAGCAGAGTATCACATGAGCTGACTGACCGTAAAAATGATAGAAAACAGCATGCAAAGTTGGTAAAAGCGTGCGAAACTTTGGCGGAGTTTCATGTATATTTAACCTAAGTCATTGGAATGCCAACCCTGCAGTTAAATTTCGAAAACATTAAGTAAAAGTCAAGAAAATGCCAGATATATAAGCAGATTATGGCAACTACAAACCGTACATCGAAGACAAACTGCTTGCTAAGTTTTGAAAAACGATTGCAAAGTTTGTAGATTCGTTTGGGAATATTACATATGATATTATATTGACGGGTTACATAGTCAAAAGATCGAAAACTTAAAAAAATATTTCGTAAATTGCCGTTAAAATAGCGTACTATTATTCGCAGCATGTGGAGGTCATAGGTCAATTCAAGAAGTTACTCGAACAAACGCTATCAGGTTTAAAACAGTGTCAAACATGAAATAGTCGCCAACTCGAGTATATTTCAAATTGCGTAAGCAGTAGTGCGCGTAGGTGAAGAAACAAAGTTTAAAGTCAAGCTCAGTCGGGCCTGGTTAGTTCTTGCATGGGAGACTGCCTGAGAAAACCAGCTAGGTATTTTTTGGGGGGTTTCATCACATACATATTAAACATATGAGACAATGTTCGTGCATCTTTTTTCACTGTAATGTCAATTATTTTTAGTAGAAAAACATGGAAATTTAGGCATGTTTTCAAGTTCATGAACATTTTTCCAATTTCTCTGTTATTTTTGGAGATCAAGTTAGTGATGATGTCGGCACATAGTGGGGTTTGACCTGTTAACGTACCGTGAAAAGTCGTACAAAGTGAACGCAAAGTTGTGCAAAGTGATTGGAAAGTTTGTAGATATATTTGTATGCTTGACCTAACTTGTTGGCATATAGAAACCCGCAGTTGTAAAGTCAAATCAATGAATAAAAGCGAGATGAAAACAGCCTATATAAGCAGAGTATCACATGAGCTGACTGACCGTAAAAATGATAGAAAACAGCATGCAAAGTTGGTAAAAGTGTACGAAACGTTGGCGGAGTTACATGTATATTTAACCTAAGTCATTGGAATGCCAACCCCGCAGTTAAATTTCGAAAACATTAAGTAAAAGTCAAGAAAATACCAGATATATAAGCAGATTATGGCAACTGCAAACCGTAAATCGAAGACAAACTGCTTGCAATGTTTTGAAAAACGATTGCAAAGTTTGTAGATTCGTTTGGGAATATTACATATGATATTATATTGACGGGTTACATAGTCAAAAGTTCGAAAACTTAAAAAAAGTATTTCGTAAATTGCCGTTAAAGTAACGTACTATTATTCGCAGCATGTAGAGGTCATAGGTCAATTCAAGAAGTTACTCGTGCAAACGCTATCAGGTTTAAAGCAGTGTCAAACATGAAATAGTCGCCAACTCGAGTATATTTCAAATTGCGTAAGCAGTAGTGTGGGTAGGTGAAGAGACAAAGTTTAAAGTCAAGCTCAGTCTGGCATGGTTAGTTCTTGCATGGGAGACTGCCTTAGAAAACCAGCTAGGGACAATTTTTTTGGTTTCATCACATACATATCAAACATAAGAGACAACGTTCGTGCATCTTTTTTTCACTGTAATGTCAATTATTTTTAGTAGAAAAACATGGAAATTTAGGCATGTTTTCAAGTTCATGAACATTTTTCCAATTTCTCTGTTATTTTTGGAGATCAAGTTGGTGATGATGTCGGCACATAGTGGGGTTTGACCTGTTAACGTACCGTGAAAAGTCGTACAAAGTGAACGCAAAGTTGTGCAAAGTGATTGGAAAGTTTGTAGATATATTTGTATGCTTGACCTAACTTGTTGGCATATAGAAAACCGCAGTTGTAAAGTCAAATCAATGAATAAAAGCGAGATGAAAACAGCCTATATAAGCAGAGTATCACATGAGCTGACTGACCGTAAAAAAGATAGAAAACAGCATGCAAAGTTGGTAAAAGCGTGCGAAACGTTGGCGGAGTTTCATGTATATTTAACCTAAGTCATTGGAATGCCAACCCTGCAGTTAAATTTCGAAAACATTAAGTAAAAGTCAAGAAAATGCCAGATATATAAGCAGATTATGGCAACTACAAACCGTACATCGAAGACAAACTGCTTGCAAAGTTTTGAAAAACGATTGCAAAGTTTGTAGATTCGTTTGGGAATGTTACATATGATATTATATTGACGGGTTATATAGACAAAAGTTCGAAAACTTAAAAAAATATTTCGTAAATTGCCGTTAAAGTAGCGTACTATTATTCGCAGCATGTGGAGGTCATAGGTCAATTCAAGAAGTTACTCGAACAAACGCTATCAGGTTTAAAACAGTGTCAAACATGAAATAGTCGCCAACTCGAGTATATTTCAAATTGCGTAAGCAGTAGTCTGGGTAGGTGAAGAAACAAAGTTTAAAGTCAAGCTCAGTCGGGCCTGGTTAGTTCTTGCATGGGAGACTGCCTGAGAAAACCAGCTAGGTATTTTTTGGGGGTTTCATCACATACATATTAAACATATGAGACAATGTTCGTGCATCTTTTTTCACTGTAATGTCAATTATTTTTAGTAGAAAACATGGAAATTTAGGCATGTTTTCAAGTTCATGAACATTTTTCCAATTTCTCTGTTATTTTTGGAGATCAAGTTGGTGATGATGTCGGCACATAGTGGGGTTTGACCTGTTAACGTACCGTGAAAAGTCGTACAAAGTGAACGCAAAGTTGTGCAAAGTGATTGGAAAGTTTGTAGATATATTTGTATGCTTGACCTAACTTGTTGGCATATAGAAACCCGCAGTTGTAAAGTCAAATCAATGAATAAAAGCGAGATGAAAACAGCCTATATAAGCAGAGTATCACATGAGCTGACTGACCGTAAAAATGATAGAAAACAGCATGCAAAGTTGGTAAAAGTGTACGAAACTTTGGCGGAGTTACATGTATATTTAACCTAAGTCATTGGAATGCCAACCCCGCAGTTAAATTTCGAAAACATTAAGTAAAAGTCAAGAAAATACCAGATATATAAGCAGATTATGGCAACTGCAAACCGTAAATCGAAGACAAACTGCTTGCAATGTTTTGAAAAACGATTGCAAAGTTTGTAGATTCGTTTGGGAATATTACATATGATATTATATTGACGGGTTACATAGTCAAAAGTTCGAAAACTTAAAAAAAGTATTTCGTAAATTGCCGTTAAAGTAACGTACTATTATTCGCAGCATGTAGAGGTCATAGGTCAATTCAAGAAGTTACTCGTGCAAACGCTATCAGGTTTAAAGCAGTGTCAAACATGAAATAGTCGCCAACTCGAGTATATTTCAAATTGCGTAAGCAGTAGTGTGGGTAGGTGAAGAGACAAAGTTTAAAGTCAAGCTCAGTCTGGCATGGTTAGTTCTTGCATGGGAGACTGCCTTAGAAAACCAGCTAGGGACATTTTTTTTGGTTTCATCACATACATATCAAACATAAGAGACAACGTTCGTGCATCTTTTTTTCGCTGTAATGTCAATTATTTTTAGTAGAAAAACATGGAAATTTAGGCATGTTTTCAAGTTCATGAACATTTTTCCAATTTCTCTGTTATTTTTGGAGATCAAGTTGGTGATGATGTCGGCACATAGTGGGGTTTGACCTGTTAACGTACCGTGAAAAGTCGTACAAAGTGAACGCAAAGTTGTGCAAAGTGATTGGAAAGTTTGTAGATATATTTGTATGCTTGACCTAACTTGTTGGCATATAGAAACACGCAGTTGTAAAGTCAAATAAAAGAATAAAAGCGAGATGAAAACAGCCTATATAAGCAGAGTATCACATGAGCTGACTGACCGTAAAAATGATAGAAAACAGCATGCAAAGTTGGAAAAAGCGTGCGAAACTTTGGCGGAGTTTCATGTATATTTAACCTAAGTCATTGGAATGCCAACCCCGCAGTTAAATTTCGAAAACATTAAGTAAAAGTCAAGAAAATGCCAGATATATAAGCAGATTATGGCAGCTGCAAACCGTAAATCGAAGACAAACTGCTTGCAAAGTTTTGAAAAACGATTGCAAAGTTTGTAGATTCGTTTGGGAATGTTACATATGATATTATATTGACGGGTTACATAGTCAAAAGTTCGAAAACTTAAAAAAAGTATTTCGTAAATTGCCGTTAAAGTAGCGTACTATTATTCGCAGCATGTAGAGGTCATAGGTCAATTCAAGAAGTTACTCGTGCAAACGCTATCAGGATTAAAACAGTGTCAAACATGAAATAGTCGCCAACTCGAGTATATTTCAAATTGCGTAAGCAGTAGTGCGGGTAGGTGAAGAAACAAAGTTTAAAGTCAAGCTCAGTCGGGCCTGGTTAGTTTTTGCATGGGAGACTGCCAGAGAAAACCAGCTAGGTATTTTTGGGGGGGTTTCATCACATACATATTAAACATATGAGACAATGTTCGTGCATCTTTTTTCACGGTAATGTCAATTATTTTTAGTAGAAAAACATGGAAATTTAGGCATGTTTTCAAGTTCATGAACATTTTTCCAATTTCTCTGTTATTTTTGGAGATCAAGTTGGTGATGATGTCGGCAGATAGTGGGGTTTGACCTGTTAACGTACCGTGCAAAGTCGTACAAAGTGAACGCAAAGTTGTGCAAAGTGATTGGAAAGTTTGTAGATATATTTGTATGCTTGACCTAACTTGTTGGCATATAGAAACCCGCAGTTGTAAAGTCAAATCAATGAATAAAAGCGAGATGAAAACAGCCTATATAAGCAGAGTATCACATGAGCTGACTGGCCGTAAAAATGATAGAAAACAGCATGCAAAGTTGGTAAATGCGTGCGAAACTTTGGCGGAGTTTCATGTATATTTAACCTAAGTCATTGGAATGCCAACCCCGCAGTTAAATTTCGAAAACATTAAGTAAAAGTCAAGAAAATGCCAGAAATATAAGCAGATTATGGCAACTACAAACCGTACATCGAAGAAAAACTGCTTGCAAAGTTTTGAAAAACGATTGCAAAGTTTGTAGATTCGTTTGGGAATGTTACATATGATATTATATTGACGGGTTACATAGTCAAAAGTTCGAAAACTTAAAAAAATATTTCGTAAATTGCCGTTAAAATAGCGTACTATTATTCGCAGCATTTGTAGGTCATAGGTCAATTCAAGAAGTTACTCGAACAAACGCTATCAGGTTTTAAACAGTGTCAAACATGAAATAGTCGCCAACTCAAGTATATTTCAAATTGCGTAAGCAGTAGTGCGGGTAGGTGAAGAAACAAAGTTTAAAGTCAAGCTCAGTCGGGCCTGGTTAGTTCTTGAATGGGAGACTGCCTGAGAAAACCAGCTAGGTATTTTTGGGGGGTTTCATCACATACATATTAAACATATGAGACAATGTTCGTGCATCTTTTTTCACTGTAATGTCAATTATTTTTAGTAGAAAAACATGGAAATTTAGGCATGTTTTCAAGTTCATGAAAATTTTTCCAATTTCTCTGTTATTTTTGGAGATCAAGTTGGTGATGATGGCGGCACATAGTGGGGTTTGACCTGTTAACGTACCGTGAAAAGTCGTACAAAGTGAACGCAAAGTTGTGCAAAGTGATTGGAAAGTTTGTAGATATATTTGTATGCTTGACCTAACTTGTTGGCATATAGAAATCCGCAGTTGTAAAGTCAAATCAATGAATAAAAGCGAGATGAAAACAGCCTATATAAGCAGAGTATCACATGAGCTGACTGACCGTAAAAATGATAGAAAACAGCATGCAAAGTTGGCAAAAGCGTGCGAAACTTTGGCGGACTTTCATGTATATTTAACCTAAGTCATTGGAATGCCAACCCCGCAGTTAAATTTCGAAAACATTAAGTAAAAGTCAAGAAAATGCCAGATATATAAGCAGATTATGGCAACTGCAAACCGTAAATCGAAGACAAACTGCTTGCAAAGTTTTGAAAAACGATTGCAAAGTTTGTAGATTCGTTTGGGAATATTACATATGATATTATATTGACGGGTTACATAGTCAAAAGTTCGAAAACTTAAAAAAAGTATTTCGTAAATTGCCGTTAAAGTAACGTACTATTATTCGCAGCATGTAGAGGTCATAGGTTAATTCAAGAAGTTACTCGTGCAAACGCTATCAGGTTTAAAGCAGTGTCAAACATGAAATAGTCGCCAACTCGAGTATATTTCAAATTGCGTAAGCAGTAGTGTGGGTAGGTGAAGAGATAAAGTTTAAAGTCAAGCTCAGTCTGGCATGGTTAGTTCTTGCATGGGAGACTGCCTTAGAAAACCAGCTAGGGACATTTTTTTTGGTTTCATCACATACATATTAAACATAAGAGACAACGTTCGTGCATCTTTTTTTCACTGTAATGTCAATTATTTTTAGTAGAAAAACATGGAAATTTAGGCATGTTTTCAAGTTCATGACAATTTTTCCAATTTCTCTGTTATTTTTGGAGATCAAGTTGGTGATGATGGCGGCACATAGTGGGGTTTGACCTGTTAACGTACCGTGAAAAGTCGTACAAAGTGAACGCAAAGTTGTGCAAAGTGATTGGAAAGTTTGTATGCTTGACCTAACTTGTTGGCATATAGAAATCCGCAGTTGTAAAGTCAAATCAATGAATAAAAGCGAGATGAAAACAGCCTATATAAGCAGAGTATCACATGAGCTGACTGACCGTAAAAATGATAGAAAACAGCATGCAAAGTTGGCAAAAGCGTGCGAAACTTTGGAGGACTTTCATGTATATTTAACCTAAGTCATTGGAATGCCAACCCCGCAGTTAAATTTCGAAAACATTAAGTAAAAGTCAAGAAAATGCCAGATATATAAGCAGATTATGGCAACTGCAAACCGTAAATCGAAGACAAACTGCTTGCAAAGTTTTGAAAAACGATTGCAAAGTTTGTAGATTTGTTTGGGAATATTACATATGACATTATATTGACGGTTTACATAGTCAAAAGTTCTAAAACTTAAAAAAAGTAATTCGTAAATTGCCGTTAAAGTAGCGTACTATTATTCGCAGCATGTAGAGGTCATAGGTCAATTCAAGAAGTTACTCGTGCAAACGCTATCAGGTTTAAAGCAGTGTCAAACATGAAATAGTCGCCAACTCGAGTATATTTCAAATTGCGTAAGCAGTAGTGTGGGTAGGTGAAGAGATAAAGTTTAAAGTCAAGCTCAGTCTGGCATGGTTAGTTCTTGCATGGGAGACTGCCTTAGAAAACCAGCTAGGGACATTTTTTTGGTTTCATCACATACATATCAAACATAAGAGACAACGTTCGTGCATCTTTTTTTCACTGTAATGTCAATTATTTTTAGTAGAAAAACATGGAAATTTAGGCATGTTTTCAAGTTCATGAACATTTTTCCAATTTCTCTGTTATTTTTGGAGATCAAGTTGGTGATGATGTCGGGACATAGTGGGGTTTGACCTGTTAACGTACCGTGAAAAGTCGTACAAAGTGAACGCAAAGTTGTGCAAAGTGATTGGAAAGTTTGTAGATATATTTGTATGCTTGACCTAACTTGTTGGCATATAGAAAACCGCAGTTGTAAAGTCAAATAAATGAATAAAAGCGAGATGGAAACAGCCTATATAAGCAGAGTATCACATGAGCTGACTGACCGTAAAAAAGATAGAAAACAGCATGCAAAGTTGGTAAAAGCGTGCGAAACGTTGGCGGAGTTTCATGTATATTTAACCTAAGTCATTGGAATGCCAACCCCGCAGTTAAATTTCGAAAACATTAAGTAAAAGTCAAGAAAATGTCAGATATATAAGCAGATTATGGCAACTGCAAACCGTAAATCGAAGACAAACTGCTTGCAAAGTTTTGAAAAACGATTGCAAAGTTTGTAGATTCGATTGGGAATGTTACATATGATATTATATTGACGGGTTACATAATCAAAAGTTCGAAAACTTAAAAAAATATTTCGTAAATTGCCGTTAAAATAGCGTACTATTATTCGCAGCATGTAGAGGTCATAGGTCAATTCAAGAAGTTACTCGAACAAACGCTATCAGGTTTAAAACAGTGTCAAACATGAAATAGTCGCCAACTCGAGTATATTTCAAATTGCGTAAGCAGTAGTACGGGTAGGTGAAGAAACAAAGTTTAAAGTCAAGCTCAGTCGGGCCTGGTTAGTTCTTGCATGGGAGACTGCCTGAGAAAACCAGCTAGGGATTTTTTGGGGGGGTTTAATCACATACATATTAAACATATGAGACAATGTTCGTGCATCTTTCTTCACTGTAATGTCAATTATTTTTAGTAGAAAAACATGGAAATTTAGGCATGTTTTCAAGTTCATGAACATTTTTCCAATTTCTCTGTTATTTTTGGAGATCAAGTTGGTGATGATGTCGGCACATAGTGGGGTTTGACCTGTTAACGTACCGTGAAAAGTCGTACAAAGTGAACGCAAAGTTGTGCAAAGTGATTGGAAAGTTTGTAGATATATTTGTATGCTTGACCTAACTTGTTGGCATATAGAAACCCGCAGTTGTAAAGTCAAATAAATGAATAAAAGCGAGATGAAAACAACCTATATAAGCAGAGTATCACATGAGCTGACTGACCGTAAAAATGATAGAAAACAGCATGCAAAGTTGGTAAAAGCGTGCGAAACTTTGGCGGAGTTTCATGTATATTTAACCTAAGTCATTGGAATGCCAACCCTGCAGTTAAATTTCGAAAACATTAAGTAAAAGTCAAGAAAATGCCAGATATATAAGCAGATTATGGCAAATACAAACCGTACATCGAAGACAAACTGCTTGCTAAGTTTTGAAAAACGATTGCAAAGTTTGTAGATTCGTTTGGGAATATTACATATGATATTATATTGACGGGTTACATAGTCAAAAGTTCGAAAACTTAAAAAAAGTATTTCGTAAATTGCCGTTAAAGTAACGTACTATTATTCGCAGCATGTAGAGGTCATAGGTCAATTCAAGAAGTTACTCGTGCAAACGCTATCAGGTTTAAAGCAGTGTCAAACATGAAATAGTCGCCAACTCGAGTATATTTCAAATTGCGTAAGCAGTAGTGTGGGTAGGTGAAGAGATAAAGTTTAAAGTCAAGCTCAGTCTGGCATGGTTAGTTCTTGCATGGGAGACTGCCTTAGAAAACCAGCTAGGGACATTTTTTTGGTTTCATCACATACATATCAAACATAAGAGACAACGTTCGTGCATCTTTTTTTCACTGTAATGTCAATTATTTTTAGTAGAAAAACATGGAAATTTAGGCATGTTTTCAAGTTCATGAACATTTTTCCAATTTCTCTGTTATTTTTGGAGATCAAGTTGGTGATGATGTCGGCACATAGTGGGGTTTGACCTGTTAACGTACCGTGAAAAGTCGTACAAAGTGAACGCAAAGTTGTGCAAAGTGATTGGAAAGTTTGTAGATATATTTGTATTCTTGACCTAACTTGTTGGCATATAGAAAACCGCAGTTGTAAAGTCAAATAAATGAATAAAAGCGAGATGGAAACAGCCTATATAAGCAGAGTATCACATGAGCTGACTGACCGTAAAAAAGATAGAAAACAGCATGCAAAGTTGGTAAAAGCGTGCGAAACGTTGGCGGAGTTTCATGTATATTTAACCTAAGTCATTGGAATGCCAACCCCGCAGTTAAATTTCGAAAACATTAAGTAAAAGTCAAGAAAATGTCAGATATATAAGCAGATTATGGCAACTGCAAACCGTAAATCGAAGACAAACTGCTTGCAAAGTTTTGAAAAACGATTGCAAAGTTTGTAGATTCGTTTGGGAATGTTACATATGATATTATATTGACGGGTTACATAATCAAAAGTTCGAAAACTTAAAAAAATATTTCGTAAATTGCCGTTAAAATAGCGTACTATTATTCGCAGCATGTAGAGGTCATAGGTCAATTCAAGAAGTTACTCGAACAAACGCTATCAGGTTTAAAACAGTGTCAAACATGAAATAGTCGCCAACTCGAGTATATTTCAAATTGCGTAAGCAGTAGTGCGGGTAGGTGAAGAAACAAAGTTTAAAGTCAAGCTCAGTCGGGCCTGGTTAGTTCTTGCATGGGAGACTGCCTGAGAAAACCAGCTAGGGATTTTTTTGGGGGTTTAATCACATACATATTAAACATATGAGACAATGTTCGTGCATCTTTCTTCACTGTAATGTCAATTATTTTTAGTAGAAAAACATGGAAATTTAGGCATGTTTACAAGTTCATGAACATTTTTCCAATTTCTCTGTTATTTTTGGAGATCAAGTTGGTGATGATGTCGGCACATAGTGGGGTTTGACCTGTTAACGTACCGTGAAAAGTCGTACAAAGTGAACGCAAAGTTGTGCAAAGTGATTGGAAAGTTTGTAGATATATTTGTATGCTTGACCTAACTTGTTGGCATATAGAAACCCGCAGTTGTAAAGTCAAATAAATGAATAAAAGCGAGATGAAAACAGCCTATATAAGCAGAGTATCACATGAGCTGACTGACCGTAAAAATGATAGAAAACAGCATGCAAAGTTGGTAAAAGCGTGCGAAACTTTGGCGGAGTTTCATGTACATTTAACCTAAGTCATTGGAATGCCAACCCTGCAGTTAATTTTCGAAAACATTAAGTAAAAGTCAAGAAAATGCCAGATATATAAGCAGATTATGGCAACTACAAACCGTACATCGAAGACAAACTGCTTGCAAAGTTTTGAAAAACGATTGCAAAATTTGTAGATTCGTTTGGGAATGTTACATATGATATTATATTGACGGGTTACATAATCAAAAGTTCGAAAACTTAAAAAAATATTTCGTAAATTGCCGTTAAAATAGCGTACTATTATTCGCAGCATGTAGAGGTCATAGGTCAATTCAAGAAGTTACTCGAACAAACGTTCTCAGGTTTAAAACAGTGCCAAACATGAAATAGTCGCCAACTCAAGTATATTTCAAATTGCGTAAGCAGTAGTGCGGGTAGGTGAAGAAACAAAGTTTAAAGTCAAGCTCAGTCGGGCCTGGTTAGTTCTTGCATGGGAGACTGCCTGAGAAAACCAGCTAGGGATTTTTTTTGGGGGTTTAATCACATACATATTAAACATATGAGACAATGTTCGTGCATCTTTCTTCACTGTAATGTCAATTATTTTTAGTAGAAAAACATGGAAATTTAGGCATGTTTTCAAGTTCATGAACATTTTTCCAATTTCTCTGTTATTTTTGGAGATCAAGTTGGTGATGATGTCGGCACATAGTGGGGTTTGACCTGTTAACGTACCGTGAAAAGTCGTACAAAGTGAACGCAAAGTTGTGCAAAGTGATTGGAAAGTTTGTAGATATATTTGTATGCTTGACCTAACTTGTTGGCATATAGAAACCCGCAGTTGTAAAGTCAAATAAATGAATAAAAGCGAGATGAAAACAGCCTATATAAGCAGAGTATCACATGAGCTGACTGACCGTAAAAATGATAGAAAACAGCATGCAAAGTTGGTAAAAGCGTGCGAAACTTTGGCGGAGTTTCATGTATATTTAACCTAAGTCATTGGAATGCCAACCCCGCAGTTAAATTTCGAAAACATTAAGTAAAAGTCAAGAAAATGCCAGATATATAAGCAGATTATGGCAACTACAAACCGTACATCGAAGACAAACTGCTTGCAAAGTTTTGAAAAACGATTGCAAAGTTTGTAGATTCGTTTGGGAATGTTACATATGATATTATATTGACGGGTTATATAGTCAAAAGTTCGAAAACTTAAAAAAATATTTCGTAAATTGCCGTTAAAATAGCGTACTATTATTCGCAGCATGTGGAGGTCATAGGTCAATTCAAGAAGTTACTCGAACAAACGCTATCAGGTTTAAAACAGTGTCAAACATGAAATAGTCGCCAACTCGAGTATATTTCAAGTTGCGTAAGCAGTAGTGCGCGTAGGTGAAGAAACAAAGTTTAAAGTCAAGCTCAGTCGGGCCTGGTTAGTTCTTGCATGGGAGACTGCCTGAGAAAACCAGCTAGGTATTTTTTGGGGGGTTTCATCACATACATATTAAACATATGAGACAATGTTCGTGCATCTTTTTTCACTGTAATGTCAATTATTTTTAGTAGAAAAACATGGAAATTTAGGCATGTTTTCAAGTTCATGAACATTTTTCCAATTTCTCTGTTATTTTTGGAGATCAAGTTAGTGATGATGTCGGCACATAGTGGGGTTTGACCTGTTAACGTACCGTGAAAAGTCGTACAAAGTGAACGCAAAGTTGTGCAAAGTGATTGGAAAGTTTGTAGATATATTTGTATGCTTGACCTAACTTGTTGGCATATAGAAACCCGCAGTTGTAAAGTCAAATCAATGAATAAAAGCGAGATGAAAACAGCCTATATAAGCAGAGTATCACATGAGCTGACTGACCGTAAAAATGATAGAAAACAGCATGCAAAGTTGGTAAAAGTGTACGAAACGTTGGCGGAGTTACAGGTATATTTAACCTAAGTCATTGGAATGCCAACCCCGCAGTTAAATTTCGAAAACATTAAGTAAAAGTCAAGAAAATACCAGATATATAAGCAGATTATGGCAACTGCAAACCGTAAATCGAAGACAAACTGCTTGCAATGTTTTGAAAAACGATTGCAAAGTTTGTAGATTCGTTTGGGAATATTACATATGATATTATATTGACGGGTTACATAGTCAAAAGTTCGAAAACTTAAAAAAAGTATTTCGTAAATTGCCGTTAAAGTAACGTACTATTATTCGCAGCATGTAGAGGTCATAGGTCAATTCAAGAAGTTACTCGTGCAAACGCTATCAGGTTTAAAGCAGTGTCAAACATGAAATAGTCGCCAACTCGAGTATATTTCAAATTGCGTAAGCAGTAGTGTTGGTAGGTGAAGAGACAAAGTTTAAAGTCAAGCTCAGTCTGGCATGGTTAGTTCTTGCATGGGAGACTGCCTGAGAAAACCAGCTAGGTATTTTTTGGGGGTTTCATCACATACATATTAAACATATGAGACAATGTTCGTGCATCTTTTTTCACTGTAATGTCAATTATTTTTAGTAGAAAAACATGGAAATTTAGGCATGTTTTCAAGTTCATGAATATTTTTCCAATTTCTCTGTTATTTTTGGAGATCAAGTTGGTGATGATGTCGGCACATAGTGGGGTTTGACCTGTTAACGTACCGTGAAAAGTCGTACAAAGTGAACGCAAAGTTGTGCAAAGTGATTGGAAAGTTTGTAGATATATTTGTATGCTTGACCTAACTTGTTGGCATATAGAAACCCGCAGTTGTAAAGTCAAATCAATGAATAAAAGCGAGATGAAAACAGCCTATATAAGCAGAGTATCACATGAGCTGACTGACCGTAAAAATGATAGAAAACAGCATGCAAAGTTGGTAAAAGTGTACGAAACGTTGGCGGAGTTACATGTATATTTAACCTAAGTCATTGGAATGCCAACCCCGCAGTTAAATTTCGAAAACATTAAGTAAAAGTCAAGAAAATACCAGATATATAAGCAGATTATGGCAACTGCAAACCGTAAATCGAAGACAAACTGCTTGCAATGTTTTGAAAAACGATTGCAAAGTTTGTAGATTCGTTTGGGAATATTACATATGATATTATATTGACGGGTTACATAGTCAAAAGTTCGAAAACTTAAAAAAAGTATTTCGTAAATTGCCGTTAAAGTAACGTACTATTATTCGCAGCATGTAGAGGTCATAGGTCAATTCAAGAAGTTACTCGTGCAAACGCTATCAGGTTTAAAGCAGTGTCAAACATGAAATAATCGCCAATTCAAGTATATTTCAAATTGCGTAAGCAGTAGTGTGGGTAGGTGAAGAGACAATGTTTAATGTCAAGCTCAGTCTGGCATGGTTAGTTCTTGCATGGGAGACTGCCTTAGAAAACCAGCTAGGGACATTTTTTTTGGTTTCATCACATACATATCAAACATAAGAGACAACGTTCGTGCATCTTTTTTTCGCTGTAATGTCAATTATTTTTAGTAGAAAAACATGGAAATTTAGGCATGTTTTCAAGTTCATGAACATTTTTCCAATTTCTCTGTTATTTTTGGAGATCAAGTTGGTGATGATGTCGGCACATAGTGGGGTTTGACCTGTTAACGTACCGTGAAAAGTCGTACAAAGTGAACGCAAAGTTGTGCAAAGTGATTGGAAAGTTTGTAGATATATTTGTATGCTTGACCTAACTTGTTGGCATATAGAAACCCGCAGTTGTAAAGTCAAATAAAAGAATAAAAGCGAGATGAAAACAGCCTATATAAGCAGAGTATCACATGAGCTGACTGACCGTAAAAATGATAGAAAACAGCATGCAAAGTTGGAAAAAGCGTGCGAAACTTTGGCGGAGTTTCATGTATATTTAACCTAAGTCATTGGAATGCCAACCCCGCAGTTAAATTTCGAAAACATTAAGTAAAAGTCAAGAAAATACCAGATATATAAGCAGATTATGGCAACTGCAAACCGTAAATCGAAGACAAACTGCTTTCAATGTTTTGAAAAACGATTGCAAAGTTTGTAGATTCGTTTGGGAATATTACATATGATATTATATTGACGGGTTACATAGTCAAAAGTTCGAAAACTTAAAAAAAGTATTTCGTAAATTGCCGTTAAAGTAACGTACTATTATTCGCAGCATGTAGAGGTCATAGGTCAATTCAAGAAGTTACTCGTGCAAACGCTATCAGGTTTAAAGCAGTGTCAAACATGAAATAATCGCCAATTCAAGTATATTTCAAATTGCGTAAGCAGTAGTGTGGGTAGGTGAAGAGACAATGTTTAAAGTCAAGCTCAGTCTGGCATGGTTAGTTCTTGCATGGGAGACTGCCTTAGAAAACCAGCTAGGGACATTTTTTTTGGTTTCATCACATACATATCAAACATAAGAGACAACGTTCGTGCATCTTTTTTTCGCTGTAATGTCAATTATTTTTAGTAGAAAAACATGGAAATTTAGGCATGTTTTCAAGTTCATGAACATTTTTCCAATTTCTCTGTTATTTTTGGAGATCAAGTTGGTGATGATGTCGGCACATAGTGGGGTTTGACCTGTTAACGTACCGTGAAAAGTCGTACAAAGTGAACGCAAAGTTGTGCAAAGTGATTGGAAAGTTTGTAGATATATTTGTATGCTTGACCTAACTTGTTGGCATATAGAAACCCGCAGTTGTAAAGTCAAATAAAAGAATAAAAGCGAGATGAAAACAGCCTATATAAGCAGAGTATCACATGAGCTGACTGACCGTAAAAATGATAGAAAACAGCATGCAAAGTTGGAAAAAGCGTGCGAAACTTTGGCGGAGTTTCATGTATATTTAACCTAAGTCATTGGAATGCCAACCCCGCAGTTAAATTTCGAAAACATTAAGTAAAAGTCAAGAAAATGCCAGATATATAAGCAGATTATGGCAGCTGCAAACCGTAAATCGAAGACAAACTGCTTGCAAAGTTTTGAAAAACGATTGCAAAGTTTGTAGATTCGTTTGGGAATGTTACATATGATATTATATTGACGGGTTACATAGTCAAAAGTTCGAAAACTTAAAAAAAGTATTTCGTAAATTGCCGTTAAAGTAGCGTACTATTATTCGCAGCATGTAGAGGTCATAGGTCAATTCAAGAAGTTACTCGTGCAAACGCTATCAGGATTAAAACAGTGTCAAACATGAAATAGTCGCCAACTCGAGTATATTTCAAATTGCGTAAGCAGTAGTGCGGGTAGGTGAAGAAACAAAGTTTAAAGTCAAGCTCAGTCGGGCCTGGTTAGTTTTTGCATGGGAGACTGCCAGAGAAAACCAGCTAGGTATTTTTGGGGGGGTTTCATCACATACATATTAAACATATGAGACAATGTTCGTGCATCTTTTTTCACGGTAATGTCAATTATTTTTAGTAGAAAAACATGGAAATTTAGGCATGTTTTCAAGTTCATGAATATTTTTCCAATTTCTCTGTTATTTTTGGAGATCAAGTTGGTGATGATGTCGGCACATAGTGGGGTTTGACCTGTTAACGTACCGTGAAAAGTCGTACAAAGTGAACGCAAAGTTGTGCAAAGTGATTGGAAAGTTTGTAGATATATTTGTATGCTTGACCTAACTTGTTGGCATATAGAAACCCGCAGTTGTAAAGTCAAATCAATGAATAAAAGCGAGATGAAAACAGCCTATATAAGCAGAGTATCACATGAGCTGACTGACCGTAAAAATGATAGAAAACAGCATGCAAAGTTGGTAAAAGTGTACGAAACGTTGGCGGAGTTACATGTATATTTAACCTAAGTCATTGGAATGCCAACCCCGCAGTTAAATTTCGAAAACATTAAGTAAAAGTCAAGAAAATGCCAGATATATAAGCAGATTATGGCAGCTGCAAACCGTAAATCGAAGACAAACTGCTTGCAAAGTTTTGAAAAACGATTGCAAAGTTTGTAGATTCGTTTGGGAATGTTACATATGATATTATATTGACGGGTTACATAGTCAAAAGTTCGAAAACTTAAAAAAAGTATTTCGTAAATTGCCGTTAAAGTAGCGTACTATTATTCGCAGCATGTAGAGGTCATAGGTCAATTCAAGAAGTTACTCGTGCAAACGCTATCAGGATTAAAACAGTGTCAAACATGAAATAGTCGCCAACTCGAGTATATTTCAAATTGCGTAAGCAGTAGTGCGGGTAGGTGAAGAAACAAAGTTTAAAGTCAAGCTCAGTCGGGCCTGGTTAGTTTTTGCATGGGAGACTGCCAGAGAAAACCAGCTAGGTATTTTTGGGGGGGTTTCATCACATACATATTAAACATATGAGACAATGTTCGTGCATCTTTTTTCACGGTAATGTCAATTATTTTTAGTAGAAAAACATGGAAATTTAGGCATGTTTTCAAGTTCATGAATATTTTTCCAATTTCTCTGTTATTTTTGGAGATCAAGTTGGTGATGATGTCGGCACATAGTGGGGTTTGACCTGTTAACGTACCGTGAAAAGTCGTACAAAGTGAACGCAAAGTTGTGCAAAGTGATTGGAAAGTTTGTAGATATATTTGTATGCTTGACCTAACTTGTTGGCATATAGAAACCCGCAGTTGTAAAGTCAAATCAATGAATAAAAGCGAGATGAAAACAGCCTATATAAGCAGAGTATCACATGAGCTGACTGACCGTAAAAATGATAGAAAACAGCATGCAAAGTTGGTAAAAGTGTACGAAACGTTGGCGGAGTTACATGTATATTTAACCTAAGTCATTGGAATGCCAACCCCGCAGTTAAATTTCGAAAACATTAAGTAAAAGTCAAGAAAATACCAGATATATAAGCAGATTATGGCAACTGCAAACCGTAAATCGAAGACAAACTGCTTGCAATGTTTTGAAAAACGATTGCAAAGTTTGTAGATTCGTTTGGGAATATTACATATGATATTATATTGACGGGTTACATAGTCAAAAGTTCGAAAACTTAAAAAAAGTATTTCGTAAATTGCCGTTAAAGTAACGTACTATTATTCGCAGCATGTAGAGGTCATAGGTCAATTCAAGAAGTTACTCGTGCAAACGCTATCAGGTTTAAAGCAGTGTCAAACATGAAATAATCGCCAATTCAAGTATATTTCAAATTGCGTAAGCAGTAGTGTGGGTAGGTGAAGAGACAATGTTTAAAGTCAAGCTCAGTCTGGCATGGTTAGTTCTTGCATGGGAGACTGCCTTAGAAAACCAGCTAGGGACATTTTTTTTGGTTTCATCACATACATATCAAACATAAGAGACAACGTTCGTGCATCTTTTTTTCGCTGTAATGTCAATTATTTTTAGTAGAAAAACATGGAAATTTAGGCATGTTTTCAAGTTCATGAACATTTTTCCAATTTCTCTGTTATTTTTGGAGATCAAGTTGGTGATGATGTCGGCACATAGTGGGGTTTGACCTGTTAACGTACCGTGAAAAGTCGTACAAAGTGAACGCAAAGTTGTGCAAAGTGATTGGAAAGTTTGTAGATATATTTGTATGCTTGACCTAACTTGTTGGCATATAGAAACCCGCAGTTGTAAAGTCAAATAAAAGAATAAAAGCGAGATGAAAACAGCCTATATAAGCAGAGTATCACATGAGCTGACTGACCGTAAAAATGATAGAAAACAGCATGCAAAGTTGGAAAAAGCGTGCGAAACTTTGGCGGAGTTTCATGTATATTTAACCTAAGTCATTGGAATGCCAACCCCGCAGTTAAATTTCGAAAACATTAAGTAAAAGTCAAGAAAATACCAGATATATAAGCAGATTATGGCAACTGCAAACCGTAAATCGAAGACAAACTGCTTGCAATGTTTTGAAAAACGATTGCAAAGTTTGTAGATTCGTTTGGGAATATTACATATGATATTATATTGACGGGTTACATAGTCAAAAGTTCGAAAACTTAAAAAAAGTATTTCGTAAATTGCCGTTAAAGTAACGTACTATTATTCGCAGCATGTAGAGGTCATAGGTCAATTCAAGAAGTTACTCGTGCAAACGCTATCAGGTTTAAAGCAGTGTCAAACATGAAATAATCGCCAATTCAAGTATATTTCAAATTGCGTAAGCAGTAGTGTGGGTAGGTGAAGAGACAATGTTTAAAGTCAAGCTCAGTCTGGCATGGTTAGTTCTTGCATGGGAGACTGCCTTAGAAAACCAGCTAGGGACATTTTTTTTGGTTTCATCACATACATATCAAACATAAGAGACAACGTTCGTGCATCTTTTTTTCGCTGTAATGTCAATTATTTTTAGTAGAAAAACATGGAAATTTAGGCATGTTTTCAAGTTCATGAACATTTTTCCAATTTCTCTGTTATTTTTGGAGATCAAGTTGGTGATGATGTCGGCACATAGTGGGGTTTGACCTGTTAACGTACCGTGAAAAGTCGTACAAAGTGAACGCAAAGTTGTGCAAAGTGATTGGAAAGTTTGTAGATATATTTGTATGCTTGACCTAACTTGTTGGCATATAGAAACCCGCAGTTGTAAAGTCAAATAAAAGAATAAAAGCGAGATGAAAACAGCCTATATAAGCAGAGTATCACATGAGCTGACTGACCGTAAAAATGATAGAAAACAGCATGCAAAGTTGGAAAAGCGTGCGAAACTTTGGCGGAGTTTCATGTATATTTAACCTAAGTCATTGGAATGCCAACCCCGCAGTTAAATTTCGAAAACATTAAGTAAAAGTCAAGAAAATGCCAGATATATAAGCAGATTATGGCAGCTGCAAACCGTAAATCGAAGACAAACTGCTTGCAAAGTTTTGAAAAACGATTGCAAAGTTTGTAGATTCGTTTGGGAATGTTACATATGATATTATATTGACGGGTTACATAGTCAAAAGTTCGAAAACTTAAAAAAAGTATTTCGTAAATTGCCGTTAAAGTAGCGTACTATTATTCGCAGCATGTAGAGGTCATAGGTCAATTCAAGAAGTTACTCGTGCAAACGCTATCAGGATTAAAACAGTGTCAAACATGAAATAGTCGCCAACTCGAGTATATTTCAAATTGCGTAAGCAGTAGTGCGGGTAGGTGAAGAAACAAAGTTTAAAGTCAAGCTCAGTCGGGCCTGGTTAGTTTTTGCATGGGAGACTGCCAGAGAAAACCAGCTAGGTATTTTTGGGGGGGTTTCATCACATACATATTAAACATATGAGACAATGTTCGTGCATCTTTTTTCACGGTAATGTCAATTATTTTTAGTAGAAAAACATGGAAATTTAGGCATGTTTTCAAGTTCATGAACATTTTTCCAATTTCTCTGTTATTTTTGGAGATCAAGTTGGTGATGATGTCGGCAGATAGTGGGGTTTGACCTGTTAACGTACCGTGCAAAGTCGTACAAAGTGAACGCAAAGTTGTGCAAAGTGATTGGAAAGTTTGTAGATATATTTGTATGCTTGACCTAACTTGTTGGCATATAGAAACCCGCAGTTGTAAAGTCAAATCAATGAATAAAAGCGAGATGAAAACAGCCTATATAAGCAGAGTATCACATGAGCTGACTGACCGTAAAAATGATAGAAAACAGCATGCAAAGTTGGTAAATGCGTGCGAAACTTTGGCGGAGTTTCATGTATATTTAACCTAAGTCATTGGAATGCCAACCCCGCAGTTAAATTTCGAAAACATTAAGTAAAAGTCAAGAAAATGCCAGAAATATAAGCAGATTATGGCAACTACAAACCGTACATCGAAGAAAAACTGCTTGCAAAGTTTTGAAAAACGATTGCAAAGTTTGTAGATTCGTTTGGGAATGTTACATATGATATTATATTGACGGGTTACATAGTCAAAAGTTCGAAAACTTAAAAAAATATTTCGTAAATTGCCGTTAAAATAGCGTACTATTATTCGCAGCATTTGTAGGTCATAGGTCAATTCAAGAAGTTACTCGAACAAACGCTATCAGGTTTAAAACAGTGTCAAACATGAAATAGTCGCCAACTCAAGTATATTTCAAATTGCGTAAGCAGTAGTGCGGGTAGGTGAAGAAACAAAGTTTAAAGTCAAGCTCAGTCGGGCCTGGTTAGTTCTTGCATGGGAGACTGCCTGAGAAAACCAGCTAGGTATTTTTGGGGGGTTTCATCACATACATATTAAACATATGAGACAATGTTCGTGCATCTTTTTTCACTGTAATGTCAATTATTTTTAGTAGAAAAACATGGAAATTTAGGCATGTTTTCAAGTTCATGAAAATTTTTCCAATTTCTCTGTTATTTTTGGAGATCAAGTTGGTGATGATGGCGGCACATAGTGGGGTTTGACCTGTTAACGTACCGTGAAAAGTCGTACAAAGTGAACGCAAAGTTGTGCAAAGTGATTGGAAAGTTTGTAGATATATTTGTATGCTTGACCTAACTTGTTGGCATATAGAAATCCGCAGTTGTAAAGTCAAATCAATGAATAAAAGCGAGATGAAAACAGCCTATATAAGCAGAGTATCACATGAGCTGACTGACCGTAAAAATGATAGAAAACAGCATGCAAAGTTGGCAAAAGCGTGCGAAACTTTGGCGGACTTTCATGTATATTTAACCTAAGTCATTGGAATGCCAACCCCGCAGTTAAATTTCGAAAACATTAAGTAAAAGTCAAGAAAATGCCAGATATATAAGCAGATTATGGCAACTGCAAACCGTAAATCGAAGACAAACTGCTTGCAAAGTTTTGAAAAACGATTGCAAAGTTTGTAGATTCGTTTGGGAATATTACATATGATATTATATTGACGGGTTACATAGTCAAAAGTTCGAAAACTTAAAAAAAGTATTTCGTAAATTGCCGTTAAAGTAACGTACTATTATTCGCAGCATGTAGAGGTCATAGGTCAATTCAAGAAGTTACTCGTGCAAACGCTATCAGGTTTAAAGCAGTGCCAAACATGAAATAGTCGCCAACTCGAGTATATTTCAAATTGCGTAAGCAGTAGTGTGGGTAGGTGAAGAGATAAAGTTTAAAGTCAAGCTCAGTCTGGCATGGTTAGTTCTTGCATGGGAGACTGCCTTAGAAAACCAGCTAGGGACATTTTTTTTGGTTTCATCACATACATATTAAACATAAGAGACAACGTTCGTGCATCTTTTTTTCACTGTAATGTCAATTATTTTTAGTAGAAAAACATGGAAATTTAGGCATGTTTTCAAGTTCATGAAAATTTTTCCAATTTCTCTGTTATTTTTGGAGATCAAGTTGGTGATGATGGCGGCACATAGTGGGGTTTGACCTGTTAACGTACCGTGAAAAGTCGTACAAAGTGAACGCAAAGTTGTGCAAAGTGATTGGAAAGTTTGTAGATATATTTGTATGCTTGACCTAACTTGTTGGCATATAGAAATCCGCAGTTGTAAAGTCAAATCAATGAATAAAAGCGAGATGAAAACAGCCTATATAAGCTGAGTATCACATGAGCTGACTGACCGTAAAAATGATAGAAAACAGCATGCAAAGTTGGCAAAAGCGTGCGAAACTTTGGAGGACTTTCATGTATATTTAACCTAAGTCATTGGAATGCCAACCCCGCAGTTAAATTTCGAAAACATTAAGTAAAAGTCAAGAAAATGCCAGATATATAAGCAGATTATGGCAACTGCAAACCGTAAATCGAAGACAAACTGCTTGCAAAGTTTTGAAAAACGATTGCAAAGTTTGTAGATTTGTTTGGGAATATTACATATGACATTATATTGACGGGTTACATAGTCAAAAGTTCGAAAACTTAAAAAAAGTAATTCGTAAATTGCCGTTAAAGTAGCGTACTATTATTCGCAGCATGTAGAGGTCATAGGTCAATTCAAGAAGTTACTCGTGCAAACGCTATCAGGTTTAAAGCAGTGTCAAACATGAAATAGTCGCCAACTCGAGTATATTTCAAATTGCGTAAGCAGTAGTGTGGGTAGGTGAAGAGATAAAGTTTAAAGTCAAGCTCAGTCTGGCATGGTTAGTTCTTGCATGGGAGACTGCCTTAGAAAACCAGCTAGGGACATTTTTTTGGTTTCATCACATACATATCAAACATAAGAGACAACGTTCGTGCATCTTTTTTTCACTGTAATGTCAATTATTTTTAGTAGAAAAACATGGAAATTTAGGCATGTTTTCAAGTTCATGAACATTTTTCCAATTTCTCTGTTATTTTTGGAGATCAAGTTGGTGATGATGTCGGCACATAGTGGGGTTTGACCTGTTAACGTACCGTGAAAAGTCGTACAAAGTGAACGCAAAGTTGTGCAAAGTGATTGGAAAGTTTGTAGATATATTTGTATGCTTGACCTAACTTGTTGGCATATAGAAAACCGCAGTTGTAAAGTCAAATAAATGAATAAAAGCGAGATGGAAACAGCCTATATAAGCAGAGTATCACATGAGCTGACTGACCGTAAAAAAGATAGAAAACAGCATGCAAAGTTGGTAAAAGCGTGCGAAACGTTGGCGGAGTTTCATGTATATTTAACCTAAGTCATTGGAATGCCAACCCCGCAGTTAAATTTCGAAAACATTAAGTAAAAGTCAAGAAAATGTCAGATATATAAGCAGATTATGGCAACTGCAAACCGTAAATCGAAGACAAACTGCTTGCAAAGTTTTGAAAAACGATTGCAAAGTTTGTAGATTCGTTTGGGAATGTTACATATGATATTATATTGACGGGTTACATAATCAAAAGTTCGAAAACTTAAAAAAATATTTCGTAAATTGCCGTTAAAATAGCGTACTATTATTCGCAGCATGTAGAGGTCATAGGTCAATTCAAGAAGTTACTCGAACAAACGCTATCAGGTTTAAAACAGTGTCAAACATGAAATAGTCGCCAACTCGAGTATATTTCAAATTGCGTAAGCAGTAGTACGGGTAGGTGAAGAAACAAAGTTTAAAGTCAAGCTCAGTCGGGCCTGGTTAGTTCTTGCATGGGAGACTGCCTGAGAAAACCAGCTAGGGATTTTTTTGGGGGGTTTAATCACATACATATTAAACATATGAGACAATGTTCGTGCATCTTTCTTCACTGTAATGTCAATTATTTTTAGTAGAAAAACATGGAAATTTAGGCATGTTTTCAAGTTCATGAACATTTTTCCAATTTCTCTGTTATTTTTGGAGATCAAGTTGGTGATGATGTCGGCACATAGTGGGGTTTGACCTGTTAACGTACCGTGAAAAGTCGTACAAAGTGAACGCAAAGTTGTGCAAAGTGATTGGAAAGTTTGTAGATATATTTGTATGCTTGACCTAACTTGTTGGCATATAGAAACCCGCAGTTGTAAAGTCAAATAAATGAATAAAAGCGAGATGAAAACAACCTATATAAGCAGAGTATCACATGAGCTGACTGACCGTAAAAATGATAGAAAACAGCATGCAAAGTTGGTAAAAGCGTGCGAAACTTTGGCGGAGTTTCATGTATATTTAACCTAAGTCATTGGAATGCCAACCCTGCAGTTAAATTTCGAAAACATTAAGTAAAAGTCAAGAAAATGCCAGATATATAAGCAGATTATGGCAAATACAAACCGTACATCGAAGACAAACTGCTTGCTAAGTTTTGAAAAACGATTGCAAAGTTTGTAGATTCGTTTGGGAATATTACATATGATATTATATTGACGGGTTACATAGTCAAAAGTTCGAAAACTTAAAAAAAGTATTTCGTAAATTGCCGTTAAAGTAACGTACTATTATTCGCAGCATGTAGAGGTCATAGGTCAATTCAAGAAGTTACTCGTGCAAACGCTATCAGGTTTAAAGCAGTGTCAAACATGAAATAGTCGCCAACTCGAGTATATTTCAAATTGCGTAAGCAGTAGTGTGGGTAGGTGAAGAGATAAAGTTTAAAGTCAAGCTCAGTCTGGCATGGTTAGTTCTTGCATGGGAGACTGCCTTAGAAAACCAGCTAGGGACATTTTTTTGGTTTCATCACATACATATCAAACATAAGAGACAACGTTCGTGCATCTTTTTTTCACTGTAATGTCAATTATTTTTAGTAGAAAAACATGGAAATTTAGGCATGTTTTCAAGTTCATGAACATTTTTCCAATTTCTCTGTTATTTTTGGAGATCAAGTTGGTGATGATGTCGGCACATAGTGGGGTTTGACCTGTTAACGTACCGTGAAAAGTCGTACAAAGTGAACGCAAAGTTGTGCAAAGTGATTGGAAAGTTTGTAGATATATTTGTATGCTTGACCTAACTTGTTGGCATATAGAAAACCGCAGTTGTAAAGTCAAATAAATGAATAAAAGCGAGATGAAAACAGCCTATATAAGCAGAGTATCACATGAGCTGACTGACCGTAAAAAAGATAGAAAACAGCATGCAAAGTTGGTAAAAGCGTGCGAAACGTTGGCGGAGTTTCATGTATATTTAACCTAAGTCATTGGAATGCCAACCCCGCAGTTAAATTTCGAAAACATTAAGTAAAAGTCAAGAAAATACCAGATATATAAGCAGATTATGGCAACTGCAAACCGTAAATCGAAGACAAACTGCTTGCAATGTTTTGAAAAACGATTGCAAAGTTTGTAGATTCGTTTGGGAATATTACATATGATATTATATTGACGGGTTACATAGTCAAAAGTTCGAAAACTTAAAAAAAGTATTTCGTAAATTGCCGTTAAAGTAACGTACTATTATTCGCAGCATGTAGAGGTCATAGGTCAATTCAAGAAGTTACTCGTGCAAACGCTATCAGGTTTAAAGCAGTGTCAAACATGAAATAATCGCCAATTCAAGTATATTTCAAATTGCGTAAGCAGTAGTGTGGGTAGGTGAAGAGACAATGTTTAAAGTCAAGCTCAGTCTGGCATGGTTAGTTCTTGCATGGGAGACTGCCTTAGAAAACCAGCTAGGGACATTTTTTTTGGTTTCATCACATACATATTAAACATATGAGACAATGTTCGTGCATCTTTTTTCACGGTAATGTCAATTATTTTTAGTAGAAAAACATGGAAATTTAGGCATGTTTTCAAGTTCATGAACATTTTTCCAATTTCTCTGTTATTTTTGGAGATCAAGTTGGTGATGATGTCGGCAGATAGTGGGGTTTGACCTGTTAACGTACCGTGCAAAGTCGTACAAAGTGAACGCAAAGTTGTGCAAAGTGATTGGAAAGTTTGTAGATATATTTGTATGCTTGACCTAACTTGTTGGCATATAGAAACCCGCAGTTGTAAAGTCAAATCAATGAATAAAAGCGAGATGAAAACAGCCTATATAAGCAGAGTATCACATGAGCTGACTGACCGTAAAAATGATAGAAAACAGCATGCAAAGTTGGTAAATGCGTGCGAAACTTTGGCGGAGTTTCATGTATATTTAACCTAAGTCATTGGAATGCCAACCCCGCAGTTAAATTTCGAAAACATTAAGTAAAAGTCAAGAAAATGCCAGAAATATAAGCAGATTATGGCAACTACAAACCGTACATCGAAGAAAAACTGCTTGCAAAGTTTTGAAAAACGATTGCAAAGTTTGTAGATTCGTTTGGGAATGTTACATATGATATTATATTGACGGGTTACATAGTCAAAAGTTCGAAAACTTAAAAAAATATTTCGTAAATTGCCGTTAAAATAGCGTACTATTATTCGCAGCATTTGTAGGTCATAGGTCAATTCAAGAAGTTACTCGAACAAACGCTATCAGGTTTAAAACAGTGTCAAACATGAAATAGTCGCCAACTCAAGTATATTTCAAATTGCGTAAGCAGTAGTGCGGGTAGGTGAAGAAACAAAGTTTAAAGTCAAGCTCAGTCGGGCCTGGTTAGTTCTTGCATGGGAGACTGCCTGAGAAAACCAGCTAGGTATTTTTGGGGGGTTTCATCACATACATATTAAACATATGAGACAATGTTCGTGCATCTTTTTTCACTGTAATGTCAATTATTTTTAGTAGAAAAACATGGAAATTTAGGCATGTTTTCAAGTTCATGAAAATTTTTCCAATTTCTCTGTTATTTTTGGAGATCAAGTTGGTGATGATGGCGGCACATAGTGGGGTTTGACCTGTTAACGTACCGTGAAAAGTCGTACAAAGTGAACGCAAAGTTGTGCAAAGTGATTGGAAAGTTTGTAGATATATTTGTATGCTTGACCTAACTTGTTGGCATATAGAAATCCGCAGTTGTAAAGTCAAATCAATGAATAAAAGCGAGATGAAAACAGCCTATATAAGCAGAGTATCACATGAGCTGACTGACCGTAAAAATGATAGAAAACAGCATGCAAAGTTGGCAAAAGCGTGCGAAACTTTGGCGGACTTTCATGTATATTTAACCTAAGTCATTGGAATGCCAACCCCGCAGTTAAATTTCGAAAACATTAAGTAAAAGTCAAGAAAATGCCAGATATATAAGCAGATTATGGCAACTGCAAACCGTAAATCGAAGACAAACTGCTTGCAAAGTTTTGAAAAACGATTGCAAAGTTTGTAGATTCGTTTGGGAATATTACATATGATATTATATTGACGGGTTACATAGTCAAAAGTTCGAAAACTTAAAAAAAGTATTTCGTAAATTGCCGTTAAAGTAACGTACTATTATTCGCAGCATGTAGAGGTCATAGGTCAATTCAAGAAGTTACTCGTGCAAACGCTATCAGGTTTAAAGCAGTGCCAAACATGAAATAGTCGCCAACTCGAGTATATTTCAAATTGCGTAAGCAGTAGTGTGGGTAGGTGAAGAGATAAAGTTTAAAGTCAAGCTCAGTCTGGCATGGTTAGTTCTTGCATGGGAGACTGCCTTAGAAAACCAGCTAGGGACATTTTTTTTGGTTTCATCACATACATATTAAACATAAGAGACAACGTTCGTGCATCTTTTTTTCACTGTAATGTCAATTATTTTTAGTAGAAAAACATGGAAATTTAGGCATGTTTTCAAGTTCATGAAAATTTTTCCAATTTCTCTGTTATTTTTGGAGATCAAGTTGGTGATGATGGCGGCACATAGTGGGGTTTGACCTGTTAACGTACCGTGAAAAGTCGTACAAAGTGAACGCAAAGTTGTGCAAAGTGATTGGAAAGTTTGTAGATATATTTGTATGCTTGACCTAACTTGTTGGCATATAGAAATCCGCAGTTGTAAAGTCAAATCAATGAATAAAAGCGAGATGAAAACAGCCTATATAAGCTGAGTATCACATGAGCTGACTGACCGTAAAAATGATAGAAAACAGCATGCAAAGTTGGCAAAAGCGTGCGAAACTTTGGAGGACTTTCATGTATATTTAACCTAAGTCATTGGAATGCCAACCCCGCAGTTAAATTTCGAAAACATTAAGTAAAAGTCAAGAAAATGCCAGATATATAAGCAGATTATGGCAACTGCAAACCGTAAATCGAAGACAAACTGCTTGCAAAGTTTTGAAAAACGATTGCAAAGTTTGTAGATTTGTTTGGGAATATTACATATGACATTATATTGACGGGTTACATAGTCAAAAGTTCGAAAACTTAAAAAAAGTAATTCGTAAATTGCCGTTAAAGTAGCGTACTATTATTCGCAGCATGTAGAGGTCATAGGTCAATTCAAGAAGTTACTCGTGCAAACGCTATCAGGTTTAAAGCAGTGTCAAACATGAAATAGTCGCCAACTCGAGTATATTTCAAATTGCGTAAGCAGTAGTGTGGGTAGGTGAAGAGATAAAGTTTAAAGTCAAGCTCAGTCTGGCATGGTTAGTTCTTGCATGGGAGACTGCCTTAGAAAACCAGCTAGGGACATTTTTTTGGTTTCATCACATACATATCAAACATAAGAGACAACGTTCGTGCATCTTTTTTTCACTGTAATGTCAATTATTTTTAGTAGAAAAACATGGAAATTTAGGCATGTTTTCAAGTTCATGAACATTTTTCCAATTTCTCTGTTATTTTTGGAGATCAAGTTGGTGATGATGTCGGCACATAGTGGGGTTTGACCTGTTAACGTACCGTGAAAAGTCGTACAAAGTGAACGCAAAGTTGTGCAAAGTGATTGGAAAGTTTGTAGATATATTTGTATGCTTGACCTAACTTGTTGGCATATAGAAAACCGCAGTTGTAAAGTCAAATAAATGAATAAAAGCGAGATGGAAACAGCCTATATAAGCAGAGTATCACATGAGCTGACTGACCGTAAAAAAGATAGAAAACAGCATGCAAAGTTGGTAAAAGCGTGCGAAACGTTGGCGGAGTTTCATGTATATTTAACCTAAGTCATTGGAATGCCAACCCCGCAGTTAAATTTCGAAAACATTAAGTAAAAGTCAAGAAAATGTCAGATATATAAGCAGATTATGGCAACTGCAAACCGTAAATCGAAGACAAACTGCTTGCAAAGTTTTGAAAAACGATTGCAAAGTTTGTAGATTCGTTTGGGAATGTTACATATGATATTATATTGACGGGTTACATAATCAAAAGTTCGAAAACTTAAAAAAATATTTCGTAAATTGCCGTTAAAATAGCGTACTATTATTCGCAGCATGTAGAGGTCATAGGTCAATTCAAGAAGTTACTCGAACAAACGCTATCAGGTTTAAAACAGTGTCAAACATGAAATAGTCGCCAACTCGAGTATATTTCAAATTGCGTAAGCAGTAGTACGGGTAGGTGAAGAAACAAAGTTTAAAGTCAAGCTCAGTCGGGCCTGGTTAGTTCTTGCATGGGAGACTGCCTGAGAAAACCAGCTAGGGATTTTTTTGGGGGGTTTAATCACATACATATTAAACATATGAGACAATGTTCGTGCATCTTTTTTCACTGTAATGTCAATTATTTTTAGTAGAAAAACATGGAAATTTAGGCATGTTTTCAAGTTCATGAACATTTTTCCAATTTCTCTGTTATTTTTAGAGATCAAGTTAGTGATGATGTCGGCACATAGTGGGGTTTGACCTGTTAACGTACCGTGAAAAGTCGTACAAAGTGAACGCAAAGTTGTGCAAAGTGATTGGAAAGTTTGTAGATATATTTGTATGCTTGACCTAACTTGTTGGCATATAGAAACCCGCAGTTGTAAAGTCAAATCAATGAATAAAAACGAGATGAAAACAGCCTATATAAGCAGAGTATCACATGAGCTGACTGACCGTAAAAATGATAGAAAACAGCATGCAAAGTTGGTAAAAGTGTACGAAACGTTGGTGGAGTTACAGGTATATTTAACCTAAGTCATTAGAATGCCAACCCCGCAGTTAAATTTCGAAAACATTAAGTAAAAGTCAAGAAAATACCAGATATATAAGCAGATTATGGCAACTGCAAACCGTAAATCGAAGACAAACTGCTTGCAATGTTTTGAAAAACGATTGCAAAGTTTGTAGATTCGTTTGGGAATATTACATATGATATTATATTGACGGGTTACATAGTCAAAAGTTCGAAAACTTAAAAAAAGTATTTCGTAAATTGCCGTTAAAGTAACGTACTATTATTCGCAGCATGTAGAGGTCATAGGTCAATTCAAGAAGTTACTCGTGCAAACGCTATCAGGTTTAAAGCAGTGTCAAACATGAAATAGTCGCCAACTCGAGTATATTTCAAATTGCGTAAGCAGTAGTGTGGGTAGGTGAAGAGACAAAGTTTAAAGTCAAGCTCAGTCTGGCATGGTTAGTTCTTGCATGGGAGACTGCCTTAGAAAACCAGCTAGGGACAATTTTTTTGGTTTCATCACATACATATCAAACATAAGAGACAACGTTCGTGCATCTTTTTTTCACTGTAATGTCAATTATTTTTAGTAGAAAAACATGGAAATTTAGGCATGTTTTCAAGTTCATGAACATTTTTCCAATTTCTCTGTTATTTTTGGAGATCAAGTTGGTGATGATGTCGGCACATAGTGGGGTTTGACCTGTTAACGTACCGTGAAAAGTCGTACAAAGTGAACGCAAAGTTGTGCAAAGTGATTGGAAAGTTTGTAGATATATTTGTATTCTTGACCTAACTTGTTGGCATATAGAAAACCGCAGTTGTAAAGTCAAATAAATGAATAAAAGCGAGATGGAAACAGCCTATATAAGCAGAGTATCACATGAGCTGACTGACCGTAAAAAAGATAGAAAACAGCATGCAAAGTTGGTAAAAGCGTGCGAAACGTTGGCGGAGTTTCATGTATATTTAACCTAAGTCATTGGAATGCCAACCCCGCAGTTAAATTTCGAAAACATTAAGTAAAAGTCAAGAAAATGTCAGATATATAAGCAGATTATGGCAACTGCAAACCGTAAATCGAAGACAAACTGCTTGCAAAGTTTTGAAAAACGATTGCAAAGTTTGTAGATTCGTTTGGGAATGTTACATATGATATTATATTGACGGGTTACATAATCAAAAGTTCGAAAACTTAAAAAAATATTTCGTAAATTGCCGTTAAAATAGCGTACTATTATTCGCAGCATGTAGAGGTCATAGGTCAATTCAAGAAGTTACTCGAACAAACGCTATCAGGTTTAAAACAGTGTCAAACATGAAATAGTCGCCAACTCGAGTATATTTCAAATTGCGTAAGCAGTAGTGCGGGTAGGTGAAGAAACAAAGTTTAAAGTCAAGCTCAGTCGGGCCTGGTTAGTTCTTGCATGGGAGACTGCCTGAGAAAACCAGCTAGGGATTTTTTTGGGGGTTTAATCACATACATATTAAACATATGAGACAATGTTCGTGCATCTTTCTTCACTGTAATGTCAATTATTTTTAGTAGAAAAACATGGAAATTTAGGCATGTTTACAAGTTCATGAACATTTTTCCAATTTCTCTGTTATTTTTGGAGATCAAGTTGGTGATGATGTCGGCACATAGTGGGGTTTGACCTGTTAACGTACCGTGAAAAGTCGTACAAAGTGAACGCAAAGTTGTGCAAAGTGATTGGAAAGTTTGTAGATATATTTGTATGCTTGACCTAACTTGTTGGCATATAGAAACCCGCAGTTGTAAAGTCAAATAAATGAATAAAAGCGAGATGAAAACAGCCTATATAAGCAGAGTATCACATGAGCTGACTGACCGTAAAAATGATAGAAAACAGCATGCAAAGTTGGTAAAAGCGTGCGAAACTTTGGCGGAGTTTCATGTATATTTAACCTAAGTCATTGGAATGCCAACCCTGCAGTTAATTTTCGAAAACATTAAGTAAAAGTCAAGAAAATGCCAGATATATAAGCAGATTATGGCAACTACAAACCGTACATCGAAGACAAACTGCTTGCAAAGTTTTGAAAAACGATTGCAAAATTTGTAGATTCGTTTGGGAATGTTACATATGATATTATATTGACGGGTTACATAATCAAAAGTTCGAAAACTTAAAAAAATATTTCGTAAATTGCCGTTAAAATAGCGTACTATTATTCGCAGCATGTAGAGGTCATAGGTCAATTCAAGAAGTTACTCGAACAAACGTTCTCAGGTTTAAAACAGTGCCAAACATGAAATAGTCGCCAACTCAAGTATATTTCAAATTGCGTAAGCAGTAGTGCGGGTAGGTGAAGAAACAAAGTTTAAAGTCAAGCTCAGTCGGGCCTGGTTAGTTCTTGCATGGGAGACTGCCTGAGAAAACCAGCTAGGGATTTTTTTTGGGGGTTTAATCACATACATATTAAACATATGAGACAATGTTCGTGCATCTTTCTTCACTGTAATGTCAATTATTTTTAGTAGAAAAACATGGAAATTTAGGCATGTTTTCAAGTTCATGAACATTTTTCCAATTTCTCTGTTATTTTTGGAGATCAAGTTGGTGATGATGTCGGCACATAGTGGGGTTTGACCTGTTAACGTACCGTGAAAAGTCGTACAAAGTGAACGCAAAGTTGTGCAAAGTGATTGGAAAGTTTGTAGATATATTTGTATGCTTGACCTAACTTGTTGGCATATAGAAACCCGCAGTTGTAAAGTCAAATAAATGAATAAAAGCGAGATGAAAACAGCCTATATAAGCAGAGTATCACATGAGCTGACTGACCGTAAAAATGATAGAAAACAGCATGCAAAGTTGGTAAAAGCGTGCGAAACTTTGGCGGAGTTTCATGTATATTTAACCTAAGTCATTGGAATGCCAACCCCGCAGTTAAATTTCGAAAACATTAAGTAAAAGTCAAGAAAATGCCAGATATATAAGCAGATTATGGCAACTACAAACCGTACATCGAAGACAAACTGCTTGCAAAGTTTTGAAAAACGATTGCAAAGTTTGTAGATTCGTTTGGGAATGTTACATATGATATTATATTGACGGGTTATATAGTCAAAAGTTCGAAAACGTAAAAAAATATTTCGTAAATTGCCGTTAAAATAGCGTACTATTATTCGCAGCATGTGGAGGTCATAGGTCAATTCAAGAAGTTACTCGAACAAACGCTATCAGGTTTAAAACAGTGTCAAACATGAAATAGTCGCCAACTCGAGTATATTTCAAGTTGCGTAAGCAGTAGTGCGCGTAGGTGAAGAAACAAAGTTTAAAGTCAAGCTCAGTCGGGCCTGGTTA
Source organism: Saccoglossus kowalevskii (assembly GCF_978046115.1). Lineage (NCBI taxonomy): Eukaryota > Metazoa > Hemichordata > Enteropneusta > Harrimaniidae > Saccoglossus > Saccoglossus kowalevskii. Next base: position 8,368,380 of record NC_140655.1, on the reverse strand, counting down.
GTTCTTGCATGGGAGACTGCCTGAGAAAACCAGCTAGGTATTTTTTGGGGGGTTTCATCACATACATATTAAACATATGAGACAATGTTCGTGCATCTTTTTTCACTGTAATGTCAATTATTTTTAGTAGAAAAACATGGAAATTTAGGCATGTTTTCAAGTTCATGAACATTTTTCCAATTTCTCTGTTATTTTTGAAGATCAAGTTAGTGATGATGTCGGCACATAGTGGGGTTTGACCTGTTAACGTACCGTGAAAAGTCGTACAAAGTGAACGCAAAGTTGTGCAAAGTGATTGGAAAGTTTGTAGATATATTTGTATGCTTGACCTAACTTGTTGGCATATAGAAACCCGCAGTTGTAAAGTCAAATCAATGAATAAAAGCGAGATGAAAACAGCCTATATAAGCAGAGTATCACATGAGCTGACTGACCGTAAAAATGATAGAAAACAGCATGCAAAGTTGGTAAAAGTGTACGAAACGTTGGCGGAGTTACAGGTATATTTAACCTAAGTCATTAGAATGCCAACCCCGCAGTTAAATTTCGAAAACATTAAGTAAAAGTCAAGAAAATACCAGATATATAAGCAGATTATGGCAACTGCAAACCGTAAATCGAAGACAAACTGCTTGCAATGTTTTGAAAAACGATTGCAAAGTTTGTAGATTCGCTTGGGAATATTACATATGATATTATATTGACGGGTTACATAGTCAAAAGTTCGAAAACTTAAAAAAAGTATTTCGTAAATTGCCGTTAAAGTAACGTACTATTATTCGCAGCATGTAGAGGTCATAGGTCAATTCAAGAAGTTACTCGTGCAAACGCTATCAGGTTTAAAGCAGTGTCAAACATGAAATAGTCGCCAACTCGAGTATATTTCAAATTGCGTAAGCAGTAGTGTGGGTAGGTGAAGAGACAAAGTTTAAAGTCAAGCTCAGTCTGGCATGGTTAGTTCTTGCATGGGAGACTGCCTTAGAAAACCAGCTAGGGACAATTTTTTTGGTTTCATCACATACATATCAAACATAAGAGACAACGTTCGTGCATCTTTTTTTCACTGTAATGTCAATTATTTTTAGTAGAAAAACATGGAAATTTAGGCATGTTTTCAAGTTCATGAACATGTTTCCAATTTCTCTGTTATTTTTGGAGATCAAGTTAGTGATGATGTCGGCACATAGTGGGGTTTGACCTGTTAACGTACCGTGAAAAGTCGTACAAAGTGAACGCAAAGTTGTGCAAAGTGATTGGAAAGTTTGTAGATATATTTGTATGCTTAACCTAACTTGTTGGCATATAGAAAACCGCAGTTGTAAAGTCAAATCAATGAATAAAAGCGAGATGAAAACAGCCTATATAAGCAGAGTATCACATGAGCTGACTGACCGTAAAAAAGATAGAAAACAGCATGCAAAGTTGGTAAAAGCGTGCGAAACGTTGGCGGAGTTTCATGTATATTTAACCTAAGTCATTGGAATGCCAACCCTGCAGTTAAATTTCGAAAACATTAAGTAAAAGTCAAGAAAATGCCAGATATATAAGCAGATTATGGCAACTACAAACCGTACATCGAAGACAAACTGCTTGCAAAGTTTTGAAAAACGATTGCAAAGTTTGTAGATTCGTTTGGGAATGTTACATATGATATTATATTGACGGGTTATATAGACAAAAGTTCGAAAACTTAAAAAAATATTTCGTAAATTGCCGTTAAAATAGCGTACTATTATTCGCAGCATGTGGAGGTCATAGGTCAATTCAAGAAGTTACTCGAACAAACGCTATCAGGTTTAAAACAGTGTCAAACATGAAATAGTCGCCAACTCGAGTATATTTCAAATTGCGTAAGCAGTAGTGCGGGTAGGTGAAGAAACAAAGTTTAAAGTCAAGCTCAGTCGGGCCTGGTTAGTTCTTGCATGGGAGACTGCCTGAGAAAACCAGCTAGGTATTTTTTGGGGGTTTCATCACATACATATTAAACATATGAGACAATGTTCGTGCATCTTTTTTCACTGTAATGTCAATTATTTTTAGTAGAAAAACATGGAAATTTAGGCATGTTTTCAAGTTCATGAACATTTTTCCAATTTCTCTGTTATTTTTGGAGATCAAGTTGGTGATGATGTCGGCACATAGTGGGGTTTGACCTGTTAACGTACCGTGAAAAGTCGTACAAAGTGAACGCAAAGTTGTGCAAAGTGATTGGAAAGTTTGTAGATATATTTGTATGCTTGACCTAACTTGTTGGCATATAGAAACCCGCAGTTGTAAAGTCAAATCAATGAATAAAAGCGAGATGAAAACAGCCTATATAAGCAGAGTATCACATGAGCTGACTGACCGTAAAAATGATAGAAAACAGCATGCAAAGTTGGTAAAAGCGTGCGAAACGTTGGCGGAGTTTCATGTATATTTAACCTAAGTCATTGGAATGCCAACCCTGCAGTTAAATTTCGAAAACATTAAGTAAAAGTCAAGAAAATGCCAGATATATAAGCAGATTATGGCAACTACAAACCGTACATCGAAGACAAACTGCTTGCAAAGTTTTGAAAAACGATTGCAAAGTTTGTAGATTCGTTTGGGAATGTTACATATGATATTATATTGACGGGTTATATAGACAAAAGTTCGAAAACTTAAAAAAATATTTCGTAAATTGCCGTTAAAATAGCGTACTATTATTCGCAGCATGTGGAGGTCATAGGTCAATTCAAGAAGTTACTCGAACAAACGCTATCAGGTTTAAAACAGTGTCAAACATGAAATAGTCGCCAACTCGAGTATATTTCAAATTGCGTAAGCAGTAGTGCGGGTAGGTGAAGAAACAAAGTTTAAAGTCAAGCTCAGTCGGGCCTGGTTAGTTCTTGCATGGGAGACTGCCTGAGAAAACCAGCTAGGTATTTTTTGGGGGTTTCATCACATACATATTAAACATATGAGACAATGTTCGTGCATCTTTTTTCACTGTAATGTCAATTATTTTTAGTAGAAAAACATGGAAATTTAGGCATGTTTTCAAGTTCATGAACATTTTTCCAATTTCTCTGTTATTTTTGGAGATCAAGTTGGTGATGATGTCGGCACATAGTGGGGTTTGACCTGTTAACGTACCGTGAAAAGTCGTACAAAGTGAACGCAAAGTTGTGCAAAGTGATTGGAAAGTTTGTAGATATATTTGTATGCTTGACCTAACTTGTTGGCATATAGAAACCCGCAGTTGTAAAGTCAAATCAATGAATAAAAGCGAGATGAAAACAGCCTATATAAGCAGAGTATCACATGAGCTGACTGACCGTAAAAATGATAGAAAACAGCATGCAAAGTTGATAAAAGTGTACGAAACGTTGGCGGAGTTACATGTATATTTAACCTAAGTCATTGGAATGCCAACCCCGCAGTTAAATTTCGAAAACATTAAGTAAAAGTCAAGAAAATACCAGATATATAAGCAGATTATGGCAACTGCAAACCGTAAATCGAAGACAAACTGCTTGCAATGTTTTGAAAAACGATTGCAAAGTTTGTAGATTCGTTTGGGAATATTACATATGATATTATATTGACGGGTTACATAGTCAAAAGTTCGAAAACTTAAAAAAAGTATTTCGTAAATTGCCGTTAAAGTAACGTACTATTATTCGCAGCATGTAGAGGTCATAGGTCAATTCAAGAAGTTACTCGTGCAAACGCTATCAGGTTTAAAGCAGTGTCAAACATGAAATAGTCGCCAACTCGAGTATATTTCAAATTGCGTAAGCAGTAGTGTGGGTAGGTGAAGAGACAAAGTTTAAAGTCAAGCTCAGTCTGGCATGGTTAGTTCTTGCATGGGAGACTGCCTTAGAAAACCAGCTAGGGACATTTTTTTTGGTTTCATCACATACATATCAAACATAAGAGACAACGTTCGTGCATCTTTTTTTCACTGTAATGTCAATTATTTTTAGTAGAAAAACATGGAAATTTAGGCATGTTTTCAAGTTCATGAACATTTTTCCAATTTCTCTGTTATTTTTGGAGATCAAGTTGGTGATGATGTCGGCACATAGTGGGGTTTGACCTGTTAACGTACCGTGAAAAGTCGTACAAAGTGAACTCAAAGTTGTGCAAAGTGATTGGAAAGTTTGTAGATATATTTGTATGCTTGACCTAACTTGTTGGCATATAGAAACCCGCAGTTGTAAAGGCAAATAAATGAATAAAAGCGAGACGAAAACAGCCTATATAAACAGAGTATCACATGAGCTGACTGACCGTAAAAATGATAGAAAACAGCATGCAAAGTTGGTAAAAGCGTGCGAAACTTTGGCGGAGTTTCATGTATATTTAACCTAAGTCATTGGAATGCCAACCCTGCAGTTAAATTTCGAAAACATTAAGTAAAAGTCAAGAAAATGCCAGATATATAAGCAGATTATGGCAACTACAAACCGTACATCGTAGACAAACTGCTTGCAAAGTTTTGAAAAACGATTGCAAAGTTTGTAGATTCGTTTGGGAATGTTACATATGATATTATATTGACGGGTTACATAGTCAAAAGTTCGAAAACTTAAAAAAAATATTTCGTAAATTGCCGTTAAAATAGCGTACTATTATTCGCAGCATGTGGAGGTCATAGGTCAATTCAAGAAGTTACTCGAACAAACGCTATCAGGTTTAAAACAGTGTCAAACATGAAACAGTCGCCAACTCGAGTATATTTCAAATTGCGTAAGCAGTAGTGCGGGTAGGTGAAGAAACAAAGTTTAAAGTCAAGCTCAGTCGGGCCTGGTTAGTTCTTGCATGGGAGACTGCCTGAGAAAACCAGCTAGGTATTTTTGGGGGGGTTTCATCACATACATATTAAACATATGAGACAATGTTCGTGCATCTTTTTTCACTGTAATGTCAATTATTTTTAGTAGAAAAACATGGAAATTTAGGCATGTTTTCAAGTTCATGAACATTTTTCCAATTTCTCTGTTATTTTTGGAGATCAAGTTGGTGATGATGTCGGCACATAGTGGGGTTTGACCTGTTAACGTAGCGTGAAAAGTCGTACAAAGTGAACGCAAAAAATTAAAGTTGTGCAAAGTGATTGGAAAGTTTGTAGATATATTTGTATGCTTGACCTAACTTGTTGGCATATAGAAACCCGCAGTTGTAAAGTCAAATAAATGAATAAAAGCGAGATGAAAACAGCCTATATAAGCAGAGTATCATATGAGCTGACTGACCGTAAAAATGATAGAAAACAGCATGCAAAGTTGGTAAAAGCGTGCGAAACTTTGGCGGACTTTCATGTATATTTAACCTAAGTCATTGGAATGCCAACCCTGCAGTTAAATTTCGAAAACATTAAGTAAAAGTCAAGAAAATGCCAGATATATAAGCAGATTATGGCAACTAAAAACCGTACATCGAAGACAAACTGCTTGCAAAGTTTTGAAAAACGATTGCAAAGTTTGTAGATTCGTTTGGGAATGTTACATATGATATTATATTGACGGGTTACATAGTCAAAAGTTCGAAAACTTAAAAAAAGTATTTCGTAAATTGCCGTTAAAGTAGCGTACTATTATTCGCAGCATGTAGAGGTCATAGGTCAATTCAAGAAGTTACTCGTGCAAACGCTATCAGGTTTAAAACAGTGTCAAACATGAAATAGTCGCCAACTCGAGTATATTTCAAATTGCGTAAGCAGTAGTGCGGGTAGGTGAAGAAACAAAGTTTAAAGTCAAGCTCAGTCGGGCCTGGTTAGTTCTTGCATGGGAGACTGCCTGAGAAAACCAGCTAGGTATTTTTGGGGGGGTTTCATCACATACATATTAAACATATGAGACAATGTTCGTGCATCTTTTTTCACTGTAATGTCAATTATTTTTAGTAGAAAAACATGGAAATTTAGGCATGTTTTCAAGTTCATGAACATTTTTCCAATTTCTCTGTTATTTTTGGAGATCAAGTTGGTGATGATGTCGGCACATAGTGGGGTTTGACCTGTTAACGTAGCGTGAAAAGTCGTACAAAGTGAACGCAAAAAATTAAAGTTGTGCAAAGTGATTGGAAAGTTTGTAGATATATTTGTATGCTTGACCTAACTTGTTGGCATATAGAAACCCGCAGTTGTAAAGTCAAATAAATGAATAAAAGCGAGATGAAAACAGCCTATATAAGCAGAGTATCATATGAGCTGACTGACCGTAAAAATGATAGAAAACAGCATGCAAAGTTGGTAAAAGCGTGCGAAACTTTGGCGGACTTTCATGTATATTTAACCTAAGTCATTGGAATGCCAACCCTGCAGTTAAATTTCGAAAACATTAAGTAAAAGTCAAGAAAATGCCAGATATATAAGCAGATTATGGCAACTAAAAACCGTACATCGAAGACAAACTGCTTGCAAAGTTTTGAAAAACGATTGCAAAGTTTGTAGATTCGTTTGGGAATGTTACATATGATATTATATTGACGGGTTACATAGTCAAAAGTTCGAAAACTTAAAAAAAGTATTTCGTAAATTGCCGTTAAAGTAGCGTACTATTATTCGCAGCATGTAGAGGTCATAGGTCAATTCAAGAAGTTACTCGTGCAAACGCTATCAGGTTTAAAACAGTGTCAAACATGAAATAGTCGCCAACTCGAGTATATTTCAAATTGCGTAAGCAGTAGTGCGGGTAGGTGAAGAAACAAAGTTTAAAGTCAAGCTCAGTCGGGCCTGGTTAGTTCTTGCATGGGAGACTGCCTGAGAAAACCAGCTAGGGATTTTTTGGGGGGGTTTAATCACATACATATTAAACATATGAGACAATGTTCGTGCATCTTTTTTCACTGTAATGTCAATTATTTTTAGTAGAAAAACATGGAAATTTAGGCATGTTTTCAAGTTCATGAACATTTTTCCAATTTCTCTGTTATTTTTGGAGATCAAGTTGGTGATGATGTCGGCACAAATTGGGGTTTGACCTGTTAACGTACCGTGAAAAGTCGTACAAAGTGAACTCAAAGTTGTGCAAAGTGATTGGAAAGTTTGTAGATATATTTGTATGCTTGACCTAACTTGTTGGCATATAGAAACCCGCAGTTGTAAAGGCAAATAAATGAATAAAAGCGAGACGAAAACAGCCTATATAAACAGAGTATCACATGAGCTGACTGACCGTAAAAATGATAGAAAACAGCATGCAAAGTTGGTAAAAGCGTGCGAAACTTTGGCGGAGTTTCATGTATATTTAACCTAAGTCATTGGAATGCCAACCCTGCAGTTAAATTTCGAAAACATTAAGTAAAAGTCAAGAAAATGCCAGATATATAAGCAGATTATGGCAACTACAAACCGTACATCGAAGACAAACTGCTTGCAAAGTTTTGAAAAACGATTGCAAAGTTTGTAGATTCGTTTGGGAATGTTACATATGATATTATATTGACGGGTTACATAGTCAAAAGTTCGAAAACTTAAAAAAAATATTTCGTAAATTGCCGTTAAAATAGCGTACTATTATTCGCAGCATGTGGAGGTCATAGGTCAATTCAAGAAGTTACTCGAACAAACGCTATCAGGTTTAAAACAGTGTCAAACATGAAACAGTCGCCAACTCGAGTATATTTCAAATTGCCTAAGCAGTAGTGCGGGTAGGTGAAGAAACAAAGTTTAAAGTCAAGCTCAGTCGGGCCTGGTTAGTTCTTGCATGGGAGACTGCCTGAGAAAACCAGCTAGGTATTTTTTGGGGGGTTTCATCACATACATATTAAACATATGAGACAATGTTCGTGCATCTTTTTTCACTGTAATGTCAATTATTTTTAGTAGAAAAACATGGAAATTTAGGCATGTTTTCAAGTTCATGAACATTTTTCCAATTTCTCTGTTATTTTTGGAGATCAAGTTGGTGATGATGTCGGCACATAGTGGGGTTTGACCTGTTAACGTAGCGTGAAAAGTCGTACAAAGTGAACGCAAAAAATTAAAGTTGTGCAAAGTGATTGGAAAGTTTGTAGATATATTTGTATGCTTGACCTAACTTGTTGGCATATAGAAACCCGCAGTTGTAAAGTCAAATAAATGAATAAAAGCGAGATGAAAACAGCCTATATAAGCAGAGTATCATATGAGCTGACTGACCGTAAAAATGATAGAAAACAGCATGCAAAGTTGGTAAAAGCGTGCGAAACTTTGGCGGACTTTCATGTATATTTAACCTAAGTCATTGGAATGCCAACCCTGCAGTTAAATTTCGAAAACATTAAGTAAAAGTCAAGAAAATGCCAGATATATAAGCAGATTATGGCAACTAAAAACCGTACATCGAAGACAAACTGCTTGCAAAGTTTTGAAAAACGATTGCAAAGTTTGTAGATTCGTTTGGGAATGTTACATATGATATTATATTGACGGGTTACATAGTCAAAAGTTCGAAAACTTAAAAAAAGTATTTCGTAAATTGCCGTTAAAGTAGCGTACTATTATTCGCAGCATGTAGAGGTCATAGGTCAATTCAAGAAGTTACTCGTGCAAACGCTATCAGGTTTAAAACAGTGTCAAACATGAAATAGTCGCCAACTCGAGTATATTTCAAATTGCGTAAGCAGTAGTGCGGGTAGGTGAAGAAACAAAGTTTAAAGTCAAGCTCAGTCGGGCCTGGTTAGTTCTTGCATGGGAGACTGCCTGAGAAAACCAGCTAGGGATTTTTTGGGGGGTTTAATCACATACATATTAAACATATGAGACAATGTTCGTGCATCTTTTTTCACTGTAATGTCAATTATTTTTAGTAGAAAAACATGGAAATTTAGGCATGTTTTCAAGTTCATGAACATTTTTCCAATTTGTCTGTTATTTTTGGAGATCAAGTTGGTGATGATGTCGGCACATAATGGGGTTTGACCTGTTAACGTACCGTGAAAAGTCGTACAAAGTGAACTCAAAGTTGTGCAAAGTGATTGGAAAGTTTGTAGATATATTTGTATGCTTGACCTAACTTGTTGGCATATAGAAACCCACAGTTGTAAAGGCAAAAAAATGAATAAAAGCGAGACGAAAACAGCCTATATAAACAGAGTATCACATGAGCTGACTGACCGTAAAAATGATAGAAAACAGCATGCAAAGTTGGTAAAAGCGTGCGAAACTTTGGCGGAGTTTCATGTATATTTAACCTAAGTCATTGGAATGCCAACCCCGCAGTTAAATTTCGAAAACATTAAGTAAAAGTCAAGAAAATGCCAGATATATAAGCAGATTATGGCAACTGCAAACCATAAATCGAAGACAAACTGCTTGCAAAGTTTTGAAAAACGATTGCAAAGTTTGTAGATTCGTTTGGGAATGTTACATATGATATTATATTGACGGGTTACATAGTCAAAAGTTCGAAAACTTAAAAAAAGTATTTCGTAAATTGCCGTTAAAGTAGCGTACTATTATTCGCAGCATGTAGAGGTCATAGGTCAATTCAAGAAGTTACTCGTGCAAACGCTATCAGGTTTAAAGCAGTGTCAAACATGAAAAAGTCGCCAACTCGAATATATTTCAAATTGCGTAAGCAGTAGTGTGGGTAGGTGAAGAGACAAAGTTTAAAGTCAAGCTCAGTCTGGCATGGTTAGTTCTTGCATGGGAGACTGCCTTAGAAAACCAGCTAGGGACATTTTTTTTGGTTTCATCACATACATATCAAACATAAGAGACAACGTTCGTGAATCTTTTTTTCACTGTAATGTCAATTATTTTTAGTAGAAAAACATGGAAATTTGGGCATGTTTTCAAGTTCATGAACATTTTTCCAATTTCTCTGTTATTTTTGGAGATCAAGTTGGTGATGATGTCGATACATAGTGGGGTTTGACCTGTTAACGTACCGTGAAAAGTCGTACAAAGTGAACGCAAATGTGTGCAAAGTGATTGGAAAGTTTGTAGATATATTTGTATGCTTGACCTAACTTGTTGGCATATAGAAACCCGCAGTTGTAAAGTCAAATCAATGAATAAAAGCGAGATGAAAACAGCCTATATAAGCAGAGTATCACATGAGCTGACTGACCGTAAAAATGATAGAAAACAGCATGCAAAGTTGGTAAAAGCGTGCGAAACTTTGGCGGAGTTTCATGTATATTTAACCTAAGTCATTGGAATGCCAACCCCGCAGTTAAATTTCGAAAACATTAAGTACAAGTCAAGAAAATGCCAGATATATAAGCAGATTATGGCAACTGCAAACCATAAATCGAAGACAAACTGCTTGCAAAGTTTTGAAAAACGATTGCAAAGTTTGTAGATTCGTTTGGGAATGTTACATATGATATTATATTGACGGGTTACATAGTCAAAAGTTCGAAAACTTAAAAAAAGTATTTCGTAAATTGCCGTTAAAGTAGCGTACTATTATTCGCAGCATGTAGAGGTCATAGGTCAATTCAAGAAGTTACTCGTGCAAACGCTATCAGGTTTAAAACAGTGTCAAACATGAAATAGTCGCCAACTCGAGTATATTTCAAATTGCGTAAGCAGTAGTGCGGGTAGGTGAAGAAACAAAGTTTAAAGTCAAGCTCAGTCGGGCCTGGTTAGTTCTTGCATGGGAGACTGCCTGAGAAAACCAGCTAGGGATTTTTTGGGGGGGTTTAATCACATACATATTAAACATATGAGACAATGTTCGTGCATCTTTTTTCACTGTAATGTCAATTATTTTTAGTAGAAAAACATGGAAATTTAGGCATGTTTTCAAGTTCATGAACATTTTTCCAATTTCTCTGTTATTTTTGGAGATCAAGTTGGTGATAATGTCGGCACATAATGGGGTTTGACCTGTTAACGTACCGTGAAAAGTCGTACAAAGTGAACTCAAAGTTGTGCAAAGTGATTGGAAAGTTTGTAGATATATTTGTATGCTTGACCTAACTTGTTGGCATATAGAAACCCACAGTTGTAAAGGCAAATAAATGAATAAAAGCGAGACGAAAACAGCCTATATAAACAGAGTATCACATGAGCTGACTGACCGTAAAAATGATAGAAAACAGCATGCAAAGTTGGTAAAAGCGTGCGAAACTTTGGCGGAGTTTCATGTATATTTAACCTAAGTCATTGGAATGCCAACCCCGCAGTTAAATTTCGAAAACATTAAGTAAAAGTCAAGAAAATGCCAGATATATAAGCAGATTATGGCAACTGCAAACCATAAATCGAAGACAAACTGCTTGCAAAGTTTTGAAAAACGATTGCAAAGTTTGTAGATTCGTTTGGGAATGTTACATATGATATTATATTGACGGGTTACATAGTCAAAAGTTCGAAAACTTAAAAAAAGTATTTCGTAAATTGCCGTTAAAGTAGCGTACTATTATTCGCAGCATGTAGAGGTCATAGGTCAATTCAAGAAGTTACTCGTGCAAACGCTATCAGGTTTAAAGCAGTGTCAAACATGAAAAAGTCGCCAACTCGAATATATTTCAAATTGCGTAAGCAGTAGTGTGGGTAGGTGAAGAGACAACGTTTAAAGTCAAGCTCAGTCTGGCATGGTTAGTTCTTGCATGGGAGACTGCCTTAGAAAACCAGCTAGGGACATTTTTTTTGGTTTCATCACATACATATCAAACATAAGAGACAACGTTCGTGAATCTTTTTTTCACTGTAATGTCAATTATTTTTAGTAGAAAAACATGGAAATTTGGGCATGTTTTCAAGTTCATGAACATTTTTCCAATTTCTCTGTTATTTTTGGAGATCAAGTTGGTGATGATGTCGACACATAGTGGGGTTTGACCTATTAACGTACCGTGAAAAGTCGTACAAAGTGAACGCAAATGTGTGCAAAGTGATTGGAAAGTTTGTAGATATATTTGTATGCTTGACCTAACTTGTTGGCATATAGAAACCCGCAGTTGTAAAGTCAAATCAATGAATAAAAGCGAGATGAAAACAGCCTATATAAGCAGAGTATCACATGAGCTGACTGACAGTAAAAATGATAGAAAACAGCATGCAAAGTTGGTAAAAGCGTGCGAAACTTTGGCGGAGTTTCATGTATATTTAACCTAAGTCATTGGAATGCCAACCCCGCAGTTAAATTTCGAAAACATTAAGTAAAAGTCAAGAAAATGCCAGATATATAAGCAGATTATGGCAACTGCAAACCATAAATCGAAGACAAACTGCTTGCAAAGTTTTGAAAAACGATTGCAAAGTTTGTAGATTCGTTTGGGAATGTTACATATGATATTATATTGACGGGTTACATAGTCAAAAGTTCGAAAACTTAAAAAAAGTATTTCGTAAATTGCCGTTAAAGTAGCGTACTATTATTCGCAGCATGTAGAGGTCATAGGTCAATTCAAGAAGTTACTCGTGCAAACGCTATCAGGTTTAAAGCAGTGTCAAACATGAAATAGTCGCCAACTCGAGTATATTTCAAATTGCGTAAGCAGTAGTGTGGGTAGGTGAAGAGACAAAGTTTAAAGTCAAGCTCAGTCTGGCATGGTTAGTTCTTGCATGGGAGACTGCCTTAGAAAACCAGCTAGGGACATTTTTTTTGGTTTCATCACATACATATCAAACATAAGAGACAACGTTCGTGCATCTTTTTTTCACTGTAATGTCAATTATATTTAGTAGAAAAACATGGAAATTTAGGCATGTTTTCAAGTTCATGAACATTTTTCCAATTTCTCTGTTATTTTTGGAGATCAAGTTGGTGATGATGGCGGCACATAGTGGGGTTTGACCTGTTAACGTACCGTGAAAAGTCGTACAAAGTGAACGCAAAGTTGTGCAAAGTGATTGGAAAGTTTGTAGATATATTTGTATGCTTGACCTAACTTGTTGGCATATAGAAACCCGCAGTTGTAAAGTCAAATCAATGAATAAAAGCGAGATGAAAACAGCCTATATAAGCAGAGTATCACATGAGCTGACTGACCGTAAAAATGATAGAAAACAGCATGCAAAGTTGGTAAAAGCGTGCGAAACTTTGGCGGACTTTCATGTATATTTAACCTAAGTCATTGGAATGCCAACCCCGCAGTTAAATTTCGAAAACATTAAGTAAAAGTCAAGAAAATGCCAGATATATAAGCAGATTATGGCAACTGCAAACCGTAAATCGAAGACAAACTGCTTGCAAAGTTTTGAAAAACGATTGCAAAGTTTGTAGATTCGTTTGGGAATGTTACATATGATATTATATTGACGGGTTACATAGTCAAAAGTTCGAAAACTTAAAAAAAGTATTTCGTCATTTGCCGTTAAAGTAGCGTACTATTATTCGCAGCATGTAGAGGTCATAGGTCAATTCAAGAAGTTACTCGTGCAAACGCTATCAGGTTTAAAGCAGTGTCAAACATGAAATAGTCGCCAACTCGAGTATATTTCAAATTGCGTAAGCAGTAGTGTGGGTAGGTGAAGAGACAACGTTTAAAGTCAAGCTCAGTCTGGCATGGTTAGTTCTTGCATGGGAGACTGCCTTAGAAAACCAGCTAGGGACATTTTTTTGGTTTCATCACATACATATCAAACATAAGAGACAACGTTCGTGCATCTTTTTTTCACTGTAATGTCAATTATTTCTAGTAGAAAAACATGGAAATTTAGGCATGTTTTCAAGTTCATGAACATTTTTCCAATTTCTCTGTTATTTTTGGAGATCAAGTTGGTGATGATGTCGCCACATAGTGGAGTTTGACCTGTTAACGTACCGTGAAAAGTCGTACAAAGTGAACGCAAAGTTGTGCAAAGTGATTGGAAAGTTTGTAGATATATTTGTATGCTTGACCTAACTTGTTGGCATATAGAAACCCGCTGTTGTAAAGTCAAATAAATGAATAAAAGCGAGATGAAAACAGCCTATATAAGCAGAGTATCACATGAGCTGACTGACCGTAAAAATGATAGAAAACAGCATGCAAAGTTGGTAAAAGCGTGCGAAACGTTGGCGGAGTTTTATGTATATTTAACCTAAGTCATTGGAATGCCAACCCCGCAGTTAAATTTCGAAAACATTAAGTAAAAGTCAAGAAAATGCCAGATATATAAGCAGATTATGGCAACTGCAAACCGTAAATCGAAGACAAACTGCTTGCAAAGTTTTGAAAAACGATTGCAAAGTTTGTAGATTCGTTTGGGAATGTTACATATGATATTATATTGACGGGTTACATAGTCAAAAGTTCGAAAACCTAAAAAAAGTATTTCGTAAATTGCCGTTAAAGTAGCGTACTATTATTCGCAGCATGTAGAGGTCATAGGTCAATTCAAGAAGTTACTCGTGCAAACGCTATCAGGTTTAAAGCAGTGTCAAACATGAAAAAGTCGCCAACTCGAATATATTTCAAATTGCGTAAGCAGTAGTGTGGGTAGGTGAAGAGACAAAGTTTAAAGTCAAGCTCAGTCTGGCATGGTTAGTTCTTGCATGGGAGACTGCCTTAGAAAACCAGCTAGGGACATTTCTTTTGGTTTCATCACATACATATCAAACATAAGAGACAACGTTCGTGAATCTTTTTTTCACTGTAATGTCAATTATTTTTAGTAGAAAAACATGGAAATTTGGGCATGTTTTCAAGTTCATGAACATTTTTCCAATTTCTCTGTTATTTTTGGAGATCAAGTTGGTGATGATGTCGACACATAGTGGGGTTTGACCTGTTAACGTACCGTGAAAAGTCGTACAAAGTGAACGCAAATGTGTGCAAAGTGATTGGAAAGTTTGTAGATATATTTGTATGCTTGACCTAACTTGTTGGCATATAGAAACCCGCAGTTGTAAAGTCAAATCAATGAATAAAAGCGAGATGAAAACAGCCTATATAAGCAGAGTATCACATGAGCTGACTGACCGTAAAAATGATAGAAAACAGCATGCAAAGTTGGTAAAAGCGTGCGAAACTTTGGCGGAGTTTCATGTATATTTAACCTAAGTCATTGGAATGCCAACCCCGCAGTTAAATTTCGAAAACATTAAGTAAAAGTCAAGAAAATGCCAGATATATAAGCAGATTATGGCAACTGCAAACCATAAATCGAAGACAAACTGCTTGCAAAGTTTTGAAAAACGATTGCAAAGTTTGTAGATTCGTTTGGGAATGTTACATATGATATTATATTGACGGGTTACATAGTCAAAAGTTCGAAAACTTAAAAAAAGTATTTCGTAAATTGCCGTTAAAGTAGCGTACTATTATTCGCAGCATGTAGAGGTCATAGGTCAATTCAAGAAGTTACTCGTGCAAACGCTATCAGGTTTAAAGCAGTGTCAAACATGAAATAGTCGCCAACTCGAGTATATTTCAAATCGCGTAAGCAGTAGTGTGGGTAGGTGAAGAGACAACATTTAAAGTCAAACTCAGTCTGGCATGGTTAGTTCTTGCATGGGAGACTGCCTTAGAAAACCAGCTAGGGACATTTTTTTGGTTTCATCACATACATATCAAACATAAGAGACAACGTTCGTGCATCTTTTTTTCACTGTAATGTCAATTATTTCTAGTAGAAAAACATGGAAATTTAGGCATGTTTTCAAGTTCATGAACATTTTTCCAATTTCTCTGTTATTTTTGGAGATCAAGTTGGTGATGATGTCGCCACATAGTGGGGTTTGACCTGTTAACGTACCGTGAAAAGTCGTACAAAGTGAACGCAAAGTTGTGCAAAGTGATTGGAAAGTTGGTAGATATATTTGTATGCTTGACCTAACTTGTTGGCATATAGAAACCCGCAGTTGTAAAGTCAAATAAATGAATAAAAGCGAGATGAAAACAGCCTATATAAGCAGAGTATCACATGAGCTGACTGACCGTAAAAATGATAGAAAACAGCATGCAAAGTTGGTAAAAGCGTGCGAAACGTTGGCGGAGTTTTATGTATATTTAACCTAAGTCATTGGAATGCCAACCCCGCAGTTAAATTTCGAAAACATTAAGTAAAAGTCAAGAAAATGCCAGATATATAAGCAGATTATGGCAACTGCAAACCGTAAATCGAAGACAAACTGCTTGCAAAGTTTTGAAAAACGATTGCAAAGTTTGTAGATTCGTTTGGGAATGTTACATATGATATTATATTGACGGGTTACATAGTCAAAAGTTCGAAAACTTAAAAAAAGTATTTCGTAAATTGTCGTTAAAGTAGCGTACTATTATTCGCAGCATGTAGAGGTCATAGGTCAATTCAAGAAGTTACTCGTGCAAACGCTATCAGGTTTAAAGCAGTGTCAAACATGAAAAAGTCGCCAACTCGAATATATTTCAAATTGCGTAAGCAGTAGTGTGGGTAGGTGAAGAGACAAAGTTTAAAGTCAAGCTCAGTCTGGCATGGTTAGTTCTTGCATGGGAGACTGCCTTAGAAAACCAGCTAGGGACATTTTTTTTGGTTTCATCACATACATATCAAACATAAGAGACAACGTTCGTGAATCTTTTTTTCACTGTAATGTCAATTATTTTTAGTAGAAAAACATGGAAATTTGGGCATGTCTTCAAGTTCATGAACATTTTTCCAATTTCTCTGTTATTTTTGGAGATCAAGTTGGTGATGATGTCGACACATAGTGGGGTTTGACCTGTTAACGTACCGTGAAAAGTCGTACAAAGTGAACGCAAATGTGTGCAAAGTGATTGGAAAGTTTGTAGATATATTTGTATGCTTGACCTAACTTGTTGGCATATAGAAACCCGCAGTTGTAAAGTCAAATCAATGAATAAAAGCGAGATGAAAACAGCCTATATAAGCAGAGTATCACATGAGCTGACTGACCGTAAAAATGATAGAAAACAGCATGCAAAGTTGGTAAAAGCGTGCGAAACTTTGGCGGAGTTTCATGTATATTTAACCTAAGTCATTGGAATGCCAACCCCGCAGTTAAATTTCGAAAACATTAAGTAAAAGTCAAGAAAATGCCAGATATATAAGCAGATTATGGCAACTGCAAACCATAAATCGAAGACAAACTGCTTGCAAAGTTTTGAAAAACGATTGCAAAGTTTGTAGATTCGTTTGGGAATGTTACATATGATATTATATTGACGGGTTACATAGTCAAAAGTTCGAAAACTTAAAAAAAGTATTTCGTAAATTGCCGTTAAAGTAGCGTACTATTATTCGCAGCATGTAGAGGTCATAGGTCAATTCAAGAAGTTACTCGTGCAAACGCTATCAGGTTTAAAGCAGTGTCAAACATGAAATAGTCGCCAACTCGAGTATATTTCAAATTGCGTAAGCAGTAGTGTGGGTAGGTGAAGAGACAAAGTTTAAAGTCAAGCTCAGTCTGGCATGGTTAGTTCTTGCATGGGAGACTGCCTTAGAAAACCAGCTAGGGACATTTTTTTTGGTTTCATCACATACATATCAAACATAAGAGACAACGTTCGTGAATCTTTTTTTCACTGTAATGTCAATTATTTTTAGTAGAAAAACATGGAAATTTGGGCATGTTTTCAAGTTCATGAACATTTTTCCAATTTCTCTGTTATTTTTGGAGATCAAGTTGGTGATGATGTCGACACATAGTGGCGTTTGACCTGTTAACGTACCGTGAAAAGTCGTACAAAGTGAACGCAAATGTGTGCAAAGTGATTGGAAAGTTTGTAGATATATTTGTATGCTTGACCTAACTTGTTGGCATATAGAAACCCGCAGTTGTAAAGTCAAATCAATGAATAAAAGCGAGATGAAAACAGCCTATATAAGCAGAGTATCACATGAGCTGACTGACCGTAAAAATGATAGAAAACAGCATGCAAAGTTGGTAAAAGCGTGCGAAACTTTGGCGGAGTTTCATGTATATTTAACCTAAGTCATTGGAATGCCAACCCCGCAGTTAAATTTCGAAAACATTAAGTAAAAGTCAAGAAAATGCCAGATATATAAGCAGATTATGGCAACTGCAAACCATAAATCGAAGACAAACTGCTTGCAAAGTTTTGAAAAACGATTGCAAAGTTTGTAGATTCGTTTGGGAATGTTACATATGATATTATATTGACGGGTTACATAGTCAAAAGTTCGAAAACTTAAAAAAAGTATTTCGTAAATTGCCGTTAAAGTAGCGTACTATTATTCGCAGCATGTAGAGGTCATAGGTCAATTCAAGAAGTTACTCGTGCAAACGCTATCAGGTTTAAAGCAGTGTCAAACATGAAATAGTCGCCAACTCGAGTATATTTCAAATTGCGTAAGCAGTAGTGTGGGTAGGTGAAGAGACAAAGTTTAAAGTCAAGCTCAGTCTGGCATGGTTAGTTCTTGCATGGGAGACTGCCTTAGAAAACCAGCTAGGGACATTTTTTTTGGTTTCATCACATACATATCAAACATAAGAGACAACGTTCGTGCATCTTTTTTTCACTGTAATGTCAATTATATTTAGTAGAAAAACATGGAAATTTAGGCATGTTTTCAAGTTCATGAACATTTTTCCAATTTCTCTGTTATTTTTGGAGATCAAGTTGGTGATGATGGCGGCACATAGTGGGGTTTGACCTGTTAACGTACCGTGAAAAGTCGTACAAAGTGAACGCAAAGTTGTGCAAAGTGATTGGAAAGTTTGTAGATATATTTGTATGCTTGACCTAACTTGTTGGCATATAGAAACCCGCAGTTGTAAAGTCAAATCAATGAATAAAAGCGAGATGAAAACAGCCTATATAAGCAGAGTATCACATGAGCTGACTGACCGTAAAAATGATAGAAAACAGCATGCAAAGTTGGTAAAAGCGTGCGAAACTTTGGCGGAGTTTCATGTATATTTAACCTAAGTCATTGGAATGCCAACCCCGCAGTTAAATTTCGAAAACATTAAGTAAAAGTCAAGAAAATGCCAGATATATAAGCAGATTATGGCAACTGCAAACCGTAAATCGAAGACAAACTGCTTGCAAAGTTTTGAAAAACGATTGCAAAGTTTGTAGATTCGTTTGGGAATGTTACATATGATATTATATTGACGGGTTACATAGTCAAAAGTTCGAAAACTTAAAAAAAGTATTTCGTAAATTGCCGTTAAAGTAGCGTACTATTATTCGCAGCATGTAGAGGTCATAGGTCAATTCAAGAAGTTACTCGTGCAAACGCTATCAGGTTTAAAGCAGTGTCAAACATGAAATAGTCGCCAACTCGAGTATATTTCAAATTGCGTAAGCAGTAGTGTGGGTAGGTGAAGAGACAACGTTTAAAGTCAAGCTCAGTCTGGCATGGTTAGTTCTTGCATGGGAGACTGCCTTAGAAAACCAGCTAGGGACATTTTTTTGGTTTCATCACATACATATCAAACATAAGAGACAACGTTCGTGCATCTTTTTTTCACTGTAATGTCAATTATTTCTAGTAGAAAAACATGGAAATTTAGGCATGTTTTCAAGTTCATGAACATTTTTCCAATTTCTCTGTTATTTTTGGAGATCAAGTTGGTGATGATGTCGGCACATTGTGGGGTTTGACCTGTTAACGTACCGTGAAAAGTCGTACAAAGTGAACGCAAAGTTGTGCAAAGTGATTGGAAAGTTTGTAGATATATTTGTATGCTTGACCTAACTTGTTGGCATATAGAAACCCGCAGTTGTAAAGTCAAATAAATGAATAAAAGCGAGATGAAAACAGCCTATATAAGCAGAGTATCACATGAGTTGACTGACCGTAAAAATGATAGAAAACAGCATGCAAAGTTGGTAAAAGCGTGCGAAACGTTGGCGGAGTTTTAAGTATATTTAACCTACGTCCTTGGAATGCCAACCCCGCAGTTAAATTTCGAAAACATTAAGTAAAAGTCAAGAAAATGCCAGATATATAAGCAGATTATGGCAACTGCAAACCGTAAATCGAAGACAAACTGCTTGCAATGTTTTGAAAAACGATTGCAAAGTTTGTAGATTCGTTTGGGAATGTTACATATTATATTATATTGACGGGTTACATAGTCAAAAGTTCGAAAACTTAAAAAAAATATTTCGTAAATTGCCGTTAAAGTAGCGTACTATTATTCTCAGCATGTATAGGTCATAGGTCAATTCAAGAAGTTACTCGTACAAACGCTATCAGGTTTAAAACAGTGTCAAACATGAAATAGTCGCCAACTCGAGTATATTTCAAATTGCGTAAGCAGTAGTGTGGGTAGGCGAAGAGACAAAGTTTAAAGTCAAGCTCAATCGGGCCTGGTTAGTTCTTGCATGGGAGACTGCCTGAAAATACCATCTAAGGAATTTTTTTTTGGTTTCATCACATACATATCAAACATATGAGACAATGTTTGTGCATCTTTTTTTCACTGTAATGTCAATTATTTTTAGTAGAAAAACATGGAAATTTAGGCATGTTTTCAAGTTCATGAACATTTTTCCAATTTCTCTGTTATTTTTGGAGATCAAGTTGGTGATGATGTCGACACATAGTGGGGTTTGACCTGTTAACGTACCGTGAAAAGTCGTACAAAGTGAACGCAAAGTTGTGCAAAGTGATTGGAAAGTTTGTAGATATATTTGTATGCTTGACCTAACTTGTTGGCATATAGAAACCCGCAGTTGTAAAGTCAAATCAATGAATAAAAGCGAGATGAAAACAGCCTATATAAGCAGAGTATCACATGAGCTGACTGACCGTAAAAATGATAGAAAACAGCATGCAAAGTTGGTAAAAGCGTGCGAAACGTTGGCGGAGTTTCATGTATATTTAACCTAAGTCACTGGAATGCCAACCCCGCAGTTAAATTTCGAAAACATTAAGTAAAAGTCAAGAAAATGCCAGATATATAAGCAGATTATGGCAACTGCAAACCGTAAATCGAAGACAAACTGCTTGCAATGTTTTGAAAAACGATTGCAAAGTTTGTAGATTCGTTTGGGAATGTTACATATGATATTATGTTGACGGGTTACATAATCAAAAGTTCGAAATCTTAAAAAAATATTTCGAAAAATTGCCGTTAAAGTAGCGTACTATTATTCGCAGCATGTAGAGGTCATAGGTCAATTCAAGAAGTTACTCGTACAAACGCTATCAGGTTTAAAACAGTGTCAAACATGAACAAGTCGCCAACTCGAATATATTTCAAATTGCGTAAGCAGTAGTGTGGGTAGGTGAAGAGACAAAGTTTAAAGTCAAGCTCAGTCTGGCATGGTTAGTTCTTGCATGGGAGACTGCCTTAGAAAACCAGCTAGGGACATTTTTTTTTGGTTTCATCACATACATATCAAACATATGAGACAATGTTCGTGCATCTTTCTTCACTGTAATGTCAATTATTTTTAGTAGAAAAACATGGAAATTTAGGCATGTTTTCAAGTTCATGAACATTTTTCCAATTTCTCTGTTATTTTTGGAGATCAAATTGGTGATGATGTCGGCACATAGTGGGGTTTGACCTGTTAACGTACCGTGAAAAGTCGTACAAAGTGAACGCAAAGTTGTGCAAAGTGATTGGAAAGTTTGTAGATATATTTGTATGCTTGACCTAACTTGTTGGCATATAGAAACCCGCAGTTGTAAAGTCAAATAAATGAATAAAAGCGAGATGAAAACAGCCTATATAAGCAGAGTATCACATGAGCTGACTGACCGTAAAAATGATAGAAAACAGCATGCAAAGTTGGTAAAAGCGTGCGAAACTTTGGCGGAGTTTCATGTATATTTAACCTAAGTCATTGGAATGCCAACCCCGCAGTTAAATTTCGAAAACATTAAGTAAATGTCAAGAAAATGCCAGATATATAAGCAGATTATGGCAACTGCAAACCGTAAATCGAAGACAAACTGCTTGCAATGTTTTGAAAAACGATTGCAAAGTTTGTAGACTCGTTTGGGAATGTTACATATTATATTATATTGACGGGTTACATAGTCAAAAGTTCGAAAACTTAAAAAAAATATTTCGTAAATTGCCGTTAAAGTAGCGTACTATTATTCTCAGCATGTATAGGTCATAGGTCAATTCAAGAAGTTACTCGTACAAACGCTATCAGGTTTAAAACAGTGTCAAACATGAAATAGTCGCCAACTCGAGTATATTTCAAATTGCGTAAGCAGTAGTGTGGGTAGGCGAAGAGACAAAGTTTAAAGTCAAGCTCAATCGGGCCTGGTTAGTTCTTGCATGGGAGACTGCCTGAAAATACCATCTAAGGAATTTTTTTTTGGTTTCATCACATACATATCAAACATATGAGACAATGTTTGTGCATCTTTTTTTCACTGTAATGTCAATTATTTTTAGTAGAAAAACATGGAAATTTAGGCATGTTTTCAAGTTCATGAACATTTTTCCAATTTCTCTGTTATTTTTGGAGATCAAGTTGGTGATGATGTCGACACATAGTGGGGTTTGACCTGTTAACGTACCGTGAAAAGTCGTACAAAGTGAACGCAAAGTTGTGCAAAGTGATTGGAAAGTTTGTAGATATATTTGTATGCTTGACCTAACTTGTTGGCATGTAGAAACCCGCAGTTGTAAAGTCAAATCAATGAATAAAAGCGAGATGAAAACAGCCTATATAAGCAGAGTATCACATGAGCTGACTGACCGTAAAAATGATAGAAAACAGCATGCAAAGTTGGTAAAAGCGTGCGAAACGTTGGCGGAGTTTCATGTATATTTAACCTAAGTCACTGGAATGCCAACCCCGCAGTTAAATTTCGAAAACATTAAGTAAAAGTCAAGAAAATGCCAGATATATAAGCAGATTATGGCAACTGCAAACCGTAAATCGAAGACAAACTGCTTGCAAAGTTTTGAAAAACGATTGCAAAGTTTGTAGATTCGTTTGGGAATGTTACATATGATATTATATTGACGGGTTACATAATCAAAAGTTCGAAATCTTAAAAAAATATTTCGAAAAATTGCCGTTAAAGTAGCGTACTATTATTCGCAGCATGTAGAGGTCATAGGTCAATTCAAGAAGTTACTCGTACAAACGCTATCAGGTTTAAAACAGTGTCAAACATGAAAATGTCGCCAACTCGAATATATTTCAAATTGCGTAAGCAGTAGTGTGGGTAGGTGAAGAGACAAAGTTTAAAGTCAAGCTCAGTCTGGCATGGTTAGTTCTTGCATGGGAGACTGCCTTAGAAAACCAGCTAGGGACATTTTTTTTGGTTTCATCACATACATATCAAACATATGAGACAATGTTCGTGCATCTTTCTTCACTGTAATGTCAATTATTTTTAGTAGAAAAACATGGAAATTTAGGCATGTTTTCAAGTTCATGAACATTTTTCCAATTTCTCTGTTATTTTTGGAGATCAAGTTGGTGATGATGTCGGCACATAGTGGGGTTTGACCTGTTAACGTACCGTGAAAAGTCGTACAAAGTGAACGCAAAGTTGTGCAAAGTAATTGGAAAGTTTGTAGATATATTTGTATGCTTGACCTAACTTGTTGGCATATAGAAACCCGCAGTTGTAAAGTCAAATAAATGAATAAAAGCGAGATGAAAACAGCCTATATAAGCAGAGTATCACATGAGCTGACTGACCGTAAAAATGATAGAAAACAGCATGCAAAGTTGGTAAAAGCGTGCGAAACTTTGGCGGAGTTTCATGTATATTTAACCTAAGTCATTGGAATGCCAACCCCGCAGTTAAATTTCGAAAACATTAAGTAAATGTCAAGAAAATGCCAGATATATAAGCAGATTATGGCAACTGCAAACCGTAAATCGAAGACAAACTGCTTGCAATGTTTTGAAAAACGATTGCAAAGTTTGTAGACTCGTTTGGGAATGTTACATATTATATTATATTGACGGGTTACATAGTCAAAAGTTCGAAAACTTAAAAAAAATATTTCGTAAATTGCCGTTAAAGTAGCGTACTATTATTCTCAGCATGTATAGGTCATAGGTCAATTCAAGAAGTTACTCGTACAAACGCTATCAGGTTTAAAACAGTGTCAAACATGAAATAGTCGCCAACTCGAGTATATTTCAAATTGCGTAAGCAGTAGTGTGGGTAGGCGAAGAGACAAAGTTTAAAGTCAAGCTCAATCGGGCCTGGTTAGTTCTTGCATGGGAGACGGCCTGAAAATACCATCTAAGGAATTTTTTTTTGGTTTCATCACATACATATCAAACATATGAGACAATGTTTGTGCATCTTTTTTTCACTGTAATGTCAATTATTTTTAGTAGAAAAACATGGAAATTTAGGCATGTTTTCAAGTTCATGAACATTTTTCCAATTTCTCTGTTATTTTTGGAGATCAAGTTGGTGATGATGTCGACACATAGTGGGGTTTGACCTGTTAACGTACCGTGAAAAGTCGTACAAAGTGAACGCAAAGTTGTACAAAGTGATTGGAAAGTTTGTAGATATATTTGTATGCTTGACCTAACTTGTTGGCATGTAGAAACCCGCAGTTGTAAAGTCAAATCAATGAATAAAAGCGAGATGAAAACAGCCTATATAAGCAGAGTATCACATGAGCTGACTGACCGTAAAAATGATAGAAAACAGCATGCAAAGTTGGTAAAAGCGTGCGAAACGTTGGCGGAGTTTCATGTATATTTAACCTAAGTCACTGGAATGCCAACCCCGCAGTTAAATTTCGAAAACATTAAGTAAAAGTCAAGAAAATGCCAGATATATAAGCAGATTATGGCAACTGCAAACCGTAAATCGAAGACAAACTGCTTGCAAAGTTTTGAAAAACGATTGCAAAGTTTGTAGATTCGTTTGGGAATGTTACATATGATATTATATTGACGGGTTACATAATCAAAAGTTCGAAATCTTAAAAAAATATTTCGAAAAATTGCCGTTAAAGTAGCGTACTATTATTCGCAGCATGTAGAGGTCATAGGTCAATTCAAGAAGTTACTCGTACAAACGCTATCAGGTTTAAAACAGTGTCAAACATGAAAATGTCGCCAACTCGAATATATTTCAAATTGCGTAAGCAGTAGTGTGGGTAGGTGAAGAGACAAAGTTTAAAGTCAAGCTCAGTCTGGCATGGTTAGTTCTTGCATGGGAGACTGCCTTAGAAAACCAGCTAGGGACATTTTTTTTGGTTTCATCACATACATATCAAACATATGAGACAATGTTCGTGCATCTTTCTTCACTGTAATGTCAATTATTTTTAGTAGAAAAACATGGAAATTTAGGCATGTTTTCAAGTTCATGAACATTTTTCCAATTTCTCTGTTATTTTTGGAGATCAAGTTGGTGATGATGTCGGCACATAGTGGGGTTTGACCTGTTAACGTACCGTGAAAAGTCGTACAAAGTGAACGCAAAGTTGTGCAAAGTGATTGGAAAGTTTGTAGATATATTTGTATGCTTGACCTAACTTGTTGGCATATAGAAACCCGCAGTTGTAAAGTCAAATAAATGAATAAAAGCGAGATGAAAACAGCCTATATAAGCAGAGTATCACATGAGCTGACTGACTGACTGTAAAAATGATAGAAAACAGCATGCAAAGTTGGTAAAAGCGTGCGAAACGTTGGCGGAGTTTTATGTATATTTAACCTAAGTCATTGGAATGCCAACCCCGCAGTTAAATTTAGAAAACATTAAGTAAAAGTCAAGAAAATGCCAGATATATAAGCAGATTATGGCAACTGCAAACCGTAAATCGAAGACAAACTGCTTGCAATGTTTTGAAAAACGATTGCAAAGTTTGTAGATTCGTTTGGGAATGTTACATATTATATTATATTGACGGGTTACATAGTCAAAAGTTCGAAAACTTAAAGAAAAATATTTCGTAAATTGCCGTTAAAGTAGCGTACTATTATTCTCAGCATGTAGAGGTCATACGTCAATTCAAGAAGTTACTCGTACAAACGCTATCAGGATTAAAACAGTGTCAAACATGAAATGGTCGCCAACTCGAGTATATTTCAAATTGCGTACGCAGTAGTGTGGGTAGGCGAAGAGACAAAGTTTAAAGTCAAGCTCAATCGGGCCTGGTTAGTTCTTGCATGGGAGACTGCCTGAAAATACCATCTAAGGAATTTTTTTTGGTTTCATCACATACATATCAAACATATGAGACAATGTTTGTGCATCTTTTTTTCACTGTAATGTCAATTATTTTTAGTAGAAAAACATGGAAATTTAGGCATGTTTTCAAGTTCATGAACATTTTCCCAATTTTTCTGTTATTTTTGGAGATCAAGTTGGTGATGATGTCGGCACATTGTGGGGTTTGACCTGTTAACGTACCGTGAAAAGTCGTACAAAGTGAACGCAAAGTTGTGCAAAGTGATTGGAAAGTTTGTAGATATATTTGTATGCTTGACCTAACTTGTTGGCATATAGAAACCCGCAGTTGTAAAGTCAAATAAATGAATAAAAGCGAGATGAAAACAGCCTATATAAGCAGAGCATCACATGAGTTGACTGACCGTAAAAATGATAGAAAACAGCATGCAAAGTTGGTAAAAGCGTGCGAAACGTTGGCGGAGTTTTATGTATATTTAACCTACGTCCTTGGAATGCCAACCCCGCAGTTAAATTTCGAAAACATTAAGTAAAAGTCAAGAAAATGCCAGATATATAAGCAGATTATGGCAACTGCAAACCGTAAATCGAAGACAAACTGCTTGCAATGTTTTGAAAAACGATTGCAAAGTTTGTAGATTCGTTTGGGAAGGTTACATATGATATTATATTGACGGGTTACATAGTCAAAAGTTCGAAAACTTAAAAAAGTATTTCGTAAATTGCCGTTAAAGTAGCGTACTATTATTCGTAGCATGTAGAGGTCATAGGTCAATTCAAGAAGTTACTCGTGCAAACGCTATCAGGTTTAAAGCAGTGTCAAACATGAAATAGTCACCAACTCGAGTATATTTCAAATTGCGTAAGCAGTAGTGTGGGTAGGTGAAGAGACAAAGTTTAAAGTCAAGCTCAGTCTGGCATGGTTATTTCTTGCATGGGAGACTGCCTTAGAAAACCAGCTAGGGACATTTTTTTTGGTTTCATCACATACATATCAAACATAAGAGACAATTTTCGTGCATCTTTTTTTCACTGTAATGTCAATTATTTTTAGTAGAAAAACATGGAAATTAGGCATGTTTTCAAGTTCATGAACATTTTTCCAATTTCTCTGTTATTGTTGGAGATCAAGTTGGTGATGATGTCGGCACATAGTGGGGTTTGACCTGTTAACGTACCGTGAAAAGTCGTACAAAGTGAACGCAAAGTTGTGCAAAGTGATTGGAAAGTTTGTAGATATATTTGTATGCTTGACCTAACTTGTTGGCATATAGAAACCCGCAGTTGTAAAGTCAAATAAATGAATAAAAGCGAGATGAAAACAGCCTATATAAGCAGAGTATCACATGAGCTGACTGACCGTAAAAATGATAGAAAACAGCATGCAAAGTTGGTAAAAGCGTGCGAAACGTTGGCGGAGTTTCATGTATATTTAACCTAAGTCATTGGAATGCCAACCCCGCAGTTAAATTTCGAAAACATTAAGTAAAAGTCAAGAAAATGCCAGATATATAAGCAGATTATGGCAACTGCAAACCGTAAATCGAAGACAAACTGCTTGCAAAGTTTTGAACTGAGGCAGTGCAGGGAAGGAAATATACCGGTAACGAATACAACAAAGCAAAACGACACGACATGTGGTTTCCTTCACTTTAATTACTTTAATAACTAGCAAGGGGATATACAGTAAACAAATATAACTTAGGACCTGATCGATGTTGCAGGGAATCACTCTCCGGTGAACAGCAATGTACAATGTTGCCTCCCTTCGTATCAGGCACACGGTTGAAGCAGCTGCACTACAATTTAAACTTGTGCCCTGTGTCTAGGCAGTATCGGCAACTGCACTGCTATCTGATGCTACTAGTAGCACTGGTACAACGGGAGCATTTCGGGCAGTTATCAACAGCAATTACTGCACAGCACATCTCCTTATGTACCCCTGGCTGTGTAGTGTACAGCTCACAAAGGTCGGGAATCAGCATCACAGGATGTTAAAGAATCAAGTCATGTCACCTTTCTGACTCACACACTTGTCTCAACTTAAATACTACAACTAAATTATGGCCAACAATATGATTAATTATCTCGAAATAGCAGACAAATCATTGTAAAGAGGATGCCAATTTTGGTAATGGAATAGACCACTTTTTATCCAAGCTCTACCAAGCTCTAACATAGAGTGTTTTCGCAAGTAAAGGTGCCCAAGAAGCGTCAAGATTCTTATGATGGCCAAATGGTGATGTGACTCTGTAGCAGAATACCATATGATGTGGTTCACATCTTTGGTGCAACGTCATCCCCTGGTTGCACTAATTATGCCCTACTCTACTAATTCCAGTTAAGAGACGAGTGAAGAGACTATTCAGCATAACTTTTATGTAGATGACATACTGACAGTGACAGATAGAAGAGCTCTGGCTGAAGGTTTAATAGATACAAGTAAGAAGAGTGGGTTATGTCTTACAAAGTGGATGAGTAATAAAAGGCAAGTTTTAGAAGTTATTCCTAAATAGGAAAGAGCCAGTGAGGTTAAGAATCAGGATTTTGATCAGGATAGCTAACATATAGAACATGCATTAGGAATGCAGTGGAATGTCGAAAACGATGAGCTCGGATTCCAGGATGGCATTAAAGAAAGTTCTTCAACTAGAAGAGGCGTGCTGAGAATGGTGAGTTCAGTCCATGATCCGTTAGGTCTAGCAGCTCCTGCAGTATTGCCAGCAAAGATAATACTTCAGAATTTGTCTAGAGATAAATTGGATTGGGAGGAAGAGATTTCCAACAAGCAATGTAAGCAGTAAAACAGATTTAGGTGTAAGTAGGTGTATTAAACCAGAAAAATTAGGTGAGCTAACTAGCTGCATCACTTTTCAGATGCCAGTGAGTCTGGTTATGGGACAGTTACTTATATTAGAATGGTCAACCAGAAGAATGAAGTTAATTGTGCCCTGCTGAGTGGTAAGGCAAGAGTATTACCACTGAAGACAATTACTATACCGCATATGGAGTTAACTGCTGCCACAGTGTCTATATGTATAAACAGACTTCTGAAGAGAGAATTGGATTTACCAATTACCGAATCCTATTATTGGACAGACAGCCAAACTGTATTAAGATATATCAACAATAAGACCGCCAGATTTCACGCATTTGTGGCAAATCGAATATCTGTCATTCATAAAGGTTCTGAACCAAGACAGTGGTCATATGTTAGTACCAACGACAATCCTGCAGATAAGTGCTCAAGAGGGCAGCCAATTGAAGAACAAGCGATGGCTCAGAGGCCTAGAGTTCTTACGGAAAACAAAGCAGGAATGGCCAAATAACCCTTGTGATGTACCATTAGACTAAGATGATCCAGGAGTGAAATAGAATTCCAGTGTACACAAGATAAATAGATAATTTGCAGAGTCCGGTGAATGACCTTATTGAGCACTACTCAAGTTGGTACAGTCTGAAAAAAGCTGTTGCATGGATTCCAAAGGTAGAGAAATACCTCTTACAGAAGACCAGAGGTGGAAATATGGATGGGGAAAATGTGATACATTTTCAAGTGTTCAGGTGGTCTATGTTTGATAAGAAGCTGGATGTCTACAAGGCTGCAAACAGTAGTGGCGAAAGGTCACACAAACCTAAGGGTACAATCTGCAAATTGGTTCCCATTGTAGGAGAAGATGGCATACTACAGGTAGAAGGACGGCATAATCTTGCTTTGATTCCCGAGGAGTCAAAACATCCTGCAATACTACCAAGGTCATGTTTTCAGGCTGATTCTGCGTGATATCAATAAACAGGGTCAACACTTTGGAAGGAATTATTCCGTGAACACATAGATTATTGCTTTCCAACAAATTTGCGTAATGATACAATATTCCCAGGTAATACACAAAGTGAATAGTCTTATTTCTGGTTTCATGAATTGTGTGTGCGTTGGGGACAATTGACGTGATTCAACAAGATGTATGTAAAGTCGTGGAAAATGTTGCGTACTAATCTTTTCAGTTCAAAGACCATTTTCTTTTTTCTTTTTATTTGTTAATTCCGTACAATGGATTATTTCACAATCCTAGTCATTGGTGATTATCGGGCCCTCATTTCAGCGTTGGTTTGTTTGTCACAATTGCTTTCAATTTATTTTTCTAGGGAATATAAGCAATGACTCTAGATATAGTATTACTAAATTGTTCTACTACAAATAATATCATATTGTTACAATATACTCAGGTAATAATGACGTGAAAAGTCTCATCGACGATCTCGTATCAATTCAGCGTAAAGCAGAGTTGGCCGGAGAGAACATTGCCAAGCAACTTACAGACGTTAATCTACGTCAGACCCTTGCCGATCTAGTTGGAGGTACGTTTCATTCTATTATTAACAAAACGTTACAAATATAACAATTTATATTTTATAATTGTTTACACCAAGCTGTGACATTCATTTCTGGACTATTACAAGTTTAACAGAAATAGAACTAAATAAATGTTAGTTAAATATAGATTACAGTCTTGTGTATATCGATTGCAGAACAATATGTCAGAGCCATTCACAGAAGATTGTGTTTCTCGTAATTCGTTTACTCTGAAACTAGGAGAGTTTCATAGTTGGGTCAACTTACGAGTATACAATATACATTTCTAATTAATTACATTTTAGCTGGTCTGGATACCACGATATCTTCATTAGATTGGGCTGTTGCTTTCCTGACGTATTACCCGGATGTGCAGTTCAAAGTACAAAGTGAAATCGATGACGTCATTGGCGATGGCCGTTCACCGTTGTTATCGGATAAGGGTAAACTGCCATACTGTGAAGCAGTAATTCGCGAACTTCTGCGAATGAGACCGGTGGTACCACTTGGCGTACCCCATGCTACTACAGTCGATACGTATGTGGGTAGGTGGTGTGTTGTTCACAACAAATAACAAAAATGAAGTAAATAGAATATTGTAACACAATTAAGGAACATTCGACGCGAAACACTGTTTGAGGGCACGAATAAATCTTTTCACTCTTGACAAGATCTCGTGCCATTCCCGTGTATATCAATTAAACAACACAACGTATAGAATATATAAAGTATTCAAATATTCGAAAAACACCGAATAACGTGTGCTTGCGACTGAATACAGAACAAACATTCATACAGAACACGAATAAACGCATAATTTAGTGAATGAAAAGAACCACAAATAATGGACAGCAAAAACATTCGACGTTTTGTTCAATTCAATACAGGTGGATACGCAATACCAAAGGATACATGGATTTGGTGTAACCTGTGGAATGTTCATATGGATGAGAAACATTGGGACAAACCAGAACAGTTTCGTCCAGGTATATATCGAATGTCATCACATCACTTCCAACTAACACTTGATATTACATGTTGCATATTTTCTCAATTTGTTTTATGGTTTTATTGGTTACAGCTGTCCATGAACATATTTTCTCTGCCAGAATATCTATACATTAAATGTGCGTTATAAGCGCTAATATTGAAATATATAAAATTGAGGTTAAAACTGCCAAATATCATTTGGGTTTATATTATTCATAATGCATTCCAAACTGAACATACAGTTTAATTTTAACTTCGTCTAATTAATGCTCTGTGATGAGTGTTGTTTAGTGTGTCTGCTACCTAAGGAATTTCTAGTAAATGTCCCCTCCATGTTTTTTTTGTCCAAAAGTTCAATAACACAAAATGAGTGCCAACTATCGCCAACACATGGACATCTTTCGCATAGCGATTGTAGCATCTGACCCATGATAGGCAGACAGCACTTGTACTTGCTTGCAAACTTCACATTTAAACAAATTCAATTCTAAGGCAACTGACACAGAAGTAATTAAATACAAAAAATGAACCAACAAAACTATTTACACGGAGAAAATAACTGACAACAAGTACACAACACTACATAATCAAATCAGTCACAGATATATGAACACATAGTATACATGATGAAATGATATCAGGTGAAAATAATTGTTTCAATATGTTTACCCAGATCATAAATATCTAGAATATATGAAAACAAATTTAAAAATTTAAAAGAGACATTCATGAACAGCCAGTAAACAGTATCATTCTGGTTTATTTTTAGAACGATTCTTGGATGCAGATGGAGCATTGCTGCCTCATCCGGACAGTTTCATTCCGTTTTCAGCAGGACGCAGAGTGTGTATGGGAGAAGCATTGGCTAAGAATGAATTATTTCTCATTTTCACGAGTTTGTTTCAAAACTACACATTCAAGGTACCACCTGGGAGCAAGAAGCCGTGCTTAAAGGGACACTGCGCTGGTTTGGTCTTACGATGCGGTTCGTATGAAGTTATTGCCGTTGAAAGAAGCAAATGAATATAAATACTTGTTGGTGAATAGTTTGATACTAGTCATACCAGGAACAACGTGTTTCAAAATATTAACGTTGCTGTTGATTTTTAACCTTAATTATGGGATATCTCCGCATCTGCTGCACACTACAGTAAAATACTACTAACGTTTATATCGTGCATTAGACTTAGGAATGTTCCATATTTTTATTACATACTAATAAACTGTAAACATATATAATATACCGTATGTTTTGTTTCATTTGGTATCTAGTTCACGTAAATAACATAGTCTGAAGCAAATAAATATTATTTTAAATGAAATGAAAATATCACCAGGAAAACAGTCCCACTTAAGGTAGAGACGCAGTTTATCGGACAGGTATTTTAATTAGTTAATTAGGAAACCATGATGACCTCCCTTGTCCAAAAAGCTATATATTTTCGGAAAGCTTATTATATGAATTTAAAGTTTTGTTAGTATTTTATTTTTATGGACACTGTAGTTTGAAATATGCACAAAAATGTGTTTTTTTGGTCAAAAGTGATTAAAAAAATTAACTTCTAAACCATGCTTCTGTTTCCTCTCAAAATTGGTTTATGGGTACATCTGTTTACTATGAAGAAAGCGCCGTCTTGAAAACTGTCTACCAGTTGTCAATTTTGTAGGACAGCAGCTCAAATTTCACTACTTCAAGTTTATGCATAAATTAACACCCAGGCTAGTTGTCTGTACGATTGCTGTAACACTATTCAACTAAAAACAATGTCCCGACGGCGTTTTGAAGATAAACACATTGTCAATCATTTGTGAAAATTTCAAAACAAAAGGTCAAAGCGTCTAGGAGCTATTTTTTTTTAAAGTTCTGGAATGTGCACTAAAAAGAAGCGGAGATAATTGCTAATTTGCATAACAATTCACTCAGTAAGAAGTTTGCTAATGCTCATAATTAAAGTGGCTGTTACAGTTTCAAATTTAAATGTATTATCGTTTTGTAAAAAGTTAAATACAGTGCATAATATGGAGATCCCGTCATTTCTTTTCTTCACCATGTTTTTTTTTATTATTTATGTACAGCCTTGCTAAATCTTGCTAAGCATTCAAAAGAGATAATTTTGCACCTGTTATCTATATTTTAAAATCGTTTTTTGAGTTACCGTGAACTGATTTCACCTAAAATTTGTTTTTATTGTTGTATAAGTATTTCATTATTAGTATTTTCAGTATTAAGCTCAACTGCTTAGAATATTGTCAAAGTATTGTTATGATAGCGACTTCACGTTCGCACATTCATTTCACACGCTGTTAGACTATTGTTTAGAATCAACAACTTGAATGTTTAGGGTGGAGATTATAAACATGTATTACAGGAATTTTATAAATAGATTGTTTACTTATTGTATTTAGTAGTGGCAACTTTGCAAGGCTTTAACCGTGAGACTCACCTGGTTAACGTGATCGTAATCACGCGATCGTGCCAAAGACTGCAGCGATTGGTTGATCGCATGTTTACTCGGACACACCATGGTGATTTGACTTTTATTATTTTTGTAAGGAGAGAACGGTGCAGCGAGGGCTTACCTCAGCTGACTGCTTGTGTGAATAAAGCTGGAAAAATTATTATATGTATCATGGAATGCGCTGTTATAGAAAGTTGCTTGAGTGATATGGTGCACGTGACACATTAAAAGTGGGAAAACTATCTTTTTACGTATCCAGGTAGGAGAAAGACATTAAACACAGTATTCACTTGAAAGAAATTACATCTCATGTGATGTTGGTTTCTGATGAAAATATTTCTTTAATATTAATCGCTACAAATAATTTGATTTTTCCATAGCCAACTGACATATAACAACTCGCTTTCATAGTTATGGATTTATGTATTTATTACGACGAACGTTTCATGGAAATCATGGTACGGCATATTCTTGTACAGTATGGCTATTTATCATATTTTTATTGTGGTTTTGACGAAAACAGAGAAAACTCAAAAATAATTTATAATATCTACAAAGTATCAAGTGAAAATATTGATAAATAATATTCAGAATAAATTGTCTTTTCAAATAATAATATTTCCAAACACTGTGACATGGAATGTTAATGAGGCTATCACTGGGTTCTCGTGTGGGTTGCTTGCTTTTCTGTGGAGTTGGTTGGATGGATGGATGGGTGGGTGGATGGATGGATGTGGTTTGTCGTCAGGGGAAAATAAGTGACGCTGTCTGGGTTGAATTTGGGGTATGTTGCTTGGCTTTGAGTGTACCTTCTTGGAATCGCATAGATGATATTTTAACTGCTCAACAATATTTACACAAGTCACTGCATGTGGTTTCCATCATTCGTAATATAACACACACCCAGAGTTGCATGTTCCGATGTCCAATTGTACATCAATGCAGAGTGATGATCTGTAATGAACCGATCTGTCGTCCACTCGGTCTTCGATCTAACTCTCTCGTTGGCCATCACTCTGTATCCACTGTACTCTGACTCTAACTTTCTGACTTAACTAACTGTCCTAACTGTCTACCTCGTAACGTTGCATTGTGGGATGTATTGTGTTACCTTATCACTATGCTCTCTTGCGTAATCATGCAAAATGGAGTGCGCCCGAAATCACATCTGTGATTGATCATATAGCCAAAGGGAATACTTTCATATACTTTTAAGTGTATCTATGACTGGTGACAGAACTATACCTATCACCAGTGAAGTACAGTATAACATTTTTAGACATCCAAGAGCACTCGTCATATAAATCCTTGCTCTTACTTTCTTCATGTGGCAAAGTTGAGAACAACTTTCAGTCGAATCCCGTGGTTATCCGCGATTTGTTAATATTGTGATTCTGGTGACAGTGGTGAAAATATAACCCTGTTGGTATTTCTGACAAATATTTGAGACTTATTTTGGTGTAAACAACTCGCGTTTGATTAATTCACACAATTACAAGTTGTTAAAATAACTTGAAATAAATATACTGGTATCATTGGATATTTGATTTAATTGTTAACAAAATGTTAACTGCTGACTTCGAACCCTCAATCAACAATTCCGCAGACACAGTATAAATTCCACAACACCACATAAGATATTCGTCTGTTTACTGTATTGTTTCGTAATATATGTTTCTAAAATTATTACCCAGAAAGAGTGGCATGATTATTTTAAACATCTGTTTAATAACAATTTTATATATGAAAGTATTCCCTTTGGCTATATGATCAATCACAGACGTGATTTCGGGCGCACTCCATTTTGCATGATTACGCAAGAGAGCATAGTGATAAGGTAACACAATACATCGACACTTTAACAAAACTTGACTTGGGTCTTTATTATTTAAAAAATGAGCAATGCGCGAAACTGAAACTAGATGAGTAACAAACATCGTAATGTTAACCATGGGGTGTCTCATCCAATCGGGTAACTGGATTTGACCAATATTTTCAGTTTGGGACGTCGTTTGAGAAAAAAATTACACTCGGGCGAAGGGTATACTCCTATTTTATAGATTGTGTGGTTCACAACTTAGTTAAGTCATGCTCATGGGAAGCAGAGTTGTCATTTTTTTTTATTTTCACTGTATCTACTAATAGTCTTATTCAAACTCACGGCAATTTTGGCAGAAATTTCGGCAACGAAACAAAAATGTTTCTAAAATTATTACCCAGAAAGAGTGGCATGATTATTTTAAACATCTGTTTAATAACAATTTTATAGGGCATGAGGATATGGCGGATTTTTTTGATTCAGTAAATGATTATGTAACAAGGTTAAATTTTGATGACATTGAGAACACAGAGGTTGATAATACTGATCTTGACTGCCCTATCACACAAGATGAAATTAAAAAGAGCATAAAGAAACTAAAAAATATTAAAGCCCCTGGGCAAGATGGAATTTCTTCGGAATTTTGGAAAGATGCACCACAGAAAATTGTTGAAATGTTATTTATTTTATTTAATGTATTACTTGAACAAGGTTATTTTCCTGAAAAGGGGGCAATTTGATTAATAACACCAGTGTATAAAAAGGGCATAAGGATAACCCTGAAAATTATCGGAGCATTATGCTTTTAAATGTTATTAGTAAAATATATATGAATATCCTGACAGAAAGATTGACAGTATGGTTTGATAAATATAGTAGAATTGTTGAAAATCAGAGTGGTTTTAGAAAGAAACGAAGCACATTAGATAATATGTTTATTCTGAGCACAATTATTGATAATTATGTATTTCATCTCAATAGTCGATTATATTGTGCTTTTATAGATTATGAGAAAGCATTCGATAGGGTCCACCATATTTCACTATTTTATAAATTAACAAAGGCAGGAATGAGAGGCAGACTATTAACAACTTTGTTCTCAATGTATACACATGTTAAGGCAATAGTTAAAACCCCACATGGTGCGACTGATCTGTTTAAAATTGGAACAGGCCTGCGACAAGGCTCAGTTATTTCCCCATTACTTTTTTATTTTTATATAAATGATATAGAAGAAGCTCTGACACAAAGTGTTGAAACTGTAATTTATGTAAACACTTTAAAATTAACGTATTTATTATATGCTGATGACCTCGCATTATTTAGTAAACCCCCCATTGGTCTACAGCGTCTTCTAAATAGATTAGCAAATTACTGTAAAAGATGGAGGTTAACAGTAAATTTGAATAAATCAAAAATTGTTGTTTTTCGCAAATTGGGTAGACTAAAGAAATCTGAAAAGTGGTTTTGGAATGGGAATGACATTGAAATAGTTTCAAAATATAACTATTTGGGGGTTCTTTTTTCTAGTTCAGGTACCTGGTATCAGGCCCAAAAACATATTGCTGAACAAGCAACGAAAGCCATGCACAGTATTAAAAGTATTCTTTATAAATATGATGGGTTCAAACCAGCTATTGCGTTTCGTGTTTGCAAAATTCTCCCAATCCTGCTTTATGGCAGTGCAATATGGGGAACACATAAATCTTACGATATAGAAACAGTACATCATAAATTTTGTAAATTTGTTTTAGGGGTACACCCAAAGGCCACAAACTCTGCTGTGAAGGGGGAGTTGGGAAGACATCTAATTAGAACACATGTGAACAAAGAAATAATTCGGTATTGGTTAAAATGTATAGGTGGTGATTCCTCTGTTTTAGTAAAAGAATGTTATGGCTATCAATATGACAGGATAGAAAGGGGATTTAATTGTTGGGCAACATATGTTAAGGATTTGTTATGTAATTTTGGTTTTGCACACGTATGGGAAAGCTAGTATGTGAATAACCCAAATTGTTTTCTGTTACAGTTTAACCAACGGTGTCTAGATATTTCCCAGCAACAGTGGCATGATCAGATTGGTAATAGTTCAAAATTATGCACTTATTCTCAATTTAAAAAATTATTAGCCAGGGAAAAATATCTGGATTCTATTACTATAAGTGTTTTAAGAAAATCTCTCACTTGTTTTAGGATATCTGCTCATGAGCTCATGATTGAAAAGGGTAGGACATTGGGAACACCACTTGACCAAAGATTGTGTCCTCTTGGTTGTAATCTCATTGAAAACGAGTTCCACTTTCTATTACAATGTCCCAAATTTGAGGAAATTAGAACTCGTTTTATAGACAAGTTTTACTATTGCCCAGCGCTTGAATGGAAATTTATTTTGCTACTGCAATCTGAAAATACATATACAATACAAAATCTTGCAAAATCCGTATTCTACTCTTCACAAAAACGTCATAGTTTGTTTGAGGGAAATTTAACTGAAATATAAATTTAATTTGGTATTCATAGGTGAAGTATAAGTTTGTAATATTCAGACAAGCAGTAGCAGTGATTATTCTTGTCAAACGATCTATTTATTTATTTGTGTTACATTTAAGTGTGTACATTATGGCCTATGGCCAATGGTACTGAATAAATATATATATATAATAGTCTTGCTTTTGTCTGTATTTCTCCCCTTTACGTTCAAGAATATATATAGTATTAGTGTTTGAAAAATGTGTTTAACATCAGATCTTTGCTTTAGTTTTAAACAATGGGCTAAATTATCCCACTCTTAACATTTTCTACATGATTATTTTTTTTCTTGAATGATGAATTTTAATATGATTGAGTATAAATTGCATGTATAGGGCATGACATAGTCACTACACAAAACAATTTCTTGAATCGTTATACTATCAGGGGGAAATTCTCTCCACGGGGGTTCTCCACACTTGCCAGGGGGGAAACTCGTCTCGTCTCTCTATCTCGTCCCCTTGAGGTACGGGATCGGGAAAGTCACTTTAACTTTACAGTCAAATAAGGCACACACAACGAAATACGTTTCAACTCTCGTCTTAGTCGATCTTTTGGAGCACTCTATAAGACACAGCGCCCTGGGGAAAAGTTCCCAAGACTTTCACAAGGCTGAACCAAGACTCGCCCAAGACTGGACTGCCTCAAGGCTCGCCCCTGGACTCTCTCGGACTGCGTCTGTCGTGGAGTATTCGCCAAGACCAACTCAAACTCTCTTTATTCATTTTCAAAACTCTAACCAATTACAAAACAGTAAAAGACTCTAGGGCGTAACCTTCAATCATAAAGCCAATCACACTAAGTACTGAATACGTCATATCTTTTGATTAATCGTTCACTACATTAATAACTATGAATATAAACTGTCAAAATGGCGACGATTATCTCGTAATTAGTTCCAAATCACTGAGCCAAGTTCTGTCCAAAACTTCAAATAGCCCTAAACGATGACAGACATAACACAGCAATTCAGCTAATAATCAGCTAATTAAGTCGGTTAACAGATACGCGAAAACAAATTCATGACACATCCCTTCACCCAAACTGAGATATGCCTCTCGGCATAACACGTTTATAAATCAAATATACCGTCAGCCACTCATCGTCATAGGGTTAAATACAATACTAAGAAAAAGGATAAATCAAAAAGAGTAAAACACACTAATTAATAAACTGATTATAAGTCTAAATACGATGGTTATAAAGTCTCAAATATCAAGGGAAAGGCTACCAATCGACTCGCTTTTCTCAAACGGGTCGCCGAAGGAAACCCTTCGCTGCACTGTCTCTCGTTACTAAGGTTACAAACTCTATATCAAAAGGTCAAAAAAACTAAGGCGTGGCGGTGTAACCAAGCGATCAGCCAATCGCTGCAGTCGACAGCATGATCACGTGATTACCAGGGATGCGTCTCTCGGTTAAAGCATTGCAAAGCGGTACTAGTAACTAATAAACAATGAATAAACAAGCTCTATTAATCAAACTCCTTTCATATACGCTTATAAACTTCAACTGAACTCACAATTCATTAATCTAAACAAAAGTCAAACGGCGTGAAAACAGAATGCAGACACAAAGCTATCATAACACATTACTCCTCTGGCCAAAAGACGGGGAAAAGCGAAACGATAGAAACTACTGAGTTACATATAATCCTGTCAATCATGAACAAAAGCTTGCGATATCAAACAATACGTATATAAGCGCACCAAACTCTCATCCCAAAAAGACATTAAAAAACGTTACAAAGGTGCTATCAACTCAAAAAGCGTCAGAAGTATTCCGGAAAACAACACATAAACAAAAACAACTCTTAAAACGTTGGTATCTCTGTACATCGACAAATCTCAAAACTCTGAAAAACTCATTGGGGCATTACTTTCCCCATCATAATCCGTACTCATAAACTCATTAAAACATCATAAAAATTCACAAAACTCAAAACACTGTGTTGCAAATACTTGTCCACTGAGGCGCGCTTAAATCGTTATAAAGGACCTCGCACGTCACCAAATATCAGTTTAAAACAAAGATCTGGGCGCTTACATACATACAATTCGACATCACATAAAAAACGGTAAAAACAATAGGAAAAGCAGCAATACATTACATTGCTGAGCAATAGGGTTAGGGTTGTGGAAAAGAGTTCAACGTCCTTGAGTTACACAGTGTCAGTTACAGTGTCCAGCGAGCGGTACTCTAAGCAAATAGCTAAAGTTCTAATCAAAGTCTATAAGCGTCTTCTTCTTTCGTCGCGTTAGTCCGGGGTCGTGCTTTATCATCTTCTTGCCTTTAATGTCGTTCAATTCTTAATTATACAGTCCTATACGATACTCATCCTTCGTAAGGGGTTCAGAAGTCTTCATCTCTTCAGCGTCGTTCATCGGTGCCATACTGGTAAAGTCGTTAGTCGTCAAGCGCGGTTTCCGAGTTGTCTCTGCCATGGAGCTGTTAGTTTGGTTCGCAAGAAAGACACACCTTCGCCATTTCACTTCTCTTCACAGAATGTCAATGTGCGTAAGACGCCATGCCCAGGGTTCTCACACCACGTATCAGGGGGAAATTCTTTTCCACGGGGTTCTCCACACTTGCCAGGGGGGAAACTCGTCTCGTCTCTCTATCTCGTCCCCTTGAGGTACGGGATCGGGAAAGTCACTTTAACTTTACAGTCAAATAAGGCACACACAACGAAATACGTTTCAACTCTCGTCTTAGTCGATCTTTTGGAGCACTCTATAAGACACAGCGCCCTGGGGAAAAGTCCCCAAGACTTTCACAAGGCTGAACCAAGACTCGCCCAAGACTGGACTGCCTCAAGGCTCGCCACTGGACTCTCTCGGACTGCGTCTGTCGTGGAGTATTCGCCAAGACCAACTCAAACTCTCTTTATTCATTTTCAAAACTCTAACCAATTACAAAACAGTAAAAGACTCTAGGGCGTAACCTTCAATCATAAAGCCAATCACACTAAGTACTGAATACGTCATATCTTTTGATTAATCGTTCACTACATTAATAACTATGAATATAAAACGTTCAAAATGGCGACGATTATCTCGTAATTAGTTCCAAATCACTGAGTCAAGTTCCGTCCAAAACTTCAAATAGACCTAAACGATGACAGACATAACACAGCAATTCAGCTAATAATCAGCTAATTAAGTCGGTTAACAGATACGCGAAAACAAATTCATGACAATACCGGTAATGAGAACTAAATTTAAATTTAGCACCTATATTTCCTCTAATATTATTGAGTAAAACTTTCAGTAATGTATTGACATCAGTGTGCAAACTTAGAAGAACTCATGGCTTTGAAGCAAATGCGAATTAGATGGGCTTTTAGCCCTTTTGTTATTACTGGCAATCTTCTTTCATTCTTCATATTTCTTCTGCTTTTCTTTTTTGCCCCGGCGTTGTGACAAATATGTTGGCCAGAATAGCTGTTCGTGACTTTGATCGGTTGTATTGTTTAAATGTCATCTTGGATTTAGTGATAACTGAAGGTCACTTTTTATGGTCAAGGCGTCCCTAATGTTTGTGTGCAGCATCTATGGTGTATATCTATCCCAAATCTCTACAAAAATAGTGGTCACGTGACTTTAAACACCGTCTTGCAAAAAGCTACTACTATTGGCTAAAAATT
Source organism: Saccoglossus kowalevskii (assembly GCF_978046115.1). NCBI lineage: Eukaryota > Metazoa > Hemichordata > Enteropneusta > Harrimaniidae > Saccoglossus > Saccoglossus kowalevskii. The sequence goes on along the minus strand of NC_140655.1, from coordinate 8,326,671 downwards.
ATGAAAAAAAATATAAACAAAATACTAAAATTCTCCTTTTAATAATATTTATACTATTTTTTGTGTATTATAATGTATGTACATACTATTAAATATAAATAATGCTCTATTCTGTAAAAAATCACTGTGTATTATGCATATTGTACAGTATATGTGTTTCTGAACATAATGGAAAACAGCCCAATCGTTGATGCCAACTTTGCACATTTTATTATAACACCCTCACTCTCGAAAAAAAGTGTGATTGTAATTGATTGTAACAATATATCATTCCTCTAAAAGTGGACCCCAAAAGAAATCCGTATTGAATTTTTTGCAGGCATTCTTGACACTGAAATTACAAAAAGTATGCTTGGATATGTTAAGGAAATAAACCATTTTCTTGAATCTTAGCTGAGAAATTATTTAGCGAATAATAAATTCAACATCAAACAGATCCAAATAGTGAAAAATTATACATTGGTCTTAAAACGTATTCAGTGCCCGCAGTTTGGTACAATAGGTTTTGTTAAGGTAACAAATGCTGAATCCTTGGCCAGTCAAGTTTGTGTCAATTCACCCACGGTCCAATGTTTTAAAATGGAATTCAGCTGTTTATTCTGTAGTCAAAGTTATACACTGCTAGTCTGAAATTATTGAAAAGTGTTTTAAAACTAGACTGGTTCCATGACCATTGTGCCAAGGAATGTGTATTCGCTATCATCTTGCCAGCAATTCGTAAGAGTAGATCTAAGAGGTTGTCATCTGATAAACAGAGTGATTCGTGTTCTAGATAGCCCTTTAGATAAGATGAATGGATTTCAGGAAAAAATTAAAATGTTTATAATATGAATATACATTTAATAATTTCCTTGGATCGGTCATCTGATTACCTGTTAGCTCAATAGGCTGTATGTCCAATGAGCTATTGGGATGGTGCTGTATCCGGCGTCTGTTGGAAAATTTAACCAAATGTTATTTTTCTGCTTTTACCTTACAGAGTTTATCTCTCTGGAATCCGAAACTGTTGTATATACCTATACATATTCCTTCTGCAAGTCATTGGGTATTGGCTGTAAACATGACTTATTAATGAAATTGTTGTGATTAGGTTTTTGCTGTGAACTGATACTATTTATATACTTATGAAGATAAATTTCAAACATATTGTCAATGTAAATTATTGAGTATTGTATTAAATTTGTCATGCAAAATCAACTTCACGCCAATGTTTTCTTAGGAATTTATTAGAACCTATAATCGTATTTGCACTATTAGACATGTATATGCTGATGTAAATGGCAGAGGTGATTTTATTGTTAAAATAGGGATATTTTTACATTACAGTAAAATATTTACAACTCCTTCTCATCAGAGTATTCTTATGCGGAAGATTCACTTAGGTGAGTTAATTAACAAATTGGAACATTTTAACTGCCATTGTGCTCAGCACAATATTGGAGCTAATGTCATAGCAGTGTCTTTCTGTGTGTACATCTGTGTGTACGATCTTATTCCACTAACCAGATTAAATTAACTAATGATTAGATTTGAATTAAACTGTACAGTAAGATGTATGATGTACAGTATGATGATTGTCAGATCTAATTAGTTTTTGTGAAAAGTTTGTGTGTATATTAATAAGGGTTAACTAGTTTCTAAATTGGGATTTATTCTTTCCTGATATCAAAAAACATTTCATTACTCTGTTTATTGGCAATTATACTTTCAAGAACCACCATTTGGATTTGAATAAAACTTGACAGTAATTTAGACCAACTTGAAAAATTCACATATCTGATTACTTTGAGTAACACATTGTTATTATTATTAGTTTGATACAAACATATTTCTTTGATATCTCACAAATCAAACTCAACAATTATGAACTATTGCACTCACTGTTGATTAGGCTTTGACAATTCACCTTGTTGTAATACTGGATAATATTATGGTATGATAATAGTAACCATGAATTTGACATGAATGATATACTTACCTTGTTAAATTTTGTAAATAAATAAATAAAAACATAAGTAAAAATATGTTTACATTAAAGACACATAGTTAAAATTATTTTTAGTATGAGAAGTTTCATAATTTGTAATTTATTAATTATAATTGTCAGTATGTCTTTGCCTTTTGTTGAAAAATGTCTGAAAGAACGTTCTGTGGAAAAACAAATTATAATTTCATTTTTACCTGGTTTTGTTACATATTTGTGTGTGTTTAGTCCAAATGTATTAACCAAATGTTTGTGAGAACGAAATTGGTTTCTCCATGCACATGCTTTAAACATAAGTAATAGAACCTGAAGAAACAGTTCATGAAAAGATGTTCATACCAGGTTAATATTTCACACGTGTTAAAATTATGGGTACATTCAATCGTAATATTTCTAAAACAACTTTCTTTCTCGTTGTGGTGCTCGATGTCTACCTTTTTACAAACACAACAAAAATATTTCAAATAGATTGCTTACATTTCAGAGTCGGACATTTTGAAGGATGTCTCAGATGAAGATCAAAGTGAGGAAATAAATGCAATCACGAATGGCGAGGTACAGTTATAGTTACGACATATAATTGCAGTGTTTTATATATTAGCGGATGAGTGTGCCGTGGTCTAATTCTTGTGACATTTGTATGAATTCGATAATGAAATGTATTCATCGTTAAGTCACATTAACTTTTTAGTCGTTTCGTATACATTTCGATGTGTTCTACTCCATACTCACCTATATCTGAGACATTTTGCCCATTCACATTCAATCTGAAACATACATTATGTTATACACCAATCTATTTCAAGATCAGATTCAATATACCCAACCAATGGTCATTTAAGTAATATAAAATCATTGATTTATTATGCATTCCCCTAGCTACCTTTTTTCTCTAGTAATGAAAGTCCTTGATTTGATCTCTCAGAAACAAAAACACTGCGTCCCCTTTTTTAGGTGTCCTAGCTCTGGATTGCTTGAATGAGGTTCTACGGGTCAAAGTTCACTGACCCATGATGTATAGCGAACCATATAGGAAATTAGTTGTTTTTGTTTCTCAATGACCTTGGACCTGATTTCTGTTGCTCCCGTTTAGGGAAAACTGGCGGTCTTTTTATTGGAAAAATATTTCGGTCTCTCTTCTGCAAGTCTGCTCACTGGTTGAACCTTGAGTGATTCTACCGGTACTTGTGGTTTTAATTTAGTTTGAAGTTGCACATGATACTAAGGTGGAAGATTTTTATTGTTCATTGTATGTGATTTATGGTTTTCTTTCGCGTGTCAACGTGGCATTCGTTGTTGCAACGGGTATTTAGTCAGTAGTCTGACGTGCCTTTTTTTATTATTATTACCTGTGTATATCATGCCTTTGTGGCATGGAGAGTGGTGATTAGTAATGGGCGTTTGACGGCCATGTTGCATTTTGATCACCAGTATATTATGCATTTTCATTCACGTTTTACACATGTATATCATACAAGTTGGAATACAAGTTTCCTTCTATTCTCGGATAAAAGATGGTTAACTGGCAGCCATTATGTTTTTGAAAATGCTGTATTGTTTGTGATCAGATCAAAGTTGGCTTTTACCAATGTTTCAAGCGCATGCAGATACATTTTTCTCCAAATAAAAGTGAATTTTAACTGTATTCCAATCAAATAAAAACGCATGTAATAATACTCAGTCTGCTTGGTCTGTGTCTCCTATGCATGGGATTATTTTCTCAGCTTTCCTTGATTTTGTTTTTGTTTATCCACACAGTATGTAGACATGTTGTCACACACGAATAAAGTCATTCAGTGTAATTATAGTAGGTGTGATGATCACATAAAGTGTTTCTAAAGAATTATCAGAAACTTTACGCTGGGAGAAGAGCCCTTATCAAATATTTATATGGCATGAACCATATATCCATTCAGGTGAGTTGAGAGAAAAGTTGTTTGTGCCTATTGAGGCAGTGTATTTCTCATTTGAGCCATTTTAACTCTGCTATTTATACTAGATATTGCTAAAATCAGATATTTTTTAGTTGTAATATAGTCTACCAGAGACAAATAATTTTGTCTTTTTGAATCAAACCTGATATTTTGGACTATTTCTTTGTTTCATATTTGCTATGCAGTTACCTTGGGCGGTATCGATCTTTATTCTTTATTATGTATTCAGTAGAGCTATTTTAACAAGGTTCTGTGTTTTACACAGAAATGGAAAGTATATTCATATATGCATATATTGCAGGTCTACGAGCAAGTTCAAGAGCGTCTAATGAAAGAGCACCTAGTGGAAAAGAGACTGATTTTTACAGGTTACCCTGAAATGTTTATCAATTCTTATCAACATTTCTCTTTTCAGTTTTGCTGTAGGGTTCATTGCAGGTGTCTTAGTGAAAGAGGTCATTGCACTGTTAGTGAAGAAACAAAAAAAAACATATCTCTAAAAGACAGAAACATGTGCTTATAGTTGACAATATGATTGTAAAACTTGCTTATTTGGTATATAGAGTATATTCTTGCATTATTAGGCCAAAGGAAATCTGTGTTTCCAGTAAACTAGCTAGGGATTCAAATTAGATCAATGCAGTTATTTTCAGAAATAAATTTCAAAGTAGCTTCCTTATCATTGGAAGTCATTCTTTTGGTTATTATTACCCTACCCCAAAAATATGCAAATTAGTTAAATCCAGTTATCTTATTTGATCTCAACAACCATTGAGCTGATTTCGTTCGTATTTGGTAGGATTACACCTTGACACGAGTAGATGTGCTTCAGACAGTAATGACCACGCTCTCCTATTTGCGGTTATTTGCTGCTATCTCTACCACCACCGTGTCGATTTTATTCGTATTTGGTATGATAACACCTTGGCACAAGTAGATTTCCTTTTGGCAATAATGACCACATCCTCCCAACAATATGCAAAATAAATCAATGCAGTTATTTGCTCTTATCCCAGCAACCATTGGGCCAAGTTGATATGTGGTAGGATCACACCTTGAAATGAGTAGATGTGCTTTTAGCAATAATGGCCACGCTCTTCAAATTACATAGAAGCTATGTTTTTAGCATTTATTATTGTATCCCTGATATATATGGAAGTACTGGAATAATTACAATATTATTTAGTGTGTAAAGAGTGTGTTGAGTCAATCTTGCATTTTAAGTCATTTTTATCAAACTGGTAATGATAGTTATACAAATAAGATATGTAACACCATAAGGACTACATTTAACGCCATAGCGGTTTGCTAGCATCTATTATGGTACCCTTGATACATATGGAAGTATTGGAATAATTACACTATTATTTAGTGTGTAAAGAGTGTATTGAGTCTAATCTTCCAGAATAAGTCATTTGAATCAAACTGATAATGATAGTTATACAAATAAGATATGTAACGCCATAGGGGCTGCATTTAACGCCATATGGTTTGCTAGCATTTATTATGGTACCCTTGTTACATATGGAAGTACTGAAATAATTACAATATTATTTAGTAGTGTATAGAGTGTGTGGAGTCTAATCTTGCATTATAAGTCATTTGAACCAAACTGGTAATGATAGTTATACAAATAAGATGTGTAACGCCATATGAGCTGCATTTATTATTGTATCCCTGTTATATATGGATGTACTGGAATAATTACAATATTATTAAGTGTGCAAAGATTGTGTTGAATATAATCTTCCAGTATAAGTCATTTGAACCAAACTTGTAAAATTAGTTATACAAATAAGATATGTAACGCCATAGGGACTACATTTAACGCCATAGGGGTTTGCTAGCATTTATTATGGTATTCCTGATATATACGGATGTATCGGTATAATTACAATATTATTTAGTCTGTAAAGAGTGTGTTGAGTATAATCTTTCAGTACAAGTCATTTGAACCAAGCTGGTAATACTAGTTATACAAATAAGATGTGTAACGCCATATGAGCTGCATTTAACGCCACAGGGGTTTGCTAGCATTTATTATGGTACCCTTGATACATATGGAAGTACTGGAATAATTACACTATTATTTAGTGTGTAAAGAGTGTATTGAGTCTAATCTTTCAGTACAAGTCATTTGAACCAAGCTGGTAATACTAGTTATACAAATAAGATATGTAACGCCATAGGGGCTGCATTTAACGCCATATGGTTTGCTAGCATTTATTATGGTACCCTTGTTACATATGGAAGTACTGAAATAATTACAATATTATTTAGTGTGTAAAGAGTGTATTGAATATCATCTTCCAGTATAAGTCATTTGAAGCAAACTGGTAATAATTGTTATACAAATAAGATGTGTAACGCCATATGGGCTGCATTTAACGCCATAGGGATTTGCTAGCATTTATTATGGGACCCTTGATACATATGAAAGTATTGGAATAATTACAATATTATTGAGTGTGTAAAGAGTGTGTTGAGTATAATCTTTCAGTACAAGTCATTTGAACAAAGCTGGTAATAATAGTTATACAAATAAGATGGGTAACGCCATAGGGGCTGCATTTAACGCCATAGGTTTTTTTAGCATCTATTATTGTACCCCTGATATATATGGAAGTACTGAAATAATTACACTATTATTTAGTGTGTAAAGAGTGTGTTGAGTCTAATCTTGCATTATAAGTAATTTGTAGCAAACTGGTAATAATAGTTATACAAATAAGTTATGTAACGCCATTGGAGCTGCATTTAACGCCATAGGGGTTTGCTCGCATTTATTATGGTACCCTTGTTACATATGGAAGTACTGGAATAATTACAATATTATTTAGTCTGCAAAGAGTATGTTGAGTATAATATTTCAGTACAAGTCATTTGAACCAAACTGGTAATGATAGTTATACAAATAAGATGTGTAACGCCATAGGGGCAACATTTAACGCCAAAGGGTTTGCTAGCATCTACTTTTATATAACTGATATATATGGAAGTACTGGAATAATTACAATATTATTTAGTGTGTAAAGAGTGTATTGAATATAATCTTCCAGTATAAGTCATTTGAAGCAAACTGGTAATGATAGTTATACAAATAAGATGTGTAACGCCATAGGGGCAACATTTAACGCCTTAGGGTTTGCTAGCATCTACTTTTATATAACTGATATATATGGAAGTACTGGAATAATTACAATATTATTTAGTGTGTAAAGAGTGCATTGAATATAATCTTCCAGTATAAGTCATTTGAAGCAAACTGGTAATGACAGTTATACAAATAAGATGTGTAACGCCACAGGGGCAACATTTAACGCCATAGGGTTTGCTAGCATCTACTTTTATATAACTGATATATATGGAAATACTGGAATAATTACAATAGTATTTAGTGTGTAAAGAGTGTATTGAATATCATCTTCCAGTATAAGTCATTTGAAGCAAACTGGTAATAATTGTTATACAAATAAGATGTGTAACGCCATATGGGCTGCATTTAACGCCATAGGGATTTGCTAGCATTTATTATGGGACCCTTGATACATATGAAAGTATTGGAATAATTACAATATTATTGAGTGTGTAAAGAGTGTGTTGAGTATAATCTTTCAGTACAAGTCATTTGAACAAAGCTGGTAATAATAGTTATACAAATAAGATGGGTAACGCCATAGGGGCTGCATTTAACGCCATAGGTTTTTTTAGCATCTATTATTGTACCCCTGATATATATGGAAGTACTGAAATAATTACAATATTATTTAGTGTGTAAAGAGTGCGTTGAGTCTAATCTTGCATTATAGGTCACTTGTAGCAAACTGGTAATAATAGTTATACAAATAAGGTATGTAACGCCATTGGAGCTGCATTTGACGCCATATGGGTTTGCTAGCATTTATTATGGTACCCTTGATACATATGGAAGTACTGGAATAATTACAATATTATTTAGTGTGTTGAATATAATTACAATATTATTTTGTGTGTAAAGAGTGTGTTGAGCATAATCTTCCAGTACAAGTCATTTGAATCAATCTGATAATTATAGTTATACAAATAAATGTGTAACACCATAGGGGCTGCATTTAACACCAAAGGGGTTTGACAGCATGTATTAATGTACCCTTGATATATATAGAAGTACTGGAATAATTACAATATTATGTAGTGTGTAAATAGTGTGTTGAATATAATCTTGCATTATAGGTCATTTGAACCAAACTGGTGATAATAGTTATACAAACAAGATGTGTAACGCCATAGGGGCAACATTTAACGCCATAGGGTTTGATAGAATTTATTATGGTACCTTTGATACATATGGAAGTACTGAAATAATTACAATATTATTTAGTGTGTAAAAAGTGTGTTGAGTCTAATCTTGCATTATAAGTCATTTGAACAAACCTGATAGTGATAGATATACAAATAAGATGTGTAACGCCATAGGGGCAACATTTAACGCCATAGGGTTTGCTAGCATCTACTATTATATAACTGATATATATGGAAGTACTGGAATAATTACAATATTATTTAATCTGTAAAGAGTGTGTTGAGTCTAATCTTGCATTATAAGTCATTTGTAGCAAACTGGTAATGATAGTTATACAAATAAGGTATGTAACGCCATAGGGGCTGCATTTAACGCCATAGGGGTTTGCAAGCATGTAATATGGTACCCTTGATACATATGGAAGTACTGGAATAATCACAATATTATGTAGTGTGTAAAGAGTGTGTTGAGTATAATCTTTCAGTACAAGTCATTTGAACAAAGCTGGTAATAATAGTTATACAAATAAGATGGGTAACGCCATAGGGGCTGCATTTAACGCCATAGGTTTTTTTAGCATCTATTATTGTACCCCTGATATATATGGAAGTACTGAAATAATTACAATATTATTTAGTGTGTAAAGAGTGCGTTGAGTCTAATCTTGCATTATAAGTCACTTGTAGCAAACTGGTAATAATAGTTATACAAATAAGGTATGTAACGCCATTGGAGCTGCATTTGACGCCATATGGGTTTGCTAGCATTTATTATGGTACCCTTGATACATATGGAAGTACTGGAATAATTACAATATTATTTAGTGTGTTGAATATAATTACAATATTATTTTGTGTGTAAAGAGTGTGTTGAGCATAATCTTCCAGTACAAGTCATTTGAATCAATCTGATAATTATAGTTATACAAATAAATGTGTAACACCATAGGGGCTGCATTTAACACCAAAGGGGTTTGACAGCATGTATTAATGTACCCTTGATATATATGGAAGTACTGGAATAATTACAATATTATGTAGTGTGTAAATAGTGTGTTGAATATAATCTTGCATTATAGGTCATTTGAACCAAACTGGTGATAATAGTTATACAAATAAGATGTGTAACGCCATAGGGGCCGCATTTAATCTCATAGGGGTTTGCTAGCATTTATTATTGTACCGCTGATATATATGGAAGTACTGGAATAATTACAATATTATGTAGTGTGTAAATAGTGTGTTGAATATAATCTTGCATTATAGGTCATTTGAACCAAACTGGTGATAATAGTTATACAAATAAGATGTGTAACGCCATAGGGGCCGTATTTAATCTCATAGGGGTTTGCTAGCATTTATTATTGTACCGCTGATATATATGGAAGTACTGGAATAATTACAATATTATTTAGTGTGTAAAGAGTGTGTTGAATATAATCTTCCAGTACAAGTCATTTGAACCAACCAGGTGATAATAGTTGTACAATAAGATATGTAACACCATAGAGGCTACATTTAACACCATAGGGGTTTGACAGCATGTATTATTGTACCCTTGATACATATGGAAGTACTGGAATAATCACAATATTATGTAGTGTGTAAATAGTGTGTTGAATATAATCTTGCATTATAGGTCATTTGAACCAAACTGGTGATAATAGTTATACAAATAAGATGTGTAACGCCATAGGGACCGCATTTAATCTCATAGGGGTTTGCTAGCATTTATTATTGTACCGCTGATATATATGGAAGTACTGGAATAATTACAATATTTTAGTGTGTAAATAGTGTGTTGAATATAATCTTGCATTATAGGTCATTTGAACCAAACTGGTGATAATAGTTATACAAATAAGATGTGTGACGCCATAGGAGCTGCAGTTTACACCATATGGGTTTGCTAGCATTTATTATTGTACCCCCTGATATATATTGAAGTACTGGAATAATTACAATATTATAGTGTGTGTCACGAGGTGTTTGAATCATATCAGAAACTGTATTATTAAAAGGACACGCTTGTTATTATGTAATTTTGTATTTATTAATTTATTGTTATAGTATAAATTGATAACAGCCCAGAGGTAGGTTTTTTAGCCCAGTAGGTAGCCGCATTTGTCACTACACGTATAGAAAGTACCTATTATGTGACCTCGAAGTCGCACTTGGACACTGCTGGACGAGTATCTATGTGATGAATGAACAGGTGTCGCGGACCAATTAGCGATTGACACAACTAGCCATGTGATGGCAGGGTATTTAAAGACTGAGACAACGTGGTGCTGGGTTGTTGCTGCTGGAAATCTTGACCAACATCTACGCTTTGTACGACCCTGGAAGCGGCGAGCAGTACTACCACATACTACCACAGTCGAACCCGGCGTTAAGCATCAGTCTGAAGTCTAACTGGGAAAGAAGCCTTGGCGCTGTGGATGAGAAGGAGAGTTCAATTCGCTAACTACCGTCGCTGACTTCTTATAATTCACCGGGCGACCCTGCCGACAGACACTGTTCGACGCACGTCGGGAAACGTCAGGTACCGAACATTCCTACACACACTAGTAAGTCTTGGGCTTCGAGTTATTATGTTACCTTGTTAATTACTAGAATTGCTATTTTCCTGGCCAGTTTATTTATGTAACATTTTAAGAGTGCATGACTCTGATACACGTGACTAGTAGGGTACGCCGTTCCTTCCCTGGTCGTGGGGTCATTACCGACTTTGCTGTGGTATCTACAGTGCGAAATTACGTAACCCCCACCTTTTACCAATAACATAGTTGCGTTGGTGCGTGGTGAGGGCCGCGTGTTGTGCTGTGCCTCCGCAAGGGCGCGCGATACCGACGGAGAGAACTGTAGCAAGTATAAGTTTTGTGTACATAATAAATTTTAGTTTCACATAATTCATGTGTAGTGTCGTATGCGTAAGATTGGCCGGTGTGCATTATTGCTGCTTATATGTGCATGTAGTTGTATTGTAAAAGCTAAAGCTGAAAGGGAAAGGATAGAACAGGCTGCTAAAGCCGGGAAAGAAATGTTAGAACAGGTGGTCAAGTTCGAGAGGGAAAAGGCTGCACAAGCTATAAAACTCGAGCAAGAAAGGGCTAAACTTGAGCAAGAAAGGCTAGAGAAAGTAGCTGAAATTGAACTTGCAAAATTAAAAGCTGAAAGAGGGGCTGCCACAGAATTAGCTCAGCTCGATTTTACGACTAAACTTGAATTGCAAAATAATACAAATTCGTCTCCCTTTGCTACAACAATTCAGTCCCCTCCCAATTTTAAAGATAGTGATGACATGGACATGTATATAAATCGGTTTGAAATTTTCGCTCAGAATTGTGGGTGGAAGCAAGACATTTGGGTTGTGGCATTTATTGGTCAATTAACAGGAAAGGCATTGGCAGTTCATGATGCACTGTCCGTAGATGAGACTCGTGACTGGGACGTGGTCAAGCGTGTTATGCTGAAGGCGTATGGGTTGACAAAGGAGGGATATCGTATCAAGTTTCGTCAGGCACGTCCGACAATATTTGAGACTGCAAGGCAATTTATGGTTCGACTTGAGCACTACTTGACACAGTGGGTTAATATGGCAGGTGTTGTGAATACTGTGGAAGCGCTGAAAGACTTGTTCTTGCGTGAACAGTATTATAGCACATATAGCCCTGAAATGTTAGTGTTCTTGAGGGAACACCAGTGTCGAGACTCAAGTGAAGTTGCAAAATTTGCTGACCTCAGGAATGAGGCACGATACTATACTCAAAATAATAGTAAATCTGCAGCTGAACCAAAGTTCAACAAGACGGCTAACACCACCAGTAACAAGCAAAACAGAGAAAAGGGTACACACCAGTTAGGTGTCACAGATGTTCACGTGTCGGGCATAAGCGGTAAGACTGTTATGCCAAATTTAGGCAAAATGGCAAATTATTAACAGCCGCTTGTGAAGTTGAGGTTGAAGATTTGACCCCTTCTCTGGATTCCCCGACCACTGCCACATCAACGTGCATCATTATACCACATGCAACTACCACCAACACACATTCAACATGTCAACCTGTTGACACATTTGTTGGTAATAGAACGCAATCTCGATAAACAGGTTGCGGGACTAAAATTGCCCACTGCCGAGGGCATGGTCAATGGACAGAAAGTGACAGTACTAAAGGATACAGGGTGTTCTGGGATTGTTATTCGTAAGAACCTGGTACGTCTCTCACAGTTCACTGGTAGACATCGTACTTGTGTACTAGCTGATGGTACATGGAAACGAGTTCCTGAAGCCGAACCAGAGGTCCGCACTCCGTATTACACTGGAATTGTCAAAGCTGCATGCATGACAAGACCCCTCTTTGATGTGCTGATAGGTAATGTTCTGGGAGCAATGGGTGTTCACACTTCATGTGAGCGGCATTGTGGTACTTATAGTGGAGGTGAAATTCTTTGTGACATGAATGTCACTAAATCAAAACATTCAGGTGAAATTCCTAATGACACAGGTATGAGTGTCAAAACACAAAGACCCCAGTCAGGTGGACCAAATTGTGGCCACCCCTGACACTGTTTCTGTGGGTGCAATTCTCGGTCTTACAGTTGGTGTGATGAATACGGCTGGTTTGCCTGAGGGGCAGAGGATTGAGGGAGATTCCCTAACCCCTGTCACCAATTATGGCACCAATTATGTAGGTGCAAGTCCTTGGCATGGTGAACACGGGTGGCAATCCTGAGGGACAGGTGGCAGAAGGTAAGCTGGCAAACTCCTCGACCACTGTCCAAGATGGTGCCAATGACCAGTCTAGTGGGCTGGAAATACTTGAGGTTACACAAGGTGTTGAGACAAGAGCAGTCTCGGACCAAAAAGCATGCGCAAAAGTTGGTGGTACCAAAATTCTAGACTCATGACCTTGTTCTGACCCCTGAGAGTTTGCGTGAATTACAACAAAATGACTTGAGTTTAAAGCGATTATTTAGGTATTCAGCTGAGGAAAAAGGTAGCGACTGGAAAATCAAATAACTAGTTTTTATGTTAAAAAGGGTCTATTGTACCGAAAATTTCGATCACCTAATTTTGATTTTGGGCGCATTATTAGTCAGTTGATAGTTCCTTCTACATTTCAATCAGATGTCATGAAATTAGGCCAAGACTGCATATTGGGGGGACATTTGGGTGTACAGAAAACACAAAGATAAAATATTTTCCCAATTTTACTGGCCAGTGATGCATGATGACATTAAACGGTATTGTCGGTTATGTGACTCCTGCCAGCGTACTGTACCCAAAGGTCGAGTCGAAAAGGTTACACTTACTGCCATGCCCTTAATTGATATTCCATTCAAACGGGTAGCCATGGACTTGGTGGGCAAATCCAACCAATTACTACTAGTGGGTGCCAATATATACTTACAGTGTTTGATTATGCAACCCGTTATCCTGGAGCTACACCTCTAAAAAAGATCTCTACTGAAGTAGTAGCAGAAGCACTGGTTACTATTTATAGTCGTGTTGGTATACCTGAACAGGTTCTCACTGACCAAGGTCGTCAGTTTGTGGGTGATATTATGCAAGAGGTTAGTAGACTCCTGTCAATTAAACGGTTCATCACGAATCCATATCACCCACAAACAAATGTCCTAAGTGAACGTTTGAATGGCGTTCTCAAGTCCATGCTCAAACGCATGTGTAGAGAGCGATCGAAGGACTGTTACATAGCATCATTATTGTTTGCATACAGAGAAGCTCCGCAAGCATGATGGAACTGGGAATCATTGAATTCACCTTATTGCTCACCCATTCTGCTTATTAAGAAGCCCGATGGAAGTCTTCGGTTTTGTACAGACTTTCAAAAGCTCAATAAGATCACAATATTCGATGCTGAGCCAATGTCTAACCCAGAGGAATTATTTGGCTGATGGTAATTACCTGACCAAACTTGATCTTACTAAAGGGTTCTGGCAAATACCTTTGGCTACTGAGACAAAAGCCAAAACTGCTTTTCTTACCCCACTGGGTCTTTTCCAATATCATTACCTTCCATTTGAACTTGTAAATAGTCCCAGTACGTTCAATCGCACTATGCGAAGAGGCGAACAGTTCTGATGGGTACCGAAGGAGAAGTTGTTAGTTTAGTGGATGACATTTTGATATATAGCAAGACTTGGCAATCCCATCTGAGGAGATTGAGAATGTATTGAATCGCCTCCAGGAGGCAGGCTTAACGGCTAAACCATCAAAATGCTATATTGGTTTCACTCAGCTTGAATTTCTTGGCCATGTGGTGGGGCGAGGCCAATTGAGTCTAGTCCCAGGAAAGGTTCGTGCATTGCAGAATGCTCCGTGACCCCTGACAGTAATTAACGTTAGATCATTTGTGGGCCTAGCGGGTTATTATCGCAAATTTGTTCCATTGCTGCACCTCTACACGAACTTACAAAGAAGGGTAAACCCAGTAAAGTTGAATGAGAGCATTGCCATCAGCTGGAATTTGAACAGCTCAAAAATATTTTGAGTAATGCCCCTGTATTGCGACTTCCCGATATTAAGCGAACTTTTGTTCTACGGACAGACGCCTCGGAAACGGGCCTTGGGGCGGTCTTGTTGTAATATTATGATGTTGCATTTCCAGTGGCGTATGCTAGCTGGAAGGTGAGCCACGCAGAGTCGCATTATGCGGTGATTGAAAAGGAATGCCTGGTCATAGTTTGGGGAATAAAAAAGTTTCAGCCATATCTATACCTGCATAAATTTTGGATTGAAACCGACCACAAGCCTCTAGTCTATATTAAAACCGCTAAATTTTCTAATAGTCGAATTATGTGATGGGCCATATATCTTCAATCATTTTCCTATCCTGAGGTTTTAGTACAATAGTCAATATGGTGTTGAATGTAATATAGTAAATGGTTGTTTTATGTAGTTTCCCTGATCCGTGACATCAATGAATTGTATTGTTGACGTAACCATAATACCATCTTTAACGGCATGGTTACATCTTAGCATGGGGGTATGTCACGAGGTGTATGGATCATATCAGAAACTGTATTATTGAAAGGACACGCTTGTTATTATGTAATTTTGTATTTATTAATTTATTAATTTATTGTTATAGTATAAATTGATAACAGCCCAGAAGTAGGTTTTTTAGCCCAGTAGGTAGCCGCATTTGTCACTACACGTACAGAAAGTACTTATAATGTGACCTCTCGAAGTCGCACTTGGACACTGCTGGACGAGTATCTATGTGATGAATAAACAGGTGTCGCGGACCAATTAGCGATTAACACAACTAGCTGTGTGATGGCAAGGTATTTAAACACAGACAGCGTGGTGCTGGGTCGTTGCTGCTGGAAATCTTGACCAACATCTTTGTACGACCCTGGAAGCGGCGAGCAGTACTACCACAGACTACCATAGTCGAACCCGGCGTTGAAAATCAGTCTGAAGTCTAACTGGGAAAAAGCCTTGGCGCTGTGGATGAGAAGGAGAGTTCAATTCACTAACTACGGTCGCTGGCTTCGTATAATTCACCGGGCGACACTGCCGACTGACACTGTTCGATGCACGACACACTAGTAAGTATTGGGCTTCCAGTTATTATATTATCGTGTTAATTACTAGAATTGTTATTTTTCTGGCCAGTTTATTTATATAATATTTTAAGAGTGCATGGAACTGGTACACGAGACTAGTAGGGTACGCCGTTCCTCCCCTGGTCGTAGGGTTGTTACCGACTTTGCTGTGGTGTCTACAGTGCGAAATTTCGTAATCCCCACCTCTTACCAATAACATAGTTGCTTTGGTGCGTGGTGAAGGCCCCGCGTGTTGAGCTGTACCTTCGCAAGGGCGCGCGATACCGACGGAGAGAATAGTAGCAAGTATGTTTTGTGTACCTAATAAACTTTGGTTTCACGTAATTCATGTATAGTGTTGTATGTGTAAGATTGGCCGGTGTGCATTATTGCTGCTTATATGTGCATATGGTTGTATTGAACTCTACTGGAGCCCATCAGTCTAAATTATACTTGTGTTACACAAATTGTGTAATTTTATATTGGTTAAGAACCCGCACACGAGGTAGTAAACGTATTGCATACTATTTGGTATTTTTGGTGATATTTGACCCCGTGACCTCGTGATATTGTGTAAAGAGTGTTTTGAGCTGTGTGGTGCATTTACCTTATCATGTAGAATGTTATGTTGTGTTTACCTTATTATGTAGTTCATTTATCATGTTGTGTGGTGCATTTATCGTGTGTGGTGCATTTACCTTATTATGTATTGCATTTATCATATTATGTAGTGCATTCACCATATTATGTAGTGCATTTACCTTATTCTGTGGTGCATTTACCTTATTATGTGGTGAATTCATCATGTGTGGTGCATTTATCGTGTGTGGTGCATTTACCTTATTATGTATTGCATTTATCATATTATGTAGTGTATTTACAATGTTATGTAGTGCATTTACCTTATTCTGTGGTGCATTTACCTTATTCTGTGGTGCATTTATCTTATTCTGTGGTGCATTTACCTCATTATGTAGTGCATTTACCTTATTATGTGGTGAATTCATCATGTGTGGTGCATTCATCATGTGTGGTGCATTTATCATGTGTGGTGCATTTACAATGTTATGTAGTGCATTTACCATGTTATGTAGTTCACTTTAACGAATCAGTGAATAGCATTGCCAGATTGCACTGGTAACTGGATAGCTGAATGAAGGATTGTACTATAAATTCTTAATTTGTTAAGGGTGGTTATTAGTTGCCTGTTTTGCGCAAAAATATAGTCTATCACAGTGCATCAACAACTTTAAGTGCAAAATTTGAATTTGGACAACTAAATGGAATACAATGGGCTACACTTATAATGTCATGAACATATCACTTTCTAACAAGATTTGAAAAATTAAATTGGACTTGTTGGAGAAGGCAAAACAACAAGAATTTGTCAGGTCCTTGAGTTGCTGTGGTGTTGGTTTATGTTTCAAAAGGTGCATTATGGTTCATGTATCACATGGCACTTTTATTAAAAATATTCTTTTAATTGAGCAAATACTGTAAACCTGTATATTGTTTTCCTACAAGTAACTTGAAATACATATGTATGGAATCTGCCACCACAAACGGCAAATTGTAGCCACTGTATGCCATCATGTCTTTGCACCCAACAGTAAAATATGATACTCGCCCTAAGAGCTTGCAGATGTTACGTCGCCCGATATAATACTGACTTAGAAACGTTACAAGACCGTGTGCTTTGTATCGGGTGAAGGTAAAGTTTCGAGTATGTTTCGATCTTTTCGTGAGTCGACGATCACCACTGTGTCGGCTAGTTCTACCCATAGACGCTTGTCACGTTTCTTACTCTGTTGTCTGTATGTGTAATTTGAAAACTTTAATAAAAGAACGAGATTATATACGTACATGCATGTATGCACAACCGGTATGATACCCTTGCTGAACAAGCATTCGGTTGAAAAATATATTTCAAATCAATGTAACAAAAAATCGGTTGAAAGGTATTCTTCAAACTAAAGTAACAAGCATTTAGTTTAAAGGTATATTTCAAACCAATATAACAAGCAATCGATTGAAAGGTATATTTCAAACCAATGTAACAAGCAATCGATTGAAAAGTATATTTCAAACCAATATAACAAGCATTCAGTTGAAAGGTATATTTCAAACCAATGTAACAAGCATTCAGTTGAAATATATATTTCAAACCAATGTAATAAGCATTCAGTTGAAAGGTATATTTCAAACCAATGTAACAAGCATTCAGTTGAAAGGTACATTTCAAACCAATGTAACAAGCATTCAGTTGAAAGGTATATTTCAAACCAATATAACAAGCAATCGGTTGAAAGGTATATTTCAAACCAATGTAACAAGCAATCGGTTGAAAGGTATATTTCAAACCAATGTAACAAGCAATCGGTTGAAAGGTATATTTCAAACCAATGTAACAAGCAATCGGTTGAAAGGTATATTTCAAACCAATATAACAAGCATTCACTTGAAAGGTATATTTCAAACCAATATAACAAGCAATCGGTTGAAAGGTATATTTCAAACCAATGTAACAAGCAATCGGTTGAAAGGTATATTTCAAACCAATGTAACAAGCAATCGGTTGAAAGGTATATTTCAAACCAATGTAACAAACAATCGGTTGAAAGGTATATTTCATACCAATATAACAAGCAATCGATTGAAAGGTATATTTCAAACCAATGTAACAAGCAATCAGTTGAAAGGTATATTTCATACCAATATAACAAACAATCAGTTGAAAGGTATATTTCATACCAATATAACAAGCAATCGATTGAAAGGAACATTTCAAACCAATATAACAAGCAATCGATTGGAAAGTATATTTCATACCAATGTAACAAGCAATCGGTTGAAAGGAACATTTCAAACCAATATAACAAGCAATCGATTGGAAAGTATATTTCATACCAATGTAACAAGCTCTAAACAGTGTGTATTGTAACACCCTAGTTTGAGAAGTGATCGATTGAACATATTGACAGTCCTGTGTGCGTGACAAATACAAGGAGACTATATCGTGTAAATACGTTTCTAACATTTGAGTGACACTTGTTGTCCAATCTGTTTTATATTTTGGAGAAGCGTGACCACAGGAGCTGGATTTAGAGGGGTGATCGATTGAACATATTGTAGACATATCCCGAAACAGATATGACCGTTTTGTGTGCATGGCAGATACCAAAAATACTTGTTGATGCGTAAAGAAGTATTTTACAATATTATGTTTTGACGTTAGCGAGTTAATTCGGTCGATTGTTACCGTATGAAGGATGTCATGGATTTCTCAACAAGTAACACGATTGTCAAATATCGTCCACCACTTCAGACATTATGCAGGTTTTCACTATTTTGAATGGGATGTTGTATGCAGTGGGGCGCAAAGACACAAATGCACTTGTCATCCGTAGAACCATCGAGTGGTACTACGTACAACAAAAATTACGGATACACAAACTGACCCTTTCACGCCGAATACACACCCTGACCCATTCTCATAATTATATTCTCAGACCAGTGCTTCACTGGAAAGTCCTTCGAAACATTCTTGATGGATTATTGTTTTTTAAAAATACTTGGTTCTGTTTTGACAATTAGAAATGAGAAAAGTATGTAAACAATGATAGAATAATGGTGCCCTTTGTTCAAACATTTATATATATATATATATATATATATATATATATCCGCATTCTGTGTGGTCACGCGCGGATTTAGGGGAGGCGCGCCAGCCCCCCTTTAGCCCGCAAAAAAAAATTGACCCAGCCCACATGACATCTACGCGGGGACACTAACAAAACCGCGATTTCAAAGGTTAATTGTCTGGTCTTCTGGCATTCGGCCACGTCAATAGGAGCGCCCCCCCCCCCTCCGAATTTCTGGATCCGCCAGTGGAGGTAATTCTTTCCTGTATAGGAATTAATTTTCACTGGTTTGTTATTTTAACAAATCCCATTTTGGGGGCATTTTCATAAGGTTTTTACCTCACAAACAATGAGCCTATTTTCGTTTTACAATCAGAGAAACAAAATAATTGTAACTCAGTGAATGATAAATGCATTTACACTGATTCAAACATCAAGTTCCACGCCCCCACTGATAGTCAAATTGTGATATTTTACAATCACGCTGAACCATACTTATTCGCACTACCACATATAATAGTATGTGTACTCTGGTTTACTGACTTTTACTGTCTCCAATCACGATAAATTACTATTTTCATTTTTAATAGTAAAACTAAATTAATCCCTGTAACTACAGCGAATCCCACTTTGTGTACAATAAGGGAAATAGACGTACGAATATAATATATAGGAGTATGTCCCCTATACAATTCTATTTTCATTTTACATATTTTTTCTCAAGAGGTCGCCACTACTATATATATTACGCCTGTAATAAATAGCTCAACTCAGTAAATTATATTTCAAAATCAGCAACGTGAACCGCTCAGTTGCAGTGTCTTTTCTACAAACATGGTTGTGGTAAACAAGAACTTAACTACCTTGTTGGTTGTTTTGCTGGCGTTCATTCAGATCGCTTGGTCGGAAGGTTAGTATCAAGGTTTCAAGCTAAATAACTTTCATCCATGACCAGAAATCGCGAAAATGTTCGCATGGCGTTTTTCCATTGACACAATACAAACGTTTTAACAATGGGAGATACTGAAACGTCTAACTTAAGTAATCTGTAAATGTATTCCTTTATTCACTCACCTACCTTCAATATACTTTTTCCATTGCGTCCCTGTGTATAATAATACTAACTAAAGTTGAGAGCGGTTTAACAATGGGGTTAATTATATATGAGTGGCAGGCCTGGAAATCGGGTCTAACCAATTAGTGCAAAACAAATTGACAAAAAGGCCACTTCAAATTTATTAATGACGTAATTTCCAACAACAATTCTAAATTGTGTGATTATATTTCAAAGATAACAAACAGATGATTTTAATTTTACTATCATCAATTTAGATATATATTCCCCAACTCGGCTTTTTAAAAAAGACGTTGTCTTATTACGCCAAACTCAGACACCAATAAAACGATCTATTGCAGAAAGCAACTGGCCTTGGAATTTAAAGAAGGTTTTGGCAGATATAATGAGTGCGGTAAAATATAATGTACAAAGTATTTGATTATGACTCGTGTGGTGCAGAATGTGTCGACTCCTTTCGAGACATCTGATATCACCCCTTCGTTGTATATATCGTTACCCCACTTCTTTATCATAAAATTCAATTTTATAAGCCAGACTATTATTACATACAAATAATGAAAGCTTTTCTGACAGCTGAGTTGGACTACTCATCCGGGACATTGGCTCCCCCGTTGCGTTTGAAAGTGTAGTTGACTCAATAGTGTGGGGTGGGTCTGAATGGAATAGGGGATGCTCAAAGCTTCAGTTGGCTCATATGTACACGTGCCTTGTGATAAACAATATGACAGCAATCGTTAAAACAAAAAAAAACACATCAGTTTGTCATTTTGAGCCAATGTCCAAATTATTACTGTGACTAATATATGTACCGCGCTTAAACAACATTTGTCTATGCATTACTGATATCTGCTTCCGGTGGGAAAGCTTGGTTTATTTGATCGAAAATCAAAGTCAGACGGCATAGTGAAAAGCCCGTTATCATGTTTACACTTGTTATAAATTAAATCAAAACTACAGAATGGGCGTGACTCGTTGCCTGGGTTACGAGGCCTAAGCACTGCATTTTAAATATGGAAAGTATAGCAGAGCTGTTCAAAATAAACGCGCACATTTGGATGGCAGAAGAAATGATCGACGACAAGAATTCAGGTTTGTTCAGTCGCATCAGAACACTGTCTCAAAAGCCTGAACCATGTGAATGCAACTGAACGTATACATTGCGCATCTTCGGGCTAATGCGCGCGTCGGGTCCTGTAGAGTCTTGTCACAAGGGGGTATACTCACCTCAAGCCCTTTTCCCAAACATCCATGATGCCAAAAGCATACCCCTTTTCAGACAATTTGCTAGAAATGTGAAGCACTTCTCAAAAAAATGATACGAGTGATGAATAAATAACATGACCGATTTTCTGCGAGGATTAACCATTTTTATTGCTTGAACGAAGTCTCTAAACGAATTTTGAGCGTTATGTTTATAATAATTTGTTGGAATCGTGGACCCCTTTGTTGTGTTCATATTGTGCACTATTTACTAATGAGAGGAATCTTTTAAAAGAATTAAACATATATATATATATATATATATTAAAATATACATACGTGGACAGAGAAATTAAGACACGACTACATGAGTAAAGTTGACTCTACAGTACTGTTTCGCATGAGTAATACGTGGTGAAAACAAGTATCTATTTATATGAGAATGTCTTTACATCTCCACAATATACACAACTATTGACTAACCATTAAAAAATAATTCCAGGGCCATTTGAAAATAGTATATTGCAATTATGGCAAAATTTTTTGAACTTTTTTGAAAAAGCTCAAACACCGATTAATTGATTATTGTCAAATTTTCGAAATTTACCGATCACCTTGTGATACGCCTCACAAATATGTGCGCATCGTATGAACGATAGAAATTAATTTAAAACATGGGAATATTTTGATGGCAAATGTAAACTTATGTAAACTTATCTCGACGTCATATTTATTTCGGATGGACGGACACAGGATTATAATTTTGGTTGGATTTATTTATTGAAATGATTTTTGAAGTGCAAATGCTACCAATAATTTGAGAAATTCTGTTTGCTTGTTCAAGGGTTGATTATACCCTATTTCCCAGGCATGGATTTCGGTTATTCAACGCACCTTTTTATTCGGTCAAATGTGGTCGACTGGTTTTATTGTGGTCTCAATAGGTAATGCTAAAGACTGCAATACTTTACCCAACCAACGTCAAATCTGTGTTCAAATGTGTCAATTTCCTTAGAGATGACTGGATCGATCTGAAAATTAGAACACACGAACACATTATGCCACCGTGTTCATATTTTACTTGTGGCAATCTTGTCAATCGTCACAGGCGATATGAAACTATCAGACATGAAGTTATTGGGAAGTATGTCCTTATTACAGCGATATTTTTTGACCCAGTGTTTCATTTCATTTGGAATATGCGATTACTATAATATCATACTATTGTTTCAATGTGACAAACATTTTCACAAAAAATGCGGTAAACAGTTGATAATGACCCATGTGCATGTCGCATTGTTTTAAAACAATTCGTACATATACTTACACACTTATATGGTTAGCGCTCCGTTCAAAAAAACAAACATGTTTTCAGCTGTTGGCATGGTAGAACATTTAACGTGAAGCTAAAGTCGGTTTATGACTAAAACCGGGGCCTCGTATACAAAGTTTGCAAGAACATTTAGTCTTCAGAAATCACTTCACTTTATTACTAACGTGTATTTTCTGCTATATTCATTATTTCCGACCGTTTTACGAATGTACTTTCTAGATTCTTTGATTGAACGCAGCATTTACAGCTCATTCAAAGTTCAAAGTTGCTTAGGAATTACGTTGATACAGTGTAACAATGTCGGCGCCGGTGATCTCTTACCAGTGCGCAACGTAGCCAAAATAAAAGCATGATCATTTGAACACTGCTTTTACAAGACTGGGTGGAGGTAATGCA
Source organism: Saccoglossus kowalevskii (assembly GCF_978046115.1). Classification (NCBI taxonomy): domain Eukaryota; kingdom Metazoa; phylum Hemichordata; class Enteropneusta; family Harrimaniidae; genus Saccoglossus; species Saccoglossus kowalevskii. The sequence continues at coordinate 8,303,249 of NC_140655.1, read as the reverse complement.
TTTTGGGTGAAAGTATACAAAAATCTTTGGGGCTGACCATGACAATGGTAGGGCAGGATTTTTTTCAGATTGTACCACCTAACTAGAGTAAAGGTGGGACCTACCTGCCAAGTTTGAGCGAAATCGCCCAGCCATGTTCCTAAATAATTTTCCAATTTGTTTTAAATTTGTTTTTTGATAACATTTACCCGGATTTGTTAAAAATTATTATTTTTTTACTTTAATGCATCGACATCAAGCTTCCACTGTTTGCAATATATTCCTACAAAATCAATGTTCTGATTCTGAAAGTAGTAATAGGTCATCTGCATACAGTAGACAGGATAGATGGTTTGTTAAAAGAGATTGTTGGTTATTTTTGAGGATTCAATGTGGTATTTGATGTCATTAACATATAGAAAATGTGGGCGCAGGTTATCTCCCTGTTTAATGCCTCTGACAGAGGGTTTAAGCTCTGTTTTTGTTTATACACAACCAAGATAATTTTGATAGATTGATTTTATGATATTGTAGAATTTACCTGAGATGTTGTTTTTACGAAGTTTGTAAAGTAAGACTTGACACAAGATTGCATCGAAAGCCTTTGTCAAGGTAACATGCAAATATTCGATTTTTACTTTTTAAATATTCACTCGGTAACTGTTTAAATACAAAGATATTATCAGCTGTTCTGAATTTTGCCATGAAGCCAATATTTTCTTCAATTATAATGTTATTTTTATTGATATGTTTAGTAAGTAAGTAAGTAAGAGTTTACTCAGAAAATTTATAAGAGTAATTCCTCGATAATTTCCCTGGTCAGTTCGTTCCCGCCTTTCAAAGATTGGCGTGATAATACCCATATTCCAGGCACTAGCAAAGTGACCACTTATGACGATATGGTTAAACAGTTTTTGTAGAGGCTTTAGCAGGACATTTCTACCAGTTTTAATTATTTCATTTGTTATTCTATCTTCACCGAGAGATTTTCCATTCTTTAAAGCTCCGATTGCAGTTTGACTTTATAATTGAGAGATAATTTGGTCCTGAATGGTACTAGGTGTATTTTTAGGCTTTCGTTTCTATTTTTAGGTTGTCGTCAAATTGGGTTTCATGATTATTTGAAATGCGCGGCATTAATGTTATCACATAAATTCATTTCTTGTTCTTCCTTTAGTTCATTAATTAGATTCTATTCTACAGGACGTGAATTACTTATTGTGTTTAGCTTAGTTAGTATATCATTTTTGTATTATCACTTCTTCTTTTTTACAAACTGATTATATTTTCTCTTTATAGTATAGCATTCAGTTCTGAACTGTTTGTTGTACGGATTAGATGATAAATTAATTGAACTTTGTTCTTGAGATTATTCAATCCATACGTGTATCACTTAGAATTATTTTTCTTATTCTCGTTTTTTTTTTTGTGGCTATATCAACACATCAGTTAAATCAACGTTATTGATTAAGTTACATATATATTTGGAATATGTGATTGATGATTGATTTCTGTGCAGATAAGATAAGCGAGAGTAGAATATTGACATTGTACACACGAACGAATGGTACAAAATCCATAGTTATGTACAGACGTTTTTTATTTCAGAAATATTCAATATTTTTCTTTAAACAGAGTAGAATACATGTATTATTTACAACATTATAAAATAGAAATATTTCCAAATATAGATAATGTACAAATGCGTTCTGACAAATATACACCTGAATTGTTCCTCTGTTCAAAGAGTTCAATCTATAACTTCGAAATAACATTTGGCAAGTTAAATCCCCAAATCAATATTAATGCGAAGATTCACGTATCAACTCGTGATTTAGGAATGTTATTTACATTCACAAAAAAGTAGCCCCTCACATTTTATTCTATGTTGGTAGGTGACCTGGTGACATACATCATTTTACCTATTGTAAATAAAGTCACGTCGTAATATATCATGATCACAGCCAGCATGGCAATGGTGGCTAGTTTTTTAGAAATGCATGTCAGAGAACCCCGGTCATTCAGACTTCCGTGCGTCAGTTAAAATTGGTGAAATAGAATATTTCACACAAATTATAATTTTATACGATTGGGACTTAATGATCAAGGAATACCCGTGTTATGCATACACGTGGTTATTTACTAAATTATATAATAAAATATATATTATGCTAATAATTAATTTTAGATTACGAGTTTTGGAAAGAAAAAGCAGCGCGTGATTTGCAAAGAGCTCGAGGAATGAAAATTAAGAACAAAGTAGCAAAGAATATTATCATGTTCCTGGGAGATGGTAACAGTATCAGTACTATTACAGCCACTAGAATCTACAAAGGACAACTACAAGAGGGGGCAAGTGGAGAAGAGTATGAACTATTTTACGAAAGGTTTCCCAATATAGGATTGGCAAAGGTGTGTATAGTGAAGGGATGAATGAATCAATTGGTACATGTATGTGTACATGAACCAATCAATAAATCAGACAATGAGTATATGGGGATAGATACACAAATATATTGGTGCATGGGTATTTTGGTGGCAGATACACTCAGTCAGGCAGTCAGTCAAACAATCAATAAATCCGGCAATGGGTATATGGGTGGCAGATACACTCAGTCAGTCAATCAATGAATCAGACAATGGGTATATGGGTGGCAGATACACTCAGTCAGTCAATCAATGAATCAGACAATGGGTATATGGGTGGCAGATACACTCAGTCAGTCAATCAATGAATCAGACAATGGGTATATGGGTGGCAGATACTGTGGTGGATAAGTTTATATCGCAAAACTAGGCGTTGGGGTGTTTTTTTCGTCACATAAAACGAACTGACTAATCATGCGGAATTGTTATTGAAACGGACATCGATTGCGTTGTGTTTTCTTGAGTTGAACAGACGTGAGCTATAATTCAAACTGGTTTATTTGTACTCAACATGAACATCAATACGTTGTACAGCAAATACTTCTTGGTATAAAATATAGATCGCTAAATAATAGCTTCATGAGGAGTTGGCATCGTAGAGAGCATAGAAAGGAGGGTGTGCATAACGAGCATCAAGTTGCGAAGCTACCATAGAAGGAATTACAGCGACGGCCTGAATCGGACTTCTCACGACAGCGCTTTGCCTGGTTAATGTAAATGTCAACGTAAGAGCGGCATTTGTCTCGGTGACAGCTAATCGGAGAAGTGCCAAACACATGTTTGTACTCTAGAATATATCATGCCAAAAACGTTCCGAAAATAAAACAACGCTAATGATTGGCGCATACAAACGAAACATAGCGCTGTCATTCCATGTTAGGAGTGACACGCGACTAACACGAGGCAGAACTTTGGTGGGAATTTTGGGCGGTAAACAGACAAGTACCGCGAGAACGCAATGGGAAACAATGTAGCGAACGTTTGGATATAGCGTCACGGTTGCTACAGAAACCGATCTAGTCTCTCAGGACTCAACTCGTGGTTATCAAAACAATGTCTGAAATTACAAACTAGCTTGGAGAACATCATACAGAAAGTAAAATTTGTTCATGTTAGATAACTGCGCGCGACAGATACAGTCAGTCAATCAATGAATCAGACAATGGGTATATGGGTGGCAGATACACTCAGTCAGTCAGTCAGTCAGTCAATCAATAAATCAGACAATGGGTATATGGGTGGAAGATACACTCAGTCAGTCAATCAATGAATCAGACAATGGGTATACGGGTGGCATACACTCGGTCAGTCAGTCAGTCAGTCGGTCAGTCAGTCAGTCAATCAATAAATCAGACAATGGGTATATGGGTGGCAGATACACTCAGTCAATAAATAAATAAGACAATTGGTATATGGGTGGAAGATACACTCAGTCAGTCAATCAATAAATCAGACAATGGGTATATGGGTGGCAGATACAGTCAGTCAGTCAGTCAGTCAGTCAGTCAGTCAGTCAGTCAATCAATAAATCAGACAATGGGTATATGGGTGGCAGATACACTCAGTCAATAAATAAATAAGACAATTGGTATATGGGTGGCAGATACACTCAGTCAGTCAATCAATAAATCAGACAATGGGTATATGGGTGGAAGATACACTCACTCAGTCAGTCAATCAATATATCAGACAATGGGTATATGGGTGGAAGAGGCTTGAATCAATCAGAAAGTATACAGATATATAACTCAAATACGATATATTTTGTTGTTGTAGACATACTGCGCAGATCGTCAAGTTCCCGATTCAGCAGCCTCTGGTACCGCGTATCTATGCGGGGTGAAAACAAAATATAATACCATAGGTATGGACGATAGAGTTGAGTTTGGTAACTGCACGCAAGATAATCCATACGAATATGCAGTGGATTCCATACTCAAAATAGCAGAGGATGCAGGTAATAATAATATCATTAGCATATCCAGGCAGTAAACAAATAAAACATAAAAAATAATCATAACAAATCATAGCAATGCATATTTATGTAGTGCATACGTCAACATGCTATCAGTTCCAATATGTTTATATTTTGATAGAAAGTATAATATTAAGACCACTGAGCGTTTCTTACAGGTAAAGCTACAGGTATTGTGACTACAACCAGGATAACTCACGCCACGCCGGCTTGCACGTATGCTCATGCTGCTAGTCGGTACTGGGAAGGTGACGATAACATGCCACAGGAAGAAAAAGACAAAGGTTGTAAAGACATCGCTTGGCAATTGGTTAACGAACTGCCTGGTAGAAACATGCGGGTAAGAATTACACACGTAATTGTAAGCCAATTTCACTTAGGTGGTGATACACTTCACGTAGTCACACCTCAACTTCTTTTAATTACCATCCCACTCTATATAGTTGTCGCCCAATTCAAAATAGTTATCACCCCAATTCATGAGGTTTTCACCCAACTCGTGTAGTTGTCAACCGCAATTCACAGTTGTCACCCAACTTCACATATAAATGTCATCCGACTTCTCGTAGTTGTCACCCGCAATTCACACAGTTGTCATTCGAATTCTCTTTCAAACAGACTATAGATATAATATCAATTATTTAATTATAATTTGCGACAAGAAATATTGTTTGTTGCTGTAGGTTGTGTTGGGCGGTGGTCGCCAAGATTTCCTACCTAACTTCACCCCTGACCCCGAAGACGAAGGCAAATATGGTCAACGGCTGGACGGGGAAAATCTGATCGAAACGTGGTTGGCATCAAAACCTGTCTATTCTGAATCATTCTTCGTCTGGAACAAAACTGCCTTTGATGACGTCAATCCAGAAAGCGCAGATTATCTTCTAGGTAAGCTATTTTATCCTGTTGGTAAATCAAACTAGAGATTCAGATTCCTAGTCTAGATAACGTATTGTATTGAGTTCTGCTGTATTACTGTGTGTATTTAAACAAAAAACTACATCTATAGAGTTTTGTATTTTAGGATTGTTTGAGCGAAGTCATATGAACTACGAAGCAAACCGACCCAGTGACACTGCGGGAGAGCCGTCTCTTGCCGACATGACAGAAAAGGCCATTAGAATGTTGGAGAAACACAAAAATGGATATTTTTTGCTGGTTGAAGGTATTTGAAATTATTGTGGGTTCTATTAGTACAGCACGATATGCCGCCCCAATTCGATGACCGCACACGTAAATCAGGCCGAGCTACGAAGTGCCTTACGTTTTGTTACGTAATGGGTGCAAATGACGCTGTTCACACCGGTCATATTGTTTCGATCTCAAAATAAACTAAACTTTAAGAAAAAAAAATGTTTAGATTCAACACAACATATAACAACTATGTAAATTTCGGATAAGTAATCACTGTCTAAAAACAGAGACTAGACGTCACACAAATCCCAAAACCCCAGCTGTGTGCAGAATCTGTAAGTAATGTAATAAAAATAAAATTGGGACAAATTAAATTTCATGATACCATGCACATTCAATAAACAACGAAGATGTGTTCCGTTTAGGAAAACAACAAAACATATAGTATCAAATAAACGCCACTTTGTGTACAAGTCACTACCATGTACCTGACGCCATTTTGTATAAAAATTACTGCAATGCACATGGCGCCACTTTGTATGCAAATCACTGCCATCTACATAACGCCATTTTGTATGCAAATCACAGCAATGTACATGACGCCATTTTCTATGAAAATCACTGAAATGTACGTGACGCAATTTTGTGTACAAATCACTGCAATACACATGGCGCTTTTTTGTATACAAAATTCTTTAATTTTATTTAAACATCAAGCACTTACAATATTTGTTTTCCCCGAGTTTCCACAATAATCAATGTTATTATTTGTTATTTTATTATTATTACTACAATTTTGCAATTTACTCCTTTACATAAAATATGACATTGTCATTAATATTCACAGGCGGTCGCATGGACCATAGTCACCATGACGGGATAGGGTACCATGCATTGGTAGATGGCGTTGCCTTTGAAGAAGCTATCGAGAGAGCCAGTGACATCACTGATGACGATGACACGCTCACAGTCGTAACAGCTGACCATAGTTTTGCATTTGACATTCTTGGATACGCAAGTAGAGGCAACCCAATTTTGGGTAAGTACTGCACCTCACATACCATGCATACTTCTAGCAGTATATTTTACACGTGTATACAGTTGAATTACTTTCGTGCAACAGTTTGGGCTTGTGTACTTGATTGGAATAGAAACGATAAGATCTACACTGGTGTAATATATATCTAAAACTCAAGGAGGCTACTAGACATACAGTGAACACTTACCATGATGACTGATGAATTTCCGTTCAAATTGCAGGTGTGAATGATATCGACGTTGACCAAAATGGTCAAACTTTCACAACTATTCATTATCCTGACGGTCCAGGTTCTCATTACACAATGGAAGCCATCGCAGACACAGGATTACGACCAGTCATTACCAATCCAGGTATTCATTTATGTCTCATTGGTGTTTCAGTGTGTGGAGATTTGTTTTCATATTCACCTGTGTCTCAGTACGTGGGAATGTGTGGTCATGTATATTTGTGCCGGGACGTGAAGCTGGATCATTAGACGTATGCGAATGTCGACTCGAGTCACGCACGCAGTACATGTCTACTGTAATTTGACATACTATTTACCATGTTTGCTTCTGTGTCTGGATATGTCTGTCTTCTGGAATCAAAAATTGACTTTATCTTGATCGTCCGTTATCTTTCCAAATAAAAACGTTTGCCATGGTCTCGTTATGTTAGTATTGTGCCTACTGATAGTACGAGTGTGAACAGTTCACAATGGTTATTAAAAATGCTAAATCAGCAACGGTGGCCATTATGCACAATACACTGCGCGATCTACATTTAAAGCGCGGTGGTCGTCGCGCAGCGCGTGTTCGAATTTCTTGTAAATAAACAATGTATTTTACACGCGTTGTATACGTCGCTATGAGTCCCATATCGAACAGGACGCGGCGTGACGACTGCCGCCCTTTAATGATGATGCTAACGTGTAACTGAACGATGTCTACGTGAACGTGGATTCCATAGCGTACATGTAAAACAGGTAGCCGAATCTCTCTAATATATAGTATAAACGCACGTGCACATCCTCACAGTATATTTCCTATCGTTTCAACTGTTATTTATAAAACCACTACCACGGTGCTTGCACGCTCTATTTGATACGGTACGCCATCACCATACGCCTGCAACCGTGAACAAAAATCATTTGTACTAAACTAATAATTATTTTAAAATGTTTTGTTTTATTATAATTCACAGAGGATAGCGACTACTTGCAGCAAGCGCTGGTCGCTAATAAATGGGCCAGCCATGATGGTGAAGATGTTATGATCTATGCCAAAGGTCCCATGGCTCATCTTTTCCATAGTACGCATGAGCAGACCTACATCATGCATGCCATGCAGTACGCAGCATGTATCGGTTATGACAGCACCGATGAGTGTAGATCCAAGAACGAACCTTAACATTGGCTGCCATACCCCTATCGGCGGAATGAATATCTAATGACTTCTGAATTGACCAACATTGTTCAATGACCCAGTTTTGTTGATTCATTTGTAAAATTGAGTTATTGCTATCTTATAAAGTTTGAAAAAGTTTTAACCGTTTTTAAATTTCGATAATTTGATTTTACAGATCAATCAACCGTACCTTTAAAAACATAATTCTATATTCATCCGGCACTTAGGCTTTTCTTTTCCTAAATAGCACTGAATAGTTCTTTACTCTCATATGTATATTGGAGATTTGGGAAATTATATTTCTGTGAAACTTGTGTAATTTCAATCGCTATTGTTTAATAAATATATAGTGAATGAAAAATTTCGATTGTTAACCACAAAAACGTGTTTACTACGCAAACGAGCATTTACCGCACATATTTCGAACATAACTTATTTACCACACATACTTCGAACATAAATTATTTACCACACATACTACGAAACATAACGTGTTTACCACACATACTTCAAACATAAATTATTTACCACACATACTACGAAACATAACGTGTTTACCACACATACTTCAAACATAGCGTGTTTACCGCACATACTTCGAACATAACTTATTTACCACACATACTTCGAACATAAATTATTTACCACACATACTTCGAACATAAATTATTTACCACACATACTACGAAACATAACGTGTTTACCACACATACTTCAAACATAGCGTGTTCACCGCACATACTTCGAACATAACTTAATTACCACACATACTTCGAAACATAAATTATTTACCACACATACTACGAAACATAACGTGTTTACCACACATACTTCAAACATAGCGTGTTTACCGCACATACTAAGAACATAACGTGTTTACCGCACATACTTCGAACATAACTTATTTACTACACATACTTCGAACATAACTTATTTACCACACATACTTCGAACATAAATTATTTACCACACATACTACGAAACATAACGTGTTTACCACACATACTTCAAACATAGCGTGTTTACCGCACATACTTCGAACATAACTTATTTACCACACATACTTCGAACATAACTTATTTACCACACATACTTCGAACATAAATTATTTACCACACATACTACGAAACATAACGTGTTTACCACACATACTTCAAACATAGCGTGTTCACCGCACATACTTCGAACATAACTTAATTACCACACATACTTCGAAACATAAATTATTTACCACACATACTACGAAACATAACGTGTTTACCACACATACTTCAAACATAGCGTGTTTACCGCACATACTAAGAACATAACGTGTTTACCGCACATACTTCGAACATAACGTGTTTACCGCACATACTTCGAACATAACTTATTTACCACACATACTTCGAACATAACTTATTTACCACACATACTTCGAACATAACTTATTTACCACACATACTTCGAACATAACGTGTTTACCACACATACTACGAAACATAACGTGTTTACCGCACATACTGCAAACATAACGTGTTTACCGCACATACTTCGAACATAACGTGTTTACCGCACATACTTCGAACATAACTTATTTACCACACATACTACGAAACATAACTTATTTACCACACATACTACGAAACATAACGTGTTTACCACACATACTTCAAACATAACGTGTTTACCGCACATACTTCGAACATAACGTGTTTACCGCACATACTTCGAACATAACGTGTTTACCGCACATACTTCGAACATAACTTATTTACCACACTCATACTTCGAACATAAATTATTTACCACACATACTTCAAACATAGCGTGTTTACCGCACATGCTAAGAACATAACGTGTTTACCGCACATACTTCGAAAATAACTTATTTACTACACATACTTCGAACATAACTTATTTACCACACATACTTCGAACATAACTTATTTACCACACATACTACGAAACATAACATGTTTACCACAAATACTTCAAACATAACGTGTTTACCACAAATACTTCGAACATTACGTGTTTACCGCACATACTTCGAACATAACTTATTTACCACACATACTTCGAACATAACTTATTTACCACACATACTTCGAACATAAATTATTTACCACACATACTACGAAACATAACGTGTTTACCACACATACTTCAAACATAGCGTGTTTACCGCGCATACTTCGAACATAACGTGTTTACCACACATACTATGAACATAACCTATTCACCACACATACTATGAACATAACCTATTCACCACACATACTGCGAAATATAACGTGTTTACCGTACATACTTCAAACATAACGTGTTTACCGCACATACTACGAACATAACGTATTTACACACATACTTCAAACATAAATATAGGGTTTCTAATTTGTGACCACGTGATATCGGATTTATTAGACAAGTGATCACATGGACACATGTAGTTATTTCCACATGCTCCTATCCTTTGGCGGGAAATAATACTACACGAATTGCTTGTATTATAATACTTGGCCTTGATATTTTCATTTGTGATCAGTTACCAAAGGTATATAGATGTATTTAGAGTATTATAAACACGGGAGAGTGTTGGATTACATATATTACCTCACATTTTGGTAGGATTCAAGTACATTTAAATTTATAAACTCTGACCAAACCAGTGAGGGTATATCTGCCATACTCATCTTTGTTTCATGTCGATTGCTTACTCTTTATGGCGGAGAGTTTTCCTGTGTGAATGTGTCACAATACTGATTGAGCTAAGCAGGTGATTGGTAATGGAATACAACATGAAGTTACTATGATACATAGATTGATCAGGTGCGATACTATACCCGACCTCAGCTAGATAAATCCCACCTTTAACGTTTACCAGTTCGGTACACCCCATCTCACAAAAGTTAACCAGTTGGATACATCCCATCTTACAAAAGTTAACCAGTAGGATACACCCCATCTTAAAAAAGTTAACCAGTTGGATACACCGCATCTCACAAAAGTTAATCGATAATTCTCATCTCAGAAAGGTTAACCAGTAGATACATCCACCTCAGGCACGTTAACCATAAGGATACAGCCCATCTTAGAAAGGTGGACAATTTGGATACAGCTCACCTCAGAAATGTTAACCATCAGAATACACCTCATCTCAAATTTGAAGCAAAATGACTTGCAAATATTGTGTTATGCTATGTGTACATAACGACAGCTTTCCCCAACACACAATAAGACAGGATTATATGTACGGATATGTGTGATTATGGAGTAATCTGCCACTCATTTGCTTGGATTCCAACTATATCTGCAGATCAGAGAGCATCCATAAACAAGACACAGAATAGAGGTTTTTCAGTAATTACCTCACTTAATCAAATACGCTCCCATGATGAAACACTGGTACACATTGCCGGAGATAGGATCCAGGTACGGAGGGGGGGGGGGTAATAATACTAATTATCTTCATTGCAATCTTATTCAAATCAGGATATATAAATAAAAATTAGGTTAGCAAACTGATAAAGAAACATAAATTAATGTCAATAAAGTATTATGTAGTATTAACAACATAAAAGCAACTTTGATTTGTTGCATGTAAGGTATATTCTCTTTAATCAGAATCTGGTCTAAAATAGCTACCAAACGATCAGAATTGATCTAATCACAAAACAACTTCGTGTGTTCAGCGTGTCCAAAATATGACGAAGAATGCACGCACGCAACCAAAACTACTAGTTCTAGTTCTAGTAACCACCAAATAATGTTATAATTTTTGAATAATTTGTTGATGATTGAGATACTGGCATACTAATTGAGGAAATATTGTCATAATAAGACCATCATTCTTTGTGCTCTTGGAAACTTCGTTTTGATTATTTTTAAATGCAACTTAACTTTCATGACGTCAAAATCAATACATATTTTATGTGGGCAGAACATGGTGAATACACCTGGCGATAATAATGGATTGCCTTCAGAAAATGTCTTTCTTCCTGTAATTACAATTTCTATACAATATAAATAAAGTGAGTACAAGTTCTTGGGAAAGTAATTTTATTTATGTTTTTTATCTCCTGTCGCAATGTAAATTTGGCATTATGTAGAAATAATTTGACTATTGAAATGCAAAATTGCCAAGTGGACATTTTAATAGCGTATACGACTACAGAAAATAACAAAAAAATGTAGGATTTTGTAGAATGAGGATTTATTTATTATTTCTCATGCAAAATAGTTAATCAAAAAAATCAACTGCAGAACATGACATATACTTTTGGGCACTTTTGGTAGGGTCTTCAGCAACATATTTTTCACTAGCATCTTAACAGCACTTCGCCAGCAGCTTCTGCAAATAAGAAATTACTTGGGGCTTCGTTTTGTAGATTTTCCATGTTTTCTTTTAATATGTATATCGTGGATAACCACCTGCTTAAATATGTGCCTTGCCTTCGACTCCACAGGAAATTGAAGCAAGATACATGCAGGAGAATTCCTCCTCGAGTCTTGTAGGAAAGGTTGATAGTTTGATAGTTTATAAACTGTGATAAAGCGTTTATACTTTCCAAGTAGTGGAATCAGCAAGTTGAATTGTTCCAATGGGTTTAGGTGTAACTTGTTTAGCTGTAACTCTCTGATTCTTAATTCAGGATTCAAACCTGTGTACTGGAACAATAACTTTCAGGTTTTTACACTTGATACAAACACACGACCATGGTGCATACACTTTAAGCCATTGGAGATAATTGTTTTAACACACTCTTGTCCTCTGTGAAGAAGAAGAAAGTTTTATTCATGCTGTACCGTCACAAATAATAATGTGTGGAATATCTCCACATTCTTTACATCTGAATGTCAGCTTGTAGTTTATATCCGAAATAGCAAACATAACCGTTACATGCAATTCTCATCGGGTGGAGACTTTGCGGTCAAGAAAACATATCACATGTTTATATTGTCCTCTATTATCAAGTTATTTTGGTGATGGCAGTAGATACTCAGAAGTAACAAACAAAATATATAATAAATAAATCTAACATTGTAGCTTACACTAATTATACATTATATAAATGTAACGCTCACTTGTGATATGCCGTGTTTTTGAAGTCCATAATAAACACAATCATAATTGTTTAGGGTGAATAATAACAACTCTTGTCCATCAAAGTGTAGATGTCAATCACATGTGCCCACGCATGACCTATAGAATAGGATATAGGGATAGACAAATTAAAATTTATAAAAGTAACTGTTTCAAATGGGCAATGACAATGAGCTTTAAATGTTTGCTACCGTATATACTAATGGCTTCAGACTAACTTACCGGTATTTTCAGGAATTAGAGAAATATTATAGTAATGAGCTGGGGCCTGAAATTGTCACATTTTGTCACTGGCCTTTTATTTTTTCACTTCTGTCAAATATTGAGTCAGTTATTTTACATTCTTCTTTATATACAAGTGCCTACCCGAATAATCAGTTCTCTAGCACTGGGTCACTGTCATTCAAATTAAATCCATGTGGGCAAACATGGCACGGAATAATTGGCAGCAAATAATTGGGAAATGGTAGCTGTCCAGTTACTTGGAGAATATATATTGCCTTCAAATTCTCGAGTAAAATGCAAGAAATAGACTTGTAGGAAATATGCTTAAAAGATGCTTATATGTTCGCGTCGTTCATTTGTCTATTGCACCACATTGCCCTGGCCAATATGTCAGCTCCTGAGAGATTTCACGTGATTGCAACCAGTGGTATTGTAGCGACATGCAGATTTCTCTTTAGTATGGGATACCTTTCGCCGAATGAGGTGCACCGAGCCTTCCTGGGACACAACTGCTAATAATAGTTCATCTGATGTAGAAGATTTCTAATCACAGAATAAATATAGCTGATCAGCGATCAACGGCCCAAGCATGAATACAGATTTTGTTTTTTCCATACTGGACGAAGTCTTGAATATCATCGAACACAAAGGAATCTATATTTCGTTAACACTCTGCCAAAGGAGTTCCTTCGGCACAGCCACATGTGAAAATTTACATCCTCTCCCTCCTCTCAGAAAAAGATTGCTCTGTTAAACACAGCAGTAGCGTTCCTTCTTTAGGAAACCGGTTTAATCATAGCAATCCGCCATCAAATAGGTCTAGCTATCAGATAACTTCTATGTACGTCTATCAGTTTTCAATTTTCTCAAATACTCGGATTCAACATTTAATCCAAGAATACCATCAGTTGAAATCCTGCAAAGTAAAATTAATAGTTTACACACATCAGCTTGTAAAGTACACGATCCAACCAGCTCGAACCCAGGCCATCTTTGAATATTAAAATTAATACAGCCCATAATTGAGATCAGTGATTAACAATAATAATAGAAAATTTTCTTACAAATATTATGCGAGGGGCAGCTGCTCAAATGTCTACATTGTAGTAAACATATACGAGGTATGACTCGGTGAGAAAAACAAAACAAATACTTATCTGACAATTACAGTTTTCAGGGTGATCTACATCAGGGCTTTGGCACCATATTGGCTACAATGTGAAAACGAGCACCTCTACATTTTCAAACATGGGCACATAGCTAGTCATGATATTGCTTGAGACATGGACAGTGAAGACGTGCCATATTTTATTGAAAGCCATGACTTGCTTTAATATTAAGTAGATCATTTAATTCAGAATATGCTGAGTATACGTCTATATAAGATGTGCATATAATATCATATCAAGTGTGTTTACCTTTATGTGATGTGTGTAAGAACTTATACGATGAGAACATAACTTTATATGTCATTGTACCTAAAAAATAGCTTTCTACGATGTGTGTATGTCATTATACGATATGCTGATATACTTTGTCTTTATAGTTTACGGTGTACGCACCTTTATATGATGTGCTGTCACAATATACAAAGTCAATTTGTATTTATACGATGTGCATGTCTTTGTATAACGGCGTAACGATATAATATAAATTCATATTTACGATTCTCCACAAGAGGGTATACTTCCTCACTTTAGTCGACTGCCGTTTTTTGCTTTGGTTCACAGGCGTTCATGTAAAGTACAAAGATGCAGTAAAATGTTGACCAATTGAATCAATCCACGCTACATCATGGATTTACAGAGGAAATGGTCGAACCTGGGACTGTGGTACTTGTGTCTGACAGAGACTTAACTCGCTCTAAACTAAATGGTATATTAATGCATACTTATCCAAAAATGCTTGTCATGTGCACACATCCATTGTTATCTTTCAATATTTGCAACTTAAGATTTACTTTTTAACATTCTAGTTCGGTTCTTTTTATATCCTGTTGGAACATACAATGTATTTGTATTTGCTGTCTTTATATATTTCAAATGCAAACAGATCAGCCTAGGAATTGCCTTGTGTTGCAAAATCTCGCGAGGCCGTAGAGATATATTGCCAATACACTTGAATTTGTCTGGTACTGTATCAGCATTCTTCAGAAGTTCTGACATTTCTCTTTCAGGTTTATATGATGTGATATATGCAATGCATGCCAATAGGTCTGTTATAAAACTGGATATCTATGTTTGATCGAAGAGCCTTTAATATATATGGGTTGTATTGATTGATTGATAATTTGAAAAATACCTTCCTTGCATTTGTAGTTTTAGTGCAGGTGTTTTTTTAAATGAAAACAACACTTTTCTTATTTTGCATGTTCAAGTTGGATACAACAAACTTGTATCTCTTCATCAGTATTTTTGTCTAGGACAGGTGATTTCAAGAAATGAACAGCAGAATGTCTTATGTCTCAGCTGTACATTTCTTTACATATACCATAGTTAGGAATCCGTCCAATTGGGTGAATGCCACTCAGTATTACACATTTCCATGTCTGTTAGAAAATGTAATCAATATGTCTGGCTGCAGTTGCAGGGTTTTTAGCTATCCCATTCCATTTACTCTGCCAGCTCATTTTCTCAATTTATTGAAATGTGTAACATTATCCATCTTTTTTAGCGATAATCTGCATTAACTCAGGCCAATGGAGGTCGGTCGTAGATTCAGAGAAATGTCAAGATTGCAAAAATAAATCTTTCTGCATTTCTCCAATACTGTGGACTACAACGAATTTGTTTAAATGATGCAAATAACTCATCTTTTAACATCGACTGTATATATTGTTGGCTTCTCAATTTAGCAGCATTTAAATCTCCATTTCGAGACTTTTTTAGTTGCATAGTGATGCTGTTGGATATATCAATGGTTCCTTAGGTTTTGGCTCAGTAACAGATGACCAGAATTCAATATTCCCTCATTCACTAATACATCATTGATATACTTACAAATTAAATGCTTTTTTTCATAGTGAAATTTGTCAGACAACGTGTCTTCAAACTGGGGGTTATTATCTGTGATTCTGAAGTTTGTTTTGGTAAAGTTTTTTTTTGTACATTGTTGAGCACAAGTACAACTTGTCCATGCAAACCATGTTGTGAACATGTTGTTAATGCCAAAATCTTCCTGAATGATATAATTCTACTAATCAATCCAGATGACAAAGTGATGATTACTGCTCTGGTATTGGTTACAATTTCAACGAATTTCCAACTACTTGTGCAGGTATGTGACCAGATTGCAGTGACACGTGACAAATTTTACATAACCACTGCCCACCTTCTGAAATGTCTTATGACATGCATTTGCAGATGTATACAAATATCTAGTGCAGCAATTGCAAACAAATGTTGGACCTGAATTTATAGTTTTGAAAAAGTCATTTAAAATAATGTTAAAAGCAGGATGTTGAAGTTAGAGGCGACAGTTCAAGGCGACTTACTAACATCTGATATTAGATTGCCCTTAAATTCAGTTTGGTTATTAATTTTAGTCCGCATTCTAGTCTTAATTCTGTCCGGTTATATCTTCTAGTCTGCATTGCAGCCCTGTTTTGTTTCTTTCTTTTGGCCTGCATTTTAGTCATGTTTCGTTGTTTGTCTTTCTCAATACGTAATAGTGTTCCAATACATCGTGCATTCCCCATTCGCTGTTTTGTGTTTTGT
Source organism: Saccoglossus kowalevskii (assembly GCF_978046115.1). Lineage (NCBI taxonomy): Eukaryota > Metazoa > Hemichordata > Enteropneusta > Harrimaniidae > Saccoglossus > Saccoglossus kowalevskii. The sequence goes on along the minus strand of NC_140655.1, from coordinate 8,286,280 downwards.
CACGCTTTGTAACTGTCTTTTGTTGATTTTCTGCAATTTATTTAAAAAATAGTTGTTTAACACTATAATTTCTGAACTTGCTCAACATTTGTTATGACTGCATAATGATTTGCATTGCAGTGTTAATAAATTGATTTGTTTTGAATGGAAGTAGATTCGACGTCATTGTTGCATGAATGTATAAATGTCAGTTTGAAGGAAGTCAGCAGTAGCCAGAATCTCAACTTCCGGTATACATATATTCCTAAATTTATCATCTGGCTTGTTTCTACATACAGTTTGACCCAGGTATTTTTTTCAAATCTATTCCTAGTCAAGTGCTGTACAACGATGTTTCTAATAACAGCATGGTACACCATGTTAGGGCCATCCATAAATTACCTTAGTAGATCGCCAACGATACAAGTTCTAAACATTCATATATTGTACCTTACAAATATCCTATATTTCAGTTAGACGCAATGAAAATTGAAACTGATTTGAAGGAGCTTGAATAACAAACAGGCGAATTTATTATTACAGCATGTATTAATTAAATTACAAAACTCACTGTAGTCAGTAAAACAAAATAACTATTACTCCATTGATCTTCAAACTCTACAGTCTACAGCGCAAAGACACAGAACACGAGGTTTTTCAGAATTTACGCCACTTAAGCAAATACGCTCCTATGATGAAAAACTCGAAAACCATGTTGGGCGGGCAGGATAATTAAATACAAACAAATTAGGGAAGCAAAGTAAAATAAATTAATGTAAAAGTATTATGTGGTATTAACAACATAAAAGCAACATTGTATTAGATGCATGTAATTTATAGTCCCTCTTAATCAGAATCTGGTCTAAAATAGCTACCAACTTGTCAAAATTAATCTAATCACAAAACAACTTCATGTGTCTATGTATGTGTACCAAATCAATCAAAGCGTGTCCAAAGTATGACAAGGAACGCACACGCGTAACCGAAAATATTAATTCTAAATTTGGCACCATACAACCACATGATTGAGGTATTGGCAAGTGAAAGCAAGCAAATCTCAACTAAATTGTAATTTTTTTACCAATTGAAGCAATATTGGTGCAGTTTTGATGATTTTTAAACGTATCTCTGCGGATTAATGAGTCTTCGTGAGTAATTACCATTTCTTTGAGTTATTTGACCATTGAAATGAAAACAACATTTGACAATTTTCCGTGATACAAGTAGTTATTTTGATAGCGCATACGGCTACAGAGAATAACAAACTTGAAAAAAAATAGGATTTAGTATAATGAGGACAAACATTTATTTTTTTCACATACGTGCGGAATAGTTCATCAACAAAATCAACTGCAGAAGATGACGTGCACTTTGGGGCACAAGCTGCATCTTGGTAGGGTCTTCAGCAACACATCTTTCACTAGAATCTTAACATCACATCATCCTTTTGCCAGCAGTTTCTACAAATATAAAATTACTCGGTGCCTCTTTTTGTATTATTTCCAGTTTCTATTTACTTTGAAAAATAAGTAAAATCTGGAAAACCATCTGCTTAATTATGTGCCTTGTCTTCGACTTCACAGCCACCCGAAGCAAGGTACATGCAGGAGAATTCTTACTGGAGGAAAGTTGATAGTTTGATATTGTGTTTCTGTGTTCCGTTGTTGGAGATTCTTATTATAAGCTGCGATAACTAGTTCAAGAGGGGTTGACTTTCCAAAAAGTGAAATCAGCAAGTTGAATTGTTCCAATGGGTTTAGGTTATTTTTTTCTGATTCTTAATTCAGGATTCAAACCTTCGTACTGGAACAATAAATTTCTTGCCTTTGCATTTGGTACAAAGACACGATCATGATGCCTACGGAATTAGGGGAGGCGCGCCAGGCGTCCCCTCAGCTCACAAAAATATTGACAAATCAATTGACAAACCCAGCCCACCGGAGGTGTGCGGAGCGCCTCCCTTACCGATTTTCTGGATTCGCCAGTGTTTCAAGCCATTGGAGATAATTGATCTAACTCATTCTCGCGAAGCAATACAAAATGGTTTGATTCATGTCATCCATTGTATCTCACAACAGATAATGTCTGATAAATAATATCTCCACATCTGAATGTAGCATATATCCAAAAGGCAAGCATAACCATTACATGCAATTATCATCGTGTACAGAGGTAATGGTTTTGCGGTCAATTGTTGTTGTTTTTTAAACATAAGACCTAGAAAAATAAATGTATTTGGATTTACAGTTTTATTATAGTTCCAACAACAACACAACACTTCATATAGTAAATTAAATTAAAAAACAGGGAATAACCATATAGGATGTGTATATTATGACAGAACCCCACACCCTCCCCGTGGCTTTCGTTGCGTATGGAAGTTATTTTCACGAGTGATGCGGTGTATCCCGCAGCGCGTGTCAGTGTAGAACGCGCCCGGAGAACGCGTGTCACTGTTTGTTTGAAATTAAAATAATCAGACGTCTAATCTGAGTCACTGTCCGAATAAATAACTCGTTGACGTTTAGTTGGGACCACGGCAGAACCAGAACTGGAACTGGACGACTATGATACACAGTTTATGTTGAAGTTAAAAGTTCCGCCACAGAATTGTGCATTGACAAACATGCCGTGCAACTGCGGAACTCCACTGACGGGATGACTTTCGTCGACAGCGGTTGTCGCTGAGCTGCACGCTACAACTTCGTGTGTGATGTTGCTTGCTGGTCGTGGATTGACTGAGTCTTGATTACCGGTTAAAATGTTGCTCTTTTGGCGTTGGTATTTTTTATTTGGAACTGAGTAATGCCGCAACGTCGCCAGCAGAAACCTGGTATCTCGATGCTGATGGTTGCGCCTGCATAGTAATCGCTGACTTTACTGCTGGTGGATCTTCTGAGAGCCCTCCAAGGTTTATAAAACTCAGTTTCCAGGTGGTAAACATACATTAAGTTCTCCCAATCGTAGTATTCCATGTGATGTACACCTGACCTGCCAAAAATGTTGTTGAACGATTTGAACTGGATAAAAATAGCAGACGAAAATGTGTTTACAAAATAAAAATAGTTCGGTAGCCAATGAAAATACCATGTTCATTTGCATATCGACCGTGAAAATACCGAAAACATTATTGCATGGGTGATATGCAAATTAGTTTGGGCCAAAATAAGTGACTGCCTAAAAGTACCGTACTGTTGTTCAAATTTCATTTCATTCGGCAAGTATATTCTAGTACCCCAAGGGGAAAATATCATACTTCTAAATATTGTTTATTTCGAAAAACTGTACTCCTCATTTGCATATGGGTTGTGGAAATACCGATTTTGATTTCAGGGACGAATCAAAATAAACTGCAGTACATATGTAATAATAACCTTTATTGCCAAGTTATTTTGGGATACTTGTTATGGCAGTATATACTCAGACGTATCCTTGAAATACACAAATCAACAAAATCATTGCCAACTAAAAATGTAGCATACACTAAATATACATTATATAAAATATATAAATGTAACTGTCACACGCAACGCAATATTACCGTAATTGGTATAGTACAGGTGTGATGGTTCAAATACCAAAATGGCAACAGTAACTTAAAGACTTCCCTGGCGGCGATGATAACATACGAACACGGAGTCAACAGATGAGGTTTCAACTAGTACTGGTATTATTATACTCTGCAAACATCAAGTACAATAACTCGGTAAAACTCCAAACCTCCAATAACTAGATACTTAAACTCCAACACAATTCAACGAGATCTCCGATCTAATCTCAGTGCTGAACAACTCCCCTATATATACCCACATTGTCTATAAATAGACCATTACATCAGCATACATAATGAGTCTGGAACTAACTACAAATTTCTAGAATGTTCCATTACCTATTCAACCAGTTTCTAAAAATTCCACCCAGACACAGTACGGTTCTAGAACATTCTCAGTCACACGGAAGTGGTAAACAAGTCGTATGCGACAGTAACACTCACCTGTGATATGCGCTGAAGAGTTGTTTCCTTTCTACCATGAGATTTAGATAACCTTGAATGAGACCATAATAGATAAAATCATGATTGTTTAGGAATGAAAGTGCCCCCACACGTGGTCTATCAAATACTGGGATAGAAAAATTTAAAAAGTTAATAAAATTATTGAAGTAATGACACTCAGCTTCACATGTTTGCTACCGAATATACTAGTGGCCTCAGATTTCTTACCTTTATTTTCAGGAATTAACGAAATATTATAGTAATGTGCTTTTTACTGGGATCTGAGAGAAAGTGAAACAATGTTATTTCCATGTCGTAAAATTGTGAAAATTGTCAATGACCTATTATCTTTTCACTTCTGCCATCGAATATTGAGTCAATTATTTTACATCCAACCAGTTCTTTAGCCCTGGGTCACTGTCATTCCAATTAAATCCATGTTGACAAACATGGCATGGGTGGCCGACCTCTGGAATAATTGACAGCAAATAATTTGGAAATGTTAGCTGTCTGGTTGCTTGCAATTGGAGATTATATTGCCTTCAAATCCTCGAGAAAAAGTTATGAAATAGACGTGTAAGAAATATACATAAAAGGTGCTTGTATGTTCGCATCTTTGCCACATGGGTATAGCTGATCAGCGATCAACCAAGAATGAATACAGCATTTGTTTGTTTTTATGTTACACTGGACGAAGTCATGAATATCTTCAAACACAAAGGAATACATATTTCGTTAACACTCTGCCAAAAGAATTTCTTCTGCACAGCCACATGTGAAAATTTGCATCCTTTCCTTACTCTCAGAATTATGAAATAAGGTAGCGAGACTATTATTTGTGTTGAAAATTACTATTTTCACATTTATTTATTAATTGATGAAATGCACTATAAACTTTCAAATGATAAAGTCAACATAACATGCAATGTTATGTAAGTTGGTTAAAATGTAAATTTTCTGAAGGGAAGCAAGGCAGCTTCAGTAGTGTTTGGCAACATCAACGACACAAGTTTAATCTGTGTGCTTATCAGTTTCAAAGATTAGCTTAAATCAATGCGATGTTTATTCGCCACCATTCATAAAGTTGATATTTGCATCTCTTTTGCTGGAGTGAGTGCAAACAATTAACAGGGAATGGGGTTCTTCCATATTAAGACGGAGTTCAGTTCACTCATTCCACTGTGTTCAGTATGGAACAAATAAATCCTACTCCCAGCAAGATTAGAAGAAAGCGTGGCAGACCAAAGAAGTACAAGGTTAAGATGCACCCAGACGCTGCTAAAAAGTTGAATGATAGCGAGCGAGGTTCGTATTACAACCAGCCTGACGAATGGCTTGTAGCTACAGACAGTGTGTCCGTGTCCGAAAAAAAATAACAGCATCTTAGCCCGACGACGATGATGATGAAGGTGATAGTGCCGATAACAGTGAAGCGACTGGTATACCGACCATTCCAATCGACCTCACGATGCTGAATGGAGTACTGGGGTAAGTATATGTTTACAAAATCTGTAAAACGGGAACCATGGTCTTACAAGAAAATTCGGAGCGACATCATGGTTGGTGTTCAACGTCATCTGAAATATTTCCAAGTTCTAATAAGTCCGGCAGGTTTTTTGAAATTAATAGAAAAGCTACGATAAAAATGCGGTGCATTAGAAAAGGGCGTCGCGCACTGCGGAGATTATACCGATCTTCCCAACCCGGTTTCAGCCATCTCCTTCAGAAATCACATTACTGAAACGGCGTCGATTGCTGAAACAGAATTGGAAAATGAATTTGCAGACGCCGCTGGGTAGATCAGACAGCTAAAACGGGAGGTGGGGAAGGTGTCTGGTGACGAAAATACAGCAATTGACATCGCTGTATCAGTTGACGGGTCGTGGAATACAAGAAGTTATTCGGTGCGTGCAGGTACCGTGTCAGTGATATCAATGGATACAGTAGGTTAGTCATTTATTGTTAGTTATTATTGCTGATTTTCTAGAATATTGTACCGACAGTACCATACATTTCATTAATGTACAATGAAAAAAGCCAAAACTCAGACTGATTTTATAAGACAATACAAAACGAGTGCTGTTGAATTAATGTTTGTGTCTCTTCTCATTTCAGGTAAAGTGTTTAATTGGACTCCCTTATGAATATTATGAATACAGAATGCCGTGAGTGCAAATGTTGGAAAAGTAAGCCTAAGGATCTAGACTATTTTGAGTGGTATGTGGGCCATGAAGAAAATTGTAAAGCTAACTACGAAGGTTCGGCAAAATATATGGAACAGGCTGGCGCATTAGTGTTATTTTGCCGCTCCTTGTCTAAGCACAACTTCCAGTAATACGTGTATAAGCAGAATTCATTGGACGTATATAGTATGGATGTCTAAGCAAAATTATGCTATTGTGTTTGTTTCAGATACACTACGTTTGTCGGACAGTTCGCTTCGTTTATCCCGGCATTGAAATACAGAAGGAAAAGTGTATAGGCCATATACAGAAGCGAATGGATCATATCTACGGAATTTAGTGAATAAACATAAAGGTCAACTGAAAAATCAAAGTCACCTAATTACTCTCGGGTGTTGTCGGGTTGAATTAAGTGCTCTCATATCATCAGGAATCTGCCCGCGTCGGTCGCTCGCAACCAGCACTCAGAATTTCCGACCAGTCAAAAGATTGGCGACCGGCACAATTCTATTTGTGTATGATACACACAGGATGTCTGCCATTGAAACATCATTATATTGCCCTTATTGTTTTTCAACACAATAACACAATGCCAAAATTGTCAGGGAACAAATCTTTAATGAAACAAGTACATTGCTCTTCAAAATGAACGTACATCGGCCTGACAATCATGCAACTACAAACTGTTTGTTTTTATGTTGAATATGTCTTAGATGGATCATTCTAAAAATTCATATAAAACTAATTAATACAGGTGGTGAGTTTTCGGACGGAAAATCATTGACGGGCAGAGGACGTTGTGTTGCGATTGGATTTTTTTACTAACAACAAATATTAATAATCAATGTTTAATTGTGGAAGGCGACTCTAAGGCAATGAATGAACACACCAAAGCCACTGTAGCGCATTACAGTGGTACATTTGAGATCAACACTGTCCAAAAGATGCAGACCCACGGTGCAGGTATCAAGCCGATTTGGTGACCGGGGGAAACACTTGCATACCATTGAAAATGCCTTTCCCGATGCAATTGTAGATGTGCTGTAACAAATAATTGATGAATTTTATAGTGTTGAGATGTCGACATGTTTGACCCAGAACCAGAATGAGTCAATGCACCACGTGTTGTAGTCAATGCACCACGTGTTGTAGGGGATACCTACCAAACAAAACAGAATCATGGTCCATTGGAAATTAAGTTAGGACTGGACTGTCTGTGGCACAATTTCAATCGCCGAATGTACAACGCACTGTCATTGTCGCACTCGGTGTACGGAATTCGAACTTGGAGGCAATTCGACAAAGAAAGGATGAGAGATGCCAATCAAAAGATGTCGGACAGGACCAAAGAACGCCGAAAGGGAAATAGAACGAACCGCCTCATGCGTCTTGACCGGTTTGAATACTCAGGTGTTACGTACCAATCATTTTCAACAGCGGTCAATCATTCCAACTTCCAATGTCTTCTGGCACAACAAGAATGTACAAAATCTGTCGCAAACCAAGAAAGGGACATTCGAGAAAAAAGTGCGTTCCCGAATAAATGATTTTATGAATGACACAATGTGAATAAATTGTAAATAAATTGTAATAAACACAACATGCACGGAGTCGTAACATTTATGTGTATGATGATGCCGAGCTTGAAATTATGAGTACATGAGTTATATACTATGATTCTCCACAAAAGGTTCTTTCTTTATTTTTTACCTCGTTAAATATTATATTAAATACAATTATAACATAATCAACGGGAAATTATATGTGATTACTACGTCATTATTTCACTGTAACAATAAGTCTACTACAAAAATAAAATCATGAAACACAGATTTTATGACTCTGTGACAAGTTGCCAACATGAAACGACTGAAGTGAACTCTTCAATGTTAACATCATAGCCGTCCTGAAAGAAAGGATAATATCATTGAATAATATAGTTAATTTAGCAGCATTTAAATCTTCATTTCGATACTTTTTTCAGTTGTATAGTGATGCTGTTGGATATATCAATGCTTTCTGATCAATGTGAACATTTAAATGTATATTCCGCGTTTTCAGAAATAAGGGAATCTTTGAAAGTAACCTGGCATTGATTTACTTTTTAACTATCAACTTCGTTTTCCTTTTTTCATTGAATGCGTTTATGTCGAGAAAAAGTGTTTGCTTCCGACTATTTTTTATAAAAGATATGTGTTGGTCCTCGTCCATTTTAGATGCAAGGTGTAGTATTGGATTTGTTTTGATAGTGGGACCATTTATTGTTTTTCACATGTTCTGGGCTGTCTTCATCAACCACTTCACTTAATTCAGTGGATTGAGTAATTCCACTTTTACTCATTTTCAATTAGAGTATTTGTATTATTGTCATTAATCTGTTATTTAGGTTTTGGACAGAGGACAAATTAACTGCTTTGTTAAATACTGTTTGTCCGACAAATGTCTCTTCAATCTGTGATTCTGAAATTGATCTTGGTAAAGTAAACAGTTTTTTGTACATTTGAGTGTACAACCTGTCTATGCAATACATGCTGTGAACATGTTCGCAATGCCACAATCTTCATGAATGGTATAATTCTACTACAAAAGCAAAGTGATGGTAACTGTAACGCAGCGTGTTATATTGCCTTCAAATCCTCGAGAAAAAGTTATGAAATAGACGTGTAAGAAATATACATAAAAGGTGCTTGTATGTTCGCATCTTTGCCACATGGGTATAGCTGATCAGCGATCAACTAAGAATGAATACAGCATTTGTTTGTTTTTATGTTACACTGGACGAAGTCATGAATATCTTCAAACACAAAGGAATACATATTTCGTTAACACTCTGCCAAAAGAATTTCTTCTGCACAGCCACATGTGAAAATTTGCATCCTTTCCTTACTCTCAGAATTATGAAATAAGGTAGCGAGACTATTATTTGTGTTGAAAATTACTATTTTCACATTTATTTATTAATTGATGAAATGCACTATAAACTTTCAAATGATAAAGTCAACATAACATGCAATGTTATGTAAGTTGGTTAAAATGTAAATTTTCTGAAGGGAAGCAAGGCAGCTTCAGTAGTGTTTGGCAACATCAACGACACAAGTTTAATCTGTGTGCTTATCAGTTTCAAAGATTAGCTTAAATCAATGCGATGTTTATTCGCCACCATTCATAAAGTTGATATTTGCATCTCTTTTGCTGGAGTGAGTGCAAACAATTAACAGGGAATGGGGTTCTTCCATATTAAGACGGAGTTCAGTTCACTCATTCCACTGTGTTCAGTATGGAACAAATAAATCCTACTCCCAGCAAGATTAGAAGAAAGCGTGGCAGACCAAAGAAGTACAAGGTTAAGATGCACCCAGACGCTGCTAAAAAGTTGAATGATAGCGAGCGAGGTTCGTATTACAACCAGCCTGACGAATGGCTTGTAGCTACAGACAGTGTGTCCGTGTCCGAAAAAAAATAACAGCATCTTAGCCCGACGACGATGATGATGAAGGTGATAGTGCCGATAACAGTGAAGCGACTGGTATACCGACCATTCCAATCGACCTCACGATGCTGAATGGAGTACTGGGGTAAGTATATGTTTACAAAATCTGTAAAACGGGAACCATGGTCTTACAAGAAAATTCGGAGCGACATCATGGTTGGTGTTCAACGTCATCTGAAATATTTCCAAGTTCTAATAAGTCCGGCAGGTTTTTTGAAATTAATAGAAAAGCTACGATAAAAATGCGGTGCATTAGAAAAGGGCGTCGCGCACTGCGGAGATTATACCGATCTTCCCAACCCGGTTTCAGCCATCTCCTTCAGAAATCACATTACTGAAACGGCGTCGATTGCTGAAACAGAATTGGAAAATGAATTTGCAGACGCCGCTGGGTAGATCAGACAGCTAAAACGGGAGGTGGTGAAGGTGTCTGGTGACGAAAATACAGCAATTGACATCGCTGTATCAGTTGACGGGTCGTGGAATACAAGAAGTTATTCGGTGCGTGCAGGTACCGTGTCAGTGATATCAATGGATACAGTAGGTTAGTCATTTATTGTTAGTTATTATTGCTGATTTTCTAGAATATTGTACCGACAGTACCATACATTTCATTAATGTACAATGAAAAAAGCCAAAACTCAGACTGATTTTATAAGACAATACAAAACGAGTGCTGTTGAATTAATGTTTGTGTCTCTTCTCATTTCAGGTAAAGTGTTTAATTGGACTCCCTTATGAATATTATGAATACAGAATGCCGTGAGTGCAAATGTTGGAAAAGTAAGCCTAAGGATCTAGACTATTTTGAGTGGTATGTGGGCCATGAAGAAAATTGTAAAGCTAACTACGAAGGTTCGGCAAAATATATGGAACAGGCTGGCGCATTAGTGTTATTTTGCCGCTCCTTGTCTAAGCACAACTTCCAGTAATACGTGTATAAGCAGAATTCATTGGACGTATATAGTATGGATGTCTAAGCAAAATTATGCTATTGTGTTTGTTTCAGATACACTACGTTTGTCGGACAGTTCGCTTCGTTTATCCCGGCATTGAAATACAGAAGGAAAAGTGTATAGGCCATATACAGAAGCGAATGGATCATATCTACGGAATTTAGTGAATAAACATAAAGGTCAACTGAAAAATCAAAGTCACCTAATTACTCTCGGGTGTTGTCGGGTTGAATTAAGTGCTCTCATATCATCAGGAATCTGCCCGCGTCGGTCGCTCGCAACCAGCACTCAGAATTTCCGACCAGTCAAAAGATTGGCGACCGGCACAATTCTATTTGTGTATGATACACACAGGATGTCTGCCATTGAAACATCATTATATTGCCCTTATTGTTTTTCAACACAATAACACAATGCCAAAATTGTCAGGGAACAAATCTTTAATGAAACAAGTACATTGCTCTTCAAAATGAACGTACATCGGCCTGACAATCATGCAACTACAAACTGTTTGTTTTTATGTTGAATATGTCTTAGATGGATCATTCTAAAAATTCATATAAAACTAATTAATACAGGTGGTGAGTTTTCGGACGGAAAATCATTGACGGGCAGAGGACGTTGTGTTGCGATTGGATTTTTTTACTAACAACAAATATTAATAATCAATGTTTAATTGTGGAAGGCGACTCTAAGGCAATGAATGAACACACCAAAGCCACTGTAGCGCATTACAGTGGTACATTTGAGATCAACACTGTCCAAAAGATGCAGACCCACGGTGCAGGTATCAAGCCGATTTGGTGACCGGGGGAAACACTTGCATACCATTGAAAATGCCTTTCCCGATGCAATTGTAGATGTGCTGTAACAAATAATTGATGAATTTTATAGTGTTGAGATGTCGACATGTTTGACCCAGAACCAGAATGAGTCAATGCACCACGTGTTGTAGTCAATGCACCACGTGTTGTAGGGGATACCTACCAAACAAAACAGAATCATGGTCCATTGGAAATTAAGTTAGGACTGGACTGTCTGTGGCACAATTTCAATCGCCGAATGTACAACGCACTGTCATTGTCGCACTCGGTGTACGGAATTCGAACTTGGAGGCAATTCGACAAAGAAAGGATGAGAGATGCCAATCAAAAGATGTCGGACAGGACCAAAGAACGCCGAAAGGGAAATAGAACGAACCGCCTCATGCGTCTTGACCGGTTTGAATACTCAGGTGTTACGTACCAATCATTTTCAACAGCGGTCAATCATTCCAACTTCCAATGTCTTCTGGCACAACAAGAATGTACAAAATCTGTCGCAAACCAAGAAAGGGACATTCGAGAAAAAAGTGCGTTCCCGAATAAATGATTTTATGAATGACACAATGTGAATAAATTGTAAATAAATTGTAATAAACACAACATGCACGGAGTCGTAACATTTATGTGTATGATGATGCCGAGCTTGAAATTATGAGTACATGAGTTATATACTATGATTCTCCACAAAAGGTTCTTTCTTTATTTTTTACCTCGTTAAATATTATATTAAATACAATTATAACATAATCAACGGGAAATTATATGTGATTACTACGTCATTATTTCACTGTAACAATAAGTCTACTACAAAAATAAAATCATGAAACACAGATTTTATGACTCTGTGACAAGTTGCCAACATGAAACGACTGAAGTGAACTCTTCAATGTTAACATCATAGCCGTCCTGAAAGAAAGGATAATATCATTGAATAATATAGTTAATTTAGCAGCATTTAAATCTTCATTTCGATACTTTTTTCAGTTGTATAGTGATGCTGTTGGATATATCAATGCTTTCTGATTAATGTGAACATTTAAATGTATATTCCGCGTTTTCAGAAATAAGGGAATCTTTGAAAGTAACCTGGCATTGATTTACTTTTTAACTATCAACTTCGTTTTCCTTTTTTCATTGAATGCGTTTATGTCGAGAAAAAGTGTTTGCTTCCGACTATTTTTTATAAAAGATATGTGTTGGTCCTCGTCCATTTTAGATGCAAGGTGTAGTATTGGATTTGTTTTGATAGTGGGACCATTTATTGTTTTTCACATGTTCTGGGCTGTCTTCATCAACCACTTCACTTAATTCAGTGGATTGAGTAATTCCACTTTTACTCATTTTCAATTAGAGTATTTGTATTATTGTCATTAATCTGTTATTTAGGTTTTGGACAGAGGACAAATTAACTGCTTTGTTAAATACTGTTTGTCCGACAAATGTCTCTTCAATCTGTGATTCTGAAATTGATCTTGGTAAAGTAAACAGTTTTTTGTACATTTGAGTGTACAACCTGTCTATGCAATACATGCTGTGAACATGTTCGCAATGCCACAATCTTCATGAATGGTATAATTCTACTACAAAAGCAAAGTGATGGTAACTGTAACGCAGCGTGTTATATTGCCTTCAAATCCTCGAGAAAAAGTTATGAAATAGACGTGTAAGAAATATACATAAAAGGTGCTTGTATGTTCGCATCTTTGCCACATGGGTATAGCTGATCAGCGATCAACTAAGAATGAATACAGCATTTGTTTGTTTTTATGTTACACTGGACGAAGTCATGAATATCTTCAAACACAAAGGAATACATATTTCGTTAACACTCTGCCAAAAGAATTTCTTCTGCACAGCCACATGTGAAAATTTGCATCCTTTCCTTACTCTCAGAATTATGAAATAAGGTAGCGAGACTATTATTTGTGTTGAAAATTACTATTTTCACATTTATTTATTAATTGATGAAATGCACTATAAACTTTCAAATGATAAAGTCAACATAACATGCAATGTTATGTAAGTTGGTTAAAATGTAAATTTTCTGAAGGGAAGCAAGGCAGCTTCAGTAGTGTTTGGCAACATCAACGACACAAGTTTAATCTGTGTGCTTATCAGTTTCAAAGATTAGCTTAAATCAATGCGATGTTTATTCGCCACCATTCATAAAGTTGATATTTGCATCTCTTTTGCTGGAGTGAGTGCAAACAATTAACAGGGAATGGGGTTCTTCCATATTAAGACGGAGTTCAGTTCACTCATTCCACTGTGTTCAGTATGGAACAAATAAATCCTACTCCCAGCAAGATTAGAAGAAAGCGTGGCAGACCAAAGAAGTACAAGGTTAAGATGCACCCAGACGCTGCTAAAAAGTTGAATGATAGCGAGCGAGGTTCGTATTACAACCAGCCTGACGAATGGCTTGTAGCTACAGACAGTGTGTCCGTGTCCGAAAAAAAATAACAGCATCTTAGCCCGACGACGATGATGATGAAGGTGATAGTGCCGATAACAGTGAAGCGACTGGTATACCGACCATTCCAATCGACCTCACGATGCTGAATGGAGTACTGGGGTAAGTATATGTTTACAAAATCTGTAAAACGGGAACCATGGTCTTACAAGAAAATTCGGAGCGACATCATGGTTGGTGTTCAACGTCATCTGAAATATTTCCAAGTTCTAATAAGTCCGGCAGGTTTTTTGAAATTAATAGAAAAGCTACGATAAAAATGCGGTGCATTAGAAAAGGGCGTCGCGCACTGCGGAGATTATACCGATCTTCCCAACCCGGTTTCAGCCATCTCCTTCAGAAATCACATTACTGAAACGGCGTCGATTGCTGAAACAGAATTGGAAAATGAATTTGCAGACGCCGCTGGGTAGATCAGACAGCTAAAACGGGAGGTGGGGAAGGTGTCTGGTGACGAAAATACAGCAATTGACATCGCTGTATCAGTTGACGGGTCGTGGAATACAAGAAGTTATTCGGTGCATGCAGGTACCGTGTCAGTGATATCAATGGATACAGTAGGTTAGTCATTTATTGTTAGTTATTATTGCTGATTTTCTAGAATATTGTACCGACAGTACCATACATTTCATTAATGTACAATGAAAAAAGCCAAAACTCAGACTGATTTTATAAGACAATACAAAACGAGTGCTGTTGAATTAATGTTTGTGTCTCTTCTCATTTCAGGTAAAGTGTTTAATTGGACTCCCTTATGAATATTATGAATACAGAATGCCGTGAGTGCAAATGTTGGAAAAGTAAGCCTAAGGATCTAGACTATTTTGAGTGGTATGTGGGCCATGAAGAAAATTGTAAAGCTAACTACGAAGGTTCGGCAAAATATATGGAACAGGCTGGCGCATTAGTGTTATTTTGCCGCTCCTTGTCTAAGCACAACTTCCAGTAATACGTGTATAAGCAGAATTCATTGGACGTATATAGTATGGATGTCTAAGCAAAATTATGCTATTGTGTTTGTTTCAGATACACTACGTTTGTCGGACAGTTCGCTTCGTTTATCCCGGCATTGAAATACAGAAGGAAAAGTGTATAGGCCATATACAGAAGCGAATGGATCATATCTACGGAATTTAGTGAATAAACATAAAGGTCAACTGAAAAATCAAAGTCACCTAATTACTCTCGGGTGTTGTCGGGTTGAATTAAGTGCTCTCATATCATCAGGAATCTGCCCGCGTCGGTCGCTCGCAACCAGCACTCAGAATTTCCGACCAGTCAAAAGATTGGCGACCGGCACAATTCTATTTGTGTATGATACACACAGGATGTCTGCCATTGAAACATCATTATATTGCCCTTATTGTTTTTCAACACAATAACACAATGCCAAAATTGTCAGGGAACAAATCTTTAATGAAACAAGTACATTGCTCTTCAAAATGAACGTACATCGGCCTGACAATCATGCAACTACAAACTGTTTGTTTTTATGTTGAATATGTCTTAGATGGATCATTCTAAAAATTCATATAAAACTAATTAATACAGGTGGTGAGTTTTCGGACGGAAAATCATTGACGGGCAGAGGACGTTGTGTTGCGATTGGATTTTTTTACTAACAACAAATATTAATAATCAATGTTTAATTGTGGAAGGCGACTCTAAGGCAATGAATGAACACACCAAAGCCACTGTAGCGCATTACAGTGGTACATTTGAGATCAACACTGTCCAAAAGATGCATACCCACGGTGCAGGTATCAAGCCGATTTGGTGACCGGGGGAAACACTTGCATACCATTGAAAATGCCTTTCCCGATGCAATCGTAGATGTGCTGTAACAAATAATTGATGAATTTTATAGTGTTGAGATGTCGACATGTTTGACCCAGAACCAGAATGAGTCAATGCACCACGTGTTGTAGTCAATGCACCACGTGTTGTAGGGGATACCTACCAAACAAAACAGAATCATGGTCCATTGGAAATTAAGTTAGGACTGGACTGTCTGTGGCACAATTTCAATCGCCGAATGTACAACGCACTGTCATTGTCGCACTCGGTGTACGAAATTCGAACTTGGAGGCAATTCGACAAAGAAAGGATGAGAGATGCCAATCAAAAGATGTCGGACAGGACCAAAGAACGCCGAAAGGGAAATAGAACGAACCGCCTCATGCGTCTTGACCGGTTTGAATACTCAGGTGTTACGTACCAATCATTTTCAACAGCGGTCAATCATTCCAACTTCCAATGTCTTCTGGCACAACAAGAATGTACAAAATCTGTCGCAAACCAAGAAAGGGACATTCGAGAAAAAAGTGCGTTCCCGAATAAATGATTTTATGAATGACACAATGTGAATAAATTGTAAATAAATTGTAATAAACACAACATGCACGGAGTCGTAACATTTATGTGTATGATGATGCCGAGCTTGAAATTATGAGTACATGAGTTATATACTATGATTCTCCACAAAAGGTTCTTTCTTTATTTTTTACCTCGTTAAATATTATATTAAATACAATTATAACATAATCAACGGGAAATTATATGTGATTACTACGTCATTATTTCACTGTAACAATAAGTCTACTACAAAAATAAAATCATGAAACACAGATTTTATGACTCTGTGACAAGTTGCCAACATGAAACGACTGAAGTGAACTCTTCAATGTTAACATCATAGCCGTCCTGAAAGAAAGGATAATATCATTGAATAATATAGTTAATTTAGCAGCATTTAAATCTTCATTTCGATACTTTTTTCAGTTGTATAGTGATGCTGTTGGATATATCAATGCTTTCTGATCAATGTGAACATTTAAATGTATATTCCGCGTTTTCAGAAATAAGGGAATCTTTGAAAGTAACCTGGCATTGATTTACTTTTTAACTATCAACTTCGTTTTCCTTTTTTCATTGAATGCGTTTATGTCGAGAAAAAGTGTTTGCTTCCGACTATTTTTTATAAAAGATATGTGTTGGTCCTCGTCCATTTTAGATGCAAGGTGTAGTATTGGATTTGTTTTGATAGTGGGACCATTTATTGTTTTTCACATGTTCTGGGCTGTCTTCATCAACCACTTCACTTAATTCAGTGGATTGAGTAATTCCACTTTTACTCATTTTCAATTAGAGTATTTGTATTATTGTCATTAATCTGTTATTTAGGTTTTGGACAGAGGACAAATTAACTGCTTTGTTAAATACTGTTTGTCCGACAAATGTCTCTTCAATCTGTGATTCTGAAATTGATCTTGGTAAAGTAAACAGTTTTTTGTACATTTGAGTGTACAACCTGTCTATGCAATACATGCTGTGAACATGTTCGCAATGCCACAATCTTCATGAATGGTATAATTCTACTACAAAAGCAAAGTGATGGTAACTGTAACGCAGCGTGTTATTTCCATAAAAAAGAATAATTACAACTTTGAAAGAACAATTGGAATCGACCAGGTGTGCCTGTGATTTACATATAAAATGGGGACTACTTAGATCATGAACAAAAAACGATATTTTACCCACTAAAACTTTATGTTTGTACATTTTTGAGTACTACAAACGATACAGTGTTGAATTAATTGAATAAATTTAGGATGACCTTGAGGACTGGCGCACTTAAAATGGCAATATTACAGAGAAGTGTTAATGTGACTTTATCAACTACAGAATGGTAATTGAAGTGCTAAGTAAACAGGTAAATGTAATTGTTATGTAAGGGGTATACCACGAGAAGCCTTTGAGTGTGCTACTAACAAGATTTCAGAGAATAATTCTTTCAGATGAAACTTTTTGTGTAATTTTCATTTTGTGTTATGTGTAAATTTTTAATTGTATCATGAACCAAAATGGTCACTCCCCAATACATACCAAGATATTTGGTACCATACATAACACAGTACTAGAAAGTATCGATCTAATATTACCAGGTTACATATTTCGCTATTTCTCATCAGTCTTGAAAGACAATGATATAAATTAAACCTAAAAGAATATTCCTTCCATTCCTTTGAAAACTGTCTAAACTCTATATTTGCAAATTGTCCTGCGTTATCTGTAATAACAGTGTGAGGGATACCATGTACTTTGAACTGTCTCTTGATTTTACTTATCACAGTCCTGGATGTCATATTACGCAGCGTGTCTATTTCAAACCATCCTGAGTACAAGTCCACAAGCACAAGATAATGTAGACCATTCCATTGAAATATACCTGTTGATACTGTTGACCATGGTAGATCTGGTACAGGGTAGGATTTTAGTGGTTCTTTCTGTTGGTGTGCTCTCAAGCTATTACAAACAACACAGGAAGACAATGCTTTATCAATGTCGTCGGACATGCATGACCAAAAGAAAATATCTCGGGCTCTGGGCTTAGTTGCTTCAACTCCTGGATGTCCTCCATGTAGTAGAGCTATGTATTTTGCTCGTAATGATGTCGGTATAACTTATCTAGATTCTCTCATTACAAGACCATCATCAATTGTGAGTTCATCACTTAACGCATGGTAGGTTCGAATTTCAGGCAAAAATTTCTTGTACATTGGCCATCCGTGCTGAGTTACATTAGTTAGCTTTCTTAGAGTGCTATCAGTACTTGTCTCAATCTTTAATTCAGCTAATCTTTCATCTGATATTGGCATGATAGTCATTACATCAAATTTCATGTCTTCTGAATCATATTGCACAGTGTTACTGTATCGAGCTCTTTACAATATATCGGCTATGTATAATTCTTTACCTCGTTCATACACCAGTGTTATGTTGAACTTTTGTAGCAGTTACATCATTCGCTGTAGACGAGCTGGTGCTGAATGAAGTGGTTTGCTCATTATGGAAATTAATGGCTTGTGATCAGTCTAAACTGTTATCTCTTTCCTGTAGAAATAATCATAAAATTTGCAACATGAAAATACAACAGCCAATAATTCTTTCTCAATTTGAGCATAATTTTGTTCAGTTGGAGTCATCATGCGGGAGGCAAAAGCTATTGGATCTTTATTTTGTAAGCATGCTGCTCCTAATCCAAATTGTGAAGCGTCACATGTTAACGTGACTGACTTATGAACATCATAGTACGTGGGCTAGTTATAGATTGTTTCTGTTTATTCATAGGCTTTCTGATATTGATCAAGCCAACACCATGTTACATCATTGTCTATCAACTCGTACAATGGTGCTGCAATTTCACTAAGGTAATTGATGAACCTTGATAGATAATTGGTCATACCCAAGAAACTATGCAGGGCAGCGGGACCATCTAGAACAGGCATTTTGTTGATAGCCCTTACCTAAATACAATACAACATAAAGGTCAAATACAGAGGTCAATGATATGTTAACTCATTTGCATAATGCATACTCTACAGTGAATGCCAGCAGGGTAACGTAAATGGTTCTAGAGGTGGGCAGTGTCAGCAAGGTACCATACACTTTGCTGAAGTGGTGAGTTCATGCAATGTACTGTAAATGTCACATTCAACAAAATATTGGAGGCAGTTTAAATATGAATGATATTACTTTCATCTAAAATATATACATTTTTTTCGGTTTTATTTGTTGCTAATGGAAACAAAATTATAAATATTCAAGTATACTATCCTATGAATCTAGGAAACATGTCTATATGTCACCAGGTGTCACACCAGGTGTATTTTTTGTTTCAATGTGGAAACGAGGGTGGCAGATTCTCATCTGAGGTATTATATTTTTGGGGTTTCTTTTTATGCCGTTGGAAACCCAACCATGTAAATGTGTGAGATATTGTGCACTTCTACTGAGATATGTTTGTAACACGACTGCCACATTCCCTATTAAAATCATTATTGTAAAACTACTTGTTTCTTAGGTGAATGCATGTTTCAGACTAGTCTTGAAAGCGTCCCAAACTAATCTTGAAAGCGTCTCAGACATCCTCAGTAAATTTTCAAACCTTGCTGTTCATGAAAACTATGGAGACTTTTCAGACATGTCCCAAAAAGACTTAGAATATGTCTGCACCATTTTATGAGTCTTACAATAGCTCACGAGATTGTGTTATATCTTGAGTCGGACCATGTTCGCTTTCAGGTAAATATGATGTAGTGGCATTGACACACCGAAATTTAGAAATGGTAACATTTTGCAACTAAACTGCCATTCTTCATACCAAATTGTCAGCAACCAATGCCTAAAGTCATCTGGACCTTTATTTAATAAGCTGCAGCTATTTATAGGACAGTTTGAGTCAAGCAATTTTCATTGAAATCCCAATGACAGGCATGGGTTGAGTTCTGTTGATGAGCATAGGAATGAATACAAACAAATTTGGGAGTGCAAATACTGGGAACTACTGTTTAAATATGCAAATAGTTCATCTTTTGACATCGACTGTATCTTTTGTGGGTTTCTTAATTTAGCATCATGTAAATCGCCATTTCGAGATTTTTCTTTTGCATAACGATGCTGGTGGATATATCAATGGTTTCCGATCAACGTGAACATTGAAATGTATACTCTGTGCTTTCAGCAAAGCGGGTATCTTTTGAAAGTAATCTACCATTGATGTACTTTTTAACTATCAACTTTGTTTCCCTTTTTTCATTCAATGTGTTTATCCCCTCAGAAAAATGTCCAGAAAACTTTTTTGCTTCCGACAAACTTTTATAAAAATTTTGATCTTTTTGGGGGTAAAACCATGTTCAGCAATTTATTGTTTTTCGCATGTTTTGAGTTGTCTTTATCAACCACGTCAGAATCTATAACTCTTAACTTTTATCACTTAATTCACCTTGACTCATTTATAGTTTCAGTTAGAGTACTTGTAATGTTGTCATTAATCTGTTCTTTAAGGTTTGACTCTGTAACAGATGACCAGAATTCAGGATTCTGTCGTTTGCTAATATCTGCATTGCATCATTGACATACTTAAGACAAATGCATTGCTTTGTTACACAGTGTTTGTCAAACAAACGTCTCTTCAAACTGAGAGTTATCTGTGATTCTGAAGTTGATCTTGGTAAAGTAACAGTTTTTTTGTACATTGGAGTGCACACTATGCAAGTACAGGTGAACAATTACAGATCTATCACAACAATTGCAAGTAAATGTTAGACATTAATTTATAATTTACTTACTAAGATCTTATACTAATTTGTCCTTAAATTAGGTTTGATTATTTTTGTTTGCATTCTAGTCCAGTTTTGTTTTTTTGTCTTCTAGACTGCATTGCAGCCTTCTTTGTTTCTCTTTTTCTAGTATTAGTTTGTTGTTTTTGTTTAGTCATGTTTGTCTTTCTCAATAATAGTGTTCTATTACATCGTGCATTTCCAGTCAAGTGATGTACAACGATGTTTTTTATTATTGTTTGTATTTTCGCTTAAGTAAGTCTGTCGACCGGTCGGTAACCACAATGATAGCCGCCATTTATGTCAACGATCATCTATTTAATGAACATGCATGTTTCTAATAATTTTCCTCACTTACATGTCACTTATAGGCCCGTGCGAACCTCCCGTGCTGTACCGTGAGCTGTTTAATTGATGAATTTCTATAATACATATAGGCAATGCAGCGCATACGGACATCATCAAAGTCTGTGAACAAATTACCTGTGTATATCGTCAACAATACAAGTCTTAGGACTTGCTCCATTGTTCTTCAAACTAAACAGTCTTAGCGCAAAGTCACAGAGAGGGTAGCAAACTGACAAACAAACAAACACAAATTAATGTCAATAAAGTAGTTATAATAACAACAAAAAGCAACTTCGTATTAGATGCATGTAATTTGTAGTCCCTCTTAATCAGAATCTATTCTAAAATAGACACATCAATTTTGACTGTTTCGTAGCTATCTATGATTCTATCCAAATTTTATACACATACAATCAAAGCGTGTCCAAAATAATATGAGGAACGCACGCACGCAACCAAACAGCCGAACAGGAACTAACAACCACAAAATAATGTTATAATTTGTATTCATTTTTTGATGATTGAGATACTGGCAAGTGAAACCAAGCAAACTTAACTTTTCTTACTGACTGAGGCAATATTGATGCAGTTTGCAGGCATTGTCATAAGGCAATCATTCTTTGTGCTCTTGGCAACTTCGTTTTGATGATTTTAAAATGTATCCCAGTGGATTCATGAGTCTTCATGACGTCAAAACCCATGCAAATTTTATGTGGGCAGATATTGGTGAATAGACCTAGAGATAATGATGGGTTGCCTGTAGAAAATTTCTGTATCTCGTCATGGCTTGGATTCTGTTTTTCTGTAATTATCATTTATAAACAATATACAAGTTCTTGGGAATGTAATTTTTTAATGTGTTTTATCCCCATGTACATTTTGCGTTATGTAGAAATAATTTGACAATTAAAATTCAAATAACCTTTGGTCAACACAAATTAATGTCAATAAAGTAGTTGTATTAACAACAAAAAGCAACTTTGTATTAGATGCATGTAATTTATAGTCCATCTTATTCAGAATATATTCTAAATTAGCTACGAAACGGTCAAAATTGATGCGTCTATCTATGTATGTGTATAAAATTTGGATAGAATCAATCAAAGCGTGTCCAAAATATGATGAGGAACTCACGCACGCAACCGAACAGGAACTAAATTTCTGTATCTCTTCATGGCTTGGATTCTGTTTTTCTGTAATTATCATTTATAAACAATATAAGTAAAGTTGAGCTACATACAAGTTCTTGGGAATGTAATTTTTTTAATGTTTTTTATCCCCATGTACATTTTGCGTTATGTAGAAATAATTTGACCATTGAAATGCAAACAACATTTGGTCATTTTTAATGATACTTGTGTATAAATAATCTTGGCAATTTAATAGCGCATACAACTACAGACAACAACAAAAAATTAGATTTATATTTTTCTCATGCGGAATACTTTATCAAAAAATTCCACTGCAGAATATGGCATGTACTTTTGGTAGGATCTTCAGCAACACATCTTTCACTAGCATCTTAATATCACTTAATATCACCAGTAGCTTCTGTAAATATAAAATTACTCGGGTCTCTTTTTGTAGTAATTCCAGTTTCTGTTTACTTTGAAAAAACATCTACTAAATTATGTGCCTTGCCTTAGACTTCGAAAACTGAAGCAAGGTACATGCGGGAGAATTCCTACTCAAGTCCTGTAGAAAATGTTGATGGTGCAAGTTTCTGTGTTCCATTATTAGATATCCGTATAATAAGATGTGGTAAAGAGTTTAAGAGGGGGGGTACTTTCTAAGTAGTGAAATCAGCAAGGTGAATTGTTCCAATGAGTCTCTGATTCCTACATTCAAGACTCAAACTTGTGTACTGGAACAATAACTTTATTTGCTGTTGCATTTGGTACAAAGACACAAAGGTTGATAGTTTGGCGGTGCAAGTTTCTGTGTTCCATTTAC
Source organism: Saccoglossus kowalevskii (assembly GCF_978046115.1). Classification (NCBI taxonomy): domain Eukaryota; kingdom Metazoa; phylum Hemichordata; class Enteropneusta; family Harrimaniidae; genus Saccoglossus; species Saccoglossus kowalevskii. The sequence goes on along the minus strand of NC_140655.1, from coordinate 8,262,959 downwards.
GTGGGTTTACTTTCCAAGATAATATATCAGCTAGTTGAACTGTTCCAATGGGTTTAGGTGCAACCTTAATTCAGGATCAAAACCTACATATTGGCACAATAACTTTCTTGCCTTTGCATTTGCATTTGGCGCAAATACACGATCATGATGTCTACTTTAGGCCATTGATCTAACTCATTCTCGTCTTCTGTGAAGCACTGCAAAATGGTTTGATTCATGCCGTCCACGTTACTGTCACAAATGATAATATCTGGAATATATTTACATTCTTTACATCTGAATGAAAGCTTGTAGCATATATCCATTAGTCAACCATAACAATTACATGCAATTCTCATCGTGTGGAGAGGTAATGGTTTTGTGGTCAAGAGAAAATTATATTATTTATTTTTACAGGGCTCATGTTGAAAAACATAAATAATGTATTTTTGTTTACAGTTTTATTACAGTAAATTAAATAAAAAAAACATGTGTATATTAACCTCTATTGCCAAGTTATTTTGGTGATACTTGTTATGGCAGTATATACTAACAATGTAGCTTACACTTAATATACATTATATATAATATAGAAATGTAGCACTCACCTGTATTTTTTGGAATTAGGGAAATATTATAGTAATGTGCTTTTTACTGGCATTTTTAAGAAAGTGCAAAAATCTTATTTCCATGAATGTCGTAAAATTTTGACATGGTGAAAATTGTCAATGACCTTTTATCTCTTCACTTCTGCCATCAAATATTGGGTCAGTTATTTTACATTCTGTTACATACAACCAGTTCTCTAGCACCGAGTCACTGTCATTCCAATTAAATCCATGTAGGCAAACATGGCATGGGTAGCCGACCTTCGGGAAATTGAAAAATGTTAGCTGTCCGCTTGCTTGCAATTGGAGATTATATTGCCTTCAAATCCTCGAGTAAAAGTTATAGAATAGATGTGTAAGAAATATACTTTAAAAAGTGCTTGTATGTTCGCGTCTTTCATTTGTTTATTGAACCACATTGTCTTTGCCATTATATCAGCTCCTGCGGAGTTTTACGTGATTGCAACCAGTGGTATTGTAGTGACATGTCTAATTTCGACATGCATGCTGATTTCTTTTCACTATGGGATACCTTTCATTGAATGAGTTGCGCCGATTCTTGGTGTGTGGCTACAGAGAGCGTTGACTGCAATGTGTACAAATATGTCTGTGTCAGAAAAAAATAACGGAATTCTGGTACGACGATGACGACAAAGTGATAGTCTCAATGACAGTGAAGTGACTGCTATACCGATCATTCCAATCGACCTCACGATGCTGAATGGACTACTGGGGCAAGTATATGTTTGCAAAATCTGCAAAACTATGGTCTTACAAGAAAATTTGGAGCGACATCATAGTTGCAAGACGCATATGCATTTTGAGTGTACCAACTCCAAGTATTCAACATCATCCGAAATATTCAAGTTCCAAGAAGTCCGGCAGGTTTCTTGAAAATAATAGAAAAGCTGCGATGAGAATGCGGTGCATTGGGAAAGGGCATCGCGCACTGCGGAAATTTAGCAGTTTTTCTTCCCAACCCGGTTTCAGCCATCTCCTTTAGAAATCACATTACTGGAACAGCTTCGATTGCTGAAATAGAACTGGAAAATGAATTTGCAGACGCCGCTGAGGAGATCAGACATCTAAAACGAGTGGGGAGGTGTCTGGTGACGAAAATACGGCAATCGTCATCGCTGTATCAGTTGATGGGTCGTGGAGTACAAGAAATTATTCGTCGCGTGCAGCTATCGTGTCAGTGATATCAATGGATACAGTAGGTTAGTCATTTATTGTCGATTATAATTGCTGATTTTCTAGAATATTGTAGCGACAGTACCATACTTTTCATTAATGTACAACGAAAAAAATCCCAAACTCAGACTGATTTTATAAGACAATACATAACGCGTGCTGTTAAATTAATGTGTTGGACTCCCATCTCATGAATACAGAATGCCGTGAGTGTAAAGATTAGGAAAGTAAGCCTAGAGATCTATTTTGAGTGGTATGTAGGTCATGAAGAAAATTGGAAAGCTGACTACGAAGGTTTTGCAAAATATATGGAACAGGCTGCCGCTCCTTGTCTAAGCACAACTTTCAGTAATACGTGTATAAGCAGAATTCATTGGACGTATATAGTATGGATGTCTAAGCAAAATTATGTTATTGTGTTTTTTTCAGATACACTACGTTTGTCGGACTGTTCGCTTTGTTTACCCCGGCATTGAAATACAGAAGATAGAATGTATAGGCCATATGCAGAAGCCGATGGGTCCTATCTAAGGAATTTAGTGGATAATCATCAAGGTAAACTTAAAAATCAAAGTCACCTAATTATTCTCGGGTGTTGTCGGGTTGAATTAAGTGCTCTCATATCATCAGGGATCTGCTCGCGTCGGTCGCTAGCGACCAGCACTCAGAATTTCCGACTAGTCAAAAGCGACCGGTTTATGATACACACAAGATGTCTGCCATTGAAACATCATTATATTGTCCTTATTGTTTTTCAACACAATAACACAATGCCAAAATTGACAGGGAACAAATCTTTAATGAAACAAAGACACTGCTCTTCAAAATGAACGTACATCGGCCTGACAATCAGGCAACTACAAACTGTTTGATCCATCGTAAGGCATAATCAACATAAAAACATTCTAAAAATTCATATAAAACTTATCAATACAGGTTGTGAGTTTTCGGACGGCAAATCATTGACGGGCAGAGGACGTCTTACGAAAAGTATTATCAACGCATTCCAGAATTTCTCTGGCATCGCAAGAAGAACCAACAGAGGCAGTTTACAAGTCATGCATGCTGTTATCTATATCGTCATATACGCCAATTACGACTGTTTCTATGGTGCATATTATTCGATTGGAAGGCAAAATATATTTTTTACTTCCATGACCTCTGTAATAAAATATATATTATCTGTGATTTCAATAAATCATATCTCGTTATGTGTTGCGATTGATTTTTTTTTTACTAACAACAAATATTAATAATAAATGTATTATTGTTGCAGGCGACTCCAAGGCAATGAGTGAACACATCAAAGCCACTGTAGCGCATTACAGCGGTACATTTGAGATCAACACTGTTCAAAAGATGCAGACTCATGGTGCAAGTATCAAGCCGATTTGGTGACCGGGGGAAACACTTGCAGACCATTGAAAATGCCTTTTCCCGATGCAATCGTAGATGTGTTGTAACAAATAATTGATAAATTGTATAGTGTTGAGATGTCGACAGGAGCAGAGAAATGTTTGACCCAGAACCGCGAATGAGTCAATGCACCACGTCTTGTGGGGATACCTACCAAAAGAACAGAATCATGGTCCATCGAAAATTAAGTTAGGACTGGACTGTCTGTGGCACAAATTCAATCACCGGATGTACAACGCACTGTCATTGTCGCACTCGGTGTACGGAATTCGTACTTGGAGGCAATTCGACAAAGAAAGGATGAGAGATGCCAATCAAAAGATGTCGGACAGGACCAAAGAACGCCGAAAGGGAAATAGTAAGAACCGCCTCATGCGGTTTGAATACTCAGGTGTTACGTACCAATCAATTTCAACAGCGGTCAATCATTCCAACTTCCAATGTCTTCTGGCACAGCAAGAATGTACAAAATCTGTCACAAACCAAGAAAGGGACATTCGAGACAAAAGTGCATTCCCGAATATATGATTTTATGAATGACACAATGTGAATAAATTGTGTTGGAATCAATTTATGATTTGATGAGTAGCAATAGTTTGGATGAGTCAATTACTCGTATTGTTGATCTTTTATATACTGCCGCAGCTGAAATGAAACATGTGGTCAAAAATGGGAGACCAAGGCAGCATAAAAATTCAAGTTTGGTATGATCAACTAGAGCACTGAATGAATTTAGACGAACCAGAACACATAACTCGCTCGATAACTTAAGAAAGCAAAAAAGCCAGTTATCGGAAATTATTGGCACTAAAGAAAAAACAATTTGAAGAGAGAGAGAAATTTAAACTACTGGAAGCATCCAAACAAACAAATTCAAACAACTTTTGGTCCCTGCTAAAAACAAATAAAAATAGCCCTTCTTTAAATATTTCTAACGATGAATGGTTTGGTTATTTTCGAAACCTGTTCAGTTATAATGAAGGTGAAATTGATGTGGACCCTTTTTACGAAGAGGTTAAACAGTTTGTGGACAATTTTAACTTTCAAGAAAGTGACCAGGATTGTAACCATATTAATTGTGACGAACTTGGGAGCGAGATTACACTTGAGGAAGTTAACAAAGTAATTCATGACATGAAAAGGGGTAAAGCTACAGGGTATGATGGCATACCAGTTGAATTGTTATAAAAATGTCCCACCGAATTTACAGTTTTACTAGTTAAATTATTCAATAAGTTATATTCTGCTGGTTACTTTCCGATTGATTGGGTATTGGGGTTGATTGTACCGCTATACAAAAAGGGTGACATTCAAAATGTTAATAACTATAGGGGAATTACATTATTATCACTGCTGGGTAAAGTATTTGCTTCTATAATATATACCAGATTGAACAAATGGGTCGAAAGAAATTGCCCATTTGAACGAAAATCAAGCTGGATTTCGCAAGTCGTATAGCACGCTAGATAATATGTTTATATTAGACACCATCATAAATAGATATTTCACTCTTAAGAGCAAACTTTTTTGTGTGTTTGTCGATTTTGAAAAAGCGTTCGACCATATTAATCATTATATGTTAATCTTTAAATTGCTAAAAAATGGTCTTCATGGTCGCTTTTTCAAAATTGTACAATCTATGTATAGCAATATAAAGTCTCGCGTACGAAGCCCAAAATGGGTAACGGAAACGTTTAAATGTCTATGTGGAATTCAACAAGGTTCTATTTTGTCACCTCTTCTGTTTGCTTTGTTTATAAACGACCTTGGTGACTATTTGGAGCACCTACTTTCAGGTGTATATGTTGGTTTACTTAAATTGTTTTACTTACTATTTGCTGACGATTTAATATTATTTAGTTCGAATGCAGTTGGTTTACAAAGACTGCTGAACGGTTCATCAGAGTATTCGGGTAAATGGAAACTCAAAGTCAATGTTAGTAAAACAAAAATTGTAGTTTTTAGAAATGCCGGCAAATTAAGGCATTATGAGAAATGGCACTACAATGGTGAACAACTTCCGGTTGTGCCTCATTTTTGTTATCTGGGTATTACTTTTTCGAATAATGGTCGCTGGTTTAGATCCCAAAAAGTGATTGCCGAGCAGGCGAGTAAAGCAATATTTGCTTTAAAAAAGATACTAGCAAAATACAGTGTTATTGATGTACAAATGTATTTAAAGATTTTTGACTGTAAAATTTTACCAATATTGATGTATGGCAGTGAAGTTTGGGGTTTTGACAAAGGGGTAAATATTGAGGAAACACATCGCAAGTTTTGTAAATTTATTTTAAATTTGCTTACAACCACAGCAAATCCTGTAATTTATGGAGAATTAGGCAGACTACCACTAATCCATTTGCGTTACATACGTATTATTAAATTTTGGTTGAAAATGTTAGAAATGCAAACACAGCGTTATGTTTACCAATGTTACCTTTTCCAGTATAAAGAAGCGGAAAACAACCGTAAATGTTGGGCTTTCCAAGTCAAAGAACTACTATTTTCGCACGGTTTTGGTTTTGTTTGGTTAAACCAATGCGTGGAAGATAATTGTTCTTTTTTGTCTGTATTCACCCAAAGAGTTCATGATATGTACAAACAAGCTTGGTTTACAGATCTCAAAAATTATCCTAAACTCGATAAATACAGAGATTTTAAGATCGATTTTGGATGTGAAAAATATTTGCATTTAATTAAAGACAACAAGTTACGTTCTGCGCTATGTTAGCTTAGAACATCATCCCACAACCTTCGGGTTGAATCTGATCGTAAACTAAACATACCGAGGAATATGAGAATCTGTAAATTATGTAATTTAGGGTTAGTTGAGGATGAATACCATTTTTGCCTTGTATGTCCACGTTATGTAAATCTTAGAAAAAAATATTTACCTATATTTTATCTGTCAAATCAGACTTACGAAAAATTTCTTAGTTTAATGCAGTTTGACAACTTATCTGTACTTCAAATTTCAAAATTTGTATTCTACGCTTCTAAACACAGAGTCAATCTACTTAACCAGTTGTGACTAGTAGATTCAACAATTATTTAAAGGAATCCCTCTGTATGTATTTTTCTATTCTTTGTTTGATTTATTGTACCATAGGCCTGAGACCATTGTACTGAATAAAATTCATATTCATATTCATAAATTGTAAATAAATTGTAATAAACACAACATGCACGGATTCGTAACATTTATGTGTATGATGATGCCGAGCTTGAAATTATGAGTACATGAGTTATATACTATGATTCTCCACAAAAGGTTCTTTCTTTATTTTTTACCTCGTTAAATATTATATTGAATACAATTATAACATAATAAACGGGAAATTATATGTGATTACTACGTCATTATTTCACTGTAACAATAAGTCTACTACAAAAATAAAATCATAAAATACAGATTCTATGACTCTGTGACAAGTTGCCAACTTGAAACGACTGAAGTGAACTCTTCAATGTTAAAATCATAGCCGTCCTGAAAAGATAATATCATTGAATAATATAGTTAACGAACCAGAGAATTAATACTTTAAAATTTTAATCGTTTATATACTTCTGAAAAGAATTAGTATAGAAAACAAATATTTTGTGATCATTCTAATAGCTTACTTGCCATATTTCCCCCTTCACTTGGTCAGGTAATGATGCTCTGGTGAATTTGAGCACAATGGGTGGAAATCCATAATGTACTTTGGTAGTAGTTTAGTACATCATTTTTACTTCCTTTCAACTTGGAGTTTACATTGGAATATCGATGCACTTGTTTTAATCGATTTGCAATTCCATTGATTCTAACTAAATATTCGACAATGTGGTGTACACTTACATGAAGATCATATGACCAGGTAAAGTAGCATAAATATCGTATTTTTCTGTACCTTAGCCCCCGCTGGAGTCTTGTTTCAGCAGTGTTTTCAATCCAGCTACAACACTGCTTGCCTTCAGTACAGATTAATATCATTTTACTTATTCTAATATGGCCGTCTTTATTCGTTCTTACGAACAAAATTAACGGGTATTCATGATTCTTTTTTTCTCGCTGCCAACTACAGTATGAAAGTTATCAGTAGCTACCTGACACACAATGAGTGTTTACAAACACTTGAGTGATTAGTCTCCGGCCCCGTTTATTTGCATATGTATGTGTTAGACACAAGGTCACGCAGCTACTTTAAAAATCGATCAGTTTGGTGTTTTAGTGTTATACCTATCCTATTCTTTCATTTTGTTTTTTGTTTCCAATAGGCTCGTAAACTTGGATGCTCCTACACATGTTAAAACAGACCTAGATGTGCAAACAAATCGGTTGCGCTGATAAACAAGATTGAAAATCGTTCCCGTTACTTATGTGTTTATGTTTTGTTTTGTTTTCACAATGCGAGGTCTTTAACAAAAAATTACGTATACTTATTGCCGTCGGATCAACACCAAATTTTCACAGTTTTAAGGTGACAATGAGTTTGTCTGGACACTGTCAAGTTCCCATTTCGTGGATTATTTACCAACGTGTTGTGGTTTGAGTTGGAGCAATGTGACTAAAACTGAAATTAAAATTCAGCACACTACTTTTTTGAAACATGTTGCATGAATAAAACTGACAAGACACATTCGATTAGGAAACTATTGAACAACTAGGAAAAGCGAAAAAAGCTTCTTATCACAAGCATAAATGCGTAATTATTTGTTTTACAGAAAAAGTATTTTTTTACATTTGAATGGGTAACGCATCGTAGAATACAGATATGGGCAAGAATATATACTTTCCTGGGTCTTTTTGTAGCCATTTAGTCACAATTAGAAGTTGAAAACAAGTATGCAAATAATAGTCTCGCTACCTTAAACACAACAGTTAGGCTCTTTTTTTAAGAAACCGGCTGATTCATCGCAATCTGCCATCAAATAGGCCTTGTAACCAAATAGCTTCTGTACATCCACATTTAATCCAAGAATACCATCAGTTGAAACCATCCTGCAAACATAAAAGTAAAATTAATAGTTTACACACATCAGCTTGTAAAATACATGAGCCAACCAGCTCGAACCCAGGCCATCTTTCAATATTGAAATTAATAATTGAGATCAGTGATTAACAATAGAAAAATATATTTCTTGCAAAAATTCATGCGAGGGGCGGCTGCCCAAAAGTCTATATTGTAGTAAACATACACCTGAAAATTATAGCCATAATAAAGGACAAATATTATATTATACCCATGTAGAGAAAAGATATTTTTCGGAATCAAATCATATTTGACGCCTCACATTTATAACTGCTATAGTAGCTCTCGCTATTTCGATTATATTGCCTGCTTTAAGGTGATCTCCGTTCGAACGTAGTCCGAAAACTTATGGATTGACCTCCGTGAGTGCGTGCGTCCGGACCTATATCTTAGACATGCCTGGACCAATTACATTCAAACTTCACACATACATAATACATAATATTTTACATATGCATATCAATTTGTTTCACGATCTGATTTAAAATTACCGATTTGCTACCATTTATTTTTAATTAATGCAGTTCTAGTGTCATATCTTTGCCATGCTTTGACTGATTATGCTAAATTTTTTAAACAAACAGGCGAATCTATTATTACAGCATTCAATAATTGAATTACATAAAACTTATTGATTTTCATACTATTCAGTATTAGCGAAAAGTCACAGACGGCATCCATAAACACAGAACACGAGGTTTTTTACAATTTACCCCTACTTAGGCGTGATGAAACACATTGCCTGAACTCGAAAACCATGCGGGGCGGGATCCAGGTACGGGGTAATAATACTGATTTTCTTCATTGCAATCTTATTAAAATCAGGATATATGAATCAAAACAAATTAGGGTAGGAAACCGAAAAAAAATATATAAATTAATGTCAATAAAGTAGTATTATTAACAACAAAAAACAACTTTGTATTCTATCCATGTACTGAACAGTCCCTTTTAATTAGAATCTGGTCTAAAATAGCTACCAAACGGACACAACTTGTGTCTGTGTCTAATGTATGTGTACCAAATTAAGATAGAATCAATCAAAGCGTGTCCAAAATATGACGAGAAAAGCACGCACGCAACTGAAATTACTAGTTCTAGTTTTCGGACCTAACAACCACAAAATAATGTTATAATTTTGAATACTTTTTTTGATGATTGAGATATTGGCAAGTGGAAGCAAGCACGTTGTAACTAAAGTGTAACGTTTCTTACCGATTGAGGCAATATTGGTGCAGTTTGCAAACGTCGTCATAAGACAAGGATGTTTTTCATTTTACTCATGCGGAATGAAAAGTTTATCAAAACATTCCACTACAGAATATGGCATGTACTTTTGGGCATATCCTGTAGGAATGGTTGATAGTTTGATAGTGCGAGTAGTGAAATCAGCAAGTTGAATTGTTTAATGGGTTTAGGTGCAACATTTTTCTGATTCTTACATTCAGGTTTCAAAACTGCGTACTGGAAAATAACTTTCTTACCTTTCCATTTGGTGTAAAAGCACAATCATGATGCCTACTTTAATCTATTGGAGATAATTGATCTAACTCATTCTCGTCTTCTGTGAAGCACTGAGAAAAGGTTTGATTCATGCCGTGCACTGTACCGTCACAAATGTCTGGAATATCTCCACATTTGTTTTTTTTTTCATCTGAATGATAGCTTGTAGTTTATATCCAATAGGCAAGCATAACCATTACATGCAATTATCATCGTGTACAGAGGTAATGGTTTTGCGGTTTTTCAGGTTTACACATATATGATGTGATATATGCAATGGATGCCCATAGTCTGTTATCAATGTTTCATCGAATATATATAGGTTGTATTGATTGATTGATTGGAAATTTAAAAATTACTGTTATATGCTTTAAGGATATTGTCAAAGCTTTATAGTAGATTTTTGTATGTTTCATTCCTTACAATAGTAGTTTTAGGAGCAGGTGTTTATTCGAAATGAAATCGACACTCAAGGCCCTTTCTAATTTTGCATCTTTGAGTGGGATAATGTGTCTGATACAACCAAATTGAAGTATAGAATCGTTTGCTAATCAGGAATAGCACATGTTATATATTTGTCATTGAAGTTTACTTCTCTTCATAAGTATTTTGTATAGGACAGGTGATTTCAAGAAATGTGTTATGTCTCTGCTCTGCATTATTTACATATATTTCCATGTCTGTTGGAAAATGTAATCTATATGTCTGGCTGCAGTTGCAGGGTTTCTAGCTATCCCATTCCGTTTACTCTGCCAGCTCATTTCCTCAATTTGTTGAAACATACAACATTCTCCATATTGTTTAGCGATAATCTGAATTTATTGAAGCAATAGAGGTCGGTTGTAGATTCAGAAAAACGTCATGATTAAATCTGTTTGCATTTCTCACCAATATTGAGGTCTGCCATTAATTTGTTTAAATGATGCAAATAGCTCATCTTTTAACATCGACTGTATATATTGTTGGCTTCTTAATTTAGCAGCATTTAAATCTCCATTTCGAAACCTTTTCTGTTGCATAGTGATGCTGTTGGATACATCAAAGGTTTCTGGTCAATGTGAGCATTGAAATGTATATTCTGCGTTTTCAGAAAAGCGGGTAAGTAACCTGGCATTGATCAACTTTGTTTACCTTACTTCATTGAATGTCGAGGAAAAGTGTTTGCTTCCGACTATTGTTTAAAAAATATATGTGTTGATCCTTGTCATTTTTAGGTGCAGGGTGTAGTATTTGATTTGTTTTGATAGTGAGACCATTTATTGTTTTTCGTATGTTCCTCAACCACTCCACTTAATTCAGTGGATTGAGTAATTCCACCCTTGACTAATTTATAGTTTCAGTTAGAGTATTTGTATTATTGTCATTAATCTGTTCTTCAGGTTTTGGACAAATGACAAATTAACTGCTTTGTTACATAGTGTTTGTCGGACAAACATCTCATCAAACTGAGAGTTATTATCTGTGATTCTAAAGTTGATATTGGTAAACTAACAACGGTTTTTTGTACATTGGAGTGTACAAGTACAACTTGTCTACGCAATGCATGTTGGTAATGCCACGATCTACATGAATGGTATAATTCTACTAATCAATTGTCTCTTCAGATGAGAAAGTGATGATAACTGTTCTGGTATTGGTTCCAATTCTAACGAATTGTCATCCGTTTGTGCAGGTATGTGACTAGAATGCAGTGACACGTGACAAATCTGACATAACCACTGCCTACCTTCTAAAATGTTTTTGTTATGCACTTGGTAACCAACTCTTGAAGATCAGTCTCGTATTATTCAACTTTCAGGTGAACAACTGCAGATATATACATAAATCCATTACACCAATTGCAAATAAATATTGGACCCAATTTAAAATCATTTCAAAAGCAGAACATTTGAAGGAGACTTACTAAAATCTGATATTAAATTGTCCTTAAATTTATTTTACTCTGCATTCTAGTCCTGTTTTTTTTGTCTTCTTCTAGTGTTAATTCTGTCCGGTTATATTTAGTCTGCATTGCATCTCTGTTTTGTTTTTGTTTTTCTAGGTTAATTATGTATGTCACGCCTGCATTTTATTTATGTTTCGTTGTTTGTTTTTCTCAATACACAATAGTATTCTATTAAATCGTACATTCCTCATGAAATAAATAATGAACAGCGAATGTTTCACGCTTTGTTTATTTTTAAAATAATTGTTATGACTGCATAATGATTTGTGTCTGGAACCCAATGAAATGGGTTACACAATGAAATACACCTGTATTTGGCTGAAAAAAGGACCACAACTGGGCTACCGCACTTTGGATACCCCAGTTGTGGCCGGTTTATTCAAAAACCCTAACTATTTGGGTAAAGTGAACAAAATGCTTGAATAAGCGAAAAAGTTATTGAAAAATCTTGAATACAATGTAACATATCAAGTTAATTGAATAAACAAAGTTTTTCTAAAATCCCTAACTCTTGACTAAAAGTAGCAAGTCAAGTTTGTTGAACAAATTACAAAGTTAACGTCACTGAGTGTGGGGCCAAATCATGCCACCAGACACACCTTGTGTCAGCCCCACACCAAAAAATAAAAATAAATTATATGCAAAAATGAGAAGATACCTAACACTCAGGGATGACATAAGGGCTGCCCATGCTAGCCCAACCAGAATATAGGGAAACAACTATTGCCCATGCTAGTTGCTTGACTAAAATTGATGGGGCCAATGCTGATGTCAGTAATTCTGTCATATACCACTGAACATCACCCTGCATCTTTTTGAATAGGGGTTGGCCACTGATCTGCCCACGGTGCCAGCTGTTGAAATTTCTTGACCTGAAGTCGAGAAAGAGAATCTGCCAGTTCATTATATTTTCCCGGGATGTGTTTTGCCTGTGTTGCAACGGAGACAAATTAATACCATTTTTCTAACAAGCCTCATAATGTCCTTATCTTTACATGATTGCTTGTTTATTATATGCACCACTGCAGCATTGTCTGACAGAAACAAAATTGCCTGGTTAGACATGTGCTCACCCCAGACCTCAATTGCCAGTACAATGGGAAGAGTTCCAAAAATGTTATGTCGTGTATAAAATTATTTGGCCAACTTCCATAAAACCAATGTGAGCCAAACAATGCTCCAAAACCAGTAGATACATCTGCATCTGTTATCAGCTGGGGTGTCAAGTCTTCAGGAAACTGACTCATAATAAAGAAAGCTTTTCCACTGAAGTGCAGCAGGAAATCTTGTCAAACAAGTAAGTCTAATTTAGTAGTGATTGATACGGCGATGATGATGAGGTTGAGTTAGACCCAAAGTCAAATCAATTAGGCGCCTTAAAAAGGCTCTCCCCGGGGTTACAATAGTACAAGCAAAATTAAGCGTTCCGACCAAGGACAGGATTTCTTTAAGAGTTGCTTTTTTGCGTCCCAGAAACTGCTGAACTAGAAATATGCAACGTTGTATTTTTTCAAGTGGGAGACGAGCTTGCATCAAAACAGTGTCTAACTCAATACTTGCAAAGCACAAAACAGTAGCAGGGCCCTCCGTTTTCTCCTTAACTAATGGGACTCCCAAATCATTACATAGACTAAAAAAAAATCAAGATTCTTTTTACAGTAATAAAAGTCCCTGTTAACCAATAAAAATTCATCGAAAATATGTAGAACTGCTCCTGCATGCTTTGACTGTCCAGTCATCCATTCCAAAAGCAGTGCTAAAAGCTTCGAAGATTCTGCAGGATGCTGCACACCCCATTGGTTAACATTTGTCATAATAGAAGAGACCTAGCCACTTAAACCCCAGCAAATTATAATCAGACGGTGCCACTGGGATAATTCTGAATGCAGAGCGAATATCTGTTTTGGCCAAGTAGCAGCCCTCACCAAATTGTATAATTGCCTGAACCGCGTCATCCACTCATGCTTACTTAACTGTAGTTAGCTCAGGTGGAATGCCATCATTAATGGAGTTACCCTGTGGCCAAGACAAATGAATTAGTCTAAATTCACCTGGTACCTTCTTAGGAACAACACCCAATGGTGAACAATGACAATTATTAAAGGGTTTTTTCGGAAATGGTCCAGCAATCCTGCCTGCAGATAATTCTTTCTGCAATTATTTTTCAACAACCCCTGGTTGCTCAACAGCTGATCTAAGATTAGGCGAATCAAACGTTATGTTATTCCCAGAAAATCCAATAGAAAAATCACAACTAAAACCATCAATAAGGTATTGAGCCAGAATAGGGTCATAGCCAGATAACCTTAGTTGTAACTGCTAAATATTTATTGGGGTGGGTAATAGACCTATAGGGAAAACTGGGGTTAATTCAGTTATATCCAACGCCAGGTCCATTTTGCAAATCCTGTTTGTGGGTTTTGCATTCCAAACCTGGGTGTGATCCAGAGCACCAGCAACATTTGTGAGGGTAGTTGCATCCGGAACATGGCTTTCCCCTCTGGTACTTGTAACATGCTCCTCTTGGAAAGAAGCGCTGGGAACGAAAGGACTGAAAACTGTTTGGGAAAGACTGGCGAGGAGATTGTTTTGCTCTCAAATACAACTCAATGTGCAACTGACCCCAAGGTAAGGCTGCCTGTTGACGTAATTTGCGAAAATTCGTGTCATAGTACTTCCAATCCCCTCCTCCAGTTGCTATTTCCCTGACAGTATCCATGTATTTCATAAGACCAGGTGTATCAGAACTAAACTTAGCTGAATAAATTGCTATGAAAATTTGAAAAGCAGATGACCATTTTGCAATTGAGTCAATGGGTATCTGTTTTTCAGTAGGAATCAGGCGGAAAGATGGACTGTCAGTCTGAGAAGGGTTCATAACTGATAATGTATACTGTTCCTTGTCAAATTTTGACAACAAACTACCCAAATCAACAAACTCATTACACCAAATTTTGTTTTTAACTTTGTCTGGCACCCAAGCGCCTAATGGAACAGTTACACTTGTAAAATGACTTACTTTCCCTCCTTCCACCTGCTCCTATACCGAATATTGTGGACAGGAACCTGTTATTTCGTTAACTGTATTCAGAACAGCATTTTCAACCACTGTTGTAGTAGCTGGGATGCTCGTACAAGTTGTTGGTGTTGCAATAACCGATTCCCCATGTGTGTTAGCTTGACTTATTTGCATCGAGTTTGCTAGGTTGGTAAATGTCTCAATACCCTTGAGTAATGCTGAAGTAGACTGTTGAATAAGTGCTGCTGTTTCTGCTAATACTTGTGATGTGCTTGGTTGACTCACTGGTACACTAGGAGAAGGCTGTGCTGGCACATCCTGTGTTGATACTGGTGTTGCACCAACATCATATATGGCTGCTGTTTCCATGGGAACAGGTTGCTTGGTTTTCCCTCTCCTGGTTGCCATGGTACGCTTCCGTGGTGGTGACACAACTTTTTTCAGTGTGTTATGCTTTCGCGCAGGTGCCATGATCTATTATAAAGAGACTAAGCAGCAGCATTACTGTTACAAAACATACTCTATGAATCTGTGCAGAGGTGAACATAAACAGATGATACTATTTAGTGAAAAATGATTTTGAAGAAGGCAGAAACTAGAGTAGGATCAAACGTCTGCAACATTTACAATATCAGTCTGTAAAATATAAAATAAAAGCAGAAACTCCCACGTGTGATCAAGATAGGATCAAAATTCAGCAAAAAATTAAAATAAAAGCAGAAACTCCACACTCATGTAATAGAGATAGGATCAAAAGTCTGCAACCTTTACAATAAAAGCAGAAACTCCACGTTCGTGTAATAGAGATAGGATCAAAAGTCTGCAACCTTTAAAATAAAAGCAGAAACTCCATACTCATGTAATAGAGATAGAATCAACAGTCTGCAAAATATAAAATAAAGCAGAAACTCCACACTCATGTAATAAAGATAGGATCAAAAGTCTGCAGAATTTTAAATAAAAACAGAAACTCCACACTCATGTAATAGAGATAGGATCAACAGTCTGCAAAATTTTAAATAAAAACAAAAACAAAAATCACACTCAAGTACCCGGGGTATTAGAGATAGTATCCACAGTCCAATAAATAAAAATAAAAACAGAAATTCAACCCTTAATTGCAATAGAGATAAGATCAACAGTCTGCAAAATTTAAAATAAAAGCAGAAACTCATTCATTTAACAGTCTGCATTTTGCAACTACCTAACCACCACCAGTTAAACCTGTGCTGCCTTTAAAAACCTCCATGCCTGCAAGAGTGCCCCACAAACACTTCGATAATATATATAATTACCCAATTTGTTCAAGTGAATGCCACCTGGTAACATTATAGTTAGAGAAGAATTCCATAAGCCAATATGCTTCCAAAACATGGCAAATGAAAGTTCCTCTAAGGCAGACTTTAACGCGTGATTTAAAATATCTACCCTAGCGTTGTAAATATGAAACTTATGAAATGGTCTCATCCTGTGCATGACTTGACTGACAATTATTTGTTTTACCCTGAATTCCCTATGCATTTGATGAACGAGGTCTACCATTTCGCATGTGATTTGCAATGGCTCCACGCAAAAGTCACACAAATCATTGGACCCTAACAATAAAACCATAATATCCGGCGAAACCCGGCTCACCACACCAAGGTCAAAGTTTAACAGCGACGATACCGTTCGTCCACCAACACCATGGAAATATATATCCATTTGACTCAAATCGAAATTTGGTGACACATTATATTGCTGTTGGTCCTCATGCACAAAAGTTTTGAGTCGCCTTACAAACGAGTGTCCTAAAATAAGAATCGTTGGTTTTTTGGCCGCGCACCTCCTTCATCTTACACGTAATAAAATGGCGGTCGAATTAAGCAAAAGAATCCGCCGCAGACTACAAATTCAAAACGCTTCTGGGAATGAAATTCAAATATGCCACACCAAACCACCTTCATTCAAATCTTGGATGTATTAAGGTTGATAAATATACCAAGTGAAGCGGAGATCAATAGAAAATGAATATTATTTCCACAATTTACCACACTAAGAAAGACCACTTACATTTCTGTTGTGACGCCTTGAAGATGGAGTGACGTCACACCTCGCCCAACAAGAAGTGACATCACATTACGCACATCAGCCCCGTTGATGGCGCACTATCGCTTGCGTTCCAGCCACAAAGCCTATTGCTTCCGCAATACGTTATTTGCATTGCAGTGTTAATTAATTAATTTTGTTTTGGTGTAAGTAAATTAAACGTCAATGACGCATGCATATGTCAGTTTTGAGCAAGTGAGCTGTAGCCATAATCTCAACTTCTGTTGCATACATTCCTAATTTTATCATCTGACTTGTTTGTACATACTGTTATAGTTTGACCAAAGTACCTTTATTTCTAGTCAAGTGCTGTACAGCGATGTTTCTAATAACAGCATGTCACTATACTAGAAACTGCCCTGAGGAAACTTTCCATCTCCGTTCGGACTTCAATTCAATTCAATGTTCATCAGGGGTTACTTAAATATTCCATGATTGATGATGCTGCTAATTGGAACAGTGTGATTAGTGTTAACAATAGATAATTTTGGGGTGTTCATTATTATTGACAATGACTATGTTCCTGGTTTACAAATATACGGGCGACAGAAATGACCTAGGGGTATGCATGAGGTGATTAAACCAACCCTGACGAAACCTACCAGGAGGTACTCCATCACAAGTCGACACGTGTCATTCACTGGCATCTTGTTTAAAAATTGATTGTATTTTCCCTTAGGTAAGTCTGTCGATCGGCCAGGAAGTACAGTTGATCGACCGGTCGGTAACCATAACGATGGCCGTCATTTGTGTCAACGATCGTCTATTTTCTGTATGTTCATCACTTATAGGCCAGTGTTGCACCAGGAGCTGTTCATCAATTATACAGGGGGGCAGGATCCAGGTACGGGGTAATAATAATAATGATTATGTTCATTGAAGATATAAATTAATGTCAAAGTATTATGTAGTATTTAACAACATAAAAAATTATAGTTCCTCTTAATCAGAATCTAGTCTAAAATAGCTACCAAACTGTCAAAATTTATCTAATCAAAAAACAACTTCATGTGTCCATGTATGTGTACCAAATTTGGATAGAATTAATCAAAGCGTGTCCAAAGTATGATAAAGAACGCACGCACGCAACCGAAATTACAAGTTTTAGTTTTTGGACTACCGTCCGAACAGGAACGACAAAATAATGTTTTTGATTAATTTTTTGATGATTGAGATACTGGCAAGTGAACTGTAACTTTTCGTATTGGTTGAGGCAATATTGGTGCAGTTTGCATGCATTGTCATATGACACAATCATTCATTCGTTTTGATGATTTTTAAATGCATCTCAGCGAATTCATTCATGACGTCAAAACCAATGCAAATTTTATGTGGATAGAACATGGTGAATAGACCTGGCGATAATGATGGATTGCCTGCAGAAAATGTCTGTATCTCGTCATGACTTGGACTTGTTTTTCTGTAATTACCATTTCTATACAATATGAATAAAGTTGAGCTGAGTACAGGTTCTTGGGAATGTAATTTGTTTATGTTTGTTCTCGCATTTATGTATGTACATTTTGCGTTATGTAGAAATAGTTTGACCATTGAAATGCAAACAACATTTGACTATTTTTCTTGATACGTGTGTATTTCAAACAAATTGCCAAGTGGTCATTTTGAAAGCGCATACGACTACAGAAAATTAGGACTTACTAGGATGAGGACAACAAAATATTGTTGCTGTTACTCATGCGGGACAGTTCATCAAAACATTCCACTACAGTACATAGTATGTAGTTCTGAGCACATGCTGAATCTTGGTATTGTCTTCAGCAACACATCTTTCACTAACATCCTAACATCACGAGGGACCTCTTAGCCAACAGCTTCTGCAAATGTAAAATTACTCGAGGGGCTTCGTTTTGTAGCATTTCTTTAAATAGGTATATTCCGGAAAACCATCTGCTTAAATATGTGTCTTGACATCGACTCCACAAAAAACTGAAGCAAGGTATATGCAGGAAAATTCCTACTCAAGTCCTGTAGAAAAGGTTGATAGTTTGATGGTGCAAGTTTTTGTGTTCCATTAGTGGTGATCCGTATTATAAGTTGTGAGGTACTAGGTGGGTTTCTAAATAGTGAAATCAGCAAGTTGAATTGTTCCAATGAGTTTAAGCGTAACTTTTCTCTGATTCTTATATTCAGGATTCAAACCTGCTTTTGCAGTTGGTACAAAGACACAATCATACTCATACTATTGGGACAATTGTTCTGACTCATTCTCATCTTCTGTGAAGTATTGTAAAAAGATTTGATTCATGCCAACAGCTGCACTGTCACAAGTTATGTCTGGAATATTACCACATTCTTTACATCTGAATGATATTGTTGAGAGGTGATGGTTTTACAGTCATTAGAAAATTCTGTGTTTCAACATAATAATATAACAAATGTAACCAATTTTATAATAAATTAAATAAAAAAAACAGGAATAACCATATCGAATTTTAACCTAACTTGCAGTATAGTATATAGAAATATTCTTGAAATACACAATAAATCAATCATTGCCAACTAACATTGTAACTTACACTAAATATACATATTATATAAATGTAACACTCACCTGCGATATGCCGCTAAAGGATTTTTCCCTTCCATCATGCGATTTAAATAACATTAGAGAAAACCGTAATGGATAAAATGATTGTTTAGGGTGAATAATAACAATTCTTGCTCATCAAAGTGTAGATGACATGTGTCCATGCATGACCATATAGAATACTGGGATAGAAAAAATAAAAAAGTTATTAAAATGGATATTTCAAATGGGCAATGAGATTAAACTCTAAATGTTTGCTACCGTATATACTAATGGCTTCAGACTGACTTACCGGTATTTTCGGGAATTAGGGAAATGTTATAGTATAATATGCTTTTTACTGGGAACGTTGTGACAGTCCAACAATGTATGCTGAAAAATTGTCACTGATCTTTTCACTTGTGCCATCAAATATTGAGTTAGTTATTTTACATTCTTCTTATATATAACTGCCTCCCAACCAACCAGTTCTCTAGCACTGGGTCACTGTCATTCAAATTAAATGTGGGCAAACATGACGTGGTTGGCCGACCACTGAAATAGTTGACAACAAATAATTGGGAAATAGTAGTTATCCAGTTGCTTTCAGATTATATATTGCCTTCAAATTCTTGGATAAAGGGTATGGAATAGACTTGTAGGAAATATACGTGAAAGTGCTTGTATGTTTGCGGTTTTCATTTGTCTCTGGAACCACACTGCCCATTATATCAGCTCCTGAAAAGTTTCATTTTCACCGAATAAGTTGTACCGAGCGAGCCCTCCTAAGAGGCAGCAGCTAAAAATTGTTCAACCGATGTAGATGTTCACAAAATGAGTATAACTGATCAGCGACTCAAGCATGAATATAGTATTTGTTCTTTTCACACTGGACGAAGTCATGAATATCTTCTATATTTTGTTACAACTCAAAAGTCATTTCTTCAGCACAGCCACTTTTAAAATGTATATCATATCCCTCTCTGTTGAACACAACATTAGGCTTCTTTTTTTAAGAAATAATAAAGAACAAACAAATATAAACAGATATTTTTTGGAATCAAATCAGATAATATTTTTCTAACAATATAATTGTCAGTTTTAAGTACAGACCACCGAGCCATTGGATCACCTTGCATTTGGAATCCGCCACGAGCCCATTGCACGACAGTTGTATTTTGTCATATACAAAGATATGCAAAGAAAAGCGGAAATTGAAGATACTGGTTTAGTAATTTGTATGGATGTGCCTCTCAAATCAATAAATTCAAACTCGCAAAGTGTATGAACTATTCCAAAAACAACACGTTAATCGACAACTTTGAAAAACTCATATTCCGTACTCATAAATTTCTTAAAAACTCAAAACTGTGTGTTGCAAATACTTCGTCTACTGAGAAACGTTCAAATTTACCATTATAAAAGACCTCACAAACTTATTAAATATCAGTTTAAATGGAGATCTGAGCGTTTACTAAAACATTATTCAACATCACAGTGGATTCTTCCAACATGTATGACAGCTTAATTATCGTCATCTCAGGTACACGGGAGTGTTACGTTCGCCAACCCTTCGACCGAACTAAGACAACACAGAGATGGAATTCGTGTCAACTTCTCTAGTATCAGCGCCACGTGGAGACTTCGCCAAGCCTGGCTCGCCTGGCGGAGAACTTCCTAAGACTCTCCCCTCGTGTGTCGAACTCCAACGACTCTGCCAATACTAGCTTTATTCACTTCTCAAACATTAACCTATCACATGGAAGTTTAAGATCTATAGGTGTGGCCTCCACACATTAAACTCACATGTAACCAATCACACGAAGTACTTAATATATTTGATTAATTGTTCGCTATATTAAAATACACATACCAAACTGTCGGGAAAAGCAGTCGGGTTGGTGACGTTTATATCATAATTAGTTCCAATCACTGACTCGACTACTGCTTAGTACGTCGTATACGCCTAAATGATGACAGCCAGCTATTCGCATATTTTTTATATTCACCTCAGTCTGGAAATTCATTTGTTCACCAGGGGTGACAACAAATTACAAATCCCTGCTGCAACTATTACAATTTCGTTCGCTACTGATTTCATAGACAGTGGGAGAATATTCGCTCTAACTCTTGCTATTCTCCTGTTTTAACAATTTCGTTTGCGTTTAATCGCTTCCCCGAGCGACATTTTCGAGTTTGGGCTACCTTCTACTTTGCTCTACATTCAAGAAGCAATCCCTGAATATTGAATCCCGTATCGATATCATTATACCATCCGGTTCAAGAAGTTTTAGGAATCAACTATTTAAATCTATCTGAAACAAACGTGAATGCTCCGTCTGGACTAATACCAAACATACATTTGTATGTATTATATGATTTATATGAACTGTAAGTTGCAATTTGTGTAGTAGGCTTCTGTATGAAAAACTCAGTACAATATATAATGCAAGACAAGTTTAAATGATAGGGGCATGTGATAGGGGCATGTTAATTTGTTGTACACATGGCCACATTAAACATTGAAATATGGTTGTCATGTTATTCATGTTGTAAATATTTGTGAAACACGGGTAGAAATACCAAATAAATCATCCAAAAAGACAACCCCAATTGTAGTCGCAGCAATGTTAAAATATATTCATATTTTTTGGGGAGGGGGCAGGTTTTGTTATTATTGGCGTTTTGACTGCCACAACAGTATTTCAAATTTGTCTCACTGTCATCTAAAATCTCAAAAAATCAGTTTTACGATATGGAAAACCAGTGTAAATACAAACAGATTTGTCAGATTCAAAAACTTTCTCCAGTACAAGTTCAAGCCTAAAAGTGTTATCATCTAACTTTGTTTTTAATATAGAATAGTCATTTTCCTTTTTATTTAAGTGTTCAATCTGTTCTCCAGTCAAATCAGTCTGTGTTGAGATTTCGCAAGTAGTTTTAGTGTATATCTGAAAATTCGAATCGTCGTGACTGTCTGTAGATTTACTCTCCCAATCACGGTAACCCTGCTTGTACTGTTCTATCACTGTCTACATACATTTAATCATTCTGAGTTTTCAATAATCATGCGTGAAAATTTCTCATATTGAAAGTAAAAACAAAACAAAAAACGCAGGTACACAGGAAAATAATGCGAAATCATTGAAACAGAGGAAACTAAATTTACAAAACAGACAAACTAAGAATATTGTGTAAATACAACTTCAAATTCTTCGTTCATTTTTACTTTAACTTGGCAACAAATGCCATCGTAAGGATTCAACAACAAAGTCAATGTGGCAATCGGCAACGAACGAATTTTCCATCATATCCGGCTCACGGTTTTCGTTTGCGCTCGTCTTGAGAAGCTGTCTTAGTTTTTCAATCGATGTATAACTGGGGTTGAGTAACGACTGTCTTCAGTTATTGTACTCAAAAAGTACTGACACGGGATGGTTTTCCGTTGGCCCTTTTCCACCTGGAAAATATCGTGACCAAACCCAGGAATATTTATTTGGAATCCACTTAGGTTTCCGACGAAGCATTTGAATCCACTGACGTCGAAGAGTTTATTTCTTGGATGAAGGAAATGCATGAAAAGTTACATCCAATTCTTGAAAAACGATTGTAAAAAATAACTATTCCTTATAGCAGACGCCGCTCAAATTTCACCCCCCCGCCCTCTTTGAGATTTCGTGAGAAAAATAGTAACTCGTAAATTAGGAATTTGACCTAACCACGCTAAATAATATATTTATGGCGGAAAGGTCGACTCTGGGACTTGGGGTAACAACAATGGGAGACTCTGCTGGGCCGTCTTTCCATTTCACATCTTATCTGACTCGCAATGTTAGAAGAGCATTGTTTACTTTTTAGCAGGTTCGCAAATTCCAGGGGGGGTATAGATCCAGGGGAAAGTCAGTTCAGCAAACGCATTTGAACAGAATATTTTGTTTGCATGGCAACTCGCTGCAAATCCAAAGTATCAACCCAGCTGAAAACCGAATTTTAGCTTTAGCTGGGCTTGGGTTTAAAAAAATCAAATCACAACGAATTGAGTGATGGAGATGGTAACCTGTGGTTTTCTGCAATTGAAAGACTGCAGTGAATTTCAGATGATGCAGTGTTCACCAAATACACGTAAACTGGGTGTGATAACATGTATGTGGTCTGTTATCTCAAGGCTAATTTGGGGGTTCAGGTCAAAAATCAATTTACTGCCCATACAGAAGAATTTGTCAAACCTTCATCAACTATTGACAATATGCATAACAACCTGGATGCCGATACTTCTACCATCTCATATTTCCAGCCTACCTCATCAGATGAAATCCATAACATCATCAAGAAAGCACCACCTAATTCGTGTTGTTTATATCTTATTCCAACACATCTTCTCAAGACGCTTCAAAGCACAATTATTCCTCTAATCACCACAATTATCAACCTTTCGCTTTCCCATGGAACCAGCTTTCTTCAAATCTGCTATTGTGACTGTATTTGATCCTTATATTCTCAAGAATTACATACCAATTTCCAATCTGCTTTTTATCTCAAAAGTACTTGAATATGTTGTAGCCATAAGATTCAATGCATATCTTTCCACAATTTCACTATTCGAACCACTACAGCCCGCTTATAGACAGTTCCACAGCACAGAAACGGCACTCCTCAAAGTTCACAATGACATTTTAACCTCACTTGATGCAGGAAAATGTCATACTTATCAGCCGCTTTTGACACTGTAGACCACACTATTCTTCTTGATCGTCTATCAACTCTGGGCATACATGATCTTGCCCTGAAATGATTATTTTAATATGTTATAGGCATACATCAATATATCGCCATATATGGGCATTACGCATCTAAAATCTTTCTTCACTGTGACATACCCCAAGGGTTAGTATTCAGACCAGTATTATTCTCACTATACATAGCCCCACTTGGTCAGATCATTCGTCAACATAATCTTGAATTTCACCAATATGCTATGATAATCAACTGTGTTTAGCATTCACCTGAGCCAACATTTCAAATGCAGTTACACAAATGGATGACTCTCAACAAGCTTCATCTCAACGGAAGAAGAAAGGAAAGTTTTGCCACTTGATCAAAATTGATCATATTGTATACGCAGTGCGCATGCTTCGGGCAAATCCCTTACAAATAAAAGCTAAATACTAAACGCCCTCTATGGCGAACTTGTAAGTAAATGCAAACTGTCTAACTACATACAAATTACTCATAATTACATTAAGTACAAGAGAACTGGTGATGATTGTGAACCATAACTGCCTCAGCACAAAGGCTTTTGTGTAATGTATTCTAGTGTAATTTACAATATATCTGCATTAACCTTCACTGTTAAGGACAATATGGGAGTAGAAGCAAGGCTACGCAAATTTTGCGAAATAGTAGTTAGTTAGAATTACCAGACATTGTGGGACATAAAGAAGTGGCCTATTAACCCATGAAACATACTCGCACACATCCGTACATATCACCCTGTCTTATTCTGTGGGACAAAGCTGTTATGTACACAATCATAATAACTGGAAATGGTTTCACACAAAAAAGTGTTAATAATTATGAACAATAAAAACTGAAATTTAGAAAAACTATGAACAAAAAATAATGAAAGTCTGTGATTTTCTGTACAGTTTCCAGTAAATTATTAACCGAACCATGACATTTATAAAAAGCACAGTGCTGAGATTCACTTCGAGTATATCAGAAATATAATCTTACAATTGCATATGAGTCGTCAAAACGTACAGTTTGGTGACATAAGTCAAATTTTGTATAGTTCAATATGCGTACAACCACCCATATACTAGTACATTTTGACAATAAACCCCTCTTTCACATTGTGCAAATACAAACAAGACATTAAACCTTTCTGACAGTAATATGTAAGCGTTGTATAAACCCGAATGAAAAGTCTTGAGTCACGGCGAATACGTCTATCGAGTAGCCCATTTAAAAATCTCTTCAACTAACCAAGGCCAATCATTAATTAAATAATATTAATTTTATTAACACTTACAATCCCCGGAGGGATCCGCAATGGCTACAAATGTTTAAGAAAGAATAAAAGGTTAAACAATACAGCTAATACATTACTGTAACAGAGAAAAAAAAATATTAAGACTAAATTATTATACAGTAAAACGATAGAAAAACACTTAACTGGGAAACTGGGGTTGTTGTCTTATTTTGAAACACTTCTTTAGGTACTTTGCTACAGGGAGTGTTAGACCACTGTTGTTTAGCAAGACTATGAATTGTGTCTTTGGTGACATAGACATTTCTATCGGGGTTCTTAATTTTCATTTTACTTTGTTTTGATTGATTGATTGTCGTTTTGTAATTCACTTTCCCAAGTTGATATAAATGATGTTTGTATATTTTTATTAATTTGTCCTAATTGCCTTGCAGTTAGAATTCCATTGTTGTCAACCAGGTTAGACTGGTTGATTTTATTCAAAAGGGAGTCTACCATTTACTATTAATTTCTTAATATTAATAATTTACTATTAAACTCGAAAACATCGTAATGATATTACTTCTACACCAGGTAACACCAATTAAAACCAACATCGATTTAGAATTACTGTGGCCAATGACATTGAAATTTGCTGTTCCATAAAGCAGCAGTTACTCTTCTCCATGGAGAATTATGTCCATTGTTTCACAACAACGACTGTCCCAAGAGACGTCTTCGTCTTCTCAATTTCTCAAGATAAACGTCCCAGGGTTGTTTTGTTTACTAGAAGGACATTTTCTTTGACAGCATTTCTTGAATTAATTTCCATTGCACAAAAAAGCAGCAAATACTGTTACTGAAGCACAGAATTGGCATGATTTTTATCCCCGGCCATTCACGCAAACTGCAAATCAAGACTTGTACCGCATCCACAGTTGTTGACAGCCGATGGATAATGATGGATGTATTGTGACGTATTTTCACCCCCGGTGACTGACCGATTCTTGCCACATTTACTGCCCTTTCATACCCGTTTAATTTCCTTTCATTATTTCATCCAGATTCCATGATATTTTATATTTAAAACCAACCTTTATTTCACAGTCACTCTAGTTTTCACTATTCTAAAATTATCTTACTGATCAAAAAACTTTTCACTCCCATCATGCAATCTCCCATAGTACTTCCGCATACACAGAGGCGATCGTCAACATATCTACAAATAACCTCGCTCTTGGGAGCTGAGGAATGAGCTTGGCAATGTAAGATTGATAGTAATGTATTAATAAACGGCAATACAGTAGTCACAATTCTCAAAATGCGAGTATTCCCACATGTTACATATTTATGAGATTTAACCGAAAAGTAGAGACAGACACAAAGGATTCAGCTACGATTATGTATTGTATAATCACTGTCAACGAAGAGTTTCTGGCGCGCGTTTTTAATGCCAGAAACTCCGAGGGAGGTAATAGGTAAAGGCTGTCAGATTCAATTAAATATATTTATATATATAATGGCAGTTGTTAATCGTGTTCTTTTATTATTAGATGTTTGACCCATATACTGCGTATATGATACTGCGGAAGTGAAGCAAGTTTTCAAAACGTAATGGAAAAGACGCCGCAATCGGTGCGCGTGGCCCAATCAATTGACTAGCTGTCAGCTAACTTGTCAAACAAAAACATCGACGCGCCAAACTGAAAAGGTTGACGCGCCAAAATAAAAATGTTAAACCACACCCACTGCTTCTGAGCACTTCAAACTCGTCAGCTGACTACTGAAACATGGCAGGTAACGTGAGTAACACGGGCAGAAAATTTAAACGAGGTGCTGAAACATCGGAGAGCTACAAAATATTTTTGTAACTGACATATTGTTGAACGGGGGAGATCCGGTCACTTGGAATTTTTAATCTTTCCGTGAAATAGCTGAGAAGTATCGCTTCAGTGACCGGGGCATTCGTAAAATATGGCAGCGATTCGTTCATTGTAGATCAAGCAAAGGCAACAGAGGTTTTTACCATAAGCTTGGTGATGGTGACTTGAAGCTGATCGAAACTTTGAAAAGATTACAACCATCTATAACGTATCGTGCTATTGCAGACCATATCAATGAACATGGTAAAGTTGTAGAAAATGTTTCGATCACTACTATTGGGCGGACAGTTCGAACCCTGTTGTCAGGCGGCCGATGGACTTACAAAACACTAACACCGGTAGCCTTGGAGAAATTCACGGATGCTAACATAGCATAAATTTTCTGCACACCCAAGACCCAAATACAATCCAGTTTTTTTATGAAGCCGGCATCAAATTGAGTAAGGATTTGAACCCACGCTACGGACACGCTCCAATTGGTGAACGAGCAGTCGAAATTCAACGGTATATGAAGACACCCACTGTGACTTTATAGTTAATGGTTAGCTTGGAAGGAATTAATTATGCTAAAATTATACATCAATGCCAGTAGTGGTACTGTTTTCCGACGTTTGAATTGTTTAGTTTCTCTATTTACAGTATTTGAACTGACAAATTTCCTATGGTTGTCAATATTTGTAGGTTGAAAGGGGACGATAGTCATTCTCGTCGTCTCATCATGAATGAATAAAACTTTGGTTGTGCGACACTTGATAATTATCTGACACAGTTCTATGAGTTGTTACACTATTATTTCCAAATAACTGAGGATAATATACAGGAGGCACGCTTTCCTGGTTCATGCCTGGGTAAACAGTTACATCTGGAGACGGTTGGATACCAAAATAATATGGCATACTAGGATAATATCTAGGCGGGACATTGAATGGATGGATGCCGATAAATATTTCCTTGTGTTCATCTAACTGTTTACTGTTCCCTGATGTTGGCGATGATAATAACGCGTCGACACTGAAACTACTCTGTTTCGATAACCACATTTTCTGCATCTGGCAGTGGAGGTGAATGTTTCGCTGTCAGTTCGGTTGCTGTCGTTGTGGCGTTCTGGTTGGGTGGGTCACTATTACTGGCGCGCTGTTTGGTAATCACTAAAATTTGCTGTTGCATATTTGACAGTACATCAAATACGTTGTCGAGTAGTTGTTCCCTGTCAGACTCTGCTTTACTGAACGGTACTGTCTTTTCTTGTTCAACTTCATATGTTTTCATACTTTCCCAGTTTCAGTAAAATGTCATCGTGTTGTTTCAGAAGAACTAAAGTTTTCACTGTTTTGGTCAGATTACACTGGCCGACGCCGGTGAAATATTGTAATGTTCACTTCCTGATATCACAGCATTATCCGTTTCGTGCGGTAGTTTTCCTGGCCAATTAACTCCTTTCAGTTTCCACAAATCGACCACCTTGGATTTAGTTTTGTTATTTTGTTTCACATTTCGAAGTGGTGATTTTGCATCGAAATCAGATATGAGTTCCTGTATATCGTCAGATTCTGAGGGCAAGTTACCATGTAGAATTGTGTCACGTTTTCTTGCATCGGTATTCACTTCCAGCCAGTTTACAGTGCCGTCAACGGATAGATATTTTTCTGTCTTGCTATTCACTAAACGACCTCTTATTTTTGAAGCATACGTGGGTTTGACTGGATCCGATCGATGCTTTTAATCTCTGCACCTCAAGCTCAAGTTGTTTCTCTTTAATTTTGTCTTTGTACTTGTTCATTTCACTTCGTAAGTTACTCAATTTTATTTTCATCCGTCGATGTTCATTACGATTAACGTCCCTGCAGAACGATGCACTTTCACACTTCGGATACCGGCAATGTATAACGTCATAACCCAATGGGTGTATGGAAAACGAAGACCCTGGAAAACGAAGACCGAATACCTAAGGCCCTGGAAAACGAAGACCCCGGAATGTTCCTATGACGCCAATGATACACGAATTCGCCCAATATCGGGCATTTACTTTCATTGTGAACTCGTTAACTAACTTCCCGTACGAATTTTATTGCGAATTCTTCATAATAAATTATTTTCATACACATTTGCGGATATAATCAATGTAAAACCCAGTAGTATGCCTAATTTCATCTTGGTTTCGTTTAATATATAGCGGTGTCTGAACGAACCGACCACGTTTTGAAATTCAAAGTACTAACAACACTGTGTGAAATTTTAGAACTCTCCCACATGCGGTTTAAACGCTATTTCAAATTGAAGTTTCAAAAAAGTGCTTCGAAAGAAACGGAGATAATGGCCGGTTTGCATAATCGACACGTCGTTGTGGGAACATGCCAAATTGCGGCCACTTTCACAGTCGCTGTTACAATATTTACCAGCTCGCATGATAACTATGACATTATGAAGGATAACTGACAAATTAGATAAATGTACGGATAATATGAGAATAGTCGCACTTGAAAGTGCGTTCCGAGAATTATCATTCAGCGGCACTCTGAATGTTCCCGTTATATTGACGTAATCAATGCATGAACAAACAGGGGGCGGTACTTGCATAAATTATATGTTGTGCGAAAGTGGCCTCGGAACAAACAGGGGGCGGTACTTGCATAAATTATATGTTGTGCGAAAGTGACCTCGAAGCCAGTGTACAACGCATTTACATTCTCATCCATATAATCGAAAACACTGCTCCAAATCGGAAAATTTATTAGGTTATTTATATTACAACTAGTGTTACAAAATCGCGGTAAACTGTGCACAAAATCACAACACGCGACCCCTACCACGGGAAACAGTACTGTTTTGAAACTTTTGACTCTTATTTAATTTACATATCATCTGTCAATCAGGAACCGTTAAGTGGCGTTAATATGCAAATCATCCCTCAAACATAAACAAAACGTAAACAGCGCTTCATAATAATAGTTTAACTGTGTTTTAAAGTTGGTTTTAATGATTATTTTTAAACTATTTTTAACAAAATATAGATATGAAACCCATCGTACAGGAAAGCCAAAAAAAGCAAAAACGGTCAAAAGTGAGAAAAAAAACTGCATCTTATCCTTTACTGTCATAAAATCCAAGTACATGTATAAGAATAGGACGTCCTGCTAGTCCGTTTGCTTCGAAAATTGGAATTTAGTTTTCTCTGCAAGTTTCGTAAAATGGTGGCTGAAACTTTCTGGAAATGAAATTGAACCTGAACTTCACTGATCGCGGCATATTACACAGCATAACTTGGTGATTTTGTTGAGAAAACGAGTAAAATACTTACCGTCGCTAACGCTGCTTTTGGAGGCAGCCATGTTGTGTACGCCCTCAACATTAAAGTATGTTCAAAGCTTGAGTTCTCGATGTCAAAACTAGCGGATTTCATTCCTGCAGCTAAGCTTTTCCCGACCAAGCTATGCTGCACGGTGTCAAAGCTGTGATTTTCATTAAAAAGCTACACTTTCATTGGTACCCCTGGCGTCGATGTTTTCGTTTGATAAATCAGATTGGGCCACGCGCACCGGTGGCGGCGTATTTTTTATTACGTTTTGAACACTTGCTTGACTTCCGCAGCAGTACGTCTTGTAAGAATTCTTAGCAACTATGAGTCACCGGGAAAATAGTTATTGATTGCGCCGCCAACAATGGCTTGAAGAATAAAAGCAAGATGGCTACTTGGTAGTTATTTCCTGAGGTGTATTCGGGTGAAATTGAGCGGGAATCTACGTACATTTTGACAAGTAATCAGATTCGAAGTTACGTGAAAACCGTGAGTAATGTATTAGGTGTTCGCTGGGACCTGTGACGCATGACGGGACCCCGGGACGGGACTGTCAGAAGTGTGTTGAACCCTTGTTCTGACTCGCCGATTTCCAAAGCCCATCACATTTTATTCGACAAATCTCCAAACCGCCAATGAATTTGTATTTGATCTAATATTTGAAAAAACAATATTTTGCGCTGTTGATAAACAAAAAGGTCATTGTGAATGTGAAATTTGACGTTAGTACCCAAATAAATGATAGGTCAAATGCCTAGGTTAGTACGTGACAAGTAACACGTCTAGCATTAGTTATCTCGAAATAGCGGACTAATAGCACAGGGAGCCCAGGAACTATGATCAACTGTACGCACTCCCTATGAGCGCTTGCGGGGGGGGGGGTATCTGTTTTTTCGAGTTTAAAAAATGTGAGCTGGCTGGAGCCTTCATCCCTTGTCTATTTCTTACACTAGATACCAGCCGATACCCCCCCCCCCCGCGCATAGAGACTGCACTACATTTGATTATAGTTCCTGGGCTCCCTGTGCTAATAGTAGTGGAATAAACCACTTTTTGTCTCAGCTTTCCTCATTTAATATAATATTAACTTTATTACACTACTATGCCATCATCAGAGACAGCTAAATAAACTAAAGTATGATAAGATAAAAATAAAATTAAGGGATGTTAAAAGATTAATTGGAAACAAATTTAATTTTAATTACAGGATTCTCCCACTGTAGAGGTGATAGTTTTGATATACTTGATTTTTGTTTTGCTTTATTTAGAAACTTTGCTAAGGGTATCAAGCATGTCATTATTTTAATGAAATTGTCTATTTTAGTTTATTTCTAATTCCTATTTCTTGAAACAGCTCCCCTCTTTCTTTATCATAAAATTCAAAACCTGGGATAAAATGTTGCTCGTTCTCAATTGAATTTGTACGACATTTTTTACAGAATCATTCTACCACAGAATGTGATTTAAACATATTATATTGTCATTTTATTACCATTTTTACTGTGAGAAGAATTTAAGCGTTTTTTCCATAATTTGTCATATTCTTTTGTTAGTTTTATTTTAACAACATTTGTTATTTGATCAACGTTATTCACTTTATGATTTTATTTTATTGTTTCAAAGTCATTGTGGCCCATTATATTTTCTATATAT
Organism: Saccoglossus kowalevskii; assembly: GCF_978046115.1. Taxonomy (NCBI): domain Eukaryota; kingdom Metazoa; phylum Hemichordata; class Enteropneusta; family Harrimaniidae; genus Saccoglossus; species Saccoglossus kowalevskii. The sequence continues at coordinate 8,230,869 of NC_140655.1, read as the reverse complement.
TTTATCCAGCTAGAATTATTCTTAACTGCTTCATCAAGAGCACAATTAAGTATATGGTTATCAGGCAGGGTATTTAGCCTGAACCAATATTTAGTTGCCAATGTTAATGCCTTTACTCTTATTCTGCCAAGTTCTCCTTTAATATCGATTACTGATGTAATTTCACACCATGGACGTACTGCCACAGGATGAACCACTGGATTAAAAAAGCATTCGAGAAAGTTTACTTTTAGTGTTTACTACCTTATACTAAAATATATTTGGATATTTAGAGTACTAACGAATTCCAACTTATGGTCCGGTTAGACTTAAAATACACCATGTATATTTACTTTAGAGATATAATTTTTGGTATATGTGTTGGTTCCTGGATATCTAAGCTTCGTCGTCCTGTACTTCGTTTAGTAATTCGAACTTCCCAGTTTGCGTGAAAAGGGAGAGTTTCGCGATTTTGACATCGAAAATGCCTTTGCTTCATTATTTGCTGAGGGACGGTCGCTTAGGTATGTGCTCTGTAACTTACAGCACATGAACTTAAAAACATTAGGTAATCAAACAAAAATGACGTTGTACTAAAGTCCAAAAAGTACGTTTAAGGTATTCATTTTTTTCGTAGCATAAAAACTATTTAGCCCCACGCTTATTGTTACACCCTCAAATCAACTGATTTCCATTCCCCTCAAGAGTCAAAATGGTATGTGCCTTCATTTTAGCTACAACTGGAAAAAAGTCTTTTTTGCTTGACGTGTTCATTTGCCTTCAATTACGTTTCAGTGGCTGTAAACAGTAAACAGCCCGGGACATGATCAATATACGAGTCCGAATCAGTTAGTCCCTGAAAATTACGCCATCGCACAGTATTCCATTAATGAACGAAGTTCACATAACAATCTTATGCCTACAAATCATCCCATAATTATTGACAAGTTGATACTAGCTTATACTAAAACAAGCCGGTAGGCTGATTGGCGATCGGCTCCGCTAAAAAAAAAACAAGCATGTTTTCGGCTGTTGCCACGGTAGGCACTGGATACGAAGTTCGCCAAAAAAACACTCAGTCTTTAGAAGTCACTTTATTCATAGACCTTAGATCTATGCTTTATTTTATTGCTAGGATGTATTCTGCTGTTAAATTTGTTATTTCCAACCGTTTTGAAATAGTATTTTCTAGATAGAAGGCAGTTCATTCAAGGTTGCGTTGGGATTACATTGATACAGTGTAACAATGTCGGCGCCGGTGATCTCTTACCAGTGTGCAGACCTGCCTGAAAAGTATGAACAAAATCAGCCAAGCCAAAAAAATCACAGAAGAGTTAAAAAGCAATTCTTGGTGAACTGTAACCCCAACTTTGGGGTCAAATTTCTCGGTAATGAAAAAAGATACCAAAAATTCAAATAGTAATTTTGTGCCCACACTCAAGCTGAGTAGAATGAGCTATGTCTGAGGTGTTTTATCCTGAATTTGTAGGAGGAGATACATTTGGGGCGAAGCTAATCAAAAATCATTTTTTTTGGCTGTTTCTATGGCAACAGTGGGCCAACATTTTTTTAAAGTTTTTTTCCAATAACTAGGGTTCAAAGGTGTGACCTCCCTGCCAATTTTGAGCAAAATCGGCCAAGCCAAAAAAATCACAGAAGAATTAATACGTGAAAACACTGGAAATCACACACACAGACACAAAGGATTCAGCTACGATTATGTATTGTATAATCACTGTCAACGAAGAGTTTCTGGCGCGCGTTTTTAATGCCAGAAACTCCGAGGGAGGTAATAGGTAAAGGCTGTCAGATTCAATTAAATATATTTATATATATAATGGCAGTTGTTAATCGTGTTCTTTTATTATTAGATGTTTGACCCATATACTGCGTATATGATACTGCGGAAGTGAAGCAAGTTTTCAAAACGTAATGGAAAAGACGCCGCAATCGGTGCGCGTGGCCCAATCAATTGACTAGCTGTCAGCTAACTTGTCAAACAAAAACATCGACGCGCCAAACTGAAAAGGTTGACGCGCCAAAATAAAAATGTTAAACCACACCCACTGCTTCTGAGCACTTCAAACTCGTCAGCTGACTACTGAAACATGGCAGGTAACGTGAGTAACACGGGCAGAAAATTTAAACGAGGTGCTGAAACATCGGAGAGCTACAAAATATTTTTGTAACTGACATATTGTTGAACGGGGGAGATCCGGTCACTTGGAATTTTTAATCTTTCCGTGAAATAGCTGAGAAGTATCGCTTCAGTGACCGGGGCATTCGTAAAATATGGCAGCGATTCGTTCATTGTAGATCAAGCAAAGGCAACAGAGGTTTTTACCATAAGCTTGGTGATGGTGACTTGAAGCTGATCGAAACTTTGAAAAGATTACAACCATCTATAACGTATCGTGCTATTGCAGACCATATCAATGAACATGGTAAAGTTGTAGAAAATGTTTCGATCACTACTATTGGGCGGACAGTTCGAACCCTGTTGTCAGGCGGCCGATGGACTTACAAAACACTAACACCGGTAGCCTTGGAGAAATTCACGGATGCTAACATAGCATAAATTTTCTGCACACCCAAGACCCAAATACAATCCAGTTTTTTTATGAAGCCGGCATCAAATTGAGTAAGGATTTGAACCCACGCTACGGACACGCTCCAATTGGTGAACGAGCAGTCGAAATTCAACGGTATATGAAGACACCCACTGTGACTTTATAGTTAATGGTTAGCTTGGAAGGAATTAATTATGCTAAAATTATACATCAATGCCAGTAGTGGTACTGTTTTCCGACGTTTGAATTGTTTAGTTTCTCTATTTACAGTATTTGAACTGACAAATTTCCTATGGTTGTCAATATTTGTAGGTTGAAAGGGGACGATAGTCATTCTCGTCGTCTCATCATGAATGAATAAAACTTTGGTTGTGCGACACTTGATAATTATCTGACACAGTTCTATGAGTTGTTACACTATTATTTCCAAATAACTGAGGATAATATACAGGAGGCACGCTTTCCTGGTTCATGCCTGGGTAAACAGTTACATCTGGAGACGGTTGGATACCAAAATAATATGGCATACTAGGATAATATCTAGGCGGGACATTGAATGGATGGATGCCGATAAATATTTCCTTGTGTTCATCTAACTGTTTACTGTTCCCTGATGTTGGCGATGATAATAACGCGTCGACACTGAAACTACTCTGTTTCGATAACCACATTTTCTGCATCTGGCAGTGGAGGTGAATGTTTCGCTGTCAGTTCGGTTGCTGTCGTTGTGGCGTTCTGGTTGGGTGGGTCACTATTACTGGCGCGCTGTTTGGTAATCACTAAAATTTGCTGTTGCATATTTGACAGTACATCAAATACGTTGTCGAGTAGTTGTTCCCTGTCAGACTCTGCTTTACTGAACGGTACTGTCTTTTCTTGTTCAACTTCATATGTTTTCATACTTTCCCAGTTTCAGTAAAATGTCATCGTGTTGTTTCAGAAGAACTAAAGTTTTCACTGTTTTGGTCAGATTACACTGGCCGACGCCGGTGAAATATTGTAATGTTCACTTCCTGATATCACAGCATTATCCGTTTCGTGCGGTAGTTTTCCTGGCCAATTAACTCCTTTCAGTTTCCACAAATCGACCACCTTGGATTTAGTTTTGTTATTTTGTTTCACATTTCGAAGTGGTGATTTTGCATCGAAATCAGATATGAGTTCCTGTATATCGTCAGATTCTGAGGGCAAGTTACCATGTAGAATTGTGTCACGTTTTCTTGCATCGGTATTCACTTCCAGCCAGTTTACAGTGCCGTCAACGGATAGATATTTTTCTGTCTTGCTATTCACTAAACGACCTCTTATTTTTGAAGCATACGTGGGTTTGACTGGATCCGATCGATGCTTTTAATCTCTGCACCTCAAGCTCAAGTTGTTTCTCTTTAATTTTGTCTTTGTACTTGTTCATTTCACTTCGTAAGTTACTCAATTTTATTTTCATCCGTCGATGTTCATTACGATTAACGTCCCTGCAGAACGATGCACTTTCACACTTCGGATACCGGCAATGTATAACGTCATAACCCAATGGGTGTATGGAAAACGAAGACCCTGGAAAACGAAGACCGAATACCTAAGGCCCTGGAAAACGAAGACCCCGGAATGTTCCTATGACGCCAATGATACACGAATTCGCCCAATATCGGGCATTTACTTTCATTGTGAACTCGTTAACTAACTTCCCGTACGAATTTTATTGCGAATTCTTCATAATAAATTATTTTCATACACATTTGCGGATATAATCAATGTAAAACCCAGTAGTATGCCTAATTTCATCTTGGTTTCGTTTAATATATAGCGGTGTCTGAACGAACCGACCACGTTTTGAAATTCAAAGTACTAACAACACTGTGTGAAATTTTAGAACTCTCCCACATGCGGTTTAAACGCTATTTCAAATTGAAGTTTCAAAAAAGTGCTTCGAAAGAAACGGAGATAATGGCCGGTTTGCATAATCGACACGTCGTTGTGGGAACATGCCAAATTGCGGCCACTTTCACAGTCGCTGTTACAATATTTACCAGCTCGCATGATAACTATGACATTATGAAGGATAACTGACAAATTAGATAAATGTACGGATAATATGAGAATAGTCGCACTTGAAAGTGCGTTCCGAGAATTATCATTCAGCGGCACTCTGAATGTTCCCGTTATATTGACGTAATCAATGCATGAACAAACAGGGGGCGGTACTTGCATAAATTATATGTTGTGCGAAAGTGGCCTCGGAACAAACAGGGGGCGGTACTTGCATAAATTATATGTTGTGCGAAAGTGACCTCGAAGCCAGTGTACAACGCATTTACATTCTCATCCATATAATCGAAAACACTGCTCCAAATCGGAAAATTTATTAGGTTATTTATATTACAACTAGTGTTACAAAATCGCGGTAAACTGTGCACAAAATCACAACACGCGACCCCTACCACGGGAAACAGTACTGTTTTGAAACTTTTGACTCTTATTTAATTTACATATCATCTGTCAATCAGGAACCGTTAAGTGGCGTTAATATGCAAATCATCCCTCAAACATAAACAAAACGTAAACAGCGCTTCATAATAATAGTTTAACTGTGTTTTAAAGTTGGTTTTAATGATTATTTTTAAACTATTTTTAACAAAATATAGATATGAAACCCATCGTACAGGAAAGCCAAAAAAAGCAAAAACGGTCAAAAGTGAGAAAAAAAACTGCATCTTATCCTTTACTGTCATAAAATCCAAGTACATGTATAAGAATAGGACGTCCTGCTAGTCCGTTTGCTTCGAAAATTGGAATTTAGTTTTCTCTGCAAGTTTCGTAAAATGGTGGCTGAAACTTTCTGGAAATGAAATTGAACCTGAACTTCACTGATCGCGGCATATTACACAGCATAACTTGGTGATTTTGTTGAGAAAACGAGTAAAATACTTACCGTCGCTAACGCTGCTTTTGGAGGCAGCCATGTTGTGTACGCCCTCAACATTAAAGTATGTTCAAAGCTTGAGTTCTCGATGTCAAAACTAGCGGATTTCATTCCTGCAGCTAAGCTTTTCCCGACCAAGCTATGCTGCACGGTGTCAAAGCTGTGATTTTCATTAAAAAGCTACACTTTCATTGGTACCCCTGGCGTCGATGTTTTCGTTTGATAAATCAGATTGGGCCACGCGCACCGGTGGCGGCGTATTTTTTATTACGTTTTGAACACTTGCTTGACTTCCGCAGCAGTACGTCTTGTAAGAATTCTTAGCAACTATGAGTCACCGGGAAAATAGTTATTGATTGCGCCGCCAACAATGGCTTGAAGAATAAAAGCAAGATGGCTACTTGGTAGTTATTTCCTGAGGTGTATTCGGGTGAAATTGAGCGGGAATCTACGTACATTTTGACAAGTAATCAGATTCGAAGTTACGTGAAAACCGTGAGTAATGTATTAGGTGTTCGCTGGGACCTGTGACGCATGACGGGACCCCGGGACGGGACTGTCAGAAGTGTGTTGAACCCTTGTTCTGACTCGCCGATTTCCAAAGCCCATCACATTTTATTCGACAAATCTCCAAACCGCCAATGAATTTGTATTTGATCTAATATTTGAAAAAACAATATTTTGCGCTGTTGATAAACAAAAAGGTCATTGTGAATGTGAAATTTGACGTTAGTACCCAAATAAATGATAGGTCAAATGCCTAGGTTAGTACGTGACAAGTAACACGTCTAGCATTAGTTATCTCGAAATAGCGGACTAATAGCACAGGGAGCCCAGGAACTATGATCAACTGTACGCACTCCCTATGAGCGCTTGCGGGGGGGGGGTATCTGTTTTTTCGAGTTTAAAAAATGTGAGCTGGCTGGAGCCTTCATCCCTTGTCTATTTCTTACACTAGATACCAGCCGATACCCCCCCCCCCCCCCCCCGCGCATAGAGACTGCACTACATTTGATTATAGTTCCTGGGCTCCCTGTGCTAATAGTAGTGGAATAAACCACTTTTTGTCTCAGCTTTCCTCATTTAATATAATATTAACTTTATTACACTACTATGCCATCATCAGAGACAGCTAAATAAACTAAAGTATGATAAGATAAAAATAAAATTAAGGGATGTTAAAAGATTAATTGGAAACAAATTTAATTTTAATTACAGGATTCTCCCACTGTAGAGGTGATAGTTTTGATATACTTGATTTTTGTTTTGCTTTATTTAGAAACTTTGCTAAGGGTATCAAGCATGTCATTATTTTAATGAAATTGTCTATTTTAGTTTATTTCTAATTCCTATTTCTTGAAACAGCTCCCCTCTTTCTTTATCATAAAATTCAAAACCTGGGATAAAATGTTGCTCGTTCTCAATTGAATTTGTACGACATTTTTTACAGAATCATTCTACCACAGAATGTGATTTAAACATATTATATTGTCATTTTATTACCATTTTTACTGTGAGAAGAATTTAAGCGTTTTTTCCATAATTTGTCATATTCTTTTGTTAGTTTTATTTTAACAACATTTGTTATTTGATCAACGTTATTCACTTTATGATTTTATTTTATTGTTTCAAAGTCATTGTGGCCCATTATATTTTCTATATATTTTATCCAGCTAGAATTATTCTTAACTGCTTCATCAAGAGCACAATTAAGTATATGGTTATCAGGCAGGGTATTTAGCCTGAACCAATATTTAGTTGCCAATGTTAATGCCTTTACTCTTATTCTGCCAAGTTCTCCTTTAATATCGATTACTGATGTAATTTCACACCATGGACGTACTGCCACAGGATGAACCACTGGATTAAAAAAGCATTCGAGAAAGTTTACTTTTAGTGTTTACTACCTTATACTAAAATATATTTGGATATTTAGAGTACTAACGAATTCCAACTTATGGTCCGGTTAGACTTAAAATACACCATGTATATTTACTTTAGAGATATAATTTTTGGTATATGTGTTGGTTCCTGGATATCTAAGCTTCGTCGTCCTGTACTTCGTTTAGTAATTCGAACTTCCCAGTTTGCGTGAAAAGGGAGAGTTTCGCGATTTTGACATCGAAAATGCCTTTGCTTCATTATTTGCTGAGGGACGGTCGCTTAGGTATGTGCTCTGTAACTTACAGCACATGAACTTAAAAACATTAGGTAATCAAACAAAAATGACGTTGTACTAAAGTCCAAAAAGTACGTTTAAGGTATTCATTTTTTTCGTAGCATAAAAACTATTTAGCCCCACGCTTATTGTTACACCCTCAAATCAACTGATTTCCATTCCCCTCAAGAGTCAAAATGGTATGTGCCTTCATTTTAGCTACAACTGGAAAAAAGTCTTTTTTGCTTGACGTGTTCATTTGCCTTCAATTACGTTTCAGTGGCTGTAAACAGTAAACAGCCCGGGACATGATCAATATACGAGTCCGAATCAGTTAGTCCCTGAAAATTACGCCATCGCACAGTATTCCATTAATGAACGAAGTTCACATAACAATCTTATGCCTACAAATCATCCCATAATTATTGACAAGTTGATACTAGCTTATACTAAAACAAGCCGGTAGGCTGATTGGCGATCGGCTCCGCTAAAAAAAAAACAAGCATGTTTTCGGCTGTTGCCACGGTAGGCACTGGATACGAAGTTCGCCAAAAAAACACTCAGTCTTTAGAAGTCACTTTATTCATAGACCTTAGATCTATGCTTTATTTTATTGCTAGGATGTATTCTGCTGTTAAATTTGTTATTTCCAACCGTTTTGAAATAGTATTTTCTAGATAGAAGGCAGTTCATTCAAGGTTGCGTTGGGATTACATTGATACAGTGTAACAATGTCGGCGCCGGTGATCTCTTACCAGTGTGCAGACCTGCCTGAAAAGTATGAACAAAATCAGCCAAGCCAAAAAAATCACAGAAGAGTTAAAAAGCAATTCTTGGTGAACTGTAACCCCAACTTTGGGGTCAAATTTCTCGGTAATGAAAAAAGATACCAAAAATTCAAATAGTAATTTTGTGCCCACACTCAAGCTGAGTAGAATGAGCTATGTCTGAGGTGTTTTATCCTGAATTTGTAGGAGGAGATACATTTGGGGCGAAGCTAATCAAAAATCATTTTTTTTGGCTGTTTCTATGGCAACAGTGGGCCAACATTTTTTTAAAGTTTTTTTCCAATAACTAGGGTTCAAAGGTGTGACCTCCCTGCCAATTTTGAGCAAAATCGGCCAAGCCAAAAAAATCACAGAAGAATTAATACGTGAAAACACTGGAAATCACACACACAGACACACAAATTTTAAGGGCAATCCTAGCAGAGCGGATCGCCAATATGTTATTTAGAGTACTAACAAATTCCCACTTCCAGTCTGATTAGAATTAAAATACACCACGAATATTCACTTTTGAGATTTTTGGTATGTGTTGGTTCTTGGATATTTCAGCTTCGTCGTCCTGTACATCATTTAGTAATTCGAACTTCCCAGATTGTGTCAAATCGGAGAGTTTCTTGATTTCGATATCGAAACTGCCTTAGCATAATTATTTGCTGGGGGGGCTCAGGTACGTGCTCTGCAACTTGCAGCGCATGAACCTAAACATGTTAGGTAATCAAATTCACAAGAAGTTGACAATCCCTAATACTGCTAAATCGCCAGTTGTGAACTTTATCAGGATTCCTGTATGAAGTCACACATCATTCTAGCAAGGAAAAATATTGATTACTGTTGTGCAGGTTATATAATAAAATATGAAATAATTAATATTTTATTTTTTGTTAGTATATCTCTATTTATTAAAATATGTACACATTATATCTACTTGGGGTGGGTATTGCCGAGCAAGTTTATAACATTATAAACAAATATTTTCGTAAATAACCGACACTGACCTCGAAGTACGCCTTTGAGAAGTATTACTGATGAATACTTTATAACGTAATTTCTTTCAATTTGAATTAGTTGTATTGCAATGCATTAGTAATAATAATAATAATAATAATAATATTTATTGCATCTTTAGAAATACAGTATTTCTATCAGTACAGTAGCAATAAAAGTATAATAAATAAGTATAAATAGTGTAAATGTATACATTCTTTTATTTCATTGTTGACACTGAGTTATACAGTTTGTTACGTACTACAATTTATCTATATTGGAAAACGATTATGGGGATTATTAATTTCAATAAACAATATTCAACTATCTTTTATAACATCAATAAGATCATAATGGTAATGTTTATTGGTCTTTGAAACTAGAGGCATTATCAGAGCATGGGTCTTATTTTGGAACTCCTGCTAGGATGGTATTCCCAGAATAGTGCCAGTTGTTAAAGAAACATAAAACCTTAATTCTCAACAAGGATGAAAGGACCAGTTACTGGGACAAAGCCCTACTCCTGCGAAACCTTACAGATACGAAACTCAATTACCGCGAAAGCCACTCACCGCGAAGCTACTAGTATAATGTGTTAAAATCCTCTTCATACCATTGTCTTACCAATAAACACTCAAGTAAAACATGATAAAACAAGGTCAAAGTAATTGGATGAGTCTTGTCGCCATTAAAACGGTTGTGTACATCGCTTAAAAATGTTATATTTCATATAATTTACCAATTTCAATGCGCGTTCAAAAACAGCGACCGACAAGCGTGACCAGTCCCCCCTAGATTAAAACCCAGTGAATATGTAAAATTTAGCATAGAACACATTATCCATATGATAAAACCGTGAATTTAAAACCCACTGAATATGCCTGAAATGCTAAATCAGTGAAATTTAAACCCAGTGAAAATTAGTCATTCTACAGTTACTGTAGTGTGTTGATGTTCGAGAAATTTTTGCTTTAATTTCTTATCATATGATATTTCAACTTTACCTTGATTTGCGACAAACAAGTTTAATATCAGATCCGAATTTGTATTATTAATACTGTTTTTTACCGTGGTCGACGTTAGTGATAGCACAAGATAGCAGGTTAAACACACGCCGTCAACTTGTTGTTTTTTTGTTATTCTGTTTTCACTTTCACTGATGCCGGAAATCTTAGTAAGTAGGTAATCTTAGTATACTGCCGCCATTATAAATAACTATACTGCCATGAACGTTGAACATTGAAAGTTTTTTGATTGTTTTTAAACGCGTATACATGTACTTTGACAGTTTTGACAGATACTTTTCTGTTTATCTTTGTAAAGACTGCGGCATCAAAAATATATATTCATTACAGGGGATAGGTGGATATAATTCACGAGAATGTGTCACATGGTTTGACTTGCAGGTCAGCATGTTTTCACTTTCTCCTGGAGGACAACCTTATTCTCTGAATTTAGAGGTCAATTTGCCCTTGAATAGCCACCCAGTCAGGACACCTATAGTATATACACTTTGTTCAGCGCCACAGCGCAATCGTTTAATTACAGACCAGCATTATGTACGGAAATATAAATTACCATATGATCGAAATATATGCACTTGAACTTGTAATTGTAAACGGAGTGATCCTGGGTCATGTCACATGACATTAATGCCATTACTCAGTTAGCACGTCAAAATATACAGTATAAACAATTGTAATCAGTAACGGCTGTCAGACTAATATATAAATAATGGCAGATGTTAATTGTACTCTTATATTATTTTAAGAAGCCAGACGTTTGACCCTTATACAATGTATATGATGTTAAGAATTCGTACTATGACTCACCCAGCAAATAGGTATTGTATAGCGCCGCCAGCATTGGCTAAATTCGTGGAATAATCAAAACAAGATGGCTACAGTCACGAGGTGTATTCAAATGAAATTGAGCGGGAATTTACGTACATTGTGAAGATTGTAATAACCCTGTAATTAACGTCAATGTTGCTAAACCGTGAGTAATGTATTAGGTGTTCGCTGGGACCTGTGACGGGACTGTCAGAAGTGTGTTAAACCCTTGTTCTGACTCGCCGATTTCCAAAGCCCATCACATTTTATTCGACAAATCTCCAAACCGCCAATGAATTTGTATTTGATCTAATATTCAAAAACAATATTGTGAGTCCAATGATTGTCGGTCATGACACAAAATAATGCAAATGAGTGCTGACCTGTGTACAACATTTTTAGCTCAACAGTCAGATAGTGCTGTGTCCAGTCTGGATGGATGTGGATGATTTCTTCTCAAAAAACGTTTTTTTACCTTGCCCGTACCATCAAAGATGGAAGGGAAAGGTATATTAAGGGAAAAAATTTGTCCGGCGTTGTCGTCGTCGTCGTCGTCGTTGTTAATAAATGTTATTGTGTGCATAATAACTTTACTAATTCTATTCCAAACTTTATCAAACTTGGTCACCTTATTCATCAGTATAAAATCTTCCCTGAGTTTGAACAACAGATGTCCTGTATGAAAATATCATGCAAAAATTGAGAAAATCTGATAAAATATTTTGACTGTTTCTACTTGACTGATCACTGGTGATACACATCAAAGGTCACTGATCTCAGTGGAAATATGCATTGTTGTATGTGTTCAATGAAGCAAATGATTTATCTTGTAATAATATCCTTGGTAATGTATCTCAGAATCCCATACTGGGTTTCAAAACCAACTTATGGAGAGATTGCACAGTCTGATACACATTTGCAAACCTACCAATAAAATCGTTACAGAAAACAAGATGTCAGAAAATCAATATACCGGTAAGCACTCCTATGAAATGGGTTTGATCAAGATCTGAAGCTAATAGAAAATCTGTTTAGTTCAAAGTTATCAAATCAAAAACAATACATAAAAAATACATTAAAAGCAAAACATTTCATCCACATTTTAAAAAGAAAATTATTCTAAAATATATGTACTCTGTATTTGACAAACAGTTCATTCGACAAATGAAAACTCACAGGAATATGTTTCAGCTATTAGAACAGAATGATAGACTTCTTATAATACTAGTTTAAAAACGCATTTCAAAGATTGCAGTGTTTGAAGATGTCGATTCTCAGGAGGCAACAGTACTGTTGACTTCTCCCTCCACTGGACACCAACTAACTATTTAAGTTGATTTGCATACAAAGTAGAGCTTGCAACATGATAGCTATTCATAAAGGGTGTTTTTTTTTTTACTTTTCATATAATACAGTAGTCACACAATGAGGCAGTTCATATTTGTCTCAGTGAATCATTAATTTTTGACAGACACCTGTACAAAATACTTGGACCAAAGCCAGCTAAAATGTTCTGTTATCTTGCATGTTTTTTGAATCTATTCACATCTAAATGCAGCACTTTTTTTGCAATGAGACATTTGTTTTTATACTAAAATATCTGAATTACTTTGAATAAAGCTATAAAATTATGTCCCTTAAAATAATTAAACAAATAAGGCACCAATGTTTTTGTAAGATATTTACATCTTTTAAGGACATTCGGTAGACTGATTCCCCACTGTTGGTTCAACCCCAAAACTTGTTTGTATTCAAAATTAATTATGACAATGCATATTCATATTGAAATAAACTATAGTAAAGGGAATTATATTATATAACAAAGGGCAAGGTCACCAGAGTTCAACTATGTTTTTTGTTATGTAGCAACCTTGTTCTTCAAATTGTTCTTTAGAAGTTGATACAACAAAAGTTATGCAAATTAGTTTTCAAAAACTATAAAAATGCTCAAATGACTTTTAGTCTTATGGGCTTGTGTTGCTTAAGTTGACTACCACAATGTTCTGGCAGGACAACGGAACTATTTCGACAGCCTGACTGATAGGTTTCAGTGAAAATCTGTATTTTCCCTGGTCAACTTTGATTAGGATGATTGTATTTATTTTTTGTTGGCAAAAAACATTGAGCGTGAGGCCAATTGGCCTATTTTTTGTCAGATATGTTATGAAGTTGGTGTTTGTTAATACTGATGACTAGAAAACAATAGTCATAGTAACTTGTATGTACTTTGGCTAGTTCTACTTAGAATTGAAAATTCGCTTTAAAAATCCGTCAAAGTTTAAGAAGATTGTTCGTGTGATTTGGCCACCATCTTTATACTGATGGCACATCAGTGACTGGAAGTTTGTCATGCTGCATCTCTCCACTGAACTCCATTTACCACACAAATAATTATGATCAATCACATGTTTCGCCGCCATCTTGGATTTTCATCTAAAATGGCCAAACATTTGGGCATTGTTTTTCATGAGTGATTTAACCAATGAACTTGATATATTGTATATAGCGTGTAAGACCCAGTCTTATTATAATTAAAATTATGAAAAAAAAATAGTTTGGCCAACATCTTCGATTTTTGACAATAATAACTACAAGTGTGGGCATTCGTTTTCTCAGGAGTGCTTCAACCGATTAACTTGATATTTTGTGTATAACCATAGCATAATAATTAGCATGTATTTTGTTTATAAGTTCTGTTATAATGGTCATTCTGGTGAAATAAATAAATAAAAAAAAAAATAAAGCAGAAGGCTTATTATGTATTCTGAAAACTATATCTTGATAACCAGGTAAATAACTAGGTAAATACATGGAACCAACTGCATTGTGTAATCATGGTACTGATAATTTAAGCTTTTCTAATCATGTGATCTAATTAATTAAAAAACAGGTGCATGAAGGCTTGGGCCCCGTTGGTGTCAATTGTGGCTTTAATTTTAACTTGAATTCATAACATACTGGCATAAATGTATTCAAAAATAAAATTATTGTGCATCACATGCAGACAATTTTGCCATTTGTGATTTTCTAGGGGCTCAAGCCTGTAGGGCTTGGCCCCTATTCTTATTGTCCAGGTTTTAGGGGCCCAAGCCCAAAGGGCGAGGCCCCTATTATTATCGCTTGTGTTTTTCTTTCTTTCTTTCTTCCGTAACTTTTTTTGGCAAGCCGTTTGAGAAAACCGCAGAACAGAATGGTGTTAAAATGGTCTATAAGGATAGCCCCAAATGTGAACTGGTGCAACATGCTTTCAGAATTTTGATTGGTCAATTAGTTTGGCAGCCATATTGGATTGAAAATTAACCGGAAGTGGCTATTTGACCACTTTCTGAGGGTCTAGGCGTCTAGATTTTTTATGGTATATAGCACAAGTCATGTGTAATAAATATCAGCAATAAAAACTTTAGCGGTCACGTGACTTTTCCCGCTATTTTGTTTTTCCTAAAAACGGCAAAAAACACTTAAAAATCTTCTTCTTCATAACCGCTGAGTGAAATGCTCTCATATTTAGTATTTAGCTTCTACATGTATATATTAAGCACAATTATGTTTAAAAAAAATTGTTATGATTGGTCACATGGTTTGGTCGCCATTTTGGGTTTCTTCTCAACAGGAAGTAGTTTTTTACTCATGCCACAATTGAGTGATTATCTTCAATATTGCGTCATGGCATCTCTATATGAAACTCTTTCAGAAACCTAAAAAAGTTTTCAGATCAGTCACATGGTTTGGCCGCCATCTTGGATTTTAGGCAAAATTTACCAAAATTTTGGGCATTTGTTTCTCAGAGGTAATTCAACCAATCTACTAGATGTTTTTATATTTACCATGCCTGGCCTTAGCTCCATATGAGAAAAATAATATTATTTTGATCAGTCACATGGTTAGGTCGCCATCTTGGATTTTGTGAAAACAGAAATTATGCAACTACATATTTTGTATTAGTCTGACTTCTTTCAAATTTTGTATGTGCATTTGTGTCATCAGATGCATCATTTTGCCCCAATAGCACACTGCTAGGCCACGTGGCTGGGCACCCATGGGGTGGGGGCTTCTAACCTCATTAATATGCATAACTGTCATAACTCAAGCACTGTTGTAGTTAGGATGATGAATCCTGTGTTATTATGACAACATTGAACAAGAGATTTGATTAAAATAACAGATGACCATATATGGTCATGTGAGCTCATTAATATGCATAACTGTCATATCTCAAACACTGTTGCAGTTAGGAAGATGAATCCTGTGTTATTATGACAACGTTAAACAAGAGATTTGATTAAAATAACAGATAACCATATATGGTCATGTGAGCTCATTAATATGCAAAACAATTATATCTCAAACAAATTTATGGAACCAACTGCATTTCGACTTCATGGTACTAATCATTCAAACTAACCAATTGTGTATCATGTGTATCATTTGACCTCATTATTTATGGAATATATGTTTGTAAGCTTGGGCCCCTGTGACGCTGCTTGCAGCTTTAATTCTTCCTGTTATTGTCTGAAGATCAATTTCTGTGTTTGAACCCAAATATTTAAATATTCTATTCACAGATGGAGGGAAAATTCTATAGCGTATTTAAACCTTCCATATATTCACCCGAATTTAGAGGATGGTGTAGAGAAAGGTTACAAGAACGATGTGGATTTATTCGACAACACAGAAACCTTCAAATAGTTAATAAAGTAAAGCAACCAAAGAAAAAAGTACGATATCGATATGTGAAATACAAACCATACGACAAATTAGAAGCCAGAGTGCCAGCTAAACCTGATACAGTACAGCGGTGCCGTAATGTTGTATGTGATGGAAAATACTTGTGAGTAACAATTACATGAATTTGTTTCTTAATTCTAAAATTCAATTCTAAAACTAAAAAGACAAAATTAATATAAATTGCACTGGCATTCTGAGTTACTTCTGGCTTCCCCATACTGCATATTTACTAGTAATGAATGTATGTTAAATTTCTACTCGCATATTATCCAATACTGTGTATGTTAATTATATAAACAACATAGCTTGTCGTCTGAAACGACCCCCCCCCCCTTCTGAAAGCGCATATAGTATGAAATATTATGTCAGAGGTACATGTTTTGTATAGCCGACTTTTCCACAGATTATTGCTACCATTTATAATACATTTGGAATATGGCAAATTTATCGCAGTGATCACTCTAGCGAATGAGTGCCGATGATTACAGATTAGGCAATAGACAAGAGGCAGTTGCTTTTACCAAGAATATGAAGTTATTAAGAGGATATCAAAAAGTATGCATAGTACAGCGGTATCACCAATGTGCAGTGTACTGTCTGAATGCATATATTTTGATATCCTTGTAATAACCTTATTAATAACCTTATCTTTTTTGCTCCCAACGATACATCATGGGAATGCCGAAATGCATAACATTTAGCGCAGTTTTAGCGAACTTCTTTGTATAGGATCTGGTCATACCCTGTGGACTGCCATGTTTGTTTTTCATTATTAGAGGATGCTTATGCGTGTAATCGTTCCATATTTAGAATTCGCATTTCCTAATATTGTAGGATGAAAATACCCAGTGCAATCCATATTTGGAATTCGCATTTCCTAATATACTAGGATGAAAATACCCAGTGCAATACCGCAAAATTACGGCACGCTGTAACTTACATTACGATGACAGATGCATAATTGACTTTATCATTAGCTTGTTTTCTTAGCACCAAATTTCAAAAGGATACTGTCTTGGGTAGACTTAATAAAGAATTTGCTCTATTTGGCCATATACTAGTATTACCGTTAAAATCCTATTATAAGCCGCATACCTATTACTAATCGCACCCCCAATTCAACAAGACCGTGACCGACTTTGTTTCAACCAGCTGGTACATTGTTCATAAACCTATTCATTTGTTTCGACAACGTGCCTAAAAATATTCACACTTCCTTATTGTTCAGTAGTGTTAGGATGTCAAACACGCAGTGAAACTGCTTTTGTCTTGTGACAACTTTTGTCAATACTCCTCACCGAAAAACTGTTAAATTCTTTTTCAATGCTCAGTTTATCTTTCGAAAACAACTAATTTCTTGATTTAAAAAAAAAGTCATGTCGTTTTCCCATGGAAATCAAAGCTAAAAGATCGCACTACATTATCAGTAAATCGCTTCCAGGTTTCGTTCACTATGCAGTTGGTGACCTGTCATTAACATATTTAAATGAACTAAGGTAATTTGAACACGTGGGCACCATCCAGCATTTTGATTGGTTAATTAGCAACTTGACCTACCCGGTCAAGTAATGACTCGTGCGCATTCAAACTACATAGCGGAAGTCGTGTCGCATCGATCGTTTACATGTGACCGAAATAATTCCCTTACGGTGAAACTAAGTTGAATTTTACTTGCATTTGATAACAATTCAACAAATTTATTTTTCGTGCGTTATTATAATCACTACTGTGTAATAATCAACAATTTCAACAGTTCGAAAACAAGTAAGTTATTCACTTGTGAGCCGAAGCATAGCCGGATTGCTTTACCGCACCCATGCGGTACCATACTTTTTTAGTGCCGTACCATAATCATTTTCTACTAAGCAATGCATTAATGTTTGTTTTTATTTGAAACTTCTGTCAGAATATACTTTCCATTACGAAGAAAATTAAAAAAATAAATGCATATTACATTAAATATACCGAGTATTTTTTTTTTCATGTGAACAGTTTTTTTGTGACGTGACGCTTATCACTCTTCCCTGACATCTAAATTGGAGTTAGCTTATATTCAAAAGATTGTACGGTGTATTGTTGTTTTGTGCAAGTGATGTGGGGAAAAAATGACCACGCCCATTTAGTGATTGCAATGTGTACCTATTATAAACCGCACCCCGAACTTGAGCTGTTGATCCCAATTTTTTATTTGATACATTGCAATATAAACCGCAGTTTATAATAGGATTTTAACGGTAACACATAACAATGCGCATGTTGTCATGGCACTGATACACTGTATGGTATAAAATTTGTATTTTACAGGCACGATTCGCACCTACAAGTATTCTTGTATTCTGATCTGTCTTTCCCACTAGTAGTGAAAGCCAAGTGTACAGAAACAGTATCATCTATTAAAGCACAGTTCCTGGAACATTATAATTGTTCTAGTTTAACATTTGATCTGACAACTAACAAAGGCTTTTTGGTATGTTTATAATTCCCATTTACTGTCACAGTACTTTCCCAGGGGCCTCAACATGTAAAATCAGAAAAATAAGATATGGGCTTATACCAAAGAACCGCCTCAGAAAAGATGAATTTGTTGTGGTTTTAATATTGTAACTATGCTACCAACCCGCCTCAAAAAAATTATTACATCTTTCGTTCACCATGCCGGGGGAATATTATGTCTTTTTTGATAAAAAGAAATTGCGAGTCATCATTTATTTTTACAATCAAAAAACAAAATATGCACATGTTATTACAATACGATTTACATACCGTCTGACTTGATGATGTAAAAATGATTAGGTTATGTGGGGAAAACTGTTGAAAGTAATATCTTTATCATTAAGTTCGTTGTTTTGATCATATACAAGGCAATTTGGATTTCGATTTGGCCTGAAACATCGATCTTTGACATAATGGGTCAAGTCTTTCAAAAACTGTCAAAAATTGAAGAAAAAAAACAATGCAACAACTGACGCATACATTACCCAACAAAGATATATGGAACCAATGGTACACATGACACATGAACTGATTTCAGGTGTTTCGAAAATTGTTGATGTGATCTTGATATATGATATGATTTGTTTAAGAGATACGCTTCGCAAATTATTTTGTCATTATGTAAGTTTATTTATTCAGCAAAGTATAATAACATATACTCACTTAGGATTTGGACTATATTAAAAAGATTTACTGTCATACTTTTAACTGTTAACCTTCAAGTAAGTGAACACAATTCCATTTCCTTCCTTTTAAGCTCTGTGATAAACTCACTTTGGAAGACCATGGTATTGTCAATGACACTAACTTGTACGTGAAGATAACTGGCAGCGAATTGAAAGGAGGGGGAGATACCCCTGCCTCACAAGGTTAGATAAATTAATGTATAAACATGAAACTCTTGTCGTTCTCACACTCTAGTGATTCTGAAATACAGGCTTCTTTGATGCAGATGAGTATGCGAATAGCAGTATTGCAACAATATTATTTTGTTCAGTAGTCAATTATAAAAATTACTATTTTGTCATGTGTGCAGACGAGCATGGAAAGGTGGGAGTTGATAATAGCTATACTATATAAAGGCCATCACATACTGTATCAACGTCAATACAATTTGTTACATTAACATAATTTGGTCCATTACACCACAATTAAACAATATCAGCATTATTAGTTTGTCTGTGCAGAATGACATCATAGATGCGTTTAAATGCTGTTTTTTTCTCAACAAGAAGGCGCTGTCTTTCAACCAATTCCCTCTGAAAACAGACCATAGAAGCACTTTCATTTAATTTTTGTTACAAAATATTGTGTAGCATCACCATAAGCATAGTAATACAATTTCTTGAACATAAAACAAATTATCATCAAATTCGGTGATATCTAAATTATGCCAATTTATGACTTCATTGAAATGTTCATTAAAATTATTATCAAGGGAAATCTAGCAAAGGTTACAAGCCCCTCATTTATTTCGCAGTGACCTGGCTTTTACCATTTATGCACGAAGTCCGAAAACTGGGACTGTGCATCCGTGCGTTCGTCCGGAATCATATCTCAGAATCCCTTGGACTGATTCCGTTCATTCTTTGCATGTGCCTAGTACTTTATGTGGGACATATGCACATACAGTGGTTTAGCGATTTGATTCAAAATGGCCGACTGGCAGCCATCTTGTTTTTTGAAAATGTTGTATTTTGGACTTGCTTTATCAGTTTTCATTCAAACTTGGTACATAGATTATACATGTTAGGATACATGTCCATGACGATTTATTTCGCAATTGGATCAAAGATGGTCGACTGGCAGGCATCTTGTTTTTATATATGCGGTATCTTGGACGTTCTCTGTCAGTTTTCATTCAAATTTGGCACATACATGTACTTTATACATGTTAGGATGCATGTCCATGACAATTTGTTTCAAAATCTGGTCAAGGATGGCCGATTGACAGCCATCTGACTTTTTGCCTTACTACTATATTTCCACAATTTATGTACCATTTTCATTCGTATTTGGCACATACATCATACATATCAGTGTGTTTCATAATCAGATCAAAGATGGCCGAATAACGGCTGTTTTTATTTTTGGCCATATTACTACTACACGGAACACGTGTTTTGATGTAAATAAACAATCTGTTGTATACGCCACTTGGAACTCAAGTTTCAAGGACACGCTCGCGACAACCCCTCCGCTTTAATATGATGAGCACAAAGAGAACTTTCAAAAATTTAACGGGGACTGTGTCATTTTCAATGACTTGTTTTATTGTAGCTTGTTTTGTCAATTGTCAACTTTAGGTTTAAAGAATATGGTTCGGTATGTTTTTTCCACTTCACAAACTGGCGTTCTGATGTTCTGGCAGCATTGGCATATGTACCAACAATTTTACAAATTGAATATTAATGAATATTAATTAAATTGCTTCTGACAGAACAATTAATTTACAGGAAAGGAAATGAAATATGCATGGATCATGTATGTTTCAAGTGCATTCATTTTGGAAATTCATTATTCATTTTTTCAACAGACAAAAAGACAGTTGCACCTACAACACATGAACATGATGTATTTAATTGGAAACGAGAAGATGTGCGACAATGGCTTCATGAGACAGTCGAGCTACACTCTAAGTATGTCGACCGAATGTATAATGAAGAAGTTGATGGTGAGACTCTACTTTTGTATAAAGAGGATGACTTGAAAACTGATTTTAAAATGAAGGAAGGCCCATTATTGCTACTCTCAGAAGGTCTAAAAAACCTGAAAGGTACTATAGTATATTCACATATAGACGATCAAAATCATGAACTTCAACTACCACCACATCTTGAAAATTGGAACGTGGATCATGTGAAACAATGGCTCAATTGGAAAAAGTTTAAAGAAAATTGCATTGATGCTCTTTGGGAAGAGGAAGTTGATGGGAAAATATTGAGTTCATTCCTTGTAGTTCCTTTTGAAAAACTAGCAAAAAAATTTCATTTGAGGAAAGGATCACTTCGAAAATTAATTCATCATGTAGAACTGCTTCAAAAGATAACAGATGTTCAACAGCATAATAAGGGCATTGCCAAAGTCGTGAAAACTACAAAAATTGAGAAAAGTGAAAGTCAAACCAGTACACTGAACAAAAAAGAGAAAATCCTGGCACAAATCAATTCAAAACACATGAAAGTGAAAAAGCATGCAGGTCAATCTAAAACACCCCAGCAGCAAACACTAGATGAAAAACGTGCATCAGGTGTTCAGAAAAATGATCACGATAATGACAAAGATGCAGGCTCTAAAATGAATGAGAAAAGTGAATATCTGGCAAATAAAAATTATGTGACTTGTATAAAGACAATAAATAGAAAGCATCCATCTGACACTCGATGTATTGCACCTGGAAATGTTAAAATTGAGGATACATTAAACAATCCACATGACAATCATCAGCATGCATCAACACATAGAAAGACAGAAAAATCAAGGCCATCTTATGCAGATGAAAATATTGAAGAGCTTAAGAACAGACTCAAGTTAAAAGCAGTTGATACGTATAAAAGCAGGTTCTTGTCATCTACTTTGCAACTTATAAGTGGAAAGTTTGGTAAAAAAGAAAACCAACTGGAACAACAGTTTAGCTTTTTTGTACTCACAAAGGCCACTGTACAGTTAACTGAGCATGAATCAAAGAAATTGTGGGAACAAATTCAGAAGAATGTGCGACGATTTGTTTGTATGCTACCTCCAAAGTTCAAAGATATTTTTGATTGTGCATTTGTATGTCAAGAGCTTGGTACTGTGCAACGCGTTGAGGACAAACAAAAGTTGACTCTGCGAAGCACAGATTTGTGTGTTTGCTCTCCTTTGCAGAAAAGTTGGCATAATCTATCAAAACATACAATGTTTTTCCTTTTGGTGGATTCACAACTGTTAACTGATGAGTTGGTGCACTATGAGACTTATTTAGATGATGAAAAAAAACAGCAAATTTTTTTTCAGTTCGATTCTAAGCATGCATATACAGCATATTTTGATGTTTCCAATGAAGATTTAGAATTAAAATTTAAAGAAGAAAATGAATTATATGCACTAAATTCCAAACAACTCAAAGAAGATCCTATGCAACATGAGGTGATGTCTAGAGAAGACGATTGTGATAATGTCACGCGGGATAAATCAACAGTTACATCTATACAATTATCTAACAATCATGGTGTGAAAGATGAGCAGTTGAACACCTCATTGGCAAACATTCCAAAACATTCAGCTACTGAACAAGAAAGTGAAGTGCTAAGTGTTGGAAAACACACGGAATATCAACTAGGACGAACTTTCAGTAAAATGGGGTCTACTGGTGAAAACACTGAAACAGCTACCAGGGCTTATGATAAAATCGATATGTTGCAACTCAAGCAACTGAGACTCTTCAATCGAGAAGTGGAAAACTTTTCTTATACAAAGAATAAAGTTATAGATGCCATAGAAACAGGGGTTAAGAATCTGACCCAAGTTGTTCATGAATTTAAACAGTTCACCAGCTACATACGAAAAGACGACAAAGAAAGAAAATGGAAATTTGTATGGGAAACTCTACGTTTTGCCGCAGCATGCCTCAATGACAGAACAAATGGAACCATTCACTTCGGAATAGCTGACAATAAGTCAAATCATTACCAACATGGTCAGATTCTTGGAGTAGAAGTAAAAGATAAAGCAGAATATGGGGACGAACTTGATTATTACATATGTAAATGTTTCAAAGATACTGAATACAAAAATTCTGCACGATTGTGTATTCGCCCACCACAGTATGTTCCGGTTTTTGACAAAGGAAACCTAGAACAGTGTTATGTAGTTGAAGTGGATATTGTCCCTAATATTGCACATACTAAAGGGAAAGCATTTTTTATTAAACTTCCTAAAGATCCTCAATATTGGAATTCTAAGAAAGTCACATTTGACAAATCTGCTTTATACAGACGTCTTGGGTCAGCTACATGTAAGCAAGAAGAACAGGATGTACATGACTATCTCCAGAAGTCTCTGCCGAATTTAGACAAGGAACGTGAAGAAAGAGAATTGCAGGATGCAGAATATTCAATGCCAATCAAAAGGAGTGATCTTGCACATAAACTTATTTGGTTGTTGTGCACAGGTGGATCAACTTTAGATACTTCTTTTTTTCCAATTCTCGTTGTTAACAAACCAAAGTCATATGATTTGAGTAAGTCAGAAATGAGATTCATCAAAATGATTGACTGGGTTGCTGTTTTTGACTTTGATGCAGAGTCACAAAAACTTGGTATTTTTCGTGAATATGCTGAACAGAAGATCCCAAATATTCACGATCCAGACATGTATCTTAACATCACAGATGTCTGCTATCACAGAGATCAGATAAGTTTTCCAGAAAAACTTGTTGGATATTTGCTAATGGACGAACTGATATTGATCACCTACCATATGGTAGATTGAAATGGAATATGA
This sequence comes from Saccoglossus kowalevskii, assembly GCF_978046115.1. NCBI lineage: Eukaryota > Metazoa > Hemichordata > Enteropneusta > Harrimaniidae > Saccoglossus > Saccoglossus kowalevskii. Next base: position 8,206,936 of record NC_140655.1, on the reverse strand, counting down.
AAAGAAGGAAAGGAGTGAAGGAAGCTGTTCGTTTCTTTGCTGATGAAAATGTTATACCCAAGGATAGAAGTATAGTTGTTTTCCTTCTTCTTAATGAAGATATTGATGGGATGGTAAATACTTTTAGTGAATTTTCAGCATACTTCGCACTGAACAGAATAATGTGTGTTGCTAGAGAAGAGTCTATTTTTCGAAGCTGGGTCGCTGAAATTGGTGGTATAACCTGTCCAGTTGATCTTTTAAATGAGCGAAGTGTTGTTGGTATGCCATGGGATCATGTTAATGCTACAGTTCAGCAGATCATGGGTATTAGAAACAATGAGATGAGTTACATACCCAGTTCTACCGGTGCCTTTATTGCATTGAGTGAGCGAGACAGAAATAGCTACACTGACTTTGATATTCTAAGTCGTAATGAATGTAACCCTGACGTAATGTCAGCAGAGGAACTTAATGTTTTTCTTAGAAAAAAAGAATTGCAATTTTATCAGGGTCACTTGGTGAATTGGTGGAATTTTTGGGCAACAGATAATGGACACAATCATGTTCTTAGGCGTGATAAACATTTAGAGCTTAAACGTAGAGTAAATCAAGTATTGCAACCAATATCCAGATCAGGAACTGAAGAGAAAGTGAAACTTGTATCTCTCTTTCATCAACCAGGTGCTGGTGGATCAACAATGGCCAGAAATGTCCTGTGGGAATTAAGAGATCAATTTAGGTGTGTTGTGATAAAACGTGTTACACATGATACAGCAAATCAGTTGTTTAAACTATGGTCATTCAAAGAAGACAAAAATATGAATCGTATACCTGTTGTTGCAGTAGGTGAAGAACTTGACGAAGCTACTCTGAGAGAACTACGTATACAAATTGAAGGAGTATGTACAAGAAAAGCTGTGCGTGGTCATAAACCTCTGTGTCTTATGATTCATTGTAAACGTTTTCTCTTAGATCATCATGGTGATACCACTCAAAGACCTCCAGAAAGTATATCATTGGAACAGTATCTTTCTAAAGACGAGCGAAGATGGTTTGTTAATAAGTTAGCTCAACTTAACGAAAAGGCACATGAATTTGAAGAAATAAATCCTAGATACTTAATATCCTTCATGATTTTGAAAGAGAATTTTAATCAAGAATATGTTGAAAATGTTGTCTCAGGAATTTTGGAAAAAATACCAAAATATAATGCAGAGACATTGTTATTGAAGTACATAGCTCTGCTGAACAGCTATGTGTCAAAGTCATCTGTGGTGGTTTCTTGTTGTGATTCTCTAATGGGAATTGGTAGTGCCAAACTTGAAAAGCAAAGAAACCAATATATTGAATTTTTATTAAGTCCTTCAGCTAAACTACTTCTTCTTGAAATGCAGAATGTAGAACTGGGAAGTGTAAAAGCATTCAAGATAGTTCATTCATTAGTTGCATCTACAATTCTAAAGCAGCTACAGCTTCGTGAAAATCAGCGCCTCGGACAAGTTGCTATTGAATTTTTGAAATCAAAATTATTTCAAACATCTTCATATGGTAAAGAACAGCTTTCTACAATGACTTCAGAAATGCTAAAGAAACGTAAAAAACATGAATATGGTGATGACTATGAAACCAAATTTTCTCCACTGATAATGGACATTCTGAAATGTTCCAATAAAGCTGATGGTGATCATGACGATGATGCAACTAACACCTTACTTGAAGGGATGAAACTATTTCCAGATGATGCCATGATCATACAACAAGTTGCTCGTATATATCTATACAGGAAAAAATTTGAAAAAGCAAAAACATTTGCAGAAAAAGCTGTTGAGATGAAAAGAGACAATTCATATTTGTTGGATACCCTTGGAGAAGTGTATAAGGAGCAAATGAATAATGAATATCAAGTTGTTAAAGTGAAACAATCGGTTATCACTCCTGAAGAAGCTTTAAATGCACTTAAGCTAGCATTTAAAGCAATGAGTGTGTTTCGTGAATCACAACAGGCCAGTACTAGAGAAAAACATTCTCAAAATACTGCTGGTTACATAAAAGAAGTTGAAACATGTTTTAGATTGATAGAAATCTTGTTATGTGTAAATAAGTTTAAAAAAGAACCTGCACCTTACAGAGAACTGCATAAATATCTTGTTGATGATGATTACATTCCTACGTCTGTATCAATGGTATGGGCGGAGTACCACAGACATATGAAAGCTCTTATTAGGAACGTTGATCAAGCAATGAAATGGATGAATGACTACTGCACGTATCACAAGGATGAATATTTTCATGACAACTCAGCTCTTCAAAAGTTAAAAAACAAAATGTACAACTTTAATAGCAGCTATACAACATATTTTGGAGAACAATTTGATGAGCATCCGCCTGAGATTACTGATCCAGAGAGCGTATGTGAGTGGAACCGGCGAAGAGTTGCATCTTATGGGTGTGGTCATTTTCGAAACATCTTCTCACTAGTTCAAGATTACTTCCTGGAAAAAAATGAATCTGATAAACAAAAGGATATCATAAGGAAATTAAAGGACAGCAAGAAGCTTCTAAATTTGAACAGCCCACGAAATACATTTGACTTGCACAATTTGATTTTTATCCACTTTGCACTTTCTATTGTTGACAAACGCGAACCTGCTGCGAATGAAAAGTACTTGTATGATTTGAACTTTCTATACATTCAACAGAGTGGAAATGACAACCTATATCCATATTTTGTGCAATCCATGTTGATGTGGCCCCGGGAGAATATTGGTCAAATAGTATATGATGAGCAAACCCTTACACACTGCTTAGCACAACTCAAGAAGTTGTATCCAGTGCAAAGAAAGAATGAGTTCAACATAAAACACAAACAAATATCAATTACTCCATCTCGAATTAAACCTGCAACTTTCTTCTTTCTTGGAAAAGGCCAGGGCTTGCGTGCATTCATTCACATAACCGAACTTAATGTGACCAGCAGGAGTAATTTTGAAAATAGAGACCGATTTTGGGAGTCAGAGAGAGTGAGAAATTGCCTTAAACGTGTTAAGGGCATTTTGTGGTCAACAAACAGCATTTATGCATATGATGGTCTGAAAGGTAATAAAGCTACCATTGACATTTTACCATCTATACCCCTTGATAATGTAACAAGTCGTGACACTGTGAGCTTTTATGTTGGCTTCAGTTGGTCTGGTCCTGTTGCTTACAATATCACAACACAGGATGAGGAGCATTATGATGAAGAAATGCATACCACAATGCAAACTGCAGATAAGGGTGAAGTACCTCATGAGAATGACGCCAAAGGAAAATTCAGCTACATCGATTATAGACGTAAACATCGTAGACTGAAGCAAAAATTAAATGAGATTAATAATCTGAAAAAGAAAAAAGATAGTGGAGAGGGTCTTCAGAAAAAGCAGGTATGCTTAAAACATAACATTCATAGATAACCACGTTTTATATTTTGAATTATAGTCAAACATTATTGATACATGTAATCGAAATTTAGAATATTTGTTTATTTCCAGATTGAAAAGATTGCCATGGAAGAAACATTTCAAAACGAACTTCATCAACTGGAAAAAGAATATGAAGATGAACTGACTTCAGACCCAGACTTCTTTCATGATTATTACTGAACATGGTTAGTATATCTCCATGATGACTATATTTCTGTCAGTATCACATGGCATTATTAATTGATTGTTTCTGTGGGCAATCATTCACTTTAAAAATGTTGTGTTAACAGTATGCACATACCAAGTTTGAATCAGTTTGAGCTAATTATTGTTACCATACAGAATAAACAAGCTGGAAAAAATAATCAGATAATAAATTAGATACTAATATCAGATTTTAATTTACAAGAACAGTAATTATTGTATGAATTGTCAATACAATTTGTACAAACATACATTCAAATATGCACAAGAAATATACTAAAAGCGAATCTTTTATTCGGCAAATTAGCTAAACAATGAGCAATAATTTTTACCGAAATCTAATCAGATTTTGATGTCCGTGATGAAGTAGCTGTGTGCCAACTTTCATTCCAATTCATTTGCTCTTGAGTTGTCAGTGGAACAAGAATTAACAGAAATCATTTTATAGGAATGTTAAAAGATGTGAAATTTTTTTTTTTTGCAGAATATTATGGGTTCATGTCGGTTTGAAACAGATCCACATGTATTTTCTAAAGAGAAGAGGATGCTGGGCTTCAGATTGCAGTAATTTTGTTTTGTTTTTAGCTCGGCTGTCGACTTTGTCGAGCGGTGCTTATCATATGAGTTATTGTCCGTCGGCGTTTGTGTCAATGTTTTACTTTTTCAACTTCTTCTTGAAAACTACACGCCTGAATGCTTTGATACTTGTGTATATGTACCTTGGGTAGGCCCTCTTAGATTGTTCATTTCATGATAATATCTTATATTTTTCAATTTTTGCTAAAAAGTGATATTTTCGACTTCTTAAAAACCACAAGTCCAATTGCTTTGATATTATACATATAGGTACTACATGTGGACTTCTCTCAGATGATATCTTCGATTCTCTAATTTTGGTGAATATTTTTGTAATTTTTGGTAAAAAGTCATATTTTCGACTTCTTGTTGAAAACAGTAAGTCCGATCACTTCGATACTGTACATATTGTTCATTTACAATGATATCTTCAGTTCTTTAATTGAAATGTGCATTGCTAACAGCGGAGCTATCTCAGCCGAGAGGCTGCTTGTTTTTCCAATTTTTAAACAATTATAAAAATAATATTTTATACATAACAAAATATAATACAATGTATGATGAAATAATCAAGGTTTAACTAAAACAATAAACCACCTTTATATGAGGGTATACCACGAGATTTTACACAATTCCCAATTGCTTATATAAATACTTCAAATATTTGTTATTTAAGGTATAATTCATTTTCATTTTTGAAATCCATTTCTTTTTTAAAATCCGTTTTCATTGACCTTTGAACTATAGGTATTTTTAATTTTAAAGTAAATTTTCCCTCAGAATTTGCTGAAAAGTAACTGTTGTTTCCCGCCTATCATATTAACTTGTTTGTTTTTAATGAGATTCAAAGGTCAACAAAAACAAAAATAGATTTAAACATTTGGTTTTTAAAATAAAAACAAATTTCAAAAACAAAAGGGGGTTTTAAAAATCGATTTAAGACCTGAGAATGGTTATTTCAAAATGAAAATGAATTGTAAAAATGGTTTTATAAAAAGGTATGTTGTGAGTCAACTCAGTTGTTGTATTAAGAGGTCTATAACAACATTTATTATTTTTGTGAACTATTTGTTTAATGAAGTTACGTTGATAACCAAACTACTTTTTTCTTGGTTAACTGCATTTTGTGTTATAGGTGTGCATTGCTAGACTTGGCTACCACAATGCTTTTGTAGGACAGTAGAGCTATTTTGACCATCAGGCTTCTTGTATTTTTAATTAATCTTTTCTAAAGGATGGTCGGCATATCATGCAACTATGGACCAATTTCGAACATGACAATCATTAATTACCCTTTAAGCCAAACAGATATCATTTCAATATTTTAATTTGCATTTAGACGTAGTCTTTGGTAACAATAAACAATTCAAATAATCAATTTAAATTTTCTAAAAAGTTGTGTTGTTAAAAATAATGGCAATGGCATATAAAGTTGTACTGTGAACAATGAATGGCCTATGTGGTGAATTATAAAACACAATTGATCATGGAAACAGATGTAATTAATTTGCATAACTGAGGAACATTTCAATAGTTCATTGTAGCTGTTATTTGTTTCTGTTTAGAAACAATTTGAATTGAGTTAACATTTTGAGTGCCAGATATTCTTGCCCGCAAAAAAATGACCCATAATGAACAAAAATAATATTAATTTATAAAATGAATTAATCATATTGTACTCCAGTCAGAATGATTAGTTTTTATTTTACTGTTTTATTAGTGAAAATATTTTCACCAAATTAAAGAAATGATGACTGGTACAATACATGTCAAAATATGACAAAAAAATTAACGTGGTAAAATTACTGACCAAGTTTTGGCTACAAAAATACTAGAACACTATAAAATTAACATATTTTAAGAGTGACTGTATAGTAGTGTAGATAAAGTAGAGTTGTATGTTCAAGTAAATATTTTTTTTATGTTTGTACTTTCATTTATTTCAATGTTATTTAATGTAAACCAATGTTTTTTAATCAAAAATATCACTATTTTACTGAAAATATATAAATACTCATCACACAAACTATTGTAACTATTGAAATTTGATACCTATTGTGAAATTCAAATTTAAAGATGATCAAATAGTTTTATTGTTAAAATTATTAACGATAGGAGAACATTTTATCCACATTTTCATTGATACCAAGTATATTAATGTATACCAAACTCTACTGGTATGATAATTTTAATGCAACAATTTTGAAATTTGCAGCTGTTGCACATTTAAATGTGTCTAATGACTCTTTATGAATTTTAAAATTCAAACTAAAATGTTCCATTGGTAGATTGAATAATGTTGGAACATTTTCAAATGATGTTGTTTTGCACTGTGTTCGTTGCGATTAATAAAGATGGAAAGAATACCTTTTTGTGCTGAGAATACCTATTAGTTTTGCTCAAAACCCAGTAAAAATAATACAATTGTATTCAATTAAAATAAAAATTACTTCAAGCTTGTTTTCAGAGCAGATATCCTAAGAATTTTGTTTTTATTGAAAATGCAGAAATGTTTTATTGGACATTGCTTGGAAAACCATAATTTGGTTATTTATCTAATCATATTTAGAAAGGATAATATATGATATTATGCTACCTACTCTCTGTCATTATTTGGAATAACAGTTGTCAATCAGTTGATAAAACAGGAACAGGAATCAGGGTGTTCTCAATTTGGCAAAAACAGAAAGAAGGATTACTTTGAATTGGGTGGGGTTAATGCTAAGGTAGACTAACAAGCATATTATATTATATTTCTAAAATATGAAAACAAAAATAGCAAAATCCTTGTTTAAATTGTCTTGGAAACACAGCAATAAATCGAAATGATTGCAAAATGATTTCATTTCCATTCATTCGATTGTTAAAATTTCAAACAAATAGTTGATATCAACCATTCTACATACAAATATATATATAATCGGATTTAACTATTAGCAATGCAGTGTTGATCCTTGACCAGCTCACATGTTGTGTATATTACTTTCCTTCTATACTGCCAGTGTATTTCAGAATATCTCTCATCTTCAGTTGTATTTGACCACCGTAGCTACACTGCTCACAGTCAGTGTAATGCTTGGTACTATATTGCTCTATTTAAAAAAAAAAGACATAAATAAAAATTGTATTAATGTATGCATGATCAACAGAATACGATAATTTTAATCAAAAATACATCACTTTCATACCAGGTATGTTCGAAAACTTTCCCATGATAGATAATGTGAGAAGTAAGCACATCAGTATAGTTTTAATATTACGTATTGACAATCTTGTGCACCCGTATAAGTGCTATAATCTCTACGTAGACCGACCCGTAAACGGCAATCTTTTGATGTACGAAAGGAGTGAATCGCATTATCGTTGAAGCAAACAAACAAAACATGATTATCAAATAAACGTTCATTTAGGACTTACTTACTATCATGTGCATTACTTATTAATTCTTGTTTCCATTAACTCCGACCTATGATCTGACTCCCTATAAATAATGATATGATGGAGCACATAAAGTATCAAACATACCCGGAAACTGACAAACACTGTTAAACAGGGCCTCAATATTGACAATAATTGCCTTTCCACTTCGTCGAAGGACTCATTATTACTCGGACACTTTAGTGATTTTGACAAATAGTGTGTTACGTGACTCAACTATGCTAATTCCAAACCACCTGTTTTTGGCTTGTTATCATTTGTTTTATTACATGCATTTTATGAAATAGCTTGTAGCTACAAAAGCTTATACCATTTTTAGCCAATCTAAAAAATGCGGCTGCTTAGCATATAATTTTGACTGGCGCATCCGCTTCTAAATTTAGCATATTTTATGAAGAGTGTGCCGAAACATTGTTATTCAATGTCTAAATTATTCTCAAACATATTGTAAACCACTTGTTAAAATATAAACAAATATTTAGTAAGACTTTATTATGCTATGCTTGAGTAAACGTTAGGTTTGTAACAAATATTGACGACACCTCCGAAAAACAACGTGAACGTCTAACTGTCAGTAACCGCGTGACGGCGCCCTTTAATATTTTGGTCTATTTTCGAATGTTCAAAAGCAAATAAATTGTTTCATTTGGTAGTTGTATATATTTTGATATTCCGTTTGTGGCCACGTGTATTATAGATAGAGTGCGTCAGTTTTACCCTCCCTATTTCACAATTGGTTTTGAGTTTTGAAATATTGATTTTTGTGTATGCCATCACTTGATGCATGCGCATCTAACGATTTAAAGTTTATTTACGCCACCGCTTTATAATTGCACTTAGTTAATTATGAAATTAGGATGCTATTTTTTGAATATTCAACTGAGGATGTCAACTCGTTCATTAAAGAACGCCACCATGCGGCCACTGATAGTTAACGGTCACTTTGAAAGCATTGTCTTATCTCTTCTCATACAACAAAGTACAACATACTTACATAACGTGAGAATCATGCCAGGTGCGGCAACATATATGCAGTCCGGCGAACCATTTATATACAAAGACCAAACACATACTAAAATGACTGCAATTTCATTGCATGTAGTGCTCAAATTTACGGCATAATAGTAATTTAAAAATTGAATTAGGTTTCTACATCCCGAAAGCCCGGTATGGGATGTGAAAAACATTGATACAAATGGCATTACTGGGGAAAGGAAATAGAAAAAAAAACTTAAAAGTCAACGACAACAACATCAAATTGAAAAACGCAATCATCCTCTTTCAATAGCACGCCGACCGCCCAGGAAAAGCAAGAAATTTGGACAAAATAAGTCCTGGAAACCTGTACCAAGCGCACTGTCTGGCGTGCCCGAGGGAAGGTGACGGGTATCACCACCGGGTATCACAACGAAACATAAAATAATTACAAACGAATCAAATTGAAAACTGCACTGCACTGTAAGGAGACTGGTCTAGCCTGGTATTCAAATCATCTGTCTCACACTAAAATACCCCGACGTAGTCATGCCTGTTTCCCACCACGAACAGACAATACATCACCCCTTTACTGCGAAACGCGGAAAGCAATATATTTAGGCTCGCCACATCCAACGAAGTCAGAAGCAGATAACGAACGATTTTACACCTTCCGATTCAAATTATTAGATAATTATATTCTCATGTAGTTGCTCCTATCATTTTTAAATGTCGTTAACGAAAATGACGGTAACCCAAAGCTATGTGTTAATACTATGGTATTAAAAACTCTCTCTTTAAATTGTCAGCTCGCCCTTTGGTCTACGTCGAAGGTAATATTGCGCGCCATTCTTTATTCCCGGTCCCAGAGGTTTTTGCGTTTATCCAGCGCGTGCTTTCGATCCATGACAAATTTGCATATTCATCAGGACAGCTTCGATTTCCAGAGAAATTTTTCATTGCTCCTCATTGGACCGAAATACTGGGTTGTGATCAGCATCACAGGTGGTGCATCTTTACGCACACCAGACTATATTTTTTTTTCTTTTTTTTTTTTTGTTTGAAGTCCGAGAACGATTTTGTTTAGATTTGATAGCGGACACAATTTTAAATTAAAAAAATGAATTATTGCACGACTGTTAAAGAATTTAACTTTTTAAATAATCGCTCTCCGATCTCTGCGGGATTTCGCGTTATGCATCATAAAATCGAAGAGGAAAATTCGATATTCACTTCGCACTTCTACCATGGATAAAATTCGTCATCTTACAACGGGATATGTGCGTTTGTTCACGTGAGCTTTTGGTAATATTAATATGCTTTATTTTAGTTCCCGCCTGCCAAATTTTACAGTTATAAATTTATTTATTTGTAGTGCGACAAACCGTCTGTACCCCCCCCCCACACACACACACACACACCCTCCACTGGCGCGAAGCCACAATCTGAATAAAATAAAAAAAAAATTATTTCATTTTCATATTTTTATTGTTATTTTTTGTTTATTCATAAATATGTTTGAATTTTAATCAGATTGAGTCGGAAAGGCGCAAAATAATGGTCGTTACGATGGGTAAAGAGAAAAGATCTCACGCTATGCTGTGAACCAAACGTAACACTAACAAACAAAATACATGTGCCATAGTGAATTCCGAGAGTTGTTTGGTGGCAAAAATCTCCCCGCTCTCTCACCAAAATCTATTTATATACCCGTTTAACTGAGTAGAGAAATAAAATTGTCTTCTCAAAATCTCCCCGCCCATTAAACAATGGATTATTTTCCCGCCCATTCGCAAAACCTAACTCGATCAGCTTTTTACACGAACGGCTTTGCTGACTGCTTCCACATGGTACAATGTACATTTACATAAGGTAAGGTACATGCCGGGTGCGGCCACATATAAGAACGGGTAAAGGCGCTTAAACCTATACACCTACGTTTTGGGAAACTAACAAACAACGACTCAATCTTTGGCAACCATGGCGTTTCCAACATCTATCACCCACATCAGCTTCGGCCATGGCAGTTGCACCACATACCGACGTTGCTTAACCATCATCTCCGTGATCTCGAAGGCGCTCGACATTCGTCTCGTCACGGTTACTAACCGTGGTCTCGTTCGCTCAGGTGTAACTCAATTTTTAATTTTTTTTTGTATGAGCATACAAATATTGTCTGACCTAACGACAAATGGCCTAAAAGTAAATTCTGGTGACGTGAGTCCAATGGATGCAGCACCCGGCCGACATACATGCGCAGCCATTTACTTGGCACGTGAATCACTGTATTACACTGTCTGTACTATGCTGCTTTACTCTGAGGATTAAGAAATAACGCGTGACTGTTGTAGATAATAACACAGCAACTGGCTAATCATGAACTGACTTCATCGAACCTCAAAAAAACCGAGAATCTCAACGCAATCATACAACAATTTATATATTTAACAAAACTGTACATAATGAAGCGACTTCGACATTTCTGCAGAAACGGGGTCTTACCCAGATTTAATAAAATTATGCTGAGAACTCTTGGTGGTAGCTCTAATGGACTAACAATAAAAGTTTGGACCAGCGTAACTTTCGTGTCTGGTGAAAACTGATAAAGAAACTTTACATTCTAACAAATGTGCAGAGAAAATGGCAAAATTAACTCCTCTTTGTCTAGAATGAAGTGTTCCCATTTCTTGAAATATGTGAAGTACGTGCTGGTAGTATTTTTGCTGTGCGACTCAATAAAATAATACGGTAGCTTAAAGCGGGGTGGTCGTCGCGCAGCGCGTGATCGAATTTCATGTAAATAAACAATGTATTTTACACGCGTTGTATACCTCGCTACGAGTCCCATATCGAACAGGACGCGGCGCGACGACTGCCGCCTAAAGTCTCTGCAGCTCCGGGTTTGCCGAACCGCTGCCCACCGCTTCCTAAATGGATTTCGCCACGGTTACTAAGTAACCGTGATTTCGCTAAACTTAGACCTCAAAGAAAAATCGTCCAATTATAATTAATAACTCGTACACCCTGGCGTCTCTGATCCCAAACATTAAAAAAACGAACGTTTAACGCCACCAAAGCGAAAACTGAGTGCGTCGTTAAAAACGTCATTGCAGCTTTTTTAACCATCTACTTCACATTTACTCTACTTTTCAAAATTCCAAATATTTCCTGCATGCTCGGCGCATACCACTGGCGAAAACGAACAAATGTCAAGCAACGGAAACGTCTTCACAAGGAAATTTAAACTTGAACAGAAAAAAAGATTAACGTTCTTACAATCTAACGGTCGGCGCTTACCTACCTTATGTATAGCCACAGTCAGTGGTACTGGTAGTAAGCACGAAATAATTTAGAAAGTGCTTTGAAATGTAATATTTCTAAAAAACTGTTCTGGTAGTTGGGTCACATTTGCCGGAAATTATACATTGATACGTGTTTTCACGCTGTGGCTGCGATTTTTCCTGAGAGCATGTCTGTATATTATTTTTTCCCTATTTTTCTGAACTTTTTCTGAAATTTTTGATTTGAATTTTTTGTTCTCAGAAATCCTTCAGGCCCCCGATTTCAAATGGGTTACCCCTAATGTTTTTTAAATAACCCTGGAAGGTACCGGATGCCACTCCCTTGTATGGATTTTGCAAATAGTGGCCCTCGTCGAGCAAACACTCAGCGAACAAACTGAATATACGGGGTTGAAGTTAAATTAGCATTCAGATATTAGCATATTCGTACAGATCGCCCTCATAGGCTAGACGCGGAACTAGTAATGAATTGATATTGGCCAGTGAATACGAATCTAACGCACATAACATTTAGCATGGCTGACGTTCATGACGTTGTCAACAATCTCTCAGAGCTCTTTCTATCATGACATTAGCTCGTATTGAACTATACAAAGAACCGCCAGTGAGGTTAGTAATTATGATACTTTATTTATTTACGTGTTCTTACTATATTTCCCGTATTTCTCTGCTGTTACGCTTATCTTATGTATTTTATGAGGTGCTGCTGGCGCTACCACAGTTCCATTGACTAGTGTTTAACTTTAATTCATCGAAAAGGAGGAGTGCTCGAGAAGTCCAGTAGACCATATACCATTTTTCGAAATGATACCCATTGAACAAGACAGGTCTTTAGTTCTAGTGAATTGTATGGATTAGAAATTATATATCATGGTCTTAAAATAACACATTTCTGTGAAACTCCGACTTCGCTGCTGCCGTCGGCACGGACACAAGCTGGTGCCACATGTATTGACATATCCAAAAACATGTTCCAAGATAAAACCAACAAAAGGCACAGATCTAGAAGCAGTACCTACACACGAATTGGTGACGTCATAAAATACATGACCTTCAATCGGGGTCGTTTCCTCGGTATATACGAATTGGTATATACAAATTACAATAAAGATACTTAAGACATTACAAATAAGGTAAAACAAATCACGTGACAATATAATGATAATAACGGTAATAAATCCTACTAGCTTAACAGTTGAAGAGAACGCTCATATAGTCAGTCGGGTGACGCCGAGGGTCACGAACTGTGTTGCAAAATGGCCGTGTGGTTGAAACTGGGTCATGGCGTGACGCGTGAGGAAGACATCATTAAACACTCAAAATCACAATAAAACGGGGAAGTGGTTGCATATTACGGCGTAGCTAACATGGGAAATAAAAAAACGCCCAATACAAACGACATGGGTTCGAATCACACTAGATACACACTCACCAGAACCGAAGCAATCAGAAACCAGCAATCGTTTTGGCTTTTCCGTTCAACTCATCGGAACACTGGAGTAGTTAGAAAAATGAACACCACTTAACGACCAACGTCGTGGCGTGGTACACAAGCGTGCCATTAAAATAAAACAAAATTAGCTTGAAAAGACAGTGGGATCGAGTCCCGCTCAGAGCTACCGTAAAAACGTAAATCAAATAAACTGAAATCTCTCAAACCGTAAACAAGTAAACAAAGAACGTCGCAAAAAAATAATAAACCTCACAAAACTCCACCATACAAAACTGAATGAATAAATAATAAAATAACTAACGTCTTAAACTGGACGACGCGCAATTTGTTCAACAGATTGTGACAAGAGATAAACAAGACCCAAGTCAAGGTAAGTTTTGTTAAAGTGTCGATGGCGTTCCCTATATTACGAAAACAATTCAGGCAACAGACGAATATCTTCTGTGGTGTTGTTGAATTTATACCGTGTCTGCGGAATTGTTGATTGAGGGTTCGAAGCCAGCAGTTAACATTTTGTTAGAAAGTTTCACAATTAAATCAAATATCCAATGATACCAGTATATTTATTTCATTATTTTAACAACTTGCAACACGAGTTCTTACACCTAAATAAGTATCAAATATTTGTCGACACATTTATTCTCTCAACCTTGTAGAGGTGGAAATTAATTAAACAACAGGTATTTACTCACAAATATAATGGTCAATATTTGTCCATACATTCATTCTGTCAATTTAAGAACTTGTAATTGTTGGAATTAATCAAATGAGAGTTGTCTACACCAAAATAAGTTTCAAATACTTGTCCATACATTTATTCTCTCAATTTAACAACTTGTAATGGTGTAAAATAATTAAACGAGAGTTGTCTACACCAAAATAAGTCTAAAATATTTGTCCGCACATTTATTCTCTCAATTTAACAACTTGTAATGGTGTAAAATAATTAAACGAGAGCTGTCTACACCAAAATAAGTCTAAAATATTTGTCCGCATATTTATTCTCTCAATTTAACAACTTGTAATGGTGTAAAATAATTAAACGAGAGCTGTCTACACCAAAATAAGTCTAAAATATTTGTCCATACATTTATTCTCTCAATTTAACAACTTGTAATGGTGTAAAATAATTAAACGAGAGTTGTCTACACCAAAATAAGTCTAAAATATTTGTCCGCACATTTATTCTCTCAATTTAACAACTTGTAATGGTGTAAAATAATTAAACGAGAGCTGTCTACACCAAAATAAGTCTAAAATATTTGTCCGCACATTTATTCTCTCAATTTAACAACTTGTAATTGTGGGAATTAATCAAACGAGAGCTGTCTACACCAAAATAAGTCTAAAATATTTGTCCATACATTTATTCTCTCAATTTAACAACTTGGAATGGTGTAAAATAATTAAACGAGAACTGTCTACACCAAAATAAGTCTAAAATATTTGTCCGCACATTTATTTTCTCAATTTAACAACATGTAATTGTGGGAATTAATCAAACGAGAGATGTCTACACAAAAATAAGTCTAAAATATTTGTCCGCACATTTATTCTTTCAATTTAACAACATGTAATTGTGGGAATTAATCAAACGAGAGATGTCTACACAAAAATAAGTCTAAAATATTTGTCCGCACATTTATTCTTTCAATTTAACAACCTGTAATTGTGGGAATTAATCAAACGTGAGTTGTTTACATCAAACTAAGTATTTAATATTTGTTGAGACATTTATTCTCTCAATTTAACAACTTGTAATGGTGTAAAATAATTAAACGAGAGTTGTCTACACCAAAATTAATCTCAAATATTTGTCCACACATTTATTGTCACAATTTAACCACTTGTTAATAGTGGAAATTACTTAAATGCGACTTGTTTAATCAGTTGACATCAATGCACCTTACCCGCAGACAGTGCACAACAGAGTATCATTATTGAGCAATTATAAACAAAAACGTGTCTTGGCATTAGGGTTAGGGTCGGGTCAGGTATGGGCAACGGAATTATTAACAGGAATGTGTCTTGACATTAGGGTTAGGGTCGGGTCAGGTCAGGTATGGGCAACGCAAATGGCAAACACCCAATTGGCAAGATATACACTAACGGGTTATGGCATGCATATAGTTTACACAAGTAAAAACACAAAATTGGCAATTTTTTGGACAATTGTAACTCAATAATAGAAATATGTTGTATTTCTATATATATACACACTATATAGTCTTATCAAATGCAAACACATCCAGTCAATCGAATGTGGTCTTGTGGGTCAGTTCTCTGCATAGTGATCAGGAGGACCTGGGTTCAATTCCCTTGCCTGCCCATCTTTTTCTCGCAAACGCCATTTGGCAATAAAGCTAAATATGACAACAAATTATTTAATTTGCATGACTACCCACATAGCTCAGTTGATTTGTACTATGTCAGCAATGTGAGCGATCGCTGGTTCGAATCCAGTATGTTTAGATTTTTGAATGCTAGTGAAGACAGTGCTCCTATGAATAGGACTTAAATCCTAACTCCTGTGTGAAGACACTCGTGGTACAGAGGACAAGACAGTGCGCTGGGAACTCAAAGATCGCAAGTTCGAATCACGGATTGGACACTCCTACAAAAGACATGAAAGACGTTAAAAACATAAACAGCGGTTTCAAAAACTCAAGTCAGGAAAACAGAACACAAGAACACTACCCCACATGGAAGCCAGTCGAAGTCGTCGAAGAACGAACACAGTCGAAGAACGAACACTGTTGACAGCTGTAGGTCACGTGCAACAACAGACACGAGGAGCATGGCTGCTCTCCAAATGGGTCCCTTCTTTTGTATTGACCCCCTAAGGATTGCTAATCCCCCTTTCTAACTCTTCCCCCCAAAATAATATATCGCCCCTTTTTAAATGTATTGACCCACAAATTAATGAATATTCATGAGCACAGAAACTGCTACGTCATGAATAAATTAGCATAATTTTAAAAAAATTTGCATAAAGTGTAGGTACTCCTTCTGGAGCTCTGCCCAACAAAATATTAATCACAACCTGTGAACCAATGACATTAATAGATCAGATTCCAAATATATTTACATATACTTGATGAAAAAAAATACGTTAAATTATTGTCTAAACTTTGTCTTATTAGTCACAAACTCTAAATAGAACTGGGTAGATGCAGAAGACCAAAACAATGAAATCCTCTTTCTAATCTTTTGTGTCATTTACAGAGAAGAAACTGAGAAATAATATTTTGAATTAGCCATAAACTTCCTAATTTCAATAGTACTTCAATACCCACTCAGACATATTACATTTCTAAAACATTCACTGGCCAAACACAACAGCCTTTTTTATTTTTAACTTTTTTTTTTATTTTATTTTATTTATTTTTTTAGAAGTTTTTTCTCTATTACTTTTGTGCCTAAGATGAAGTGAATATTGTTTTTTTCATTCCAGTATAATCAGTATAAAGATTATTATTATTATTATTATTATTATTATTGTGTAGCATGTGCAGCATTGTTATGAAATCTCATCCAAGCAAAGCCATATGGTAGCAGGGCTGTATACTGTTTGAATGCTATACTATTAATATACAAAATAAATATTTACTATATTAATAATAAAAGCATCATTTTTAATGATGTACAGAGTTTTAATAATATAATAATATTTTAAATATTCCATAATCAAAAAAGACATTGTTTTGTTGACAGTGGTGGAAATTATTGATATTTTCTCCAATAAATTGTCAAAATTTGTAGAAATTGGAATGTTAGTTTTCTTTGTGACTATGGTAATTTTTTGCACATTTTTATTTATTTTGTTTAAAGGCTGAAGGTCTTGATAGATTTAGCTAAAAAATATGGAGAAAATTAAGCAAGTTTTGCATTGTGAGAATGAACACAATATTTAAAATATGCATGTCAGATAAGTGTCATTAATATTTATAACATGTGTTACTGTTCATTGTGCGTGCAAAATCGTTTAGTGGAATTGAATCAAAAGAAGCATGATAATACAATTTATGTACTTTGTGTCTAGTTCCTGTATGGTTTGAAATTTATACCAAGAAGCTACTATAACATTTTCATTCTAAAATTTTAAATATTGAAATGGTGTTGATTACCCCCCATTTGCATTATATATCATTTCTGGATTGCTAGATATTATTTATGAATGATCATTTAAATTGAACTTAATATATTGCAAATAGAGCTGACAAGTTTAATCACCATTTTTCAATGGATTGCATAATATTTAAGGTAAGCATGTGCCTGTTGATGCCAGGATAGCACATTAACTTGCCATTTGATAAAGACAAACAAGTACATTATATGGCTTCTGTGCCATCTGTCAGCACTTGAAATTTGCACATAAACAAAAAAAGTCAGAAGATACAATAGTGACATTTGATATCCGGAACTGTCCCCTTGCACAAAAACAATTTAAAAAAAAAATGTCTACCTGGATTAAGCTTATTCAATCTACAACACAATGTGATTGATACTAAATAATAAAATTTTCTCGTTGGTTGCCCACAAGAAATGTAATACCGTATTTGCTCTATCAGTAGTGCATGTGCTTATGGGAATAATAAAGATGTTGAAAAATACGTTGTATTGCAAAAATCCAGTGTATAATAAATGCAACTTTTGAGTTGATGTACACTTCTATTGGAGATGTGCTTCTAATAGAACAAATATGGTATTCGTAAGGACAAGACTTGTTGGTAACTCGTTATACTGTCAAGACCTTATTTCTGACCTCTAAAGGTCACACATCCTGGTACTTTCCGTTGGTATTGCTGTCTTATAACTGTAACAATTTTTAATATTATACCTTAGTTTGCCTCCATAAAGTTTTTTTTTTTGCCCATTAGTACCAGGATGTGTGACCTTTAGAACTGATGCAATGCATATAACCTACTTGTAATAGTTATATTGTTATAATTTTGTGAGGGAAAAATGATTCTGTAATTAATAAGCCAGAAAAACTATTTTTGAATACTTTCCACTGGATTTAATGTTTTGTAGCATAAAATTGTAAATATAGCAGCTATGTACAATTATCAATCTGTTTAGCACAACCATTCATCAAGTGTATAGTAGATTAACTTGTGGCATTAGACAATGCAGCAGCAATAACATAGCGTTTTCAGCTGTCTGTGAAAACAAATCATGATGTTAACGTGTGTATAATTTATGTACACTGTGTTCATATTTCCTGCACACTGCAGTACTTCACATCTAGGCTTGCTTTAAGCTGATTAAACAATCTTTTTCTGCTCAGGCCAGTATGTTTTGGTGAAAAACGATTCCACCTTTAAATTGAGGTATACTGCCACATAATTTGTTGTGGTTCGAGTCCCCTTTAATCAATTATTTGCTATATAAATAATCCATTATTAGTTTTTTCCTTTCACATGCACTGTAAATACTCACATTAATTTATTTTTACTGTAGAGGGTGAATCAGTAAAAATAAAATCCAGCAAAAATAACGTGTTTTTTTTCTATATTTTACATTCACCTCATCAAAAAACAGTGAAAATAAGCTCCATACAAAACACCAACAAATTTTTTTCAGTGAAAATAAATTCCTCATTCAATATTAGCTGCAGCTTCTATTAAAATGATACAATGTAATAGAGGCGATGCGGCTTCTATTGGGGAACCTACACATGTGAGAAATGATGAATTTTTGGTTCTCAATTATTCTAAAAGAATGGGGCGACTTCTATTAGGGATGCGACTACTAATAAAGATTTTACGGTATTTCAAATTGTCTTAAATAACCCTTGCAATGAAAAATGAAGTGATAGAATTTGTCATAGTTTTACCATCTGGTCATGGATTCATATTCGATTAGAATTATAGTCTAAATATTTTTCCTTAAACCTCTAAGTATTAATTTACTAATTACTATGGCAACTCATTTTAATGATCGCAACTATTATGCATGTACTACCATTACAAATGTTTGCTTAATTCATAAACTACCCGGTAGATTATAAAAGACATTCTTGCATTGTCACAGAAGCTCAGAATATATACTTTTTTCGTTTTTTTTCTTTGAGGGGGGGGGGGCTGTTTTTATTTGCTGAATTTAAATTTTGAACCTGTTGATATTTAATGAAAAAATTGCATAAATAAAAACAAAATGAACTATGAAATACACATTAGTTAAAATCATCAATGTAGCAAAAGATGTTAGGTGTGTGGCAAATACAAATCTTTATACATGACTGACAATTGACACTCAAGCATGCAAAATCAAATTCGCCTAGACCAAAGTTGAATATAAAAGTTACTATTTAATGAGTACATTTGCAATGATTCTTGTCCCTTAGCACATTAATATCTGAAGTTAATAATAGTTGATTAATAGCATTAAAAACGTTGTGAAAGCTGCTGAATATTTTGCACTCTTAAAAAAGATGATTTAAATTAAAAAAATTGTTTTCCGTGCTACTGCTACAATTCCCTAATGAATAATTCAAAATAAAAAAGTCTCAGTGTTACATTGTTGACGCCATGCGTGACATGTAAAACCATTGTACCAACATGTGAATGTAGCAGAACTGTTGATATGTGCACCAGATGTTATGAATAATGATGGTTGGTTAATAAGCGCCTATTTATTTTTATACTTTACATATTTATAATTTTATTAACTTGCATACTCAATATCCTTCAGATTTTTTATTAATTCAGCGACAGTAATGCACAATTTGCAGAGTGCCAACAACAACAAAATATCACATTTGTATGCCATTATTTTTTTCAGTTTTTTATAAATATTTTTTCAATGTTTATTTCTAACTTAATGGATGGCATTTGCTTATGTACTTGTAAAATTTGTATAAATGATATTAATTCCAAATCGGCCAACGTATTGCATTATAAGAGAATGCGAATCATGATGCTAAAGCAGGTAGATGTTATAGTTTGAACTAGCATGGCTACATTATGTATACATGTATATCTTGTCTTAAAACATTTTTTCGCAATAGGCCTTATGTTGTGAATTCACTTACTTGATTACCTATTAATTTACTGTAATAATCACTGCATAAACAATTATTTTTTATTCTCGCACTTCCTGCTTTTTTTAATACCCATAATGCTTCACTCTCTTCCTCTGATTGATGGTGTAATTTGTGCCGATAACAATAGCATTTTTGTTTTGAAATTTAAAAGTAAATCAAGACTTACTTTGTTGTTAATGACTTATTTAATAATGTGTCTATAAACCATGGCAACTACCGGTATATGTATGTGTACGTGTATGAGTGCAAGTAACCTAGGCTCGTTTTAGTGTTGAACATTATGGAGCACCGTGAGGTTCTCTCCTTTGATTGATTGATCTTATTAATTGGTGTTTTTATAAAATATTGTAAATGCATTAATTATTCACTGGATTTTAATTTTGCTGATAAGTAAACTTTGCTAAATTAAATCAATGTGAACATGTAAAATAAAAATAAAACTTGTTGTTTCCTTGACAAATTTGTTATATTAAAACCCAGTGAATATGCTGAAAACATCAAAATAGTGAAAATAGGTTGTTTTACAGTATATCTTTACTGAATACTGTGATAGTTTATTCAACTATTGAAAATCTAACAGATTTGCATGTAATTGTAAAAACTAAAATTGTCCTATTTTGTAAAATACGTGTACTCTTGCAGATGCAGATAGGTGGATTATATGAGGATAACAAAATTAATTATTGGCTAATTTAAATCCTAGGCATACGAAATTCCCAATACTTACTCAATCCCTACTGTTTTTGATTGACAGCATTTTCATCTACTCAGTCCAATATGTGGTCAATTACTGGCCGTAAGATAATACTAGCATTGTACATGTAACTAGGTATTGATGGAGTGGTGTATAGTAAAGTGTAATGACCTATTGATTTCCAGTTAATTCCGAGTACTCACTGGATTTATTTGAGTGTTAGTAAATAAAATAATTGAGATCAGAAAACAATAAAAAGCAAATATTCTTGTTGTACATCATAATGTAATTTTTATTAATTCAACTTGACTGGCAGCCATTTTGTTTTTTTTGATGAATGCAGTTCTAGCGCCATATCTCTGCCATGCTTTGACTAATTATGATCAAATTTTATATATTCATTATACATCATAACATAGATATATTGGTTTGACTATCTGATTCAAAATGGCCAAATGGCAGCCATTTTGTGCTAAAAAATCATCGAAAATCACGCATTTCTTGCATTCCAGAACTTGGTCTTGGGGTGACATGTTTATGTTCCAACTATATTACTAAAAACAAAACTATATATCTTAAATTTGATAACTAATAGAAACTGTGCCATGCATGGCTTGTTTATAATATATCAAAATAAATGAAGTAAACATTTTTTACATACAATTATCAATGTGATGTCATCGATATAGTTTACTAGTTGCACAGGATTTAGCATAATTTTCAATCAAACTGTTGATGAGGCAAGTTTTAAAATCTTCTGATTGTCAATCGTTACTTGTTACAGTAGGAGTAATATTCCAAACTGTTCATGACAATGTGTCTTTTAACTAGTCAGACAATGGTGTACAAAAGATTTCAGAAAACAAGATAAGATGATGCATAGTGAACCATTCAAATTGTGTTCTCTGATACATACTGGTGCAATCCTTGGGATTGAGTAGCCGCTGTTTAATACTGAATTTATCTCTCGGAAGCACACAGCAGTGGACGTTTGTGCAAATGTATTTGATATGTTTTGATAACAAGGACTTCATTATCAGCTCTTTAGTACACCCAAGAATGGACACAGCTTCTCAATAAATCTGTCATAAGCATCTCAATTAGTTCTTAACTGCTGCTTCTGTCCCCTCTCTGATCATCCATCCATTCCCTTCTAAGCTATCATCTTGTTCTTTTCCGACAAATGTTTGTTCCATGTCTCTCGCATATTACACGGAAAATCAAATTTAGATTTCTCTTTTTAATTTAGCATTGTTTGTAACAGTAGATCTAAACTATATAATATTTTTGCCAGTTCCAGTTCTTGCTTGTCAATAGTTATTATGTACAATGTACCTTTACATTTCCTGTATTACAACCTGTTACCAATAATGATCAATCCAATAATGATCAATCATACTATTAGAGAATAGAATCACTTTTGTCCATAAAACCATCTTGTGAGATAATGGCATTTTTTTTTTAATTGCCCATAAAAATTATATAATATACTGTACAATATGTTCTATAAAAATTTTCGCTGAGGAAATGTTCCTATGTTTTACATTAAACTTCAAAACATCCCAAAATATTTTTTTTTTTTTCAATGAAAATTAATTCCAGCTAAAATAAAGTATTTTTCACAGTATACAATTTTGACCCAATGGCTCAGTCAATTCAGGTGCATATTCGTTCACAGGCATTTATGTGCTTACAAATGTACATAAATGGTATACATGTGATTAAAAGGATGTTAATGTTTAAATTCTCTTCTATTGAGTATGTGCCTTTAAATTGAATGTAATTAATGGTCATCTCTATAGCGATACCGTTTTTAGTCAAATGTTTATTTTTTGGCTCATCAGACGCTTGTTGTATTTTCAGATAACAGGAATTGTGCTGTTCTCTTCATAATGAACGGCAACACTTACAAACGAGTGGATGAATTTAGCGTAATATTGAATGCAAATTGCGAAGATGAGTTGGTAAGTTTATTTATTTTATTTTCTGGTGCAAAATTTGTTTAAAAACTTGGATGCATTTTCAATACTAGTAATTTCTTTGGATTTTGGACCAAATAAACATGATTCTTCTTTGACTACCTTTCTGGATGAATTTGAAGAAGTATGCTATACAATTATGCAGGTTTATTTTGTGAAAGGTTCGACAAAAGTTGATGTTTTAAAAAGCTACACAGATACTGTGGAATACTTTATTTTCGCTTGGAATTTATTTTCACTGTTTTCGCTGAAGGGATGATTCTGTGAAAATGAAATCCAGCGAATATATTTTTTAGTCCCCGTTCGGACGCAGAAAGAAAACGAGGACTTATGTTTTGCCCTGTGTGCGTCCGTCCGTTCGTCCGTGCGTCCGTCCGTCCGTGATCACCTGTATCTCGAACATGCATGGACCGATTAAGTTCAAACTTCACTCATGCATCACACATTATATGGGACATATGCACATGCATTTTTTTCATGATCCGATTAACGATAGCCGAATAGCGGCCATTTTAAGGCCGAAAATGCATCAAAATCGCACATTTTCACCATTCCGGACCCGGATCTCAGTTATGCATGGACGGATTTTGTTCAAATTTGGTACATACATTAAACATAATAGGACCTTGATGCACGTCATTTTGTTTTTGGATGGGGTTCGAAATGGCCGACTGGCGGCCATTTTGTTTTAAAGAATTCAGTTCTGGATCCGTATCTGAGACATGCTTGGATTGATCGAGTTCAAACTTCACACACACAAGGTACATCATGTCACAATTATGTATGTGCATTTGTTTCATGATCTCATTAACGATAGCCAAATGGCGGCCGTTTTAAGGCCGAAAATGCATTGAAATCGCACATTTTCACCATTCCGGACCCGGATCTCAGTTATGCATGGACGGATTTCATTCAAATTTGGTACATACATTAAACATAATAGGACCTTGATGCACGTCATTTTTTTTTTCGGATCAAGTTCGAAATAGCCGACTGGCGGCCATTTTGTTTTAAAGAATTCAGTTCTGGATCCGTATCCGAGACATGTCTGGATTGATCAAGTTCAAACTTCACACACACAAGGTACCTCATGTCACAAATATGTATGTGCATTTGTTTCATGATCTCATTAACGATGGCCAAATGGGGGCCGCTTTAAGGCCGAAAATGCATTGAAATCGCACATTTTCACCATTCCGGACCCGGATCTCAGTTATGCATGGATGGATTTTGTTCAAATTTGGTACATACATTAAACATAATAGGACCTTGATGCACGTTTTTTTTTTTCCCGGATCAAGTTCGAAATGGCCGACTGGCGGCCATTTTGTTAAAGAATTCAGTTCTGGATCTGTATCCAAGACATGTCTGGATTGATCAAGTTCAAACTTCACACACACATGGTACATCATGTCACAAATAGATATGTGCATTTGTTTCATGATCTGCTTAACAATAGCGGAATGATGGCCATTTTAAGGCCGAAAATGCATCAAAATCACGTATTTTCACAATTCCAGAACCGGATCTCAGTCATGCATGGATGGATTTTGTTCAGATTTAGCACAATGTGTTGTACATATGCAGGTGCATTTCGGTCATGATCTGCTTTGAATGTATATGTCACTCAAATATGAACGGAATGGGGACGTGTCATTGACAATGACTTGTTTTCCTATATTTCACATTCAAATCATCAAAAATCAGTGAAAATAAATTCCATACAAAACACCCAAAATGCCTTTTCAGCAAAAATTAATTCCAGCTAAAATAAAATATTTCACAGTGTGTAATTGATGAATAGTATTTACTTTGAATGATGTCATGTGATTAATTATTCACGAGAATGTTTGCTTCAGACAAACAAAATAATTAAACAAAAACTAAAGTAGCCACAGACATATAACTGGCATTGAAATAATTTTTCAAGGGCATTGAAAAAGGACTTATTTGCAATTGTAAAATCCCATCACTGTTTAAAAAAAAAACTGCTGTCTGTTTCCGGTGACCTAAAACAAATTGAAGTGAATTGATATGTCATTAACGCTATCTAAGGAATCATTGGAGCTAAGAGTTCATCTATAGTTTATAGGATAATATTGCAGCTAAAATACTACAAATTTGATAAAAAAAGATCTTTTTTTCAACTTAACCATTGTTTTATATTTTCAACTTAACCATTGTATATATTTTTAAAATATTTAAAAATACAATAAGTTTGATGGTTATTGTGAAATTAACCAATTTGTTATAATTTTCTTTTTAAATATTTTTATAACTATTCTTTGTATTATATTTTGTCTTATAGTTATGTACTGGTTATAGGTCCAATAGATTGAAAACTGGTCTATGTTATGTGGCGTCGTTCTTCACAGTGGGCATATTAATTCTTGTATTTCACTGGAAACCATCATGGTCACTTAAAGCCAAATTCTCTAAGTGTCCTGTCAAGGATGCAGAGATTGTGTTGTTACAGGTAAGGATTGTGATTATCTAACATTTCTACTATATTTTAAACATCAAGCAAGAATGATCGCATTTGTTATCATAAAAGGCACAAGTACAATTAAATTTTTGGAAAGAGTTCCTTTTGTGTACCCCCCATCCCTAACCCTAACCCTACCCTCCCCTCCAGCACTCCCCATTTAATTGTACATGCCCCTCCTAAGGACATCAATAGTTATCTAGAGGGGGCATATACAAATTAATTGGGTAACTGGGAGTGAGTGTTACAGTTAGGGTTAGGGATGGGGGTACAAAAGGAACTCTAGCCAAATTTTCTAATATCTAGGAGGTTGGTATTCTTGTTAAAAAATTTTAAAACAAAAAATAATTTTGATTATTTAGACCTGGTAATCCACTTGAGGAAAAAAATTCCCAGTGTAAAAGCTGGTTATTGAGTTTTAAAATCAGGGTTTGAAAAGTAGAGCTTAGATGCAGAACCAGGTACATGTATTTTTGTTTGCAGACAAATTCAGTGAAAACACTGCCGCTGTCCTTTGACCATTGCTAGTACGTTTTGATACATGCATTCTAGTTGAGTTAGCAGAGCTATTATTAGATCCTGCTGCGTAGTAGAAAATCTTACTTTTAAATATATTCTAAACATTTTTGTGAGTGAATATTGTAAAATTTTGTAGCAGTGAAAATAACATTGGAGTCCTAAAGACAGCAAGGAATTCTCAGTGACTTTCACATGACTTTTGTCCTCACAACAATCAGAGAACATTTAGAGTTCTCAAAATGTTGTCTTCATTAAAATGTGAAAATTCCTCACAATATAAACATTATTTTTACTTTATTTTCTGTTTTTCATTACTTCAGAATTCACACGGTGAATTATTCACAGAAAAGTTATTTACAAAGTTTGTAGCAGAGTCTGGGTTTATTAGCATTAAAAATGGGTAAGTATATTTTATTTTAGTCTCACTGTGATGAGTGTTGTATTTCTCTACTTACATGCACAATCAGAGTCTATTTTCCGAGGAGCACTTCACTCACAACATACCTCATTCCTGACCCATACTTTCCAAGGAGCATTTGACTCACAACATACCTCATTCCTGACCCATACTTTCCAAGGAGCATTTGACTCACTTCATACCTCATTCCTGATCCATACTTTCCAAGGAGCACTTCACTCACAACTTAACTCATTCCTGACCCATACTTCCCAAGGAGCACTTGGCTCACCACATACCTCATTCCTGACCCATACTTTTCAAGGAGCACTTGACTCACAACGTACCTCATTCCTGACCCATACTTTCCGAGGAGCACTTGACCGACAACGTACCTCATTCCTGACCCATACTTTCCGAGGAGCACTTGACCCACAACGTACCTCATTCCTGACCCATACTTCCCAAGGAGCATTTGGCTCACGACTTACCTCATTCCTGACCCATACTTTCCAAGGAGCACTTGACTCACAACGTACCTCATTCCTGACCCATACTTTCTGAGGAGCACTTGACCGACAACGTACCTCATTCCTGACCCATACTTTCCGAGGAGCACTTGACCCACAACGTACCTCATTCCTGACCCATACTTCCCAAGGAGCATTTGGCTCACGACTTACCTCATTCCTGACCCATACTTTCCAAGGAGCACTTGACTCACAACGTACCTCATTCCTGACCCATACTTTCTGAGGAGCACTTGACTCACAACGTACCTCATTCCTGACCCATACTTTCAGAGTAGCACTTGACTCACAACGTACCTCATTCCTGACCCATGCTTCCCAAGGAGCATTTGGCTCACAACTTACCTCATTCCTGACCCATACTTTCCAAGAATCACTTGGCTCACTACATTTCTATATGTGCTTCAGCCTTTTAACTGTGATTATGTTTTTCATCAAGTGTTTCATATGTTGTACTGCTAGCTCTGTCGTGAGACGATATTAAACTCTCATTTACAAGTTTTGAATAATAAAATATATGGGGTTTGTTTTGTTCAGTGATGTGTTCTTTCTGTTTACTGTTATAATGATTAATGGATTACTGTGTGGTGGTTCATAAACGATTTTATGTTGTATTTGTCAAGTATTAATTTCTGGTAATGACAGGATCGTATTAAACCCTGTTAGCACAATGTTGTGAATTCACTGTATTATTGATTGAAAAAGTGTTTGTTTCTATGGAAACTAAATCATTAACTATTGTTTGCAATATGTTTAATAGATTGCTAAATGCGATCAAAGCATATGGTTCTGTAAAAATGAAATTTAATTTGCCAACTGTTGTTAATTAGTCTTGAATGGGAAGTGAACAGATGATGCTACTATTACCAGTATGTATAAGACATTCTGTGTTGACATTATCATATCTAGTACTCGCTTTCACAGATGCTCAGAGTCTCCCAGCTGATTTGACGGAGCCATATCTCACCGCCTGACATTCAATTACTCAGTCTTGTTCTAGCTTACCACTTTAATTACTTACATCCTCGTTACTTATGGGGCATCATTGTGAGTGTTGCCCATTGTGAGTGTTGCCCCCATGGTTGCCCATTACAACCTTGACATATCTACCATTGCTGTCAACCCATCATTACAATTTCAATATACCCAAACATGTTAGCCCATCATCCAATAATACCCATCATTTGGTCCAATCATTGTCACCACTTAAAACCCATCATTGCTGTTGATGCATTCATTGTTACCCACTTAAACCAATCATTGCTGTTGGCCCGTTATTGTCACCCACATAAACCCATCATTGCTGTTGATGCAATCATTGTCACCCACTTAAACCCATCATTGCTATTGGTTCAATCATTGTTGCCCACTTAAGCCTATCTTTGTTGTTGGCCCATCATCGCCACCCACTTAAGCCCATCATTGCTGTTGGCTCATCATTGAACCCTACTTAAGCCCATGATTGCTGTTGGCCCATCATCATCACCCACTGAAGCCCATCATTGCTGTTGGCCCATTATTGCCACCCTTTTAAACCCACCATTGCCGTTGGCCCATCATCATCACCCACTTAAGCCCATCATTGTTGTTGGCCCGTCATTAAACCCCACTTAAGCCCATCATTGTTGTTGCCCCGTCATTAAACCCCACTTAAGCCCATCATTGTTGTTGGCCCGTCATTAAACCCCACTTAAGCCCATCATTGTTGTTGGCCCGTCATTAAACCCTACTTAAGCCCATCATTGCTGTTGGCCCATCATTATAACCTACTTCAGCCCTCCATTGCTGTTGTCTCATCATTGTCTCCTCATTTAACCTATCATTGTCACTCATCGCGAACATTAGACCATGATCACTACTCATTTTTTTAGGGTTACTTATCATCATCGTCGTCCTTCCAGCATCACAAGTGTGCCTGGACGAGGGCGCTCTACAAGTATTAATTCGGCCACTACATCAGCATCTGAAGATGATGATACTGTTGCCTTACTGGTTGGTAACAATAAAAACCAGGTCAGTAATAACTTTTAATCAAAACATTTAAATAAAATCTCAAGAAATTGCAGAAAACGTCAAAATATGTTTTGGTGGTATAAATTACAGCACATTTATTGATAAAAAGAAAAATTTTCATTTGATGTTTTGTAATTTGTGATGGATTTTAATGGTGTAACTTATTTGTTTATAACCAACTTTCATTTTAGGTAAGAATAAAATATTTTTGTCTACAAAAAGTGATGTACCTTTGGGACCCACATGGCAATAGTTTTGAGAAACTTCATGGCTTAGATAAAGACACACTATGTGCCAACTTCTATGATGACTACCATGGTTTCAGTGAAGAAGAACAAAGTAAAAGGTATGTATTAATTTAGGCTTGCTCTGTTTGTTGTCAGATATATTTTAACCTGTGTTTCTAAGTCAGAAATGAGGACTCCTGTTTTGAGTCAGTTCGCCTGTGTGTTTGTACATGCCTGAATTGATTTTGTTTAAAGCTGGTCTGAGGCCAAAGGTTATGAAATCTGCTATATATGCATGTCAAATAATGATTGATAATGATTTGTGGCCTTTAGTCTCCAAAAACACTTAAAATCATCATGTGAAGAAATCATTAACCATTTCTCAGGCAAGCCTGGGGCAATTTTTTTCAAACTTAGTATTAAATAAAAATTGTGAATTTGATTACCATTTTTTGTTGGTAACAACACATGTTTTTTTGACAGGTTTTGTTTCTGTAGTTAATGAGTTGACTACATTTCATTGTTTATAATTGACAGGGTCATTAAAAACTGAACAGGGACTATGTCATCGACAATGACTTGTTAATTCAATGCAGGGGTTCTGTTGTCTCAAAAGTAGAGACATTTTATCTAAAATAGCAACTACGTGTTATCGAATATTTTTATTTGCCATATTTTGGGTGTAAAACAGTCAGTTTAACAGAAAACACTTTGTCTGGAATTGTAAGACAATTCAACGTTTTTTAGTTATCTTTGTATAAAAATGTGATTACAATTCTTTACAGATTGGCAGTGTATGGTAAAAATAGCATAGACGTTGAAGTGAAATCGTACGCAAAGCTGCTTTTTGAAGAGGTAGGTCAACTTCATTCCAGCATCTCTTCGAATATTTAGTGGTCAGACTCTCAAAATCAGGACATGGTCTAATGTTTTTTCAACCCCTAAAAACTATATTACTTTGGAAACAAAATATGTTGCCTATTGCGTCAGACAATTAAGTACATTTACTGTGTTTATTTATAGATATAGCCAGGTTTGATTATTAGAGAATATGTACATATGATGGTTTCTCGTCTTGTTTGTGTTACGATTACTAGACCGGTTAGGAAACTTTCTTTCTATTTGAGAACCACAAAATTATCGATTATATCACAAAATTCGCACAGAAGTCGGTGATGATTCTATGTTGATTTTTCGACTTAATGAGCTGTATTTCTTGAATTTAGTAGACACACTTGAAAAACGAACAGAGATAGCAATATAAGGGATGACGTCATAATAATTGGACACGCATCAAAGTGAAGTCGATGGATAATTTACAATAGTTTCCTAATCGTTCTTCTAGTAACCATGGTTGAGTATAGCATAATCTAATTAATTTCTTGAGTACTGAAAATGTATTTAATTTTGCTGCTAAAAGAAAAAATTTCCTAAATTGAATCTACTTTAACATCTAAACTTGCAGTAAAACTCGCTTCTGCACTGGAGAATCTGTGAATTTAAAAATTTGGTGAATATGATTAAATATCAAAATAGTGAAAATAAATACCAGTGGAAGTTGATGCTTTTATTGTATTTTAAAATATTTCTTCTACTGTATCGGCATTATCGGCAGTGTTCGACAATAACAAAATTACAATGTAGTCAGACCTGACTATATCATTAATTTCTTCTACACTGTTTTTTTTTTTCTTTTTCCTCATGGCTCTGCTTATATCACATGTCCATGCATGCTCTGTTGTCACGTAATCACATAGAGACCACATTAAAAATTAAAAACACTGACAGTTGTTTCCATAACTACATGTATCCTTGGGAATTGAAATATATAGCTGGTTGGTTTGAATTAATATTATTTGCTTTTTCACGCATTTTTTTCCGAATTTTTTTGCAATGCACCATTCAGCATTTCATTCATAAGGTGCAAACAAATACTATGTTTCTGGGGAACATGATTCATCCCATTTTATGATTTACATAAAATGATAGCATGACAGTAAATATAAAAATTTGCAGAAGCCATTCCATCCAAAAACAACAATAAAATCTTGTCACATTTGGGAAAACAGTGTCCAGAAACATATTTTTCACTGGGGCTAAATATTTTTTTGTTTGTTTTTTTCATAATATTTACCACTGGCTGCTCATGCTGCTCATAGCTTGTAATATTTCTCATCTTATAATCAAGTCAGTGAATTGAAAATTTGTGTTAATGTTGGCTTTATTTATTTACATGTTTTTTGTGTTCAATTTTTTCTACCGCAGTCATCGAAAGATGGAGATGAAACAGTAGGTTTTCCTGAAGAAAAAAAATGGGAACTTAGTTAAATTCTGGATTAATCTTTGCAAACCAAATTTGTTGGAAATTGTTTTATTTCTGGATATTTTTGTTTAATTGTATCAAAAATCCAATATAGCTTTGCAGATCTTGTGCTAGACGTCTGTCATTGATACAGATTCATCCAGCCACCTGTGTATTCATCTGTCCGTTCGTTTGTTTGTTGTCCTCTCTCATTTTGAAATTCATTGTCATATGTGTGTTGTAAAGGGTAAACCTTAGGTTTCTATGTCCTTCAATATAAAACACAAAGTTAAAAAAGTAAAAAACGGTGGGGGGGGGTGTTAAACAAAGACTATTATATTATTCTCGTTTGTTGTTGAGATTGTCTTTTCATAAATTCTGTTCATATAACAGCAGATGACTGAATATACAATGTATATATGGGTTGCTGTTGTTTTGTTGTTACAGCGCAGCTCAAAACAAATTGAGTGTATATTAAATGTTACATATAGAAACTCACTGCACACAGGCAACCTTTGCATGACACAGTAGAATAGTAGTCTAGACAACACTACCAATAGTTTTATTTCCTTTTACACCTGTTAATTATTCTCACTAAACTGACTATCAAAACTGTTAAATTTGTTAATGTCAGAAATGCTGCGATTTTGAACAATTAATAAACTGTGTTGAATGATGCATGTCTACAGACATTCATTGTGAAATTAAAGTACATTGAACCAAGTATGGTCCCTTCCCATCATGCTTCTTGTTTGTGTCACTAGCATTTATACTGTAAAACTCTTTAACCTTTTCACAACCAGACTTTCTTGCCCAAATTAGTCTGCACTTTTTTCAAATATTTCTGGAAATGAACCCTAATTTTGGAGCCAACAAACAAAATTCGAGCCAATTTTTCAGTTTTTACTCAAAAACTTTGGCTATTATTGTCCCACTCTTCTGAAGGATAGTGCAGACTATAAATGAGACTATTTTGTGAATTTGTGATGAAAAGAGGGAACTAGTGGTGAACAGGTTAAGGGCGGTCTGAATGACTAAATTTTAGGAAAGTAGATGTTAGACGAGTCACCTAAAAAATCATAATGAAATTTACACTGGTACAAGTTTTGTGATATTTCCCTAATGCTGTTTCACGAATGATGAAGATGATGTGCACGTCTTTGACCATCATTGTCAATCACAAACTAGTCCAGATTAGCTGGTCAGTACAAATCCTGATTTTAAGCTTTTCACCAACCGACTTTCTCACCCAAATTTTTCTGCACTTTTTTCTTGTATTCTTCAATATTTCTGGAAATAAACCCTAATTTTGGAGCCAACAGACAAAATTTTAGTAAATTTTCAGTTTTCACTCAAAAAATTTGGCTACTTTTGTTCCAATCTTCTGAAGGAAAGTGCAGACTATAAACAAGACAATTTTGTGAATTTGTAAAGAAAAAAGGTAACTGGTGGTGAAAAGGTTAATCTTCTAATACTACTCATCACACCCCTCCCTTAGTTCCTCAGCCAAGGCCTTTCACAGGATTCTAATATTTTGACAATGGAAACCTCTGAGTGACAATTTAAGGGATATTTTACAATTATTGAATCATAAATATTTACGGTGGTCACATATAGCTATTTTCATTTCATTCATAATAATAGTGACATCTTTCCCTCAATTCCCATAGTAGAGATTGTAGCAGTAGTAAAAATTATGAAAGTAGCTGTGCCAACAGTCAATTGATGTTTGTTTTTTGTTTTTTATTGCAGATTTTAAATCCATTTTATATTTTCCAAATCTGGAGTGTAATTTTATGGATGGCTGAAGAATATTATTATTATTCTAGTTGTATCATTTTTATATCAGTTTTGTCTATTGGTATATCTCTTTATGAGACAAGAAGGGTGAGTTTATCCCACCAGTGTCAATTGAACTTTACTGGAATTGCCATTCTTAAGTTGATATCCAACAGCATGCCAGTCTATGAATAGTTTGTGTTGGTGTTTAATAATTAAAAAAAAAATCTACCATATCATTTTGAACCTTTCTATATTTTGTTGAAAACATTTTTTTTTCATGTCTTGTCTACATTACATAATAGTCACATATTTAATGTGTATCCCATATTTAGGCCAGACTTTTTTTATTCCTTGTTTCTCGAGTTTTTATAAGGCATTTTTTTTGAGGAGGGCAGAAAAAAAATAGATTTGTGTGATTCTCAAAGAATTGTAAGTGAGATCATTGATCGGAGAAAAGAAATGAAATAAAATGTTATTCCATGTATAACTTTCTCATCTGCACAAGACTTCGGTACTTTGATCATGATACTCCCACGAAAATGTAACTTGGATTTGGTATGAGGCGGGCGTTAAAAAAATTAATATAAAAATAATATTTTTTTAGCAATTTTTTGCGCTTACAAGATGGCGGGCGCGAGAAATTACGCTGAAATGTTATTTTTATTTCATTTTCGGCTCATGTTTATTTGGCGGGTTCACGAAACAAAGGATAATAAAAGTCTGGCCTTAATGCAACAACATCTGCTATATTGGTATGTGTTAATTGTATCATATTGATTTGTATTACAGCAAAGTATAACATTACGTAATATGGTTGCACACAGTAGTACAGTACAGGTATGCAGAGAGGACCAATGTAAGTATCAGTGAATAGAGTAAGACTTTCATTATTTTTGTCATGTTTGCACTGTGCATTTATTGCATTAGTCTTGTATTATTAATGTATCATATTTATCACTTTTATGTCACACATGTATTACCTTTCATTGAATTTTAAGATTGCTATATTTTTATCATTTTTTTTTAAAGTAATTATCTTGTATTAAATTACTCTGACTGAGTTGATATATTTAATCTCTAATGAGGTGTATTAAAAATATGTGAAGTGTTCAAAATATGTATGACAGGTTTGGTAAAACCCATGTCATTGGTGAAATCATCACTTCCTAGACTAATGTATCTCAATATACTGCAAAATCAGTACGCAAAATAATAAATTATTCTGTAAAACTTACCTTTCTGCCACATTTCCCTGAAATTTGTGAAAATATTTTCTCTTGCCAAATAAGTGATGTCTAATCCTGGTGCACAGGGTCACAGTAGACCACACTTGCGTATCAGTGACTACAACCACCATTAGGGAAGAATTAATTTACAACAAACACATGTCTAAAACTTGACTTTGTATTTGAATTTATTCATCTGGTCACTCATCTGCCAAGGATTTAATTTTCTTGTAACATCATCATTCCCTTGTCTCCTGGTGGAGAATAGGGCAAGCATCTCTCTTCCTCCATGCTTCTCTGTCTTGAGCCGCTACTTCTGCCTCTGCCCAAGTCTTGTATCCCAATTGATTTCTTTCCTTTTCTACAGTTCTTCACCAATTCTCTTTTGGTTTTCTCACATTCCTTTTGCCCTCTAGTGCCCATGTTAAAGCGATTCTTGGTATGTCATTCTTTTCCATGCGTAACACATGTCCAATCCACTTATACCTCCTGTTTTTGTGTACGCACTTCTAATACTAGTATCAGGATTGAGTGAGTGCCGGACATTATTTAATACTTTATTGGTTTTTCCTCCAGCAATTGAAGAGATTAATGGTGAATTTCTTGTTCCTGGTGATGTTATAATTATACCATCTACTGGTTGTATCATGAACTGTGATGCTGTACTTGTCGGTGGAAACTGTATTGTCAATGAAAGCATGCTAACAGGTATGCTACATTTCTATTCACAGAAATTTTCATAAATCATAAATTTTTATTCAATTATTTTCAGAAATAAAAAGTTGCTGTTACTCTGTGTAATTTATTCTCTGATTTTCCTTGTTTTGTGGAAATTAGTCTCTCAGGTAGGAGTTGGGAGACGAACATTACTTCTAATCAAAATAGTACAATGCAACAGAGGGGATGCAGCTTCTATTTGAGCATCTGAATTTTTTGTTTTTAATTGTTCAAAAAAATGTGTGGCTTTTATTAGGGATGCAGCTTCTAATTTTACGATGGTAGTAATTATCATTCATTTAACGTTAATGTCCTTTGTGTTAGAGTGAAAAATATTAAAGGTTAATTACAAAGAGCACAATATAACCAGTATTATTAGTTTGGTCAGACTTCCTAGTTTTGAGCTTCAGTTAAAGGCATTTGAAGACGAAAAGAAAATGTCATTTTTAGTATAGTTGTTTGACACTGCATATTGAAAAATACATTAGAGTATGATTTAGCATGAAATAAAAAATGTTGTGTAGCTCATATCTGAGTATTTATTTGACAAAACAATGACATTCTCAAATATACATGTGCACTGGTTGTTTTGGTATGTACAATACTACACTGCACATGCATATTAGTGGGTTTGATTTTTTATCAAATACTGCCGTGTGTCCTGAATATGCAACATTTTTAGTTTATGATAAATTATAACCTAATTTGGTATCGAACAACAATATTAAACCGAGGGAGTCCTCACCTGCACATGCGTCAGATAGCCATAGCGTGTCACTGTTTACAAACAAACGTCTACCCATGAGCCTTTGCATTTTTAGTGTGTGTTGTTATCATTGCTTGGGACTCAATTCCCATGTGTGCGCAGGTGACAACCCTCCTGCTTTAAATTTACTGAATATATATTTACTCATTACAGGTGAAAGTGTACCAGTCACAAAAACACCACTACCACATTCCCATGATGTGTCTGAGGAGTCTGCTTTCTACAATCCAGACGAACATAAAAGGCACACGCTGTTCTGTGGCACTCACATCATACAGACTAGGTACTATGGAAGTGAAAAAGTCAAGGCTGTTGTTGTCAGAACCGGTAAGTAGGTTTTATGTTGAATGTTGGTTGTACATTTATCAGTGAACATGTATGTACCTGTAGTATACATGGCAGCTAAATAATGTCCTTACACATGTCCCATATGCTGAAACACTGCCATGATTATTCTCCAAAATCTAAGGTTGCCTAATTTGCATATATTTAGCATATCACATGGTCCTTTATGTTAGTGGGATAGTCTTGCATTTCTCTGTCATTACCAAAATTTCGCAAAATTTTTTGTAAATTTTCTCTGAAGTACAATGTATCTACACAATGTACATGATGATATTTCTGTCTTCAGTTCTTCTCAATCTTAAACTTAAAAGTTCTGAATCCCACAAAGAATTTATATACAGAGTAACCATATCAACCAAGTGTACAGCGGTTAATGCAATCCTGTTATGCCTGAGTGCATACTTCGCGGTATTTTCATGTTAAACTTAATACCACATCGCCTCCTAAAAACCTCCATGGATAGGCAAATGAATAGGGGAGAAAACAGCATCAGTGAACTATGTGTTAAAATAGTTTATTACCTTTTCTGTTCCAGAGATTTGATTTTATTCCCATCACACAGTCACAACATTGTTGATGTGTAAACATAGAAAAGTGTTTAAATATTACATAAATGGAGATTATCATTTTCCAAATAAGGAAGATCCATTTGATTGTGTCTGTAATACTTTCGAACCCATTGGTATGGGGTTTTATGTATTGATAAATTTTATTATTATACATCTGTGACCGTAACGCCATAAGTTACAGCGTGTTGTAATTTTACGTTTTTTACAGGGTATTTTCATCCTACCATATTTGGAAATACAAATTCCAAATATAGAAATATTACGTGCGTAAACATCCTCTACTAATAAAAACAAACATGGCTGCCACCAAAGTTTGACCGGACTCCACACAAAGAAGTTCTCTGATTCTGTTCTAAACATTTTGGATTTTGGCATTCCCATGATGTATCCTTGGAAGGAAAAGATAATAAGGTTATCGCGAGGATAGCTCAAAGTATGCACTCAGACAGTACGCTGTATTGTCTTTGTGCATACTTTGAGGTATCCTTGTAATAACCTCATATTCATTTGACTCTGAGATCAAAAATAATGATGTATGGGTGGTGATTATAACATCAAACAAGTTCAATATGTGTTGGGTATAACGCATAAACACATGTTATCATATATTGCACCATATGGGAACATACAACTGAACAGCAACTGTTTCCATTTTAAGGACAACTACGATACTGATTAATTGGTTTCAGTTATCTTCAAATCACTTGGCAGTGTTACAAAAATGTATTTATTCTTGTAGGTTTCTCAACCGCAAAAGGAGAGTTGGTCAGATCGATTTTATATCCCAAACCTCTGGGTTTCAAATTTTATAAAGATGCCATGAAATTCATTGGTGTGCTTGCTATACTGGGTAAGTTGCCTTCATCTTTACTGATGTTGGGAGTGTAACTGTTCCGTCCTGCTCCACACACTAACAGAATATGGTGTGTCTTAGTTGTTGCCATGACAATCTTACATTTGCTCGCAATAGGGTGATCACTTGCTTGGCAGCAATAACAACATCTGATGAGTCGGCTTCTTTTCTCTGAAAAGTACCTCTTTGAGATTTGTCAAAAAATTGTGTGATGTTACTTTATACTTGAAAATTGTGTGCAATGAAAGCAGTTTACAATATTGTGATTATTTTAAAGCACCTGGAAGCAATATTCACTGAAAAGAAGAATTTTGGGTTGATAAATATAAATAATCCTGTCTGAACTCAGTAGTCTTAGCGAAGTGAAGAAAAGGGGTTTATACAACATGTGATATTATGTACTACCATGTATTTATAAGATGACGATTTCCGCATACCACCAGACAGTTGTATCAAAATACACTTATCTTATGAATTCTTGATAATACTTTGTCTTGTCTCTTTCAGCTCTGCTCGGGTTTGCATATACACTGGTAATATTTATAAGAGATGAGGTAAGTACAATAGTCTATTGTTTCCTTTCTCTGGTTAAGTTTGTACTATAGACCATCATCATTTATTGATAATGCACACAAATTGACAAAGTATTTTATTTATTTTATTACCATGACAATTATTCACTATTCACAGAATAGTTCTGTTTACACTATGCTGCTGATCCCTTGACATCCTGTGTCAGCCCACTGTCTTTCCACAACCCAATTTTGTTCCAACTCCTCCTACTAACAATAACATAGACAGTAAGTTTCAGTTCTTTAAAACATCAAACTGATGTTTTTATTCATAGTTTGAACACTACATCGCTAGAAAAACATGGCAGCCCCCTCTCTACATTGTTTCTCATGACCCATGACCTAACTATGACCCATCTTGAACATAACTCAAACCAATCCAACAACACCCCACCACAACCCCATCCAACCTCACCATACTGTAAACCTAACTTCAACCAACCCACTTTATCTAATCCAATCCTACCATTTCACCATGTTTTTACATTATGCATTTTTAGTTATACAACACTAGTCTGGACACCTTACACTAGACAAAATCTGGTTATTATCAACAGGTTCCTGTATTAATTAAAGCGTATCTTACACTAGACAAAATCTGGTTATTATCAACAGGTTCCTGTATTAATTAAAGCGTATCTTACACCAGACAAAATCTGGTTATTATCAAGAGGTTCCTGTTAAACATATCTTGCACCAGACAAAATCTGGTTATTATCAAGAGGTTCCTGTTAAACATATCTTGCACCAGACAAAATCTAGTTATTATCAACAGGTTCCTGTTAAACATATCTTGCACCAGACAAAATCTAGTTATTATCAAGAGGTTCCTGTTAAACATATCTTGCACCAGACAAAATCTAGTTATTATCAACAGGTTCCTGTTAAACATATCTTGCACCAGACAAAATCTGGTTATTATCAAGAGGTTCCTGTTAAACATATCTTGCACCAGACAAAATCTGGTTATTATCAACAGGTTCCTGTTAAACATATCTTGCACCAGACAAAATCTGGTTATTATCAAGAGGTTCCTGTTAAACATATCTTGCACCAGACAAAATCTAACAATTTGTTGACTTGTAATGGATATGTTTGTTATTATCAACAGGTTCCTGTAAAACATATCATCTTCAAAGCATTGGATATCTTCACCATTGTAGTGCCGCCTGCATTGCCTGCTGCCATGACAGTGGGCACAGTGTATGCACAGAATAGACTCAAAAGACGAGGAATATTTTGTATTAGTCCACCAAGAATCAACGTGTGTGGGAATATTAAACTGTTCTGCTTTGATAAGGTATGTTGAAATCAAGGGCAAATACAAATCTGAGCTAAAAACATGCATGTTAAAATGAAAACTAAGTGCAAATTATGTGTGGAAGGTCTCGTCTGAAGTGATTGTATTTTCGGTTTAATGACTTTGTTTTTTAGCATGCTATCATCACAGATGATGGATGATGATTGTCAGTCATCCATCCATTAAAAGTACCGGGTAACATTTTTAATTTCTTCTTGAAAATACCAACCAAATTATTTGAAGTATAGGTACCTTGGGTAGACCACTAGCATTTCAAGATAATATCTTTAATTCTCTAATTTTAGCAACTATTTTTAAAAATTATATTTTTATCTTCTCCTTGGGAACTAGCGGAACAGATTTACCCGATTTGAATGATTTTGTGACAATATTATTTATTTTTAACAGATATGAACAAGTTGTTTATTGAAGTTAGATAGACATGTCCTTAACTACCTCCTTGTAGGTAAACTGCATTTTGTCTTTTGGGTGTGCATTAAGTTATTTGGCTACCACAAAGTTCTTATAAGACAGCACAGCTAATTTGACTGCCAGGTCACTAAAAATGTCACCCAGCTTTTCAGATTTTCTTCAAACCAACTGGTTATAGAATTTATAAAGTTAGACATTCATATTTTCATCAGGCATCAGGCATTTGTGGAGTGTTGTCTGTCATTAACTGGTGCAATTAACTGGAACAAGTCCTCAACAATACTATGCAAAACTTTTTCACTTTTTCCATGCAGACTGGAACATTAACAGAAGACGGATTGGATCTATGGGGCGTTGTACAGTTACAACAAGATCACTTACTAAAAGCAGTACAGAATGTTGATGAGTTGCCTAGGGGGCCTTTTTTGGCTGGCATGGCAACCTGTCATTCGCTGACAATGATTGATGGAAATCTGACAGGTGACCCCCTAGACTTGAAAATGTTTGAAGCCACCAATTGGGTATGTAGAAGATTAGTGGAAGCATTCATACTTTTTATTCCATCAGTGTTTCATTTTAGTCATGTCGGCGGTAGTCAGAAACAAGGACTTGAGTTTTGGTCTCTGTCAATCATTGTTTGTTCTTCTTGCGTCATTTCTCGGATATCCCGGGCTGATTTTGCTGGTGCAAAAACAAGCGATAATAGGAGACATGTGCACATTGATTGGTTCGAGCACTCTTGAAAAGAACCAACAAAATTAACATTCGCAATTAACAGGCATGCCTGAGGTGATTTCATTGAAACTTGACATCACTCATGGTTGTTATGACAAATGTTTTACATTTAGGTATGTTTATTTTACTACTTATGGTGTGTATAAATTCATAGCGTCCTTCGGCTTTATCTCACCATTGAGTTATAACTCAGTAAAATGATTGAATCTAATTAAATTTTTATAGCAGTGGACATTTTGATGTAGTGTCCTTGTGACTTATAAAATTCTGTCCTAGCAAACACCTTATCAAATCACAATATTCTAGCGGTTAATATTTAACCAGTTACTGTATATCCCAATCGTCATATACACATGTTGCTCAGTATTTCTTGTCACTGCGTACAATGTATGGAGACTATAGATTTTCTATTTGTGTAACTAATAATTCTGATGTAAATTCTAGTTGCTTGAGGAGCCAGGTAAAGACAGTACAAAGTTTGAAAGTATTATGCCTACAGTGGTGAAACCTGTGACCGCTGACACATTCCTGTCCAAAGATGCTTCAGAGGTAAGATTTCTTTTTTAGATCACTTCCACAGCTCTCCCTTCCTTTCACAACATGGTAAATAGAGTTCATTGGATCAAAAAACAACAGAAACTTACCTGACTTTCTTGCTGTGAGTAAGCAGTCTCCACATGAACTGTAATTTCTCTATTAGTAGTGTAGTGCTTACCTAACTACTAACTGAAAAAAAAAATTACTTTTAAAAACAGTCTTCAAAATTCTTGATATTCTGCAAATAAAGACTGATTTCCCTGTAACATTAAATTTTACTTTGGCAGCCATTTTAGATTTGATAACGAAAGTGCCAATCACGAAGAAGAATTTAACAAGTTCCCAGCAATTTGTGTTCTAAAAGTGTTTGCAACGACCATCCTTTTATCTGTATTACCATGGTGATATGTAATTAGAAAGTATTTTTAGAGATTAGAATTAGAACGTAACACATTGCGTTGTAGAAGTTTTACGATTATTAGTTTTTGTTGTTGGTCTCCTTTATGAAACACTGGTAACATTAGCTGTCGAATATAGATAAATATTCAGGGCTGAAATTGAACAACGTTCATAATTAGAAAGTATGACTCACAAGGAATGTTTCTGTATTTTTTACCGCTCTTTACAGATTCCATATGAGATTGGCATTGTTCGTCAGTTTCCGTTCTCATCCTCATTGCAAAGAATGAGTGTCATCACACGAACCCTGGGTGCTCCTAATATGGATGTATATGTGAAGGGATCCCCAGAAATGATTTCGTCGCTTTGTCAAGCAGAGACAGGTAATGGAAGATACCTTTCAAGGGGTTGGGTGGTTTACTTTTACTAT
This sequence comes from Saccoglossus kowalevskii, assembly GCF_978046115.1. NCBI lineage: Eukaryota > Metazoa > Hemichordata > Enteropneusta > Harrimaniidae > Saccoglossus > Saccoglossus kowalevskii. Next base: position 8,164,688 of record NC_140655.1, on the reverse strand, counting down.
CCACTATGTCTTGTTACAATGTATTATATGTCTTCTATATTGCCCGGCCTTTTAACACTATAAAAACCCAATGAGTGAGCTATGCAAAAATTGCCTATGACATACCCTGTCTTGTTTCGACTATCATTCTTTCCTAGCTTATCAACACATTGTGTTGTAAAACAGTTTTACGATTTTTAGATTTTAAAGTCACGTTGTGGGTCTCCTTTATGAAGCACTGATAACATTAGCTGTCAAATATAGATAAATATTCAGGGCTGAAATTGAACAACGTTCAAGAGTTTAGAGGTTTTGGTCAGAAATTCTGGTTTGAAAGATTTAGAACACTTGTGTGTCTTGCTGATGATGTCAAGCACAGAAATATCAACCCACACAATGATAGTTTGAATAAATGACAAAAATAAAAACACCAGTAGCTCAAAACAATTCATTTTATTTTTAATGGAACATATAAGGGATATACACACTGTATGATGAAAAAAATTTCATGAATTTTTATAATTTTGTGATCTTGGTTGTACAGCCTGGACACTTGCACCTTGGGCGACACCAATTCATGCTGATCATTACAAACTCCCACCGCTAATAAATATTTCATTTTTTTTTTTTTGTAACAGTACCAGATGACTTCCATGAAGTTTTACATAAATATACTGAGCAAGGATTCCGCGTTATTGCGTTGGCATGGAAACCAATGAAGAGCAAGTTTTCATGGCATCAGTCTCACCGCATTGGCAGGTATGTATGTTTTTTTTACGTATTTGAAATCAAGCGTAACTAATATATATATATTGTTCTTTATTAAATTTTTGCTAAGAATATGCTGATATGAAAATTGTCTTGGCCAATCATGTAGGCCAAACTTATAGGACACATATACACATGTATCTGTTTCACGATCCGATTCAAGAAGGCCAAATAGCAGCCATTTTAGTGTTTAAAATCATCAAAAATATGCATTTCTGTTATTCCAGAGCAAGATCTCGCTTGTGCATAGACAGATTTTGTTCAAAATTGGTACATATACATTGACTATAGTGCTACAAATGCATGTTTTTGATATGCTTTGACTGATCATGTTCAAACTAAACTAATTTTTACACGTATGCACATGCATTTGTTTCGTCACCTAATTCAAGATGGCAAAATGTCAGCCATTTTTAACCCCTAAGTCAATTTCAGACACCATCCACAAAATAGTCCCATTTATAGTTTGCTCTTTTTCACAAATTTTTGATCAAAAAGTAGAAGCAATGTCTGTCTGGTTCAAAATTATTTTTGGTTTCCATGAAAATTTAAGCAGGAACAAGTTCAACAATCAAGGATTAAAGCTAAAAATGTATCAAGTTCCCAACATTTCAAAACTGAATTAAATCAAATAATAATGTCATTCACACCTGACTGGCTTCAGTTTTGTTTACATGACAGGGACTATGTCATCGTTGAATTTTTTCTCCTTCAAATTTAGAACTGAAGTTGAGTGTGAGTTGATCTTCCTTGGGTTGCTAATTATGCAGAACACATTAAAACCAGAGACAACACCAATCATACAACAGTTAAAAAAAGCCAATATTCGAACTGTCATGGTTACTGGTGAGTATTCAATTCATAGTAATGAGTCATGCACTGGGGTGGATCATTTGCTTGGAATGTTCTCTTGGGTAATATTTCTTATATTGCTTGTCGTGATAATTTTGCAAAGTATTTGGGTAGAGTCTGTCGTGGTCGTCGCTGTTAACCATTTACTTGAAAGCAAAATAACTAAACAAGTTTTCATTCAATCTTCGTCTAGCCTGATTACCTGATTATTAACTATCACTGCAATTTTTGTTTTATTTATTATTTTATTGAGTCTTGCACCAAAAACAACAGAATTTGCCATTCCATAAAACGCCATATCAGCACACATTCCAAAAACGTATCAACACTTATTTGAACGTTCAAATTTTTTCTTATATGGCGTAAACTAGATCACCATCAACGTCACATTCAAATATTTTCCTTTGTTTACATTAGACCCAGAAGTGTTATAGCAAGCGATGGAAATAGTTACTCACGCAAACATTCACACTCCACTAGGCATTTTCCATTCCGGAAAAATGTATAGCAAGATTATCACTAGGATACTGCCAAGTATGCTCTACTACACGTTAGTCGATATGATCACCGTACTAACTTTGTGCATACTTGGCAGTATTCTAGTGATAACCTCGTATTATACAGTTCTAGAAGTGGAAGTCAGGCGTGTATATGCAATAATTTATGTTAGGTTTCTGCATTATACTTGATTAGAAGGGATATATAGTTGAGAACTATTAGTACAATTAGATTTTATATAATCTCAGATTAGATAAACCGCTCGGTTTTGCATGTGTAATTTAATAATTTATGAAAATTATTAAAAGTACGCATATTTTGCTTTATTTAGGTGATAATATGTTGACGGCGATCAGTGTAGCTAAGGACTGTGGTATGATAGAAACACATGAAAAGGTGATAATAGTGACTGGTGTCCCACCTATGGATGGCAGGCCGGCTTCCATCAAATGGAATTATGAAGAGAATCCCATATTGAAAGATGAAATGGATGACCCAAATACTGAACAGCAAGTAAATATGTGATTATTAACCGTTTCAACTGTGCTTGATGTTGTTTCTCAGATAAATGTGAACTGTACTTTCATGTAGTGCATGCAGAATTTATTTATTTACAGGATGAGTGCCAAATTGTCCTGCTCAAATTGGGGTTAATTTTTTCAAATATTTTTTAATATTCACTAAATCAATCCTAAATTTGAACCTGACAACAAAATGTGACAGTTTTTGATTAAAAAATTTGAATTTTTTTTGCACCATATTTTTTGTTTAAAGGAGCAGATTATAAATATTTTGTGCATGGTGCCTGAAGTCAACTTTGGCACACAAAAGGTTAAATATTTCTCCAATAACTAATTACGCTGTATTAAATTCCAGTGATATACAATGTATTTCAAATTTAATCATGTTGTATTGCTTGGAATTTATAGGGGAGACAGAGGCCTGGCTTTTATCACTCCGTACATAGAATTTGAGATCTATGAATGAATTCTGGCGATAAAAACAACTTGTATGTTGACCTCTGCTTTCCTTTAAAAAACCCGTCTATAAATGTATCTCATTCTACACTACACATCATTACCTCTATTGTCTAACATATGTGAACTGAAAATAATAATATAATACAATGTTGGCACTTTGTATTATACATGTATGCAGGGGGAGGGGGAGACTGGTACTACGTTCATGTTACGGGATCTCGGCACGTGCCGAAATTTTTATTCCTCTGTGTTTGCAGAGGGATTACAGCGGTTTTGTTCACGTTAGTCAGGACCCACTTAGGAGCGACTCGGCTCGTGTCGAAATCACAGCCTCATTAGTCGATCTGTTAAACGTGGAAAACGATACGCATATGATGATAATAATGATTACTATATTGAAATTATATCCATTTGCTGTTATGGTATTTATTATGAGTCATCGTGCACTTGAACGGCAAAGAAGATTTGAAAAACAATTATTTTTCACGTCAATGTAGCATTGCAAAAAAATAGCGGTTGCAGCAGCACATAAATATGCATCGCTGACGAAGGTTTGCATTCATTTCATTCATTACTACAGCATCCAACTATATACTAGTATATCTACATTTCCAATATTTACATATTGTCATTTCATACTATCGGGTAGTATGAATCAGCATACTAGTATGTTCTTATAAATGTACCATGAGGGCGTGATTTAGGCTCATGCATAGCGTTCAGGCAGCAAATCTTGGCACGTGCCGTATTCCTATCCCAAGCATCTATCGGGACTGGAATCAAGTTTTTTTTTGGCACATGTCGACTCTGCCCCGACCGTTCACACACAAATTTCGGCACGTGTCGACTCGGCCCTGAGTCCCGGCACGTGCCGAGATCTCTAACGTGAACGCCACTTCAGTGAGCTAAATATTACAAGTCCGTAATCAGATCAGATATTACATCATTGTCGTAATCAATAAAAAAAATATTTCTCTCTCAACAGCTGCTAATTAAATATTTATATTCAAAAGTCATCAAGTTATACATAAATGAAAAGATTCCTGTTGATTTCAAGTGATTAATCTGTTTCAAGAGAAATGTTTGCTTACTTTTTACTACAATGCTTTCGTATCTTATTTGGTGAGCAAAATTATGTTCACTCATTCACTCTATGCAATCCCACTGATTAGTTTGAGCGTCACGTCACATATTTAAACATATTTTTAAGTGTGGTCACCATTCAAGGCCATTTGTTTTTGTAATTTAGGATTGCCATCTAAATTATGGAATTCTGTTAGATAAGATTTCTAATGAACTCCACAAAACCCAAAGTTCTTGTGATGCTTATAGCAAATAAAGAGTTTTTCTGCAGATCAACAGATTGGGAATGCATCTCTAACACAGCATTTTCAGAAACATACAATTTTTTTGAGAAATGTACTTTATTTTTTCTCTCATTATAAACAGACTTACCACCATACTATGACGATAGAAGAGGGTAGTAATTATCACTTCGCTGTGTCCGGCAAATCATTTGGTGTTATTAAAAACCACTTCCCGCAATTGATGTCCAAGGTAAAGATTTCATCTATTGATTCAGGATTTAGTCTTGTCACTAACCATTATAATATGTACTTGTTTGCTTTGGAAATGTTAATTAAGTTCTGTTTATGTTTTAGTAAATTAATTACAATATCTTCTACATCATATGATACTTAAAATTTTGAAAAGACAAAAATGGAAAACAATTCTGTTTCCCAAAATATTGGCTAAATATTACATTAAAACAAAATTGCTGATTTTCTGACATGCAAATCAAGGGTAATTGGTAGGGTCAAACCCAAACTATATTTCGCGGGAACTTTCACAAATTCTGACGTCGAATTGAAACCAAAGGCGATGGAAGTTGTGGAAAGTGTAAGGGAAAAGAAAGATTTAATAGTTTCCGTGCCAACTGGGTATGGGACGCCGTCTTGAATAACCAAACACCTGTGTATTGATATGTGGCAAATCATAGCGTGAAAAATCATGTGTGGCAGAGGTGTTAGCCTGCCTACGCTAAGAACTCTGGGATGGAGAGTGGAAAAGTCATGTGTGGCAGAGGTGTTAGCCTGTCTACGCTAAGAACTCTGGGATGGAGAGTGGAAAAGTCATGTGTGGCAGAGGTGTTAGCCTGCCTACGCTAAGAACTCTGGGATGGAGAGTGGAAAAGTCATGTGTGGCAGAGGTGTTAGCCTGTCTACGCTAAGAACTCTGGGATGGAGAGTGGAAAAGTCATGTGTGGCAGAGGTGTTAGCCTGTCTACGCTAAGAACTCTGGGATGGAGAGTGGAAAACCCATTGTTACTGTGAATGTGTGCATATTTTTTTGAATAAGAACAAGCAGGGGCTCTCTAGGGATGAATAGCTACCGGTAATCCATAACAAAAATGAACATCTAAAGATTTTTGAAAGCGATTTATGTTTCATGTGTTTTCTACTCCTGTCCACCTCACTATAGAGCTTGTAGATTACTGCTTTACACATTCATTTATATTGCATGTATTCATCGTCTGATCTCACCTCTCAGGGCACTGTTTTTAATAAAAGTTGCTCTCAGGGATGATTTTACTGTAAATTTATTTAATTATTTAACCCTAATCTTGTCCAGTCTCGTGTATTTTTACAGTTAATCTTGCTGTTCACTGACATCAAATAAATCCTTGCATAAAATTACAAGTTTCCCAGTATTTCCCCTAAGCAAATGTGGCACTGAGAAATGTTGTGATATTATTTCAAAAAATCTATTTGAATCGTGTGTTTTTGAATACAAAATGCTTAAAACTAAAGAAAATGTTTTTCAGAGTGCTCAATTACTCTTAGAAACCTGATCTTGCAAAAGAATGAAATAGCTGGGAAAATTAATACTTTTACAGTATGAACCACTGATACTACTTTGTTGTGATGATACTGGGTTTTGTAGCTAAGCGACCAGAGTGTACAGCTCTTCTTTTTCGACACTGGAACCACTGACTTCCTTGTCGCTATCGTTTCAGATTGTTGTCAAAGGATGCGTCTTTGCTCGTATGGCACCCGATCAGAAGAGTCAACTTGTTGAAGCTCTGCAGGAAATTGAGTGAGTTCTCTTGATCTATTTTTTGCTCAGTAACTTCATGTGTTGGGCATTATAAAAAACATAGGTGTTTCACACAAATAAATGCTGTAGAATCATGCATGTTTTTGTAAACCACTCAGTAAGCATTGCAGATGACTGTTTAATGAATTTTCTTGCAATACATATCCAAAACATGGTATCCGAACGATCAATTAACCAAACAAATACGTCACCGCCCACTGTGTTCGGATAATCGATGTTTGACTGTATATGCTTCTCTATTGGGTGATTCACTTGTAATGGATAAAAACAAAGAAATATTTATAATAAGGGTATACAACTCAGATAACCTTGTAAGATAATATGCAATGAAGATCTCGTCTCACGAGATCTATATGCGTTTATTCAAACAAATTTTAACCAGTGGCATTGTAAAACGGTGAACACTTGTTCACACATACATAGAAATTATAACAAGATTATTGCCATTTATATAAGCAAAAAACATCCAAAGACACTAGCAAAACAGTCTCATATGAGCGCTAACCAGTTTTTTCATAGAATCAGTCATTTTCATTAGTTTGTACATTTGTCTGGTGATTTCATGATTTCCTAAATTTGTGTGAAATCTTCATTGCATATCATTCATTACCAGTGAATATAAAGTTCAATATGGGATAAAGAGGATTAATGCTTTTCCAGTTATTGCTACTGAAGTTAACCGATTTGAAAAATATTATTATAGAAATATGACTACATTTTCTTTTTTGTATCACGTTAAGTCCTTAAAGGAAAAACTAACTGATAATTATGTACCTCCCTGTAGTTATATTGTTGGTATGTGCGGAGATGGAGCCAATGACTGTGGAGCGTTGAAAACTGCACACGCTGGCATTTCACTGTCAGAAGCTGAAGCATCCGTGGCATCACCGTTTACATCCAATACTCCGAACATCACTTGCGTACCAAAAGTCATCAGGTAGTGTAATCTGAAATATTTGTTGAATTTGCTTCCAAGGACAACTCTCTGTTAAAAATCTCTTTGACTTCCTTTCTAAAGGACACCAGTGAAAACTTGACTGTGAACTGTGCTGTGTGGGGTTTCATTATTTATAGGTTTTTAGTGATGCTTATTTCTCTGATAATTCAAATTTAAATTCATAATTCAGTGCACAGTAATGATGCATTCTCATTGGCAGATTGGTACCACATGATGTCCAGTTATCAGACAATAACTGAACAGTACTTGCGACAGTGCATAAATGCTCAAACAATATTGTGAATAAGAATTAACAATATCCAAAGTTTGACCACATCTGTAAGAATTGTTTTAACAACAAACCCATTATGATTTGTTCATTATAAGATGTTGTGTTCAGTTCCATCTGCAAATTTCCTTTAAGAGTTTTTGACTCCCATGTGCGAAGCACAAAATGGGAGTCTTTGCAGTTAGTGTGTCTGTATGTGTGTATGTGTGTGTGTATGTGTGTCCGACTGTTCCACTGCTATCTCAAGAACCATACATCGGTTTTTGATGAAACTTGGTGCATAGATGCTCTGGGCCAATGCGCAGATTTGATTAGGTTTTGGTGAAAATCCATGCTCGTTAATTACCTAATTTGCATGATAGTTAGCTAATTTTTAGCTGTTCTATGACTGTTCCACTGATATCTAAAGAACCACTCATTGGATTTTGATGAAACTTGGTACATAGATGCTCTGAACATATGCGCAGATTTGATTAATTTTTGGTAATAATCCGTGCATATTAATTACCTAATTTGCATGATAATTAGCTATTTTTTAGTGGTTCCATGACTGTTCCACTGATATCTAAACAACCACTCATTGGATTTTGATGAAACTTGGTACATAGATGCTCTGAACTAATGCTAGGTTTTGATTAGTTTTTGGTAATAATCCGTGGATACTAATTACCTAATTTGCATAATGATTAGTCAATTTTCGGTTTTTCCACTGATATCTCAAGTACTAATCACATTTCAATGAAACTTGGTACATAGATGTCATACGACACTGCACAGACCTGATAGTTTTTATGGTAATATCAGTACATATTAATTACCTAATTTGCATAATTAATTAATTTTCAGCATTTGATATAAGTAGTTAGCATTACATTTCAATGAAACTTGGTACTTACATACTCGAGGACTATGCAGAGATTGATTGTTTTCGATAAATATTTGTGCATATTAATCACCTAATTTGCATAATTAGTTAATTTTCAGCTTTTCCACGGGTATCTCAAGTACTAATCATCGCATTTCAATGAAACTTGGTACATAGATCTTTTAGGACTATGCAGAGACCTGATTAGTTTTAGGGTAAATAATTGTGCATATTAATTACCTAATTTGCATAATTAATTTTCAGCTTTTCTACTGATATCTAAAGTACTAATCATCATATTTCAATGAATCTAGAATTATGCAGACCCAATTAGTTTCCGGTAAATATGTGTGCATATTAATCACCTAATTTGCATAATTAACCAACTTTCACACTGATATCTCAGGTACTATACATCACATATCAATGAATGTACATGGATGCTGTAGGACAATAGACAGACCTGAATAATTGTGGGTTAAAATCTGTACATATTAATTACCTAATTTGCATAATTAACCAATTTTAATCTTTCACACTGATATCTAAAGTACCGTAAAAACTCCAAAATTTCGACCGGTTTTAAATAATTTGTGTTAGAAATGTGACGTGTTTTTAGAGTCAAAATTAAGGTGCATTTTCGGACGGTCGAATTTTTCAGAATAGAAATCAGCAAAAAAAAATGGGGATGATAGACAGTGTGCTTCATTAGTTTTTAAAAAATGCAATGTCCGTCAATTGACGTAAACTTCCTCATGTTTCACGGTAAAAGCAAAGGTCGTGGCCGAGTTGTAACTCAAAATCTAAACAAAGTCATCAATCAGTGAGTATTATGACAAGCAAAACAAAACATCAAGACGCGGAGAAGAGGTCAGCACAAAACTAATAGGTCAAAAGACAAAGCTGTCTCGCACTACCTAGGAAAACTTGCGAATGTTCGAAGTACAGGTACCCATTGGACAAAAGATACATGGAAGTTTAGCAAACGATCTCCCCGACCCAGTGCAATGTATCCGGTTAGAATCAAAGCTCACGTGTCCCTTATTTGAGCACCGTACCGGTGATTTGAGGGACCAAATTCTGCCGTAAATTCGCCCTTGGATTAAAAAATATAATGGGATTTAAGAAAATAAAATGGGACTTTTAAGGTGTATTTTGGCATCATTTTTCGGACATTTCAATCAATCCTGCCGGCTAAAATAGAGTCTAAGTTTTACCGTAGTCATTGACGTCTGTCTATTCAAGAGTACACGTGTATGATTTTTATCGTGACTAGCGTGAGCGGGTAAGCTTCCTTTCGAGAATGAGCTGTTATCACTGTGAACAATGTTAAATTATTCTTCAGATGACCAGTTTATTTTTTAAAAACAACTAATTTTTTTATTTAAAAAAAATCATGCCGTTTTCGCATCATCCAGCTTTTTGATTGGTTAATTAGCGATTTGACCTATTTGACCTAAGAGAACATGGCGGATATCCTACAGCATCAAACGTTTATACGAGACCGGAATCATTCGCTTACGATGAAACTAAGTTGACTTTTATTTGTATTTCATAACCATTCAACAAATTTATTTTGTGTACATTATTATAATCACTACTGAGTACAGTAATAATCAACAATTCAGAAACGCAGCATGCCAAGATTTTTGTGTTCGTTTTTATTTGAAACTTCGTTTATTTAGAATATATTTTCGTTACCAATAAAATAAAAATCTCTCAGTCAATCAGAAACCCGGATTCATGCCTTTGAGGAAGGTCCCGTTTGAACGCTCACATCGGGGTTTTTTTCGTTTGGGGGAAAACTAAAACTGGTCGCAATTTTCGAATAAGTATGAGTCGGCAATTTTTAGTGGAGTCGAAAATTTGGAGGTAAATAAAACACCGAAACCCGGCAAATAAATAGGCGGTCGAATTTTTAGAGGGGTCGAAATTTTGGAGTTTTCACGGTGCTAATTATTCCATTTCAATGAAACTTAGTACAAAGATGCTCTAGGACAATGTACAAACCTAATTAGTTTGGGGTAAAAATCTGTTCATATTAATTCCCTAATAAGCATAATAATTCATAATTTTTTGGTTCTAATCACATTTCAATTAAACTTGGAGACATAGATTTTCTGTTACATTGCGCAGACCTCATTAGTTTTACACTCAAATCTGGTCATATTAATTTTCTGATTTGCATAATTAGTTTTCAGCTAAGTAATTTCGAATTATATTTAATGTGTCTCCAATACTCTCAGCACATGGGAGTTCTTTCTAAGCTTTCTTTGATTTTGTATGTCATGCCAAGGACAATCTTTTAAATAATCGTCTTGGCAACATTTCACCAATTATTCCCATCCTCATCACACAATAATGTACAATATATCATTCTTTATTTCTTAATTATCCACAGATTGTATTGTTACTCCTTAAGTCAGTAGGTTTAAACCCAGTGAATAGTTCTCAGTCTACAGTAAACAACATTACATGTACATCAGTACTCCCTAACTCAGCATATTGTTTACGGTATATTACAGTTCATGCACTAACTCTTTATAATGTATTTTACAGAGAAGGCAGAGCAGCATTGGTCACATCATTTGGTGTATTTAAATATATGGCATTGTACAGTATGGTTCAGTTTATATCCGTCCTTATATTATATTATGTAAGTATATAAGTTTTTTTCTGTTTTAAAAATGTTACTCAATTTTTTTTTTGTCTGAAAACATGTAGAAATGACCTTTTTGTAACCATCTCCATATGAATTCATGTTAAAGGAATAAAGCCAATTTACCCATATTATAATTATATGATTTTTTTTTTTTTCACCATATTTTATACCCAAATAAAATTTTGAGTTGTGACGAAACATTTTTACCATGGAAACCAATGGGAAATAGATCAAAAAACATTTTTTTTATTTGTGTTTGACAAAGTTTTTCTGCAAAACTTTTTTTTATCTAGAATTTGTGAACAACAGCATAAAGTAAAGCCATATGGTAAGAGTTTGGGAAATACAGGGACAAGTTTTGATGGTTGCCAACTACCTTAAATGGATGGCATGCCTAGAGTTAGAGTTTATCATAACATGTTTTTATATTACAGATCCAGTCCAATCTTGGGGATATGCAATTTCTTTATGTTGATCTTGTCATCACAACCACTGTAGCAGTGTTCAGTAAGTCAGTCATCTTTTCACTACAGGACTATCTCGCCCAAATTTGTCAGCACTTTTTTTTTTTTGTGTTCTTCAATATTTCTGGAAATGAACCCTAATTTTGGTCCGAAGAGATAAAATTTAAGTCAATTTTCAGTTTTTACTCGCCTCTGTGTGTGCGTTTTGACCTTTATTTTAGACATGCTTGGACTGTTTACATTCAAACTAAACACATACATCATACATAATATTATACATATGCACATCAATTTGTTTCAAGATTCGATTTAAGATGGCCGAATGACGGCCATTTTTAGTCCTCGTTCGGACTCTGTCCCAAAACGGAGACTATGTTTTGACCCTTGTGCATCTGTGTGTGCATGTGTGCGTCCGGACCTGTATCTTAGACATGCCTGGATAAATCACAATCAAACATAACACATACATCATACATAATATTATACATATGCACATCAATTTGTTTCACAATCTGTTTCAAGATGGCCGAATGGTGGCCATTTTTGTGCTACAAAATCATCAAAATAAAGCATTTATGGATGGATTTTGTTTAAATTTGGTACATACATTGGACATTATGGGAACTTGATGCACGTCATTTTATTTTTCAGATCCGATTTAAAATGGCCGACTGGCAGCTATTTTGTTTTAATGAATGCAGTTCTAGTGCCATATCTCCATGTGCCATGCTTTGACCGATTATGTTCTGATTTTATATATTCATTATACATCATGACATAGATAGTCAAACCAATCTATCTGATTTAAAATGACCAAATGGCAGCTCATTTTGTGCTAAAAAATCATCAAAATCACGCATTTCTGGCATTCCAGAACTGGATCTTGGCATTTATGGATGGATTTTTTCAAAATTGGTGATACATTATATATTTTTAGTCCTTGGTGCACGTCATTTTGTTTTTCAGAACAAATTTATAATGGCTGACTGACTGCCATTTTGTTTTAATGAATGCGGCTCTATGAAATCGAGTCATAGATATACAAATGTATTCAAAATGGCCATTCCAGATCGATATGGACAAGTACTCGTTTGATGATTAGACACAAGATGACTGAATGTCAACCATTTTAATGTTAAAAAGTCAATCTATATTACTGACATGTTTATGTTACTATAAACAACACTACATGTATACATCTTAAATTTGATAACCAACAGGGACTGTGTCATGCATGGCTTGCTTACCTTGCACTCCATATCCTATATGTGCATGCATGCAAAGTGTTGTATATTCAGTGTTCAGCAAAGTGAGCTATTACACATCAAGTAAATCAATATTGAGGGCAGTGTTTATGAACTTTATCTAACTATTCTTCGTGGCGGAGCTACGTCACAACACATTGCTAAGTGCGCACAACTGTACCAGGTATTTCTATGGGCTCTGCGCAAGCTGGTGTGGAACGCCAGTCGAAGAGCCGATGAAAATAGCTAAATTCGTGAAAACAGAACAAAAATCAACTTTGAAGTAATGCTGGACGACAAAATTTTTATGTTGGACATGCAGGGGTAATTCTGTTACACTGTTCAGGGGAGTCTCAACAACCAACCCAAAGTACAGTTTTCTGAAAGTTGTCTGCCTTTGTTTCTGTGATGGTTGACAGGCAATGAAAATGCCCGGATGTACGTTCCTGAGATTTAAGGGCAAGGTTTATGAACTACTGTGGAATACTTTATTTTCGCTGGAATTAATTTTCCCTGAAAAGGCTTTTTGGGCATTTTTTTATGGAATTTATTTTCACTGATTTTTTATGAGTTTAATGTGAAATATAGGAAAAAAAAGTATATTCGCTGGATTTATTTTCACGGAATCATTCCTTCAGCGAAAATTGTGAAAATAAATTCCAAGCGAAAATAAAGTATTCTACAGTGTATCTAACTGTTGAGAGAAGTCTTTATAAATTATTTTCGACTATAGAGGGCAGCATATAAATTACATTGAACTGGAATCTGTATTTTTCCTATGTAAAAAAAAAAAATTAATTAATCAATAAACATGTATACATCATTCTTTATAGTGGGTCGAACCGAAGCATATCCGCTGCTCGTCGCTAAAAGGCCGTCTGGCAGTTTAGTATCGGCACCGATTTTATTCTCACTGATAGTACAAGTTTTGATACAAGTGTTCATACAAGCTGGTGCCTACTTCTGTCTTCTTGCGCAACCATGGTATGTATCCTTCATTTGAATGGATTTTACAAATTTCTGTTCCTCAGTAAGGGATCGTAGATATTTAAAACACTCATGCTGCAAACATAACCTCTTCCTTAAATATTCAATCTCCTCTTCTATCGCCTAAGTGACAGATTGAATGCAGAAACAAAATGGAACAAAAAATATAAATCAAATTTGATTATTTTTCTCACCGTAGTGAAATCATCCTCAACCTGTGTATGCATGTTTTAATTAACCCCAGCTCGTAACCAAATATTATTCCCTCCCCCTCCCATGGCTAACTCTAAATTTTGGCTAACTCCAAAATTTTGATATTCTGCTATGTAGTACATCGTACATATTGCAGGGGTAGTAACTGTACCTAAACTTGTTTCCAAACTTGTTTGGCGAGTTGAATTTGTGGAATCCCCATAAAGGCATACATAAATCCAAAACATTTTTGTTAATAGATGAGATAGATGCACGTTGTTTTTTTTCTGTGATATGGAAAATAATAAAACATAAATTAGAATATTAAAATGAATGAGTAGAAATCGATGAGATGAGTTTCCCCCAAAGCGCCCTCTAGAGTTCAATTTTTATCCTATAATCCTTTGCGAAATCCAATATGTAGTTAACACATTTCTTCTCTATACCTCGGTGAGTGACAAATTAAGCAGTTTAAATTGTTATTCACATAGCCTTTGTGAAAGGTTTGACTAGTATCTGCGGGCACCACATTTATTCCCCTTCCTGTTGATAATGATAGTGGTTACTTTGTCTGATCATTGCTGTTGTCATTATAAACATCAGTACCAGGTATTATTGTTGTGTAGTGTCTAAAATTTGCCATTTTGTTCTTGGAGTGAATGGATTTGACATGCAGATTTATTTTTTATCAGAAACCATATGTTCTATTAGAAGTGCATCTCCAATAGAAGTGCATATAAACCAATATTTGCATTGTATGCTGGATCATTCTAATACCATATCTTAGCACATGCACACTTTCTGTGTTTGTAGTTTTACGATTATTAATCAGAATCTGATAAAATGCATGTATATCTATTTCAATGAAAATGATATTATATGAACATCAGAATCAGCCTCTGCAGTCTTGGATGATACAAACATGAACACAATGACTGTGGAGGTAGCAACCACAGACAAACCACTTTAAATATTAAATATTTTCCATTTCAATCGGCAGGTTTGTTCCCCTGGAACCCCAACCGAATGCAGATGAAAATATCCTGTGTTTTGAGAATACCGTTATTTTCCTGATTTCATCATACCAATATATAATCCTAGCTGCAGCGTTCTCTAAAGGACGACCATACAGACTGCCATTATACACCAATAGTAAGTACTGTTGTTGTTGTTGTTGTTTTATATTCAGGATATTTTGTTGAGGTGTTTAGTTCAATTCCGACCCAAGGTTGTAGACCAGTCTTTTACATTGACTTGACCAGATAAGGGTTAAACGTCTCAAAGAACATAAAGGGTCTGTGACTGAACTTCAACAGTGTGTCACTTTGATTTGTCAACTCAACTCAAGATGACCAGTTCGTAGCCATTTTGCTTTTGACAAATCTTGACAGTCTGTCCATTCTCATGCAAATTTGAACCAATTTGGAAGCTGAAATTATTTTAAAACGTGCTTCTGGGCGGGAATACCTGTGAGTTGTGGTTCATGAATATTCCTACCGAGGTCATAGTATCAGATGCGTAATTTTTATTTACATTGAGTCGAGCCGAAAGTTAGGGAATTGTCAGAATTTACCACTGGGAACATTGAAGCACTGTACACAGAGGGAGTTTCTAACAGGGAAGTCGCAAGAAGACTGGAAAGTTCTGAAGGCTCTTTACATTTCAACCTGCGGAAACTTTGTCTGCGAGGTGGTATAGGCAACCGCCGTCGATTAGGTCGACCAAGGCGTACAACAGAACGCGAAGACCAATCTAGTTTAACGAATCGGTTTAACACTGCCCGTGATTTACGTGTCAATTTTAATCAACTCACTAGAAAATGATCAAGTTTAAGCACAATAAAATCAAGACTATATAAGGATGGTATTCTGTTTTGCTAAAAAGATACCATAACTACAATCTCAACAAATCTCGGCACGGTTGCTATTTGCCAGACAATACATTAACTTGAACTCGGTGGGCTCAAGTTATTTGGTCGGGCGAATCGTAGTTTACCATTTTTGTAGCTGTGGAAAATTATTTGTACGTCAGAGACCAGGTAAAGAGTACGAGTTGTAATGTATTAAATCTACAATAAAATTTGGTGGTGGAACTGTCATGGTGTGGGGTTGTTTTTTGGCTACGGATTGCTAGTCCGTGTACCGACAACCGCGAATCAAGGATCAAGGATCAAGTAACCATCACTGGAAGTTGATACACTTTATGTTGTTTTGTAAAGTCTACTGAAGATGGCCAACTCAATTCATCTATACGATGCTTTTTATATGTGTGCATTTCTTGAAGCCAAAGTATGTTGTTTTGTAAAGTCTACTAAAGATGGCCAACTCAATTCATCTATACGATGCTTTTTATATGTGTGCATTTCTTGAAGCCAAAGTATGTTGTTTTGTAAAGTCTACTAAAGATGGCCAACTCAATTCATCTATACGATGCTTTTTATATGTGTGCATTTCTTGAAGCCAAAGTATGTTGTTTTGTATAGTCTACTGAAGATGGCCAACTCAATTCATCTATAAGGTGCTTTTCACATGTGTGCATTTCTTGAAGCCAAAGTATGTTGTTTTGTAAAGTCTACTAAAGATGGCCAACTCAATTCATCTATACGATGCTTTTTATATGTGTGCATTTCTTGAAGCCAAAGTATGATGTTTTGTAAAGTCTACTAAAGATGGCCAACTCAATTCATCTATACGATGCTTTTTATATGTGTGCATTTCTTGAAGCCAAAGTATGATGTTTTGTAAAGTCTACTGAAGATGGCCAACTCAATTCATCTATACGATGCTTTTTATATGTGTGCATTTCTTGAAGCCAAAGTATGATGTTTTGTAAAGTCTACTAAAGATGGCCAACTCAATTCATCTATAAGGTGCTTTTCACATGTGTGCATTTCTTGAAGCCAAAGTATGTTGTTTTGTAAAGTCTACTAAAGATGGCCAACTCAATTCATCTATAAGGTGCTTTTCACATGTGTGCATTTCTTGAAGCCAAAGTATGTTTTGTAAAGTCTACTAAAGATGGCCAACTCAATTCATCTATAAGGTGCTTTTCACATGTGTGCATTTCTTGAAGCCAAAGTATGTTGTTTTGTAAAGTCTACTAAAGATGGCCAACTCAATTCATCTATAAGGTGCTTTTTACATGTGTGCATTTCTTGAAGCCAAAGTATGTTGTTTTGTAAAGTCTACTAAAGATGGCCAACTCAATTCATCTATAAGGTGCTTTTCACATGTGTGCATTTCTTGAAGCCAAAGTATGTTGTTTTGTAAAGTCTATTGAAGATGGCCAACTCAATTCATCTGTAAGGTGCTTTTCACATGTGTGCATTTCTTGAAGCCAAAGTATGTTGTTTTGTAAAGTCTACTAAAGATGGCCAACTCAATTCATCTATAAGGTGCTTTTTACATGTGTGCATTTCTTGAAGCCAAAGTATGTTGTTTTGTAAAGTCTACTAAAGATGGCCAACTCAATTCATCTATAAGGTGCTTTTCACATGTGTGCATTTCTTGAAGCCAAAGTTAAAAAATATTCACTACCCTGTATGCAAAATCTATATAAGAAGCCCCTGGCTTCTATTAAAATGGTGCAATGCAACAGAGAGCATGCAACTTCTAATAGAGTATCTACACATATAAGAAAAGTGAATTTGTGGTTTTGAATTGTTCAAAACAAATTAGTGCGACTTCTATTACTAGTACTTAGTAATGGGGATTCCAATACAGATATAGTATAATTATTTTTTGCATTTTGCCTATTTTCCAATCCAAAATGGCCACCAGATTTGAGAATAAACACTATAAAAATATTTCATTGATGGAATCTTTTCATCATCAAAATGTCTTATCAAATTGTTTTCAAAATTTGTTATGACATAATTGCATTCATTCTAAAGTACAATGTCGCATTCTAATTTGTATTTGTTTATTTGCAGTTCTTTTTATGGCGTCCTTAGTGTTACTGACTGCGTGTACAATCTGGCTAACATTGTACCCAACAGAACTTGTTGCTAATTTTATGCAGGTATGCATAATTACAGATGTATATCACAGTTCTTTCACTGGTGGCATAGTATTTCCACATTCCATATGCAAATGAGGTCTGAGAGCAAATAAAGTAGTTCTTTCAGGAGTACCGTTAAAATAAACAATATTTAAAAGTATAATATTTTTCCCTTGGGGTATATGAATATACTTGTCAAGTGAAATGAAATTTGAACAACAGTATTTTTAGGCAGTCACTTATTTCGACTAAAACTAATTTGCATATCACCCATGCAATAATGTTTTCGGTATTTTCACAGTCAATATGCAAATGACATGGTATTTCCATTGGCAACCAAACTATTTTTATTTTGTAAACACATTTTCATCTGCTATTTTTATCCGGTTTAAATCGTTCAGCAACATTTTTGGTATATCATGTGTACATCACATGGAATACTGCGATTTGGAGAACTTAATGTATGTTGACCACCTGAGTTTTATAAAGGGCACTCGGAAGATCCACCATCAGTGATTACTAGAGATGCGGTGTATTCTGCTGTACTTTCACTCGCTTCTCTCTTGAAAGTATGGCCGCAGGATACACCGCATTACTCATGAAAATAGCTTCCATACGCAATGAAATCCACAAGGAGGGTGTGGGGTTCTGTCATAGTACATACTTTTATTTAATGTTGGCACAGAGCCGCCCAGGGGCTTGCGGCTTTGCTCTGGTTGCCTTTCGAGCTGGCCCTAAAACTGGCTTACAATGTATCTGTAAAAGTATGCCTGTATTGTACTACTGTAAGGTCATCACCAAAACATTTTGGCATTTTTAACAACCATATTTAATCTATTACAAACGCAAGGAATAACAAATACTTATTAAATTCCTATAATTTCTGTGTAACTGCAGTTCTACACGTGCTTGGTTTGTTGGCATTCCCTGCAGTTGCCTTCCCATTTATAAGATTGGATGTGTGGTGGCATTATATAGTGTTTTGGAAAAAACAAACGAATGAAAACAAAATTTTCAGCTTAAGTAATTATGTGAACAATTGTGTGTTTTGTATGGTTTGTATTCAGCCTCTGTCAGATGTGTGTATTTAAATTTCTTTTTCTGTATTAATCTTCTAGCTGATGTTTCCTGAAATGCCATTTAAATTTCGATGTGTGATTCTAGCGTTTGCAGCTGGTAACCTCGTTGCTAGCTTCTTTATTGAGGTGAGTGGATGACTTTATAGTTGCTCTAATGTCAACGTGCCGCATACTTGCTGCCTGAGTAGCGTCAATTCCTTCCCTACTTCACAGATGTATACAAACCTTTGGTGGTAATGAGCTGAACAAAAGTGTTTCTGTTTTAATTTTGTTATAAAAGTGCTTTTATTTTGATTTGTTTGTAAAAAAGCCTTTGAAAATTCACTGACCTGCACATACCAAAAATACGAATACTAGTGTGTTCAAATACTAAACTAGTAAAAAGTTCAAAATTCTATATGTCGTCATCATCCATTGTCCAACTTTTAGTTTTGACTTTTGTGTGCAAAGCACACAATGGGAGTAATTGTGGGAAGCCTGTCTGTATGTGTTCATGTATCTATATGTGTTTCACTTCCTTGTGGTCACTTGGATATGTTAACTCTGTTCAGTTACCAGTAATTTTTGTGCGACTGGCTTAGGTATTTTAAGAGATTTTGGTAAAAATGTACCTCATTGGTTTAAAATGGAATAGTATGTAATTGAAGAACACTCTTTCCATGAAACCAAATCTTGGGCATAGAGCTGTTTTAGCTTAACTAAATGGTGTGTGTCTGCACCTGTATCTCAGACATGACTGGGTTAATTTTACACAAACATCACATCATACATATCACATGCATTTTTTCATGGTTCAATTCAATATAGCTGAATGGCAGGCATTGCAGTGCTAAAAATTTAGCAAAATTAGGTATTTCTTCCATTCTGGAACTGGATCTCAGTCTTGCCTGGACATTACATTCAAACTTTGTATGTATGTTAAACAAAATGGGTTGATCCTTGATACATGCCATTTTTTTCTTCCAGGTTTGATTCATAATGGCTGACTGATGGCCATTTTGCTTTTTTTTAAACAAATGCCGTTTTTGGAGCCATATGCTAACATGACTGCATTGCTCATGTTCGAACTTTACACATACATCATGTACCGTAACACATTTGCATATGCATCTGTTTCAGAATCCGCTTCAAAATGGCTGATTGTCATTTTCATGCTAGAAAAGCATTATGTCTCGCATGAGTGTAAATAATTATGTATTGTTTGTTTCAGGACTGCCTTGTTGATAGTTGGATTTTTAAGCGTTGTATCAAGTCAGTACGATGTAAGAAAGCATCTAAGAATAAATACAAAACAATTGAAAGGGAATTAATGGCCAATCCAAGCTGGCCTCCAATCAATACTTTCATTATGTCTTCTGATATGGAGATTAGCAGCGAGGACGTCACCGAACTGTTGCCAGATAGTAATTTAATCCAATAAAATGAATACATACAAATTCATTTATCATAGATACAGCGCACAAGTCATGTTGATTGACCAATCAATGAAGTTTTATTTATTATGTGTATATATGGATATATATTTGATTAGCTGAAAGTGCTTATCACATGTTCATAATCTACCAATCAGGGTCATTGTTACATTCATTTGTTTAGTATTTGAATGTAAGGGTAAATTTGATTGGACACTCATCATGTGAATCATGTGTATATTAATTAAGCTGATATAGTGCAATACATTTATCGTTCACCTATTTTTTTTTTTTTACATTATTTACATTTTAAGTGTAACACAGGTAGAAATTATATTTATTTTGACATTGACCACTGTTCGTTCTTGGCACAATTTTTGAAAATTACAGTGTTTAATATGATTAATATTGCTGATAATTTTTTTTTTTCGTTTTTGATTCTGATTCTGAAAAAAATATTTTGTATATTAAATATCTAATTTGCTACTTGGGAGTTGAGATCTCTTTTGAAGTGACCTTTAAATTAAATTTGTTTACATTTGAATCTACTTATCACTACCATCCTGCCAAACATAATGGATACACCCTAACTTACTAGCAATTCTATTTTGCTGCCCCCCTAAGATAATAAACATTACCGGTATGTGCTTCCACTAGGATACTATATTACCAGTCATATTACCGGTTATTTAGCCATAGACAAGTTTCTTAAGTTTTTGATAATCAAAAACATTTACAGTAGGGAACATTTTCTTAAGATAGGGAATCACAGTGACTTCTTTAAAATGTGATCATGCGTTTGCCATTATCCAATCATGCACATGTAGCGATAATTTTAGCGATTTACAGTAACTTTTCACTTAAACTGAAAACATTTCTTCCCAATGTTTGTTTGCCGTGTAACTTTTGACTTCAATCATGTAAGATAATTTGACTAATGATGTAATCTGTATTATGAATACATACCAGTATGGTCACAACAACAACAAATGTTGAAATTATTTCTTTCATATTATTTTGGCAAAAAATCAACAAATTGCATGTGCATAATAGAGCAAATACAATTACCAGACTGTTACCAAATTCACATGGTATGTAAACCGCATTAAATGTGCATATTTTTATGAACATGTTTGTTTCTTCATTGTAAAAAGTGTTGTGGAACTCAATGACGACTTTATTGTTTTGCATTTTTTTCTCTCAAACAGACGTAATATTTCTCCAAGACCGGCGCTGTGACTGAAAAAAGTAATTTGCAAAAATTGTTCGTGGATGCTAGGATGGTTACGATTTTAAACCCCCAAAAAATTTTCTTTTCTGAGGTGGTCCTCGAGTATAAGCTCACCCCCTAATTTTTGTTGATTAGTTGAATGTAAAATATAGGAAAAAAGGTATATTCGCTGGATTTTATTTTCACTGAAGCATCCTTCCAGCGAAAATAAATTCCACATGAAAATAAATTACTTTACAGTATCTCCTGGAAATGAACAGTAATAATTATTAGTACTTTTACATTTACAATGCTTGTAAGAAAATTGCCTCCTAAATTACAGAATTTGCTCTATTGGTAGCACATGCGTTCACATAAATTAAAAAAAGGTGTATTTATGGGCATATTTTAGTTAATCATGTATAAAATAAATTCAACTGTTTATATGCATGTAAAATGAAGCAAATCTGGTATAGATATTTAATAATTACGTGATAATCTTTCTTATAAAAGATAATGTGTAGTGTAATGTGTTTGAATATGAAATTGTATTTTTGTATTATATAATACTTGTATGGTTGATGCCCAAAGTAGCAACCATTTTAAATAAAAATCTGTGTGCAGTTTTATCTTAAAAACAAAAACTTGATGACCTCAAGCTGATTTGGAGCCCTTTCAAATAATATTGTTGCAAATGCCATGATATGTCTTATACTATATACATTGAAGTCTACAAACAAAATGTATATGTTAAACCGGGAGAGTTGTCACCTGTGCACGTGCGGGAATTGAGTTCCAAGCGGCGATAATGCGCACTAAAAACGTAAAGACTCATGGGTAGACGCGCTATGGCAATCTGCAGTTTGCGCAGGTGACGACTCCCCTGCTTTAAAACAATTTTAATTTACACGCATGTCAGGCTTATTTAAGGTTGATTTGTACAGTTTCACGAACATGGATGGATGAATTTGAAATGGAGAATCGTGTGAGAATAGTTTTACTGAATTCTGCCATATCTTTTCATATCAGTCCAGGACCCTCTTTTTTTTTAAAAAAAAACAATACAAATCCAGCCACATTGTTTCATTATCTTGTGTTTCTGAAAAAGACGAATATTTTCATAATTGAACAGGTCATGTTAACCCCAAATAATACTGGTTAATCTCTAAAATATGATAATATCCCCAATTTTTTTCCTCACATGACCTTGTTATAGCAATAATCTATTTACAATACATTAGAAAATTTCCAAACTTTCAAGAATCTGTATTAATCAACCATTAAAAAAACCACCATGCTACAAAGTGTGCCACAAATTTGATATAAACAATGTGTTTTACTTTCATTGTATATGTAGCATGGAACCCACACCTGTGATATGCCAGGATGGCATCAGCACTTAATTACGTTACACTGGTCACTAGCAAACATTTAAAATAGATGCACTTGTCAATGTAAATACGACTGATTTTTTTTAAATTAAGTATTCATATTAGAAATGGTTATGGGTAAATAAATAAAAGTGAAAACCTGAATTTGTCTTGTGTGATATCTGATGATTTCAGATTGAATTCTTTATTATGCCAGATGTTTATGCGAATAGAAAAAAAGTACATTTCAGTTTGGAGTTCAATGAAAGGGCGGCGGTCGTCGTCGTGTCGTGTCGTGTTCTGTTCGATAGGGGACTCATAGCAACGTATACAACGTGTGTAAAATACATTGTTTACATGAAATTCAAACACGCGCTGCGCTTCGACCACTGCGCTTTAAAGAATACATGAAGATGATAACATAGTACATTAGCTGTGTTTTATCTCCCATATATTAAGTATAGCATAATAAATTATTTTGGTAAACGTGTACATTGAACTTAAATCTTGTGATATTAAATAAATCTTTAAAAAACAAATTTAAAAAAAAGGATTAAAACCACATCGCTGCATCATTTTGAGCTCCGTTGTCGACTTTGTCGAGCGGAGCTTATCATATGAGTGATTGTCCGTCGTCCGTGTCAATGTTTTACTTTTTCGACTTCTTCTTGAAAACTACAAGCCTGAATGCTTTGATACTTGGTGCATATGTACCTTGGGTGGATCTCTCTTGGGTTTGTTCATTTCTTAATATCTTCAATTTTGGTGAATATTTTTGTCATTTTTGGTAAAAAGTGATATTTTCGACTTCTTGTTAAAAACCGCAAGTCCAATTGCTTTGATATTTCATATATAGGTACTACATGTGGACCTCTTTCAGATTTGTTAATTTCGTGGTGATATCTTCAATTATCTAATTTTGATGATTGTTTTTGTCATTTTCGATGAAAAGTGATATTTTTGAATTTTTGTTGAAAACAGCAAGTCCCATTGCTTTGATACTATACATATTGTTCATTTTCTAATGATGTCTTCTGTTTTTTAATTGAAATGTGCATTGCTAACAGCGGCGCTATCTCAGCCGACTGGCTGCTTGTTCTATTTTCACTGGGACGAAAAGCAAAATTCAGATCAAGAACAATCCAGTACCAGTATTTTTGTACCGCTTAGTTGGCGACAAATTACGTGTATACTGAGACAAAATACACATTCATTGGAAATGTCAGATTTATACAAACTATTGTTAACCATGGTGTTCTCCTAAGGCATCGATGTGCTACATTAAACAACAACTTTGTTTGGATCATTCCTTGACAAGTTATGCCTAATTTTATGTTACAACTTTTCAGTTTCACTAAACCCTAATCAGACTTGACCACGTTTGATTTGTATGGTCCGCTCTAACGATAGATCAACCATACAAGAATATACTAGAGTACTGTAAAGGGGATAATTATTCACTGGGTTTTAATTTAGCTTACTTCCCTGACTGGAAAAATGCGCTAAATTAAAACACAGTGAATATGTAAAATTTAGCATAGAACACATTATCTAAATGACGAAACCGTGAATTTAAAACCCACTGAATATGCCTGAAATGGTAAATCAGTGAAATTTAAACCCAGTGAAAATTAGTCATTTTACAGTATGCAAAAGAAAGAAAACAATTGTCACTCTTGCCCAAACATCATTTCCGCTTCCGGAACTCCATGAAACGAGATTGTGCCACTCCAAGCTCCGTATGTAACGATGAGTATTACAAACTTGTCAACAAATGCAAACAACATCTGGTTCTATCATATTTATCTGAACTACTCAGTATAATCATTCATTCACCACAACCCGATTTTCCCACAGTACGCAATGGATTATTTCAATACCGTATAACCACCACTGTCAATACCTTAACAGTGTGTTTTGTGATAAAGTTATAATCATGTCTTTGTTTAATAAAGATATGTTTCGTGTTTTATAACTTTGTGGTGTGCACGTACAACCATTTAGAGACATACTGACGTCTGGCTATTTTTAATAGTTACTTAGGACTACGATTACTGAATATTATTTCCTATATATCATATTTATCAGTTCGAGCAGTGTTTATTAGTTTATTAATTTATTAACTACTTTTACAATCGGAAACTAAATATTGGCTCACTGATAAATAAATGGATACGTTCTAAACATCGAAATGTTGCAAAATGTGTAAAAATAATTCATTACTAAGTACTTCAAACAAATACTGTTTGTTGTGAAGAAGAGTACAGATGACGTGTCAACCTTAATATTCCTGATATGCAACAGAGATACAATAATTTATGTTATTGTTGTTCGATACTGTTGATCAAATCAGGTTATAATTTATCGTGAACTAAAAATGTTGCGTTTGCATAATAGGCATGTGCAGTGATTGTTATTGTACGTACCAAAACAGCCAGCCAGTGCGCATGCGCATATATGTATATATATCAATATACATTCAATACTGGAAATTACATGTTGTCGTCTATCATGATAATGTCTCTTTAACTCGTCGAGTGCTATATTTTGCTTTCCAAAATGTTGGAACACCATTTTGCACATTTTTGTGTATTTTATTACAATACCCTTGTTCACTTCGAGATCCCGCGTTATGCGTTAAATCGAACGTAAACTTAGGATAAAAAAGATCATAGCTTCGTTTTGACATCAAAATTTCGCGTTGGATTTGATAAACGTGTAGCATTGTTTAAGTAATAATGTGCTATAAATATTTGATGGTAAATTTTGCTGAAGTAAGTGTGTGTCAACATAATATTCCCTTCTGGAAGCTTTGCATTTCGACATTGAACTTCAACTATAACAAAACAAATCATGTTCAAAATCAGATCATTCGATTTTTGTAGCGGAAGTTCGATCCGCGTCTATCACGCTTTATACGAGATCTCGTAATGAACGACAAATCATATATTAAACACTACTACTCACAGCATTTTCCTAAAAAAAATGCACTATGACGTAATTTGTAGAACAAATTGTCAACAATATTTATGTAGTACTATGTAAAACCCATGTACATCATACAAATTATGGATACAAATATTCATAAACCGCGTTTCAGTGTTTCATTTTAAATTATCTGATCTGACTCGGCAGGAAGTGTCTCCACCCAGTATAAATTAGAATAGCAACGTCACGAGGTCGTAAATTGTGCAGCGGCCGTTTATACGTAGTTCGGTTTAGGAATAATGCAAAACGTACATGGCCCTGTTGACTCCAGTGTATCGGCGGGACTTGTTAGTGGTGTTATAATCTCATAACATATTTAATTTGTTCATATATTCTTATACGCTTTTTAAAGGCTTCGAGATACTAGTATATCAGCTTTTAACAGATTAGGACACTCTCGTTAAACCTGTTTTTTTAATACTAAATGCTAGTACTACAGTGAATTAGAAAGATGAGAAACAAGGACAATATACTAGAGAAAAAAAAACTGTAGACATATTTAGAAACTAAACTTTTCTGTGATAATACGGTAAAAGGCAGAAAGTTGTACCTACGTTTATAAACATATTTATAACAATTTGTGAATGCTGGTCATCAGCTTTCACTTCCACTTTGGCTACGTCCATAACTTATCCAAAATGGAGGCTGATTGGATGATGCTGGGTCAACTAATTAATATTAATTAGAATTCGCAATGTTGCCAAATTGTTTCTGGATTGGTCAGTTTAAATGTTACCAGTTATTTTTGAATTATAAAAATGTATATTTCTATATAATCTAACGTTTAAATCCTCCCCAGCCGTATGTCTTTCATTGTAGGATATTTTAAACAAGCAGCACATTTCCCTGTGCTAAAAATCCCCTTGTCTGTTTTTTTTACACGTACTGCCTGAATAACGTTGCAATCATGTTCAGAGTATATAGTGAAATATATAGTGTGTTCAAGATACGTAGATTTATAAATTAGTAAAAAAACAATATATTATACCCTTACAAGAAATTGTTACAGTACGTGCTCCTGTGACAAGCATTGGACTACAAATAATGGTATGTCGTCGTGGTTGCCGCCAAATTTAGAAATATTAAAGGGGCACCTCACAACAAATTTACATACTAGATTGAAGTCACAAGGGAAAACAAAATATAGATTAAAGTGTGAACAACATAAACTATAGTAATCTCTGAAACTAGCAGGCTTCTTTTTAAATATTATGCTGCTTGTTTCCCCACTCTCATCTGTGAAACTGATCAAGTCCCTCAACACTGTGAACTGATAAACAAAAAAAACACTGCGTTTATAGATACGTTTATCTCCAGTTATTCAATTGAAAATCCAGCATTTCAAAACAAGATGTTAAACACGAGTAGAGCTAAAATTTGATTTTAGAAAACAATCATAGGTTACATAGATTGGCCTGACGTCAATCTTTTTTACCTCCATGCGTCAATGTTCCAGACGTTCTGTCGATCATAAAATCCGGGAAATTCGCGGCCCACGTGGACAACAATAAAACATACGTCGTTTGGTAAACGAGGATATAAACACCACCTTTGACGGCACCTTCCAACAACCAAGACCATTATGCAAGGCATGAGTGAACAAAACAAACAACGAGAAGGACAGCAATGATAGGTGTATGTTTTTCGGGGGTCGATTGATAAATCCAAAACACCATAAATCATCGTGATATTCCATTCCTGGGCGATACGACGCGTCGCTCATGGAAACGAATTGTCGCGCTTCCTTGTCAGTTTTACATTAATAACTATTTAATTCGCATGACCTTGTTGAGCGTGACAAACGTACCGTCCTTCCACACTAGCGCTATCACTTTATAATTTCATACAAAAATGTTTTAATTCTAATTAGCAAGATGAATGTGTTTTAGGTTATTTAGATCTCAGATGACACGAATGTGTCCAGGCTGGTAATAAATCGCATTGTTAAACACGTCTCGTTTGCTAATGTTTCACGCTATGACAATTGTTATGTAAACAATGGCCATGAACATACATTGTATTATTATTTTTGTCAAAACACGTTAGGACTGTAACCAACATTGTTTGTCTAATGATACTAAGAATACCTAATACATATATACCGTAAGTGGTGGACTAGGACCGACTCGACAAACACAACTTCGGATACAGGGGAGGGTCTGATTCATATACATGTACGGAAACAGTCAGTGCAACAAACAATTTACGTGCGTGCATATGCCGCGAGTATGATTACTCTCGAAATATAGTATGCTTTACGATGATATTGTGGGGATAAAAGCGGGCCATATATGGCAATCCACGCTTTCGCAATATAGCATGGCCGCACAAATACCATCAGAACAGACAAAATACGTGTATTTATATCTGTATAGACTTTATTCGCCATCGAGCATTACCTTTCATGATCTAGTACTTATTCATGTGTACTATTAATCACATTCTAAATTTGATATTTTGCAACGCCAGTGGTATCGTTGTGTACGTTGTTCCTTCGTAATGTTTGACCATACAAACGTTAAAATGGTGTGTGAACACACCTAGAGAGTATCATTGATGAGTACCGCATTCCGAGTTTTCTAATTATGAAAAGTTCAATTAACATTTCGTGATAGACACAATGATCATCAGATGAACCGTTCTGGTATTTTCTTTATGCTGCTATTAACGTGTGCGTGACAAAATTCTGTTTGCATCGGCGGAAATTCACTCACGTCTGGTACAGAATTTAATTGGTCTTCAAAATGAAAATGAATTTTGAAATTAACTAGTAATCCTGCCTTGGTTTACAGAGAAATGTTTGTTCTTCAGCAAAACATCATGCAAACATGGTGAACTGTATTATAATACACTATTAGGGTGATTCGAGAAGAGGGCGAGAAACTAGCGCATTATCGCGGTTAGTGATGAGATTTTTTTATTCTTTTAGTAAGAATCTAAATACTTCCCAATATACTACATGTATTCCAATAAATTGCACCCTCTAGTGACGGCGTTTATGTTTATGTTTCAATGGCGTCCGTGTCTCCCATTTACGTCATATAATCTCTTCGTCACTAGAGGGCGCGATTTATTGAAAAGGTGTGATTATTGACGAGATTTACGATTTTTCTCCGCTTAAATGACAACAATCAAATAAGAGAGTATCGAATCATTGGGATGGGAATTTTAATTCTCGCCAATAAATTTCGATTTCCGCCACTCGAGAACATCAGTCCACTCGCAGAATATAATTCACTTCTCATAAATGAATGGCGAAAAAAAATAATAACAAATATAGAGTCACATTCTGAACTGCGATAAAATTTCAGTTTCTCACTCGAGTCGAATGGTTTGAGTCTATCACAGCTAACTGCAAAGGTTATTTGCTTGCATATGTATAATATATCCAAACAAAATTATCAAAATATCAATAGTATATTACTGTGGACACCTCTTTTGAAATTTGGAACTAATAATACATATTTACAATCTCTTTGTAAAGATCAATGTTTTATTGACAACTAACCATCTTGTCCATATTTTACGGATAATAATTTCAATAATGGAGACAATGGATTTGATTCCATATACTTTTACAAATTTGGATTTTACATTATTACTGCGTCGTAAAGTGTGTTTTGTCTTTAATAGCATGTTAATTGTAAGTCTCGTATTACCATTAATGTATACATTGCGTTCAGACGAAAATTCAATGTAGAAATGAGACACACTAAAACAAAAAATATTGTTATGGAATGAGGGTGGGAAAATCTGATAAGCAAATTTGGGCTAACCAGGAACATTTACAAGTTTTACCTTTAACTAAATTGAGTCTTTGTTTTTTTTTATTGCGTAATAGCACCGTGACAGCTATGGTACTAGTATGTTTGTTGAAATGACTGATTAATAATTGTCACAAATTCCATATAATACTAACTTTTTATATTTATTTGTTTTATGTTTACTGTCATTTTAGTTTATTTTTGAATATTCAACAAATGCTGTCAGTGGGCTAGGAGTTAATAAATAACAAACACTCAACGCATTTTGCTTTGGGCTGTAATACACGCTCTGAGGTATTTTTCAAGTTTATCACATTCTTATGAATGCATTGACACTATCAATTCAACAGCGTTTAACATCCCAACAAATCCCTACAAGTCTAAATTCCAGTTCTACGTTAAAGCAAAGAAGACGAATATTATATTCTAAATGGAAGAAACAAAAGTATTCTGTTTTATTCTTTTCTATGATCTGCGTCAGATAACGAAAAGCAGTACTATACAAAAATGCACCCGCGTGATCTATAGCGTGTCGTCGCGTTCAGTCCTTGACCGTGTCATTTCTGTGTATATTTAACGACATTAATTTAAAGATATTGATTTTTTATGTTCTTTTTTTAAATGTGTATTTTATTTGCTGACTCAAACTTAAATACAGTCTGATTAAAATTGGTTGTGTTAGGTATTTTCATGAAGGATTGCTGTTAGTGAGGATAAGTGTCAAATGCTGTTCATTTCTACAAACAAATAACGTCAATATAATCGAATTGGAAGAGAATTTACTAAAATGCTCTGATTGAATTCGTCGGAAAAAATGAAAAGTGTTAAATATCATAGGTCTGATTATCTCATTGTGAAATTGGAGAGAAGACGATGGATTCTTGCGACATACCATTCCTAATGGTATATTAACATGTGTAATTATGTCGGTGTTTATCAATATTCTTAATTATACGTTTGTTATTTGATGCAAGTACTATTATATGGACATATATTTGTCTGCAATAAACTGAGTGGAATATTTTCAAATTTTGGAGCAAACAAATCGAAGAATAGTTAGCTATACAGTCAACGTTTTTCAAGTTGGTACAAGCTGTATGTTGTAGCGTAGGGAAAGATGAGCATACGATATCTCTGTCAAGTCAGCGCCTTTTTGGTACATCTTCAAATCAGGTCGTTGCGCAGCGCGTGTTCGAATTTCATGTAAATAAACAATGTATTTTACACGTGTTGTATACGTCGCTATGAGTCCCATATCGAACAGGACGCGGCACGACGACTGCCGCCATTTAATTGAACTTTAAAAATCGTTAAATCAAATTATATTATAATACGTTGCTGGGTTCAACTACAAATTACATCGCGTGAATCCAAGATGAGTCATATGGAATAATGAAATGATAATCACTTTTTATGCATCCACCCGAGTAACGCACTTTTGGAACCCGGTAGAACAAGACTTGGAGTTTGAGTTATATAGGGTGAAAATGTAAAAAATATTATTGTAGTTTAAGATTAATATCAAAAGTAAAGTTTGCTATTTAATTTATTAATTTGTTTTTTTAATTAAATTTAATTTATTCAATATATTCAATAGATCACCAGCCCAAATGTATACATCACACACACATTATATAACTAATGTTGAAGACAGAAAAAATATAGAAAAAAATGGTGCAATTATAGTTAGTGTGATTGCTTGGCACCGGGGCGTTTTTAGAGTCGCCGTAGAATAGACAAAACCCTATGCGTGATTCTTATTGCGGAGAATGTGCCCACACATAGAACAACCCTCATGTACCTAAATGCATAAAGAACACGTCGATACTATACAATTTGGAAGAGTGCAAAGCAATAAAAATAATGAAATCACGTTTTATCGTCGATTTACATCTGTTCAAACACTCCGTAAATCTTTGTAGTGACGGAGGAAGGTGTTGTAAATTGCAGAAGGTGTCCATTTCAATTACAAGGCCCTGTAATGAAAGATATCCGCATTTAAAGAGATATTGTAATCGCAAAGCAGATTGTACTGATCAGTTCTACGTGATTTATTAAGTATTGATGACGATAATAACATCGATGACCGTATGGAATGAAATATATAAACATAGCAGGGTATGGAAATAAAGCCATTGTACCACTGGATCTGAACCATTATCCATCTCTTCTATTCCCCCACTGAACTCATTCGGAATCTGAATCGATTCACTTATAAGGTAGGTGATATCTCGTCATTTGTATTACTAACAAATATTCGCTCTCATCGTATTTTTACTCGAATTTAAAAATAATTTGAACTAGACACTTTCTTTTTTGTTTTGTTTTTGTGTATGTGTGAATGTAATATGGTCATGTATGCACAGCTATAGGACCACCCCTCGAGACTGGTGCATTTTTTTTAACGAAAACATGAAACTTAAACTCCTCCTAGACATCGTAGTCGGGGTAATAGTTTTTTTGAAATGTCTCACTAAAGTGAATACAGCGCAAGGAAGTACAGCAAACATCCTGATATTTTATACTTATCCTTTATACTTTGCAGTTCGTACTTTTTTTTTTTTTATCTCAAATCAGTTTGAACCCAGAGGAGGAACAATTTTAAACTACTACAGTCGTCGCACCGCGTCACAATTCAATATGGGTCCCATATACAACGCGTGTGAACTAAATTGTTTGTTTACACGAAATTCGAACACGCGCTACGCGACGGATGTTGCGCTTTAATTTGCATAAATTACATGAAAACCGCATTGTTTTCTCACCTGAATGGCTGTCATGGGTTTCCATTTATTACCCTTGGCAATGACCTTCAGTTACATCATGGAGTTAATATATGAAACCATATACAAAATTTTTACAATTTTTCTTCATAAAAGGTTTTAACATTTTGATCATGACTATGCACATTCACTTAATAGAATCATATCGATGATATTGAATTGGTATTTTGTATTTATTCACCCACTACCCTGAATAGGCGACGATCTTAGATCCTGTGCCATCCCATTGTTAAGACAGTTAACGTCATCAATTCGGGAACTTCCTTATAACCACGTGACTCGTTTTGCCCAATTCCTTCTAGGTACACGTAAATGAGCAGCGGAGGTGGGAAAGAATGCGAGTACCCCTTACACTACTAGTCAGTGCTCTCACCGTTGCGTCGGTCGCCGGCCAAGCTCCGCTGCGTGGCTCTGATGTTCCCGACGATGTAGTGCCTGATCGATATATGGTGGTATTGAAAGCGGTGAGTATGCCTTGTGTGATGCACATACGTCCGGCGAGCAAAAGATTGCATGCCGTATTTTTTACTTATCCAATCCCAATTCACCGCCTAGATAATATGATAGTAATATCAATTTACGCAAACGTCAAACACACACACTACGGGAACATTCTTCATGAGCTTCCTAAAAAGTACAATTTTCTATGTTTTTTGGCCAGTTTAAATCATGTGCGTGTTTACGACACTTCCATCCAACAAACCTGAATCAAAGTGAGATATTACTAGCATCCTAGGTCAAGTTAGGGAAATGTAGCCTCCTTCTCATTGAAACTATAACTATGTCATGAATATTCTAATCAATTGTCCATATAAGGTAATATTGTTCATACATATCCACCGATTGGGGTGATATGTGGGTTGTTTGTATATAAGGTCATGAGTAAGGCGTCATTTGCATATTTGAGCTATTAGATTTGTTTTACTTGAAGTTGTCTTTATTTTACTAGGGAGAAACCACCGTGTCTTTGATCGATGTAGCTCACCGTGCAGTACGGTACGCTGAAAATAATGGCGGCTATATAAGCATTGATAAGCTGTTTGAAAACGTCTTTATGGGCTTCAGCGCTGACATGGACACCGCCCTCTTGGATGAGGTAAGCACAAACAAGTCACGTAATGACGCAAATGTAACACGTGGTAATCATGATTACTGTTACAGTAATATTTAGGTCGCTGTGCCCCAGCCAACCAGCCAGACTATCATCGGACACCGTAAAAAGGTATGGTTTACTACAATGCTTTGTCGCATCGCGCATGTGTTGTGTAATAGTTCTGCTTTCTAATTAACAGGTCAGAGGTTACACAGAGGTAGATTATGTTGAAAAGGATTCCAAAATTATAGGACATATCACACCGCCTCATTTGGATAGAATTGACCAGCAATTGCTACCGTTGGATGGAGCTACCTATGAGCCCCTTAGTAAGTTTCTTTCAAATTACTCGGGTGTACGTTATCTGGGCATATTTTTGCTGAACAAATGTGCTTTAAAGATTAGACCATATCGCTCTAATACGAGGCAACTGCGACAGAATTGTGCATGAAAAATGCTATTTGAACGGTGTTGAACTTGTGGTATTAAAACTTTGCGACGCTTTGTCGGGTTGGGCCACCGTAGAAAGCTGTATTATTTTTTATTTTTATTTTTTCAATTTAACTTTAAGTAAAATAATAATGTATACCACCACTTGTTGTGTATTGCAGATAATGGTGACGGAGTTGAGGTGTATATAATAGACAGTGGCATTATGGAGGATCATGAAGAATTCGTTGGAAGAGTCAAACTAGTGCCTGATCATAGTGAGAAATGTGACTTCATGCAGGTACGCGACAAACACTCATGTACGCGCAATTAGCAGGTGTGCTAGCGGAAGTACGGCAAATGCAATTAATTCGTCGATATTTACTGGGGTTCCAATTTTAAATCCTTCCTGAACAATACAAAACATGGGACCGTCAACAACTGTCCTAAGAGTTTTTGTTATTTGTCACGTGAGTATTATATAACAATAATTTTTGAGCACTTTTCTCCATCCATTTAGAAACTCTTCATCATAGTACAACGTTTCACACAGTTCTGCACAAAGTTGTCGGCGTTTGAGGCCGAAAATTGCTCTTGCTACCGCTTTTTTCGTTTTACCCAGATAGGAGGCCTAATTGGTACGAACTAAAATATCTATAACAATAGATTTTATTCCCATAAGCACCCAAAGTCAACTGTTGTCACCTTTTACAACATTTTAAAAATTTTCTTCGAGATTGTAGCCAATAGAAAATGACGTCCAATTGTTCCAAAATTTAAAAAATATATATAGATAAAAATTTGCACATTTTTGGCGCTAAACATTATCATTTCGTCCAGACGGTTAATTAAAGTTCACAGAAAAGCACACAACAATCTGACACATCCTGTTCTCAAACTCGGATTTCTGATTACAGGGCCAGGCAGCTTCCGATGCGGCGTTTTCGGTGTGTGGTAAACACGGAACGGCAATGGCAGGCATCGTTGGAGGAAACACTTACGGCGTGGCCAAGGGCGTCACGATGTGGGATGTGCGGGTTTTGACCGGCACGTGTGATGGTCGGACATATGATTACCTGAGCGATGTAATTCACGGTAAAGATTGGTCAAGAGCATGAAGCCATTCTCATGTTATTACTGGCTCATTCCCCAGATTTTTCTGATGATAATGAGGATAAATGATCAAGATTGGTTCATACTAACCACGTAATATCACGTTTCTGGTGACGTTTTATTGTTTTGTGCCATGATTGGTTGGAATTAATCATGTGATGCAACGTTCCTGGCGATATATTGTAACTTCTGTTGAATGTACACAACAGTAATCATTGAAGACATGTATAATAGTTCTTAGTAAAATTCCTGACATTTTTTGGAAAGTCTGTTTGCCACTCGGGCGAAGGCATCTTATATACGACGTTGAATCAAAAGATTAAGGGGCGGTAGTCGTCGCGCCACGCATGCGCGAGATATATGGGTCTCATATCAACAAAGATGGAGACTTTGACTGTTGCGCAGATCAACGAGTACAAACTGATACGTTACCAAGCTGTAATTAGGTATTTTTTTAGGTGATTTGGGAGGTATCTAAGGTCAACCCCGTGTTTCCCATTAAAAGAGCGTATTGGATTGTGGGGGAAATCAATGTTTATGAACACAAATGTCGCACATGCGCAGCGCGACGACCACCGCCCTTTAATTCATTATTCCAGAATACGAGAGTGGAACGACGGCGCAGAGTATTTCATGATGAAAATAAATTAAATGAAACGCTGTTCACTGAAACGACAAACTGATACATATTTTTACGTCACGTAGGTATGGATATGGTACTATTCAGCGGTGGCGCCAAACCGGCGGTTGTACTGATAGCAAGCGGAACTCAGAATGAATATGTATCCGTGTCGTATAACACCGCTACAAACCGCCTCTACGACCAGGGCTACGTTGTTGTGGGTGCCGCTGGTAATGCTCGCCGGGACGCGTGTAATTTCCTGGCTGGTGGCTCAGATCACGTGAGTATCAGGGGGAAAATCTCTCTCTCTGGGTTCTCCACACGTGTCAGGGGGGAAACTCGTCTCGTCTCTATATCTCGTCCCCTTGAGGTACGGGATCGGGAAAGTCACTTTAACTTTACAGTCAAATAAGACACACACAACGAAATACGTTTCAGCTCTCGTCTTAGTCGGTCAATCGAGCACTCTATCAGACACAGCGCCCTGGGGAAAAAGTCCCCAAGACTCTCTTAAGGCTGACCCAAGACTAGCCCAAGACTGGACTGCGTCAAGGCTCGCCCCAAGACTCTCTCGGACTCGACTCGACTGCCCAGGACTGCACCCTCGACTGCCCAGGACTGCACTCGACTCTCTAGGACTGCGTCTGTCGTGGAGTACTCTTCAAGACCAACTCAAACTCTCTTTATTCATTTTCAAAACTCTAACCAATTACAAAGCAGTAAAAAGACTCTAAGGCGTAACCTTCAATCATAAAGCCAATCACACTAAGTACTGAATACGTCATATCTTTTGATTAATCGTTCACTACATTAATAACTACGGATATCAGAATAGCGACGGTATCTTGTAATTAGTTCCAAATCACTGAGCCAAGTTCCGTCCAAAACTTCAAATAGGCCTACACGATGACAGACATAACACAGCAATTCGCTAATAATCAGCTAATTAAGTCGACCAACAGATACGCAAAAACAAATTCATGACACATCCCTTCACCCAAACTGAGATATGCCTCTCGGCATTACACGTTCATAAATCAAAGATACCGTCCTCCACTCATCGTCATACGGGTTAAATACAATACTACTAATAAAAGGAATAAATCAAAAGAGTAAAACACTAATTAAGTACAATGATTATAAAGTCTAAATACAAAGGTTATAAAGTCACAAATATCAACGGTTATAAATCAAAAACAAGGGAAAGGCTACCAAACGACTCACTTTTCTCAAAACGGTTGGCTGAGATAACCCGTCGCTTCACTTTCTCCGTTACTAAGGTTACAAACTCTATATCAAAAGGTCAAAAAAAAAACTAAGGCTTGGCGGTGTAACCAAGCGATCAGCCAATCGCTGCAGTCGACAGCATGATCACGTGATTACCAGGAATGCGTCTCTCGGTTAAA
Source organism: Saccoglossus kowalevskii (assembly GCF_978046115.1). Classification (NCBI taxonomy): domain Eukaryota; kingdom Metazoa; phylum Hemichordata; class Enteropneusta; family Harrimaniidae; genus Saccoglossus; species Saccoglossus kowalevskii. The sequence goes on along the minus strand of NC_140655.1, from coordinate 8,127,586 downwards.
GCATTGCAAAGCGGTAACTAATAAACAATGAATAAAAAGCTATTAATCAAACTCCTGACATATACGCTTATAAACTTCAACTGAACTCACAATTCGTTAATCTAAACAAAAGTCATACGGCGTGGAAACAGAATGCAAAGACAATGTCGCTTTCATAACACATTACTCCTCTGGCAAAAAAGACGGGAAAGGCTAAAACGATAGAAACTACTAAGTCACATATAAACCTGTCAATCATGAACAAAAGCTTGCGATATCAAACAATACGTATATAAGCGCACCAAACTCTCATCCCAAAAAGACATTAAAAAACGTTACAAAGGCGCTCTCAACTCAAAAAGCGTCAGAAGTATTCCGGAAACAACTTGAACACATAAACAAAAACAACTCTTAAAACGTCGATATCTCTGTACTCGACAAATCTCAAAACTCTTAAAAAAAACACGTGGGGGCATCACTCTCCCCATCATAATACGTACTCATAAACTCATTAAAACACCATAAAACATCACAAAACTCAAAACACTGTGTTGCAAATACTTGTCCACTGAGGCGCGCTTAAATCGTTATAAAGGACCTCGAACGTCACCAAATATCATTTCAAAACAAAGATCTGGGCGCTTACATACATACAATTCGACATCACAAAAAAAAAACGGTAAGAAAAAAGATAGAAAAAGCAAACAATACATTACATTACTGAGCAATAGGGTTAGGGTTCTGGAAAAGAGTTCAACGTCCTTGAGTTACAAAGTGTCAGTTACAGTGTCCAGCGAGCAGTTCTCTAAGCAAATAGCTAAAGTCAAAGTCTATAAGCGTCTCTTCTCTCGTCGCGTTAGTCCGGGGTCGTTCTTTCATCTTATTGTCTTTAATGTCGCTCAATTCTTAATTATACAGTCCTATCCGGTACTCATCCTTCATAAGGGGTTCAGAGGTCTTCATCTCTTCAGCGTCGTTCATCGGTGCCATACTGTTAACGGTGTTAGTCGTCAAGCGCGGTTTCGTCTCTGCCATCGAGCCAGTTAGTTCGGTTCGCAAGAAAGACACACCTTCGCCATTCACTTCTCTTCACAGGATGTCAATGTGTGTTAAACACCTGCCCGGGTTCATCCAAAACGTATCAGGGGTAAATCTTCTTCTCTCGGGGTTCTCCACACTTGTCAGGGGGGAAACTCGTCTCGTCTCTATATCTCGTCCCCTTGAGGTACGGGATCGGGAAAGTCACTTTAACTTTACAGTCAAATAAGACACACACAACGAAATACGTTTCAGCTCTCGTCTTAGTCGGTCAATCGAGCACTCTATCAGACACAGCGCCCTGGGGAAAAAGTCCCCAAGACTCTCTTAAGGCTGACCCAAGACTAGCCCAAGACTGGACTGCGTCAAGGCTCGCCCCAAGACTCTCTCGGACTCGACTCGACTGCCCAGGACTGCACCCTCGACTGCCCAGGACTGCACTCGACTCTCTAGGACTGCGTCTGTCGTGGAGTACTCTTCAAGACCAACTCAAACTCTCTTTATTCATTTTCAAAACTCTAACCAATTACAAAGCAGTAAAAAGACTCTAAGGCGTAACCTTCAATCATAAAGCCAATCACACTAAGTACTGAATACGTCATATCTTTTGATTAATCGTTCACTACATTAATAACTACGGATATCAGAATAGCGACGGTATCTTGTAATTAGTTCCAAATCACTGAGCCAAGTTCCGTCCAAAACTTCAAATAGGCCTACACGATGACAGACATAACACAGCAATTCGCTAATAATCAGCTAATTAAGTCGACCAACAGATACGCAAAAACAAATTCATGACATGAGTCTCAAATGGCGTGTATGATTGTGACAAAGTTCACTTTCATTTGTTGACACATTTGCATATCTAGCATAAATTTGGTTTTAGGCCGTCTATACTACTACATACAATACTTCGGAGTGGCGAAGAACGATCGAATTTTAATGTACAAAGTCGATAATTTGGCTAATACGCAACAGTGAAGAACAAACTGAGGGAACTATATTTTGCAGAAGAATGGGCCAAATATCAAACAAACAAATACTTTCCACTAAATACTATTTTTTTTGTATAAGTTTATTTTATTTCTCAGAAAAAATCTGTCCCTGGGTTTAAGGTGGCTTTTTATTACTCAATTTCTAACCGTTACTGGGTCCAGTAAGACCTAGTGGTATGTATAGGAATTGCAAAACCGTCCACCCGTTTGTCGATGCGCATGTGCGTGTATATACTAATGTATGGTACATATCAACCAATCGATTAATTATCGTATTGTGATAATTACAGGTTTTTACTGTTGGTCAATCAATACATCCACCGTTGGCGCCCATGGATATGGCCCTTGATGGCAACTACGGCGCATGCGTAGATATATTTGCCCCTGGTTACTCAGTACAAACCGCGGGGACGGAAACTACCACAATCACTCAGACAGTAACGGGAACGTCCGCGTCTGCAGCAGTTGTTGCCGGTAAGTCCACCAACGATGATTTTGCGAGGGGGGTCCGGATGAGAGAATAGCTTAACCTGTCCATTGGATTTGCATTTTTATCCCCCAGATTAGTAACACATCACTTCCGGAACAAGCTGAAAACATAAATCTGTTGACAGCTAAAATAAAGTTATTGTTCTTCGCTCACTTTCGCGCATTTTATTTTGAGGGTCTGTACTTGTGGGTCTTATCCTTTAAATATATCTACAATGTGACTGACTTTCAAAGACAAACATTTCATTCAAACTCTGTGTCTATTTTCACAAATATAACTTAATTCAGGAGGCCCGCTTTGACTCCTTTCCGCACCAAATTCTCATCTTTCGGTTAGTAGATATACTCGCATATTTGAAAAGTAGAAATCTGTTATAGGATGGATGTGTATCACGTGACACACGTTCGAATTTTGAGTAAACAAACGAAAAGTAGATCTCATTGGACCCATATTGAACACGACAATTCGCGACGACCACCGCACATTAGAGCGTGCTCATACACATGTACTGAAAATATACAGTATCAAACAACAATACTAAAAATTATCGTCCATTTTGCATCTCTAATCTACATTATTTTGACGTCACAAAGACATTTTGTCTCTAGACGGCGCGGCATACCAGACAAGTCGCATTGTACATCCAAATTCCACCAATGCGTGAATTAATACTTAAGCATATTTCTTACTTAGGTGCTGCTGCAGTTATGCTTGTACACGATGTGACAAACCAGACGCCAGATTACGTAATGGAATCTATCAGAAACAGGGCAACTACAGATGTGTTCACCTTCATGTTTTCCCCGAGCCATGGCTCGCCAGATAAGCTGGTCTGGGTAGGAGATGACACCGCTGGTGCCAAGTAGTTACGTCCATGCCATGCTAAAAGTGACGTCATGCCTGCTGCGTGTGAAATAGAAAACTCGTGAGGGTTAACTCTTGAACCGTGGAGAGGATATACAATATCATATCTTCATATTGACTGGAGGGGACAATGTGGAGATGACTTGTGACGTCATATCATGGCCCAAATATGGACATCGGTTATATGCGTAAGATCTGAAACATCGTCTGTGTTTAGATGCGATTGGGGGGTGGGCGTTATGGAGAGAGGGGGTACCGTGACAGTTTGCTTTAATCTCTGATTTAATTAATAAATTTGAAGAAATCCTACAATTGTTTGGAACGTCAGTCTGGTTATTTTATTATGGATACCCACTTTACACACAATCATAAATAAATAAACTCATGAATATTCATATACACTTAAACTGAAATTATACCGTTATCGTAATCATGTCAGGTTCAGTCAATGGAGGTGTTAATCGAAAGAGCGCTGTTCAAGGAAGATTTGTGAGAACAGGGGAAATATTTTCTGAAGTCAGAAAAAATTGTGTTTAATTTCTTGGAGTAAAGATTTTTTTTTAGATTTGTTAGGGTAGGGGCGTGATACGGAGTATCTTTCCAGATTATTTGAGAACACGTGATTTGTCCATTCAGTTCATCCTCTACAGCTTAATCATGTTCTGCACATGGAGAGGGGAATGAACGGATAAAAAACCGTGGAAAAGAAGATGATAGTTAAACGAAATTGTGTAGTGTATATTTATGCATTTAAACTACGAGAATCTTATAAAAAATCTGGACAGAGGGGAAAATTCACTGAAAGATTTGGAGAGCAGGGACAAATTTTGCGAATAGTGTAGGAGGAGATCAGACATCTCAGCAGATGTGCAGAGTGTGCAAAAACAAGTCTGAATGGAAGATGAGAAATTCTCCCACTGAGGAGCAGGCTCTGGTCAGCTTTCAATCCCCCCTTTCTCTAGCCTAAATTAGTCAGACCAAATTTCCAGACCTGCGAAATTTCTTTCATTGTGAAAAGAAAATTTGTTAAGATACATGTCAATTCTCTGGATAAAACGCACATACATTGCTGGTACATATGTTTGGCTGACGAACATCGTCAGAAAGCACTTGTTGGTAGATGTGTATCACTAATTTTTTTAGTGATTCATTATTATATCGTCACATTATGCATTATTTGAAAATGGCGATATTGCCAGACGTATCATGTGACGCATGATTTTGTGTGCCCCTTGCCGATGAACTAGTCGCAACCAGGCTTGGACGCAACAGTTATTCAGTTCGACATTTTGTCGCTAGGTCTTCGAAAGTGACGTCAGTTTGTGGGCACGTAAATCTAACACGGGGAATTATTTGGCATCAACTTGCAAACTGAGCCCTTTAAAAATGGGCAGCAAAATTAAATTACAATAAACCATTAGAGAATTTGGAAATACACTAAATGTAAACGTGACTTGGCTATTTTTGGTAAAATTCACGTTGTCAAAAAGTTTATACCTGTCTTTAAGTTCGTTTTCTAGATGTGAATGACTAGTGTTCCAAAGGATATTTCAAATATGACTAATAAGAAAATATATTTTATTTTATCTGTTATGGTAGAGATAAAACATTGATATATTCAATATGGCGGTCTTAACGCGTCTGATACTAGTATTATAACTTTACATAAGTTTTCGCGCATCTGCTGGATTCAAAGATATTTGAATACATCAGTTAATTACCCCTGGAAATAGTTTTCCAAATAAAAGGTTACAGACATCTCGAATTTTCAAGGTGAATGCAAAGCATTCCACTGGGGAGGAAGGAATGGGCAACGGGTTGGAGGGGGTGGGTGAAAAAATTGTTTTTCATCTGTAATATGTTGATACAGCTCTGTTGCCCAGTAATCTTAGCTTTTTATCGATTGATTTTAAAAATCTCAATCTAAAATCTACCATGAAGGATATACTGTGGAATAATAAAAATGCAAGTCTCTTTTTTCTCAGGATCTTTATAATAAATAAGTATGTTCCATTACAGTAACTGATATCTTAGGAAATAACACACATAGAGATGATGAATTGCTGTCCAAAATTTACTATCTATCACCAATCCAGAGTTTTAAATTAACATGCTTATCCTGATTATAGAAAAAAAAAACTATTGTCACAGTGTAAGGCTTCCTTATTGCAATTGGGGGGGGGCACCCACGGAACACTATTCGAAGGAGTCAGGAAAGGAAATTCGCGCACACAATCAATTCAAACAGTTGGGAGAGCTGAAAATTACGTAATTATCAAGCATGGATTTAAATCCCAAGCCAGGCCCACGCTTATGTATATACCAAGTTCCATTGAAATTAGAGAAAAATCAATAGAATATCCATTAACCCATCTACCCTTGCATATAGACACATTGTCGCGATACAGACAGCGTAACCATTGAATTGTGCTCTTTGTATCATGAGAGTAATATTGCAAAGTGGTAAATTCGGTATGTGTTATGTTTGCAATATGGCCCGGAAGTCGTGCGTTCTTGAAATGAGCATGGCTATTTGATTGGTTGAATTATCAATGAGTCGAGCATATCAATCAATATGTAGAGTTTTAAATGGGTGAAGACGCCAATATGGTTATGACTGGTGAAATAATTAAGCGAGTAGGTGATTTTACTGAAATACACCATGCTTCAGGCAAAGTTTACTTCAAAGAAAGTTGATGTCCGCCTGTGCAGAAAAGTACAAAAAGATATTCCTGGGATTGGGGGACTCACCTTGATTTTGGGTGGGAATGCTCATCAGCCAGTTGAAAACTGGACACAAAAAGATCGACGTTGGGGGCGCTTTGACTAAAGATTTTGCAGTTTCTTTTTTTTTGTCCCTTTCCCCAAAAAACAAAATACCTTTTTTTCTTTTATAATTTGAAAAAATATGCTGGTCAGGAGTTATTTTTTGATGGGGGTTGTATTATTTGACAGCCACAAATTGTCATCAACCGAGGGCGCTATACAGTGGTGAGTTTAGGAGGTAGCAAATTCACTAAAATAGTTTGTGATAACATGAAAACAAATTTCTCTCCAGTGTATAGTTCACAACTCATTAAATCATCCATATTCATCACATATAAAAGTGGATCACAGTAACAATCACCAACAGTTTTCTGGTAATCAAGAAATTTACATTTATTCAAATATGAAAATAAAAAATACTCAGTAAAGCAAGAATATGGTAATTAGAAGCAATTCAAGGTTTGACACTGAAAACTGTACAATTCTAAATTGGAAGTAAACAGACTTGTTATATAGTTGAGTAAAAATCAAGTTTGAGAAACAACCTCATCCCCTCTCAGTTACCCCCATATTTAAGCTGATATTTATTCACCAATGTTCAATTGCACTAGTGAGATCCACTTAATACTTTCAAGTCTTTAAAATAATACTTTAATACTTTAAAAAGACATCAACTAGTGAACTTAGCAAACCATCTGCTGACTTCATCTTTTCCTCAAAAGGTGATGTGTTTAGAGCAATACAGTATCTGGTACAAAGGTCAGACCACATCCTCGTTTTTTTTTGTGGAACCAGGCTTTTGATTCAAATACAAACAAAGAATTCAAACAATTGAAAGAAATTCCTCAAACGGGCACCATGGAAATAATAATGTTATAGTATTCTGAATTGAAATCTGCTTTCTGCATTCACAGGATTCAATACACTTCTAAGGGTTTGAAATGTGCAATGATTTTAAGAATACAAGTTTGACATTGCGATAAATCACAGTACAAGCAATATGGGTTTAAAAACCAACGAGTTAACATTGACCATTCTTGGAAATTACAATCAATTTAAATCTAGAACAAAAGTATTTTATAAAAGTATTAAAGTAGAGTTGCAAAGATCACTCAGTTACTGCATAGAAAGAGGTTTACGTTTTCTGACTACATTTTCAAATGACTCAGATTCCTTCGAGCCACAACTCGTCAAAGTTATTACAAAACATCTTAGTTAATTTTGACTTTATGGTTCAAAGTAAACAAGTAATAAACTAAAAGCTGATTGCAATCCATTTCAAAATGCTGAGTATCGAGAGCTAAATTTTGAAATGAAATGTTTATCTACAAATTTGGCCTTTTCAAGACCTTTGCAGGGACCAAGAATGGCGTAACTGACAGAGGCAAAAATTAGACCCACACAAAACCATTTTCTTTCATGCTATTATACAGCTTTTCCAATTCAGGTGAAAAGGGAGGGTAGGCATAAAGTGTACTATTATAAAACAGGTTAGTTTGACATGCCCCTAACAACTAACATGAAATCTGAAGGTTCTGATCATGAACATCTAAATATTATACAAGTTTACAAATTTACATAAACATTCATAAAACATGTTACCAAAGCATGCATGCGTCAATTGACCTCGAACAGAATTCAAGACACTTCAGTTGCCATGCTACATAGACATGTGCAGCAAGACAATAACCATTCAGACATGGTAAATACCAATTGGGAATTTTGCATAGAGTTGTAGGACGGCATAACACATGTATTAAGTATGACAGGGTTATAACATTTGAATCAACAATAGGTTAAGTACGTACTTTGTAGTGGTGAACCACTTGGGTTAAGTCTTCTGTTACTAACAATCATATTTATAAACATGTCAATACAAGGACACATTTAAATCAATCATCCAATCAAAGTCATTCAAGGTGATTAAATAATTATCCAGGTGACCCTCAAGTGACTCCCCTCCCCCATGCAAACTTAGTGATAGTTGCACATAAAACTGTTACTGGGTTACAATTAGACCTATAAAAATACAGTAGTCCAAAGTAACATAAATTTAAGTAAAGATCTAAAAAAAATTAAGATCATATTTAGATCTGACACTATATACATAGACATTCCTCCAATGGATACGTACAAATACCGGTGTTCGGTCTATTAGTAGTGAGTGTATTATAACATAAAATTACAGTAAAAATAAGACGTATATGTGATACAAGAAATTCACGTTTTTATTTGAGTGTGCCTCAGAGTTCAATAGTCGTCGGAATAGTGGCAGCGCGACGTTTTGTCATAAAATCTTCCTACTGTCATCCGTCGGCGAAAAAACGTAGAAAAGGGGAAGAATGTTTGTAACAGGTGCGCAACTATCAAACAAAACTGCGAAGGGCGAATGAATGGGCAGACGATTCCATTTCGTTTGTGTTTCGTTCAGTGGTGGTACAGGATAATAACGGCCTTGTTGAATCGTGTCTGTTCATGTTTACCGATTGCAAATGTCAGAACATTTTATGTATCCCCTGTCATTATAGCAATGAATTCATCTTCGTTTATTTCGCCATCGCCATCCCTGTCAAACTCGTCGATCATTGCCCGTAGTTCCTCGTCTGTCATATTTTCCCCTAATTCTCGGGCAACCCGCCGCAGATTCCGCAGACTAATTTTGCCAGAGTCGTCGTCGTCAAACAAACGGAACGCTTTGATGATTTCGTCCTGTGGGTCGCGTTCCAGCATCCAATCTGTCATAACCTCGTTGAAATCTTCAAACGATATCTTTCCCGATGATTCTCTGTCGTAGTCTCGCAGTACTTTAAGAACATCGGCTTTTTTAACATCGAACCCCAGGGCTCTCATGGCCACCTTCAATTCGTGATAATCAATGGCCCGGTCTTTGTCAGTGTCAAACAGATCAAACGCCTCTTTGATTTCTTGTTTCTGTTCTTCTGTCAGATCACGGCGTTTCCTACGTTTCGGCCTATCAATGGCAAATTCTGATCGAAGCGACAAGCTCATCTTGATGTATAAACTTACTCCTTTCGCGACAAAATAAAGAATAACGCCTGCACTGTTCAACAGTTGAGGTCTGTTCGAAATTCAAAATGGCGGTTATTAAAATAACCTAGTACCACCTAGCACGGTAAATATTTTTAATAAGGTGTTTAATTTTATATTGGAATGCACCGCATATGGTCACGTACTTGATTTACTTTTAAATAAAACACCTTATTGTGATATTAATTTTATTAAATATAAACGATATAAACTTCAAGAAGGCAGTGTACGTAAATCTTAATTTTAACAATCACAACTAACTTAAGGGATCCGATAAACATGTTGTAATTTGCTTCCGTCGTCGAATGCAAGATGTTGGTGACCTCTGCGGCAGAATCTGCCAGATCAGCTCGCAACGTTAGTTTGGTTAGTTTTAGTCTTGGCCTTGGAGTTCTAATAATCTCTCTGCTCGGCGAGCGTTGCTTGGGCGTTATAAATGCTCTAGATCTTCAATATGCAGTCATTGCAAGTGTGTGTTACTTGGCAGTCGTGTTGGTTCTGCTAATGTTTATGTTTAGAGGCCCTTCTTTCCAGGTAAGTGTCCCCAGTATGCTGATATCATATTATTTTCAGTGCCATGTTTTAGAGCAATACTTTAATTAATTTTTTGACTTAATTGTTTCTACGATTGATATTCCGACAATGTTGAACCATCTTAATGACAGTCAAACATCTGAATTTAATTTAATTTAATATAATATAATTTAATATAATTTAATTTAATTTAATTTAATTTAATTTATTCGACTCAATGGAAGGAATTGCCAGATATTTGCTCAATTGAGGTAGATAGTATACCTGTGTCACACACCAAACTGTCAAGATGCAACACCAACCCCAACACCAGTGCCTTGTACACGTTCTTATTTTGAGGTTTGGAGTCTGTATCGCTTCCTATGCCAAGGATGGGTGGGTGGGATGGGTGGGATATATGAAGGATTTATTAGATATGCATATGCATACTTAGCTTAGATATCCTCCTAAAGTGATGTGCGATACTATCAATACAACAGACCCATTCGCTTAATTTTTATATATATTTATAAAAACTTCATTTGGCCAATAGAATAACATTGAAACATTTCCCAATGATGTCATTATGCACTGCGATCATTGATTGGCTGGTTGAATTTTACTGCCATTGAAATTTATAAGTATTTATAAAAAAGGAAGGAATAGATGTGTAAGTGTTGATAGTACATGGATATCTATGATGATATGTGATCCATATATATCATAGTTTTTTTTAGATAAGTATATGCAACTTAGATACCTATATGCGATGAAGATCCATGTATTTTTGGTCTGTGATGTTCACAGAACTCTAGGAAGTTATGAACACAAAATTAGCAAGGTTATCAAGTACAAAAGAATGCAAGCAACAACTGCAGACCATAAACGGTGCTCAGATGAACACTAACCATTTTGCTTCACACTCACTCATTCAAATTACTAATACATTGTAGGTACGCTTGAATTTTGTGATTATCTTGCAATTCTCATGGCTTCAAATGAGATTGCCACTTTGTATCACATCAGTTGCATACCTTTATCTTTTAATTTCTTGACTGTACATATAATCATACTTTTATGTATTTGTTTTCAGATTGCAATTAGAGCATGTTTTTTAGGTGTTGTATTCGCCTTAGGAGTCATCGTCACTTTGCTGGCTGTTTCAAATTGGACTGTGTTTGGATGGTACCTGTGCGTGTTGAGCTTTTTCCATTTCTCAGGTAAAATCCTAAATCCTATTGACACATTAACAAGTACCAAACTATTTCTCGATTTGTACTTTGCATTATGTGGAGTTAAAAAATAGATTTCATCGGCTGGTAGAAACTTAACGATGAGGATTTGAAGAAAATCACCATGTACAATATAAATGGTGTCTCCAGATCTCTAGTTTTCTATGTGTATTCACTGCACAGACTAAGTAACAATTTAATTTAATTTTTAAACTTCCTTTCAGAATATGTATGTACGTCACTTTATAATGCCAAAAGTCTGTCCCTACAGTCCTTCCTATTAGACCATAGCCTAGCATACCATATCGCAGCCATGGCTAGCTGGGTGGAGTACACTTTACAGGCAGTTCTTCTCCCTGGTAAGTACCGGTATTCAACTCAATCTTGTTTCAAACTATATCATAGCACAGATTTCCACCAAAATGTTGTATGTGATTGTACACTTTTCTAGCTTTCTGATTGGCTAATGGCATCCTCGATTGCTCAAGTCAGCTGAGCAAGCCTCAGGCACCAAAAGTAAAAATTAAAACATTGTTACTACATATTAATATTTGACTGCTTGTCAGTGTGTTTATTTTCCGCATCTGAGACATACATAATCATAAATGTCACATACATGCAGTGTGTTTCTGTCAGCATTCAGTCAACAATGGTTAATTAAATTTAAATTTTGCTACAAAAAAGTATGTCACTTTCGCTACAAAACACAAACTATTCTGAAAAAAATATTCTTTGTTTTGCCATCATTTTCAAAGAAAGAAATAAAACATCACTATATTTATATTTTCATGAATTTGAATAATATTTTGATCTTTTATAAACTTCATAAGTTAGTAACTTTATTTGTTCCAATAGAACACATATAAACACAAATTTGCATGTGTTGTATCATGAATAATTAAAAAATGACCGTAGAAACACCTCTGTAGTTTAACATAATCACATATGCTACCAATAGAGCAAATACGGTAAGTAGTATTAACCACAATGACTCTTAGAAACCAGGAGAAATTTTATTTTTGTCTTATCAAGTTTTATTCACTTTATATAGGCATGAAGCAATGCATATGGGTTAGTGGTAGTGGTTTAGCACTGTGTATAGTCGGTGAATTCTTACGTAAACTGGCCATGTTTACGGCCGGAAAGAGTTTTAACCACAACATACAGTATAGAAAAGATGAGAGTCATGTGTTAGTGACGCAAGGCATCTATGCATGGTGTCGGCATCCTTCGTATGTTGGGTGGTTTTTGTGGAGTGTTGGAACGCAGGTAAGAATATTAGTATTCATTTTTTCGCATTCTAGATAATACATGTATAATCAATGAAGATCTGGTTTGATCTTGAATGCCATATTTTTTTTACGTCAAATTTTGCTAGACAATTTGCTTGCCATGCTTGACTAAGCTCCCTCCCCCCAACTTATCAGGGATTTTTATTATCTTGGTCACTTTCGACATTATTATCTCTCATCTCAATACATGAAACCTAATCATTGGACAGCATTTTATTCTTCTGGATAGTCAAATATTACAGCGTTTGTTGTGACTATCATTAATACGCTTCAACTATGACCTCTTCATTCATGTTGAATATTTCTTCTAAACTTTGTTCACAAATTGCTAATCACAAGTAAAAAAATCGTGCTGGTTTTTATGCCCAAGTCTATGGCAACAGATCGGTAACTAAATGACGTCAAAAATATTTGGGAATTTCTAGACACACAGTGAATGTGTATGCTATAATGTTTGTCATTTCATTAACACCAAGTAATGCTTTCCTGGTTCCACATATCATTGGGGGGGGGGGGTTGTGAAGATAGATTAAAAGATTGAAGAAAAGCTAGTGAATCTTTTGTTCTATTGTTTTCCATAACATACATACATTTACATCTAATTTCATTAACTAACCTGAGAATCTTTTTTTTTTTTCCTTGCAGCTCATTCTCTGTAATCCGCTGTGTTTCATTGCATACATATTGGCTTCTTGGCAGTTCTTCAATGAACGAATTCAAGACGAAGAAATGCTGTTAATTAATTTTTTTGGGGAACATTATATCGATTACCAGGATAGAGTATGTACAGGTTTACCTTTCATACATGGTTATAAAATGCATGCAAGATGCTGATACCAAATATGGCAATGCAGTTTGAAATGTTACTATGGTACCATATATGGCAATACACATTGAAATGTTACTATGGTACCATATATTGCAATGCACATTGAAATGTTACTATGGTACCATATATGGCAATACACATTGAAATGTTACTATGGTACCATATATAGCAATGCACATTGAAATGTTACTATGGTACAATATATGGCAATGCACATTGAAATGTTACTATGGTACCAAATATGGCAATGCACATTGAAATGTTACTATGGTACCAAATATAGCAATGCACATTGAAATGTTACTATGGTACCATATATGGCAATGAACATTGAAATGTTACTATGGTACCATATATGGCAATGCACATTGTGTTGTTAAAACCATATATTGCAATGCACATTGGGATGTTAATACCATATATGGCAATGCACATTGGGATGTTAATACCATATATGGCAATACAGACTGTAAAAGGATTAATTATTCACTGGGTTTTAATTTTGCTTATTTCGCTGACTGGTAAATGCGCTAAATTAAAACCCAATGAATATGTAAAATTTAGCATAGAACGCATTATCTAAATGATAAAACTGTGAATTTAATACCCACTGAATATGCCTGAAATGGTAAATCAGCGAAATTTAAACCCAGTGAAAATTAGTCATTTTACAGTATTTGGATGTTGATACCATATATTGCAATACACATTGGGATGTTAATACCATATATGGCAATGCACATTGGGATGTTAATACCATATATGGCACTACATATTTGGATGTTAATACCATATATGGCAATGCACATTGGAATGTTAATACCATATATGGCAATGCACATTGATATGTTAATACCATATATTGCAATACATATTTGGATGTTAATACTATTTATGGCATTGCACATTGGGATGTTAATACCATATATGGCATTGCACATGGGGATGTTGATACCATATATGGCATTGCACATGGGGATGTTAATACCATATATGGCATTGCACATTGGGATGTTAATACCATATATGGCAATGCACATTGGGATGTTAATACCATATATGGCATTGCACATTGGGATGTTAATACCATATATTGCAATACATATTTGGATGTTAATACTATTTATGGCAATGCACATTGGGATGTTAATACCATATATGGCAATGCACATTGGGATGTTAATACCATATATGGCAATGCACATTGGGATGTTAATACCATATATTGCAATACATATTTGGATGTTAATACTATTTATGGCATTGCACATTGGGATGTTAATACCATATAGTGCAATACATATTTGGATGTTAATACTATTTATGGCAATGCACATTGGGATGTTAATACCATATATGGCAATGCACATTGGGATGTTAATACCATATATGGCAATGCACATTGGGATGTTAATACCATATATGGCATTGCACATTGGGATGTTAATACCATATATGGCAATGCAAATTAAGATGTTAATACCATATATGGCAATGCACATTGGGATGTTAATATCATATATGGCATTGCACATTGGGATGTTAATACCATATATGGCATTGCACATTGGGATGTTAATACCATATATTGCAATACATATTTGGATGTTAATACCATATATGGCAATACATATTTGGATGTTAATACTATTTATGGCAATGCACATTGGGATGTTAATACCATATATGGCAATGCACATTGGGATGTTAATACCATATATTGCAATACATATTTGGATGTTAATACCATATATGGCAATGCACATTGGGATGTTAATACCATATATGGCATTGCACATTGGGATGTTAATACCATATATGGCAATGCAAATTGGGATGTTAATACCATATATGGCAATGCACATTGGGATGTTGGCACCATATATGGCAAAGAACATTGGAATGTTAATACCATATATGGCAATGCAAATTGGGATGTTAATACCATATATGGCAATGCACATTGGGATGTTAATACCATATATGGCAATGGACATTTGGATGTTGACACCATATATGGCAATGAACATTGGAATGTTAATACCATATATGGCAATGCAAATTGGGATGTTAATACCATATATGGCAATGCACATTGGGATGTTAATACCATATATTGCAATACATATTTGGATGTTAATACTATTTATGGCAGTGCACATTGGGATGTTAATTCCATATATGGCAATGCACATTGGGATGTTAATACCATATATGGCAATGCACATTGGGATGTTAATACCATATATGGCATTGTACATTGGGATGTTAATACCATATATGGCAATGCAAATTGGGATGTTAATACCATATATGGCAATACATATTTGGATGTTAATACTATTTATGGCAATGCACATTGGGATGTTAATACCATATATGGCAATGCACATTGGGATGTTAATACCATATATGGCAATGCACATTGGGATGTTGACACCATATATGGCAAAGAACATTGGAATATTAATACCATATATGGCAATGCAAATTGGGATGTTAATACCATATATGACAATGCACATCGGGATGTTAATACCATATATGGCAATGCACATTGGGATGTTAATACCATATATGGCAATGCACATTGGGATGTTGACACCATATATGGCAAAGAACATTGGAATATTAATACCATATATGGCAATGCACATTGGGATGTTAATACCATATATGGCAATGCACATTGGGATGTTAATACCATATATGGCAATGCACATTGGGATGTTAATACCATATATTGCAATACATATTTGGATGTTAATACTATTTATGGCAGTGCACATTGGGATGTTAATACCATATATGGCAATGCACATTGGGATGTTAATACCATATATGGCAATGCACATTGGGATGTTGACACCATATATGGCAAAGAACATTGGAATATTAATACCATATATGGCAATGCAAATTGGGATGTTAATACCATATATTGCAATACATATTTGGATGTTAATACTATTTATGGCAGTGCACATTGGGATGTTAATACCATATATGGCAATGCACATTGGGATGTTAATACCATATATGGCAATGCACATTGGGATGTTGACACCATATATGGCAAAGAACATTGGAATATTAATACCATATATGGCAATGCAAATTGGGATGTTAATACCATATATGACAATGCACATTGGGATGTTGACACCATATATGGCAATGCACATTGGGATGTTAATGCCATATATGGCAATGCAAATTGGGATGTTGATGCCATATATGGCAATGCACATCGGGATGTTAATACCATATATGGCAATGCACATTGGGATGTTGATACCATATATGGCAATGCAAAATGGGATGTTGATACCATATATGGCAATACACATTGAGGTGTTAATACCATATATGGCATTATGGATTTTAAAGGTGCTATGAATGCTAAGTCATTAATATTCGTTCGGTTAAATAAATAATTTTTCAAGTAATTTGTAATTTGATGACTTTTTATAAAAAAAAAGAAAACCATTATGATAATATCAGCATATTAGAAAAGTATGATAAACTTGTACAGTCAGTTCAGCATTCTATAAACTGATTACTGTAAAAGGGTTAATTATTAACTGGGTTTTAATTTTGCTTATTTCGCTGGCTGGAAAATGCGCTAAAGTAAAACCCAGTGAATATGTAAAGTTTAGCTTAGAACACATTATCTAAATGATAAAACCAAGAATTTAAAACCAACTGAATATGCCTGGTAAATCAGCGAAAATTAAACCCAGTGAAAATTAGTCATTTTTACAGTACATATTTTTTTAATACCAGTAGTGCCAACAAGTTTAACAGTCTAGTGTATCTGTCTATCAATCACATGCGTTTGTTTCTCCATATAAGGACATTTTGAATGTCGTCAACTTCGCACATGGAAGCATTTGTATGTTTGCTTATTATTCCATTAATTCTGCACAACAATTTGACTTTCGTGGGTTTCTCTCTGGAATGCTCTGGAATGTAATTTACCTGATTTGCATAAAAATTAGTCAGTTTTCAGCTTTTCCATCAATAAGTCTTTTTTTAAGTATTAATCATCACATTATAATAAAACTTGTTACATATGTGCCCAGGAACAATACACAGACCTGTTTACTTTTGGGTTGAAATTTATGCATAATAATTGCTTAATTTGCATATTAATTATCCCAATTTTCTACCTATATCACAAAACCCAATTACTTCATTTCAGTAAGCCTTGGTATATGAAGTGCCTGGGAACAATGCTAAAGACCTGATTAGTTTTGAATTGAAATTCATGCTTACTAATTGATTAATTTGAATAATGTGCATAATCATTACATTTCATTGAAATTGAATCCGTAAGCATGATTAGTTTAATGTGTCATTTCCATTACAAATCTTATGCAAAGTATACCATGAAATACTTTGTTTACACCTGTGCTGCGAGACAATTGTGGAAGTTGAATTGAATTCATGTGGTATTTTTTTATTGTCAAGTTCACAGCAGTGCATAATAAGAATGGCATATTGTATGATGGACATATGCTTATTATTGATCCAATAAGTATTGTTACAACTTCTAATTCATATTTCTAATAAGTAATGCCCTCAGTTTCGAAAAAGTTCTATACATAAATGTAAGAACTAACATGAAAGACAACATTATTATAAATCTGCCAGATTGAAAAAGCACCACTTGTTAAGATGTTATACCACAGATAATTACAGTGCTTTTCTTCATAATTTGCATTATTTATATATTTTATTTTAGCTCTTGATCTCAAGTTTCATAAAACAAATGCACACTTTGTGTTTGCGAATGAATGTCATTTCATGTTCCAATTTAAAGTGCGCCCTCTATGGTAAAGTGACAGCTATAACTGTTTTCAAGGTACTTTCAGTTGACCATTAAAGTTGTTACTTCTTTAGATGTTAATATTTGCCATTGTTTATTCCTGGCAAAATAAAGAATAACCAATTTTTTTTATTTTTCTGGGCATAAATTTGCATATTCCATTGGTAATGACCATGTAACAATTCTGAACTTTATTTTCTCTTGGAATTAATTTTCGCTGAAGGAATGATTCAGTGAAAATAAAATCCAGCGATATACCTTTTTTTTCTATATTTAACATTTAACTCGTCAAAAATCAGTGAAAAAAAATTCCATACAAAACACCTGAAAAGCCTTTTCAGCGAAAATTAATTCCAGTTAAAATAAAGTATTTCACAGTAGATAAAACGAATTTGATCCAATTTAAAAGCATTGAATACTTAAGAACCTGATCCTATCTGTTAATAACACGAATATTGTAAATTCTATTTGCTGTTTTTGTAAGTGATTTTTCTCATGACATTTTTAAATTAATTAGCATTTCATATTTTCTTGATATGTACATATTTATAATAATTAAAATTCTTACAAACATAGTGATATATACTAAACAGTCTCTATGCAGTGTGCATAGGTACAATATTTGTATGCACTCTATCAGGCATATAAAAGAAAGCAATTGCTTTTGTTGTATATCACTGATTTTGTTGATTTATTTTTTGAGTTATTGTACCTTCTTTAGTTACCGGTAGGTGTTCATTCATCACTGTGTATGGAGACAATTTTGTTACAGTTTTTATTGTGACTAATTAATTTTATTTTAATAATGCCGACTTTATGGTAATTGGACAGAAGTTAATAAGGCAAATGCTGATTGACCAAGAGGTTATTTAGTGCGGGCACTAGAGGAAAAACTTTCTATCTCAGTCTTTAGTGAAGAAAGTCAGAACACCCACCCCCACCCACCCAGATCAACCCACCTGACCCACTTGCAACCAACATGAGTTTAGTTTTATATTATGGTAAATACGTCCAATTTTTTGCAAGTGCACGCGATTGCACACCAATCAATTTAGTAGATAAATAAGTCCCCCCTGAGTATTTATGTTTACACCCACAAGGCGTTTACCTCTTCTTCTTTTTTTTAATACAATTTGTTCACTTCCTTTTTGATAACAGGTATTACTTGTGTCTGTAATTGCGTTCACATGATATATGTACTTCTTCTAATATTGTAGTTAGTACGGCCATGGAGTTTTTTACCTCCATGGTACGGCGACTTCCACAGTACAGTAGAGAGCTAATGTTCTATTTGTCCAGTCTTGTGTAAACAACTACCGGTAGATAAATCCGGTTGGACGCCGACATAAAACAAAACGAGAGGATCACAAATCGCCATAGAGGGCGCACTTTGACACGCACCCCTGAACACGATTGTTTTTTCATATTTACCGATTTTAACGGCGAAGGGCGCCTGGAAACTGGGATGTATGGTACGTTTGACCCATGTCACAACGCAACACATAAAATTGTATTAGGAGAAAGAGACTATTAGTACTCTTTGATCTCATTAGATAGAGGACTGCTATTTTGATTAAAAATGATAATAGTATATTCGATATTAAGATAATGCCGCTGGAACATTCTCATAGTGGCAAGAACATTCAGAGTCGGTTTTGGAACATTTTTACCAGAGAGGGCGCAATGCACACTGAGGAGAACTGCAGATATCAATGACGCCTGTTTCCAATAAATGTCTAACAACAATTTAATTCAAAAGGAATAGGGATTCGCATAGTAACTGTAATCACTAATTATTTCAGGTCATCCACGTACTTTCCCTGCTTGTATGCCGCGAGTAAAAAACAAATATATAATATCTTTTAAAACGCTCGATAAACACTCAAAACAATCACGTAAGTGATTACATCTAGATGGTGGAGTTTTGAAGAGACTTCGTTACACAGTAATTCGATCGTCGTTCATATGGCCTAATTCTTAGAGGCTTTCATTTTTGTCTGCGAGTGTGAACGAAGATTATTATTTGAAAATCCAAATATTGAGACACTGTGGGCGAGAGAAACAAATAATTCAAAAATAAAAGGAGATGGTCTGTATATAAATACAGACATGCCGATTACTCGAGTGTACGTATAATTGCGAGGCACGCTCCAATGGCGCCAGTCCCCTTGTAAGATCTGCGTTGGCAGCCAGTCGGTGAAATCGGATATTCGTCCACTCAGGATGTATCCCTGTTTGGAAACGATTAAAAACCGTGTTTTGATGATGATGTTGTAAACACCAAATCACAGAGCAAATAATCCTAAAATCGCGGTGTGGACTCTAAATCGTTTTTCCTGTTCTTCAGACAGACGCCAGCAGCCTAACACTTTAACATAATGTTAGTACTGTGGAAGTTCACGTGTCAATCGGTGTGAATTTAAAAACAACGCCAATGATGTCACTGATCGTGAGATTATTGCGCATAATGAGTCGATTTTGCGATGGGAAATGTGTAGATATATATTTGGAGTTATTTTATCGTTTTTATAATACTACTAATTTGATTAACAACATGGTAGATGTTATGACGTGCTCGTCCACGTGACGTGAAATTGACTATATAAGAAATGTGAAGAAATGATATTACCTGTTTATGTTAAAATGTGTATGCTAATGAGGCAGAGACACGTTTTTTCACATCGGAAAACCTTTTTTTATGCATGAACACACTAATACTGTATATTGTTTCGCTGTACTTGTCCACTCCATTCACCATCTCCGTCACGATCTTCTGTGTTGATATATATAGGGACATACTATTATCTCACTGGTTTAGTTAAATTTATCAGACATTGGCCGACTAATGGGGGGATATCAAAACGATACAAGACACGAGTCCACCTGGAGTTGATGATGACCAATCACTTATAACCGGTTGTGGACACGTTTTACGGGCTTTGTTTGTATTGTTCGAATAGTGTTACGTATTTTTGTATCGTACGTGGGCGACGTTATATAGCATTCTTAACTTCTAATTATGTATTTACTTTGGCAACATTTTGACAAGGTCAAAAAACGGGCAATCCCTGAAATGTGGTGGTTTGGTCAATTCTTTTATTAATATGAGGTTATTACTCAGACAGTGCGCGTCGGTCGATACTTCCGCTGTGTTATCTTCGTGCATACTTTTCGGTATCCTCGTAATAACCTTATTATTATACATCTTTTCCTTCTAAGGATACATCATGGGAATGCCGAAATCCAAAATGTTTAGAACATATTTAGCGAACTTCTTTGTGTGGAGTCCGGTCAAACCCAGGGGGCTGTCATGTTGGTTTGTTATTATTAGAGGACGCTTACGCGCGTAATCGCTCCTTATTTGGAATTCGCATTCCCTAATATGGTAGGACGAAAATATCTAGTCCAATACCGCAAAATTATGGCACGCTGTAACTTATGCCGTTACGGTGACAGATGTATAATAATATTTAGTATCAGGCGTAGGATTTAGATTGATACACTGTGTACCACCCGAGCCTGGTACAATAATGATAATGTAAAACACATTAAATGAATTGATCTTGAATTTTAAATAAAAAGATGTTCTTTTCAGCTCGTAATAGAGTATGAACCTAGGATGGCAGTGCGTACAGTATACACAGTATTCACAAATGAAGGGTCATCCGACAGTGCCATTTCTAAAATTGAAAGGAGTCACGTATCAAGATGCCTCGCGGGTGGGCTATATTAAAATATACATCTGTATATTAAAAAAAAAATCCACACTGAGGCAATCGGTTAAAGAATGCCCCGTGAGAAGAAATAGTTATATCACGCGCAATGTTCTAATAGCTAATTACTGGCAAGATAATATCTTATTGTACACATTTAATTACGTTATATTGCTTCATTAGTGAGTGTGTGGTCTCTAGGTGCGATATGAGGTCAATCCAGGATAGCCCAAAACGATGAACATATTTTAAATTCCATTCATTTCACACTAAAACAAAACATGGACGTAATATAAACAGACCTTAGACACGAATAGACTCTGAGATCTCGTTGATAACGAGAGAGTGAGAAGACTTATTGTTTGCCCCTCGTGTGGTATTCTTCTTCCGAAACTCTTCGAAATACCGGTTATATTAGAGAAACAGTGGACGCGATGGCAGGTGAGAAGAGAACACTAATTTAGGGGTAAAAACAAGTCTCGTCGTTCTCTCGCCCTAAACGAGATCTCGGCGTCCATTTGTATCTATAGTCTATTTCACCTTAGCACAAAGTAGTGTATGTATATTGTCACGTTGCTGTTACTCCATCGATTTTATGTGGCCCCGTTTACTCGGACTCGAATCCCGAATTGAACAGATTGAAAAACAATGGCGTTTATAAAATAACACCGATATTGACGCCGTAACATTCATTTGTAGTGTGTGTTGTTTTGTTTGGTTGGTTAAGACTTGTTGCGCTTGTCTGCGACTAGTTTGCGTTACACACTTTAAAGATATACACAAAAACATGGTTGCTCAAATTAAGGTGACATTTTCATAATCAACTCACTTCATCGTGAGACACTGTCTGGTAGATGGGCGCGTATATACTCATATGCCCCAAATTTACACCAAGTGATTGCAATTTTCACATGGATTTATAGTATTTCAAATAAAACACTTAATTGCAAGATTCGGCCGTGAAATTCGGGTAAATTAGGGCACGTGACATTGAGATAATTTCAGGAATATTTTAGTGATTATAACTACCTGCAAACGAGGATAAACGACATGTCCAGTTGATGACATACTCGGGTAAAACCGTCACGTGACATTGAAATGATACGATTGCAGGAAAGGAAATGATGTAAAATCTGATTTGTTTGTGGCTCAGGATATTTTTCTATTTTTGGAGTTTAGGTAGACACCAATTTTGGGCCAATTTCGATGCATATATATCATAAAATTGGCATTGACATTGTGTGTGTGTTTTAGTCCACCTCCATGTTGCTGTGAAGCAATTTCAGCGATCGGTCACTGTTGCCATGATTTTCGCATTTCTAAGAAATTATTTCCCATAAACCCCTAGCAATGTCCGGGTAATTAGCCAATCCTGTGTCCGATAAATCATATACGATACACAAGGAGTCATAAAAGTAGTTCGATTTTAATGGATTTTTTTTATGATGCCAAGGTACAGTTAAGGTGAGCCTCCCCCAGCTGTGTGGAATAAACAACTGTGCATCGGAGTAACAATAAGACGAATAATTACAATGCCAGATACATAGCCTTATACAATGAAGTACTGGACGGCGATCTGTACCGAGTCCACATGATAGCGACAAACATCAGACGCAGTCCTATGCGTAATTAACCCGGGAGGGCAGTGGCGGCGGCACAGGGAGGGGGGTCGATCGCCCCCTCAAAAAAATTTTGGTGGGTCGCCCCTCCAAAATCAAGCTGAAACCCTTTGTGTCATCAAAATGTGTCCTGAAAATGCAGGAAATAGATAGGGTCTAGATTTCCAAATGTTTAAGGGGGAGCATGCCCCGGACCCCCTAGTAAGGTCGCGCCTTCGGCGCAAGGCCGGTGAGCAGATCTCGCTCCCCTTATGCAAAATTTTGTGCCGCCGCCTCTGGAGGGGCAATCATCGGAACGCTGTATACAAATATCGTCACTCGAAGGGGCAAGATTTCATTAAAGCGTCAGGTACAAAGATAAAGCGGGAGGATCGTCACCTGCGCACGCGTAGGAGTTGAGTCTCGAGCGACGATAACAACGCACGCTAAAAACGCAAAGGTCCATGGGTAGACGCTTGTTTGTAAACAACGACGCCGCATGCGCAGGTGACGACTCCCCCCCCCGCTTTAAATCAATTTGACACAATTTTGATCAATTTCAAAACAGCAGAATGTATAAGACGGGAGTCAGTGTTTTGAATTATCGTGGCAAATTTCTGTCATCATTGTTGACGTGATTTGCACATGTTGGATGGATGTATTTAACTCTACACGGCGAGCCGTCTCAAAAGAGGGGAACACAAGTTTTAAAAAGTCTGTGAATGATCCAGAAAACTCATATCATTGCAATAAACGTCAAGGGTCAAAATCTCTCCCCTCCAACGAAATGTCGATCATTGAAATGTATCAACACAATCATATTGAGTCGAATATTATAATCAGCCGTTCTCGGTCAGTGAGCTACTAGTATTTCGGTGCCGGGTCTGCTGTTCCACGCCGCGAATGCTACATAAGCCAGCTATTGTTAAATTGTATTTTAATTTCCAGAAACCGATACGAGTTTAATGAGAAAATACGCGTTTTTGAGAAACGTGACTCGGAATCAGGTGAGAACTAACTAGGTCATGTCAGTCTGGCGCTAAAATGGAAACAGCAGAGGTGTCGTAACGAGTGATTCGGAACTAAATATCGGGCGGAGCACTTTCCCTCCGTATTTGCATATTGTTTCTTTCACGCTTTACAATGTTGGTGAGCTCATTGGCCACCGTTAATTGGGTCAAGAGAAATTTTAATTTTCAAAATTTCGCCGTATAAGCGCATTCTTTATTATTTATTATGCATTCTCTTGAAGTAAAAGAACCGATTAATAAAAGTAATTATGGAAAATAATTAATAAGATAAAAATTAATGGAGAAAAAAAAACATTGTCAAGCAAGCAGGGGTGTTGGTATTTACGTGCTTAGATAACATATATACAGTGCTGGCTTCTTCAGCTAATGTTTCGATGGGCTCAATACAGAAATGCGAACATTTTGACCACATAATAAACTGTATTGAAACAACATTCTCATAGTTAAATGATTTGACAGTATATACGATGAGTGCGGTCTGGGTAAATCATTCCAAGCTTGCTTTATACGAGAGATATACACGTCATGCGCTCCCGTTGTGGCTTCCTATTTACGACAAGTTGGGGAGAATGGGTTTCGAGTTTTTTTTTTCTTTTTCCGAGAACGAGTAAAATGTTACAGCATGTGACCAACAGTAAAATTGCCACACTTACGGAATACGAAATATCCCAAGCTGTCGAAACAGCAGAAATTATCAGCGCTTTTAATTTCTGGGAGTCAGTTTGAGTTTCCTTTCTTATTATTTGATTCTACACACACAAAAAACAACAACAAATACTGTTTCGATGTGCTCAATACCAGAATACGGGTTACAAGACAACGATTTGATTATCTGTTAAATATTAATGTAACATTGCAGCAAAAATAAAAAATACAAGTAATAGATAAATTGTGAAATTTTTACCATTTCATTTGTTACAAATTCTGGTTACATTACGAGTTTTTAGGTATGTTCAAATCCGGGTTATGTGTTTCTTTGCTATATATTTGATAATTTAAATATATTTAGTCATGGCCAAAATTATTCCAACACAATCGTCTATTTTATATTAGCGTGCCATATTTCGTACTGTTCCTTGCACCACATGCCTGCAAAGAAATCCAATATTGGTTTTAATTGGGTGATTATTACACCAGTTGATAGGAGTTAAGATTCACTTTTATAATCATGACAGAGCTCAACAAAAGCGAGGATTAAAGAAAATATACAAATGTGAATACAGCGACCAGAATGGTAAAGGCAACCTCAAAACCAATGTTATGTCATTTTTTAACATACATGGAACACGATCTAGCAGTGCTTTCAAATTCATGGGTTTAATATTCAGGCACCATCACGGTAAATATGAGGGCAAACTGAAGGTCACGAGACACTCGGCGATTACGTCATTACTTTGTCAACCAAGCAAAATTCTCATAATTAAACGATTTGACAGTATATGCGATGAGTGCGATCTGAGTTTAAATCATTCCAAGCTTGTTTTTATACGAGAGGTATGCACGTCATGCGCTCCCGTTGTGGCTTCCTATTTACGACAAGTTGGGGAGAATCGGTTTCGAGTTTTTTTTCTTTTTCCGAGAACGAGTAAAATGTTACAGCATGTAACCAACGGTCAGGTAAAATTGTCACACTTACGGAATACGAAATATGCTATGCTGTCGAAACGGGAGAAAGTGCCTACACTTTAAATTTCACGGAGTTTATTTTTATTTTTATTAATATTTTATACTACACAAAAAAAAAGACTTCCAAATGATTAATGGAGATGTTTCGTGATGAAATGCTCGCCCGTTCAAGTTTCACTGTACTGTTGGCCCGTTGGCGCTGAGGAGATCCAATATTATTCACTGCAATGCGCTCCCGGCACACTGGAAAGATTCAGACTAATTATAAACAAGCGTCCTATGATGTTACATACACATATGGAAAAATTCTTCGCCGGGAAATGTACATCTAGACGTTTTAGCGTTCGAGTATATAGACGACTGCACGTATATGAAAGGTCGTGACCCCAAGGCCCGACATTTTCTTGATTATCGTGTGTAGTAGTAAAATTTTATGGCTGCAAAGGCAGATTGGGTTTGAGCATTAAACGATGACGAAGATGGATGAGATATGTAAACGGATTTGGTCAACTACTGAGCTGTCTGAGTCTTACCTTCGTTTCCCTGTCTTGAAAGAAACGAAAGTTTACACGAACGTGGGGGTTGCTATGGTGATAACAAAGTCAGCTGGAAGATCACGTGATTCGAACAGGCTTTCTTCTCGCGTTGCTGCTGTGTTCGCTATGTAGCTATATGAGTGTTTCAAACAAATCACTTTAAATTTAATTTACCAGGTAAACGTGCAATCGAGCGAATTAATGACGCAATTGACATTTATTAGTGTACATGTGTACAGTCCACGTGCTAGATCCGGGTGAGGGTTTTCTTCGAGTTCTCGAGAGCTGTTGTACCGGTAGCTCCGCATCGTACACGATTAACTTAATAAATTGCTGCATCGAAATGTAACAAAACGACACAGATTTAAAAATCACGTACATCCAAACTTCTAAGGCCCTTCAGAAAAATAAACGCCGTGAGAATATAGATTTCGATTACGTCATAATTTACGTCATTGCCGTATCCTTGACCACGCTGTGCAAATTACGGCATATATACGCTTCCAACACCGGGTGAATACTGAAAACGTTTTCTAGTCAGCGCCTCGCTTTGAACTGTAAAATACGGGTGTCGAGGTAGTAAAGATTTTACGATTCCCTTGGTTCATCAGTCGATCGGCGGTCATTCAAGAGAGACGGGCGGCTTGTCAGGGGCAAATTGGTTACCTACAGGAAGTTTTATACAATCGCGTTAAAAAAACAGCATGCCACGTTTTTTTTACATAATAATTATTTGTTGATCTGTGTTAAATAAAGGCCTTGATAAATAAAGGAGACGGCACAAAGGCGTAATTCCTTGACAATCACGAACAAACAAACAAATAAAACTCGTACAAAAGAAAGGGATAATAAGTCAAGATTGCAATGTCAAGATTTTCTCACAGGAAATAGTAATAAAAACGGGAGTTCTGATACAAATCAACGATCCCAACTAATAATTCATGGCAACTAAGTTATGCTTCAGGTGCGGTGCCTTTTACATTGCATGCCATTTGATCCGTTTGTTCAACATTCATTCATTCATTCATTCATTCATTCATTCATTCATCCAAGTGAAAATCTGTTGTAATAAAGGATTCGTAGACGCATCGGACAGATTGTCTCCTGTTGTTGGTGTGTTTTACTGGAAAATGATGTACTAACGGCGTACCAATAAATAGATCGTACGCATGACCCCCAAAAGGTCACACATCCTGGTAATTTCCGGTGTACGAATTCACTATCTATGATAATTTGTCAAATATTTTCACAACAAATGTAATCAATTGACATTGAAGACCAAAAACTGTAAAACATGGAAAGAAGGAAGTATATCATTGGACATTATTGCTGCTACAAGGTAACAATCCCCCCCCCAGGAAATGCGAGGATGTGCGACCTTTAGAGGGCATGCCTGCTGTCAGCGTCAGCGCAGAGTCGCCCCTTTAAATATGCAAATATTCTATTTACTTATTCCGCTGAATGGCAAACTAGGATTCGTGTTGCCGCATGCGCAAGTTAGTCCGAGTGGAATGAGACAATTAAATGACCCGCACCTTATAATTGCGATAACAAAATAAGAAACAATGAAAATCTTATTCTTTGCAGTCGACTTTCAATGAACAACTTATAACGTAATGTGACACGGCATCGAGACCCATCGCTACCCCGAACCATGGAGCTCCCTTTCTAACTCCATGCCCGAACCAATCGACGACGGCGACAAACTGATCGACCTGTTTTGAAGAAAATACCGAAATACAATGACCTTACTAAATACATGTAGTCCATTCAGTGGGCGGACGATCGTAAATAGGTCAATTCATCTAGTGTTGATGATGAGTTGTTTTTTCTCGATTTTACTGAGTTTAAAGTTTATAACCAAAACCATATCCAGGTGAAGGTTGCCACGGCAAAGGACAATGCACGAGTGGAGTGCATTATCTGGCTTGCAACACGCCAAGCACACCTGGGGGTTTGTACTAGCCAATCACTAGCCAATTCAAAATGTGTACACGTGTTGTCGTGGTCTCTAAAATGTGTGGATTTTGTATCTAGATGACTGGCGAGTATTATCTCAATAATGCTCCGCGGGCGGGCATTATTTACACTATTCCCCGCGGAAAAGGCATTATCTAGAGAATCTCCCACACTGGTATAATAAGTCAGAGAATGCTCGCGAAAACAGAATTAGATCACGTGCAGTATTGTAAATACATGCAGTCGTAATGCCATCGTTGTAGTACTCAGTACTATTTCGAAATCATGGCTAACTAACACTGCTGTTTTTCGGGGGTATGCGTTGTTTTGGGGACTGAATCGTTCGATGTAGTGTGTTACTGACATGTTATTGTTGTCAATCAATTGAAACTGTATTTCTAAGGATGCAATAAATGTACTATTACTATTATTGCCATCACTGTGTTCATGCAACACAAAGAGACGCCAAAAACACGGAAATGTGACAAATACAATATCGAAAACACTATAGCCCCGGCTAGCTCACTTTAAAACAACTGACACTCGCGGTAAAAGCAAAAAAACCCGCAGTATGTGGACTTAGTTAGCCATTGATGTCTTTGTGCAGACACCAAGACTATGCGCAGCCATCCCTACGTATATAATGAAAAATCCCGACGAAATGTGGCCCAATCGGCAACAAGCACTGAC
Organism: Saccoglossus kowalevskii; assembly: GCF_978046115.1. Lineage (NCBI taxonomy): Eukaryota > Metazoa > Hemichordata > Enteropneusta > Harrimaniidae > Saccoglossus > Saccoglossus kowalevskii. Next base: position 8,098,553 of record NC_140655.1, on the reverse strand, counting down.
GACGTCATTGCGTGCTGCCTCTCGTATCCTACGTTATAGTAATAGATTCGCACCTTTCACGCATAATGCCCAAGAATGTCGAGGTTTCAGTATATAGGTGTTATTGTGTGCACCCACAGCAGCGTTCTTAACAACATTGGTCTTCGCGATAACATGCTAAACTTGTGATAGGGGTGTTAAAATATCAGGCGATCACTACAACGATTGTCCCCGAGAAGGCCGCATTTTCGTAAAGATGAGGCATAATCAGACAGCTATGATAATGCTTGGTTTAGTATTTACTCAGACAACACACTATACACCCATATCACGGTTGATTCTACAAGACTCATATCATCAGCTACATTAGCGCACGCTCAATTGATTACTTAAAACACAAAAATGTTTAGTCATTCAGAAGGCAATTTCATTTAATTATTATGACATCGCCACCAGTGTCACCCCGTTACGTTACGATAACGTGACGTTCTCTTGTATTGGTTCATCCCTTTTTCGCTTGCTCCAGAAACGAAGCGCAGTCGATCGATGCTGACTGAAAGCAACAGTTAGAGACGGCTCTTTCGCTAGGCTCGTCGATAAATGGCACGTGAAATGTACACACTCACGTAACAGATACTATCGGTGCAACAATGATGATGAGTCAAACGGACAGAAAACGACATAGATTGATGGTTTTCTATAGTTTAAAAACACACTATTCAAGGTTGGGGGAATGTTACACAATGGACACAGCCAGCTCGATATAATTAACACAATAGGGCGGGTGAATTCAAGTGTAAGGGCGGATAAATTGTTGGACAGTATACATTTAACGATATTAGTTGCGTTGAGCGGAATACTAGTATATGTACGTAGCTTTGGCGATCGGGCACTTGCGAGCCCGCTCGTTATCGTACGAAACACAAAGAGGAGGGAAAATATTAACGAACTCAGGCTCAGCGTCTGTATTTTTTTCTTCCTATTTCAAAGGGAACATGAATGTGAATGCTGGGAGCGCTGTTAACAGTCTAACTGGGCGGTGCTTACTATGTGTATGACTCGTTATAATCCCTTTGATTGGAGTCCTATTACAGAAGTATTCAAGCCGCCGTATCGCCAGTTCTTTGCACCCATCGACACGGTTCACTTCCCCTCTGTACTGGACTCGCTACAGCCCGTTGACAACGTTGATAGAAAATTGCATATATATATGTTCTTTGGGTAGTCAGTGAGTTTACCTGGTTTATCACCTCAACTGAACCGGCTGCTTTCTCCTTGGCACCCAGTTAAGCGTCAACAAAATTTTTATATTTGATTGACAAGCACAAAAAAACGACGTATGAGTGTCGTGTATGTGGTCTTATTCCGCCAGCAAGTCGTACGTGCTTTAGAACTCTACCGTATAATTAAAACGTTATACTTTAAGCGCCGCCGCATTGGATCGTCTTCGAAGCGATCGTTGGACTATATATCTCTCTCTCCGATATTATTATTAGCTCGTGACTGTCTTGGGGATATATATGCATGTAGAATAATCAACAGACGCGCAAGGACATATTCCGGGAATACGGCGAAGATACAAAGTGTCTCCGATTAAGTTTGTGCGTCTCACTCTCGCCGAAGTCGCATGAGCGTAAGATCCACTGCTCAGTGCCAATCATGCAACAGTCCAGGTATTACTCAGTCAGCCACCGACTCATTGAACTGTTCATCATATTTACGCTACATCTCTGTGTTATTTCAGGAAACCCCGGTTGGCTGTGAGTATCACTTATTTAATAAGGCGTTTAATGTTACTTTCTGCGCTATTGATGGACATGTAGAGAGAATCACCATTCATTTTAACGATTTGTTCATTTTAATGACGATGACCTCTCCTAAAACTTTTTTTTTACTTTTCATTCCACAATAGTGGTTTGGATATATTTTTTTTATCACGATATAAGTTTAAGATCGTTTCCTGAAACCGCCGACTGTCGAATTATATATGTATCTGCGTAGGTGAGTGTATTCATCACTGAGTTGCTTATCACTGAGTTGCGTCTCATTGCAGGGCGATATTTCGCGTTTCATCGATTGGAATCAATACAATCGATGACGAGGATAAATGCGAAATGCTACCGGGCCTTATTAACAGACAAATCCAGGTGTGTAAACGGAACGTTGAGGTGATGAACAGCGTGGCCGAAGGAGCAGATATGGCAATATCCGAATGTCAATACCAATTTAAAAACCGACGGTGGAATTGTTCAACCGTTGACTCCATTTCTGGGACATCGCTCAAAGGGCCGGTGTTTGGGAAGGTCCTCGAACGAGGTAAGTTTGCTCAAAATGTTTTTGATAGGGACTTTCAAGCCAGGTGTTACGTTTTTTCTCGGTGTATCACTATGAGCGTGTATACACATATTATGCTGTATTCGGGGTTCGTCTCATACACATACATCAGTGGAGAAATATTAAAGCGCGGTGGTCGTCGCGCAGCGCGTGTTCGAATTTCATGTAAATAAACAATGTATTTTACACGCGTTGTATACGTCGCTATGAGTCCCATATCGAACAGGACGCGGCACGACGACTGCCGTCCCTTAAGCTCCCAATGAATGAACACGTTAAAATGATTTAGAGAAATCTGATCCAGATTTATATTCTTCCCACGAGGTCCCTCCAAACGTATAACCATAAAATCCATCCTTGTCACTGACACTTATTATTCATTACATTTACCTTTCTGTAAAATAAAAATTAAAAGCCGAAGAAAAAAAAAATATTTCGATTAGTTCATGACAAATTTGAAGTGACATGAGCTGATTGAATGTCTGCCGTTTTGATGGGTCGGCACTCTTTGCTTCGACCCTCACTTCACCATGCTCCGCGCGGTTCCCGGTCACGACCGGAATACGTAATTTAAAATGATGCGCACAGGCCACGTACTATATAAATCTAACTGGCGGTACCTTGTGTGTCATTACCGAGAACGGCTGAATTACAGTCAAGGATATACTTACGTCGGCCATAAACATATCAAACTGAAAAAAAAAAGTTGTTCTTACCTTGATTGCAAGCGCCGCTGCGGATTAACCTGCGAAGGGATTAATTTATTAGTGTGCTCATGTGTGAATGTGTAATGCGGTTAAGTACGATAATGTATTCGACGCGTATTGACACAGCACTATAGTTGTTTGTGTTTATCAAGGAATTCACGATTACAGCGTGAAATTTGTAGCGAGACGTCCCGTTATGTAAATTGTTAGTTGTTTGTCACCGTGTAGATCGTATTATTTGATCGCTACACCGTAGTTGTAAATCACAGCGAGAGAGAAACTCTAACGTCGTGAACATTAAAGTTGATCAAACTTCCATTCAAAAGGCCAAAAAAATCAAGGAATAATAGTAACTGTGTTTGTAAACGCATCAGACCGAAACGATGAACCGGGGTGCACACAATACAAACTTCACAGACTCAAGAAACATCAATGACGCGTTTAACGGTCTAACGCCGTGTGCTTAAAATGTATCGGAAATCTCTGATGTCTGCCTCAAGCCGTGACTTGAAGAGATGGGGAATAATTTCGATGCATATATTTATATATTAGAATAACTTCGCCAATCACCCTGAACGCATATCGGCGTATCGTGGTGAAACTTGACGATTGCACTAATAGGCCGGTATGTTTATTTGGAAGACTAGTTAGGGTATGTGAACTGGGTAACCCAATGAGAAGGCAAGCCAGCCACCTAAGCTATTGCATTTGTAAGAGTTAGTCATGTGTGGGCATGGGGGCATGGGAAAACAAGAAAACAAATAAAAAAAACTACTTTGAAATGCATAATAACAAAGAGAACGAGACATAAACCGGTATGCAATGATGAGGCCAAGATATCGCGTTGACATCATTGAAGTGATGGCAACATTCCGTGGTCTCGCGTTACCATGGTTATCCCATATTTAATCTTCTTCACACGTGACTATTGTTAGCTGTTTTGTTTAACACGGCTTTACCCATGTTGTCGCGCTTGTCCCGAATACCGTCCGTTAGAAATGAATACGTATAGGGGCAAGGGATCACGGCGAACTTTCACCTTTCGTTCGAGCTTGTTAGTGATTCGTCAATGCTTGACTACCTGAAATGAAATGGAAACTTCTACTAAGGGACCACAGTAGTTGCGTGTTTCCATGTCACCCCGCCTCCATGCGCTCTACGATAGCGGTTTTGCAATGGAACACACATGTAGCCCTCAAAATATAAATTCGATTGAAGCGGGCGGGCGGGGGATTGGTGGTGGCGGCGGTTGAAGTGCCGTATGGTTATGCAATTCATATACGTTTGTATTATAATACTAGAATATATCGACGCGAAAATGTCAGGGTGCCCCCACAACCTTGTATACGTCTAGCAATTTTGTTCACGGCTTTGTAAAATGTTACAATAGCGCTTGGGTAAGTGATAAAGGGCACTAGTGTACTTCGTGTGTTATAAACAAAGTAATCTAAGACGGACGTTTAACACGATATCAATTTAATATACTATTTCTCGTGTTTGGGGTTGTTAGTTTGAAAAAAAAGCTACATCCCAAGAAATGGCGGTAATATAGGATGCAATTCGAACGGATAATCGCTGTTAAGTTTACGCTTTCGTAAATTCAGATTTTGACGCGAAATCAACAACGTGTGTACATTTCCACCCGAAATACTGTTAAAGAACCTTTTACTACAAGTATGGTGTATGTATTTCTGGAAAAAGGAGCCTCGTGTGAAACTCCAATCATGTTATGTTGATGGACAGTTTTGTCATTATTTGGTGTTTCCATTCTCTCTCATATATTATAAATAAATTTATCAGATTTCAGCCTCCGAGGTGGATACAAGTCAATACTTTTTTTGGCTCTCACACCCCTGTACGTCGAACTGCTGGCGGCCATCTTGGTCTCCATCGACTCCGATGACCCGATCTACAGCGCAGATAAAATAAACCCTTAATATATTACGGTGGAACGCTCACATTAGTAATTTGATAAGACATATTTTAAAATATCTCGAAACTGAATAGATCCAGATAATTAAAATGCTAACACCGATACAGAGAATATACGTGTATCGACGTCAGATGCTAGTTTGACGCGATGTATTGCGCTGTGATCAGTGGTCAAAATTTATGTACAATTAACTGCATTGAAAACCGTTCAAAATTGATACCAACATCTGAGCAGCTGTTTTACTCTAATGGAAGACAGCATGTGGTGCAATCAACCACAGTCCCTCGTATATGGGTGTGAATCGACGTATATTGGTAACTGATGAAGAGAAAACCAGTGCGAATCAGTATACCTATTGTATTCATGGTTTATACTTGTTGAAGAAACGCCATTATGCTGTTGGCACCTCGTAAATTCGAAGAGGGGCCGGGCAGACTGACACATGTGCGTCCACAGGACAGCACGATTCACTATTACATGATCAAACATTGACACAACGACATGTATTTTTCTGCAAGTGATTCACGCGTATTTCTTTAGTACATCTACCTTCTCTCTTTCTCTCTCAATACTTAGTATTCCGCTCCCCGTTCACGACATGTATTAACAACTTAGCAACGCACGCCGTGCGTACACAACATTCAAACCGCCCATTTACGTACGCCTAGAATATCAGACAAGCCGAATTTCGTTTTTATTGTTTTCTTGGTCGTAATTCAATACTGACGTACGTGAAGTTGTACACCTGAATAGAATGCTACCGCGAAGAAGATGCAACGCCATGGCAACGACGAGCAATTTTAATGAAATGGGTCGACTGATCCCACATATTTGGGCTAAAAGTGAGAGGAATTCAGAATAGGTTGAAAGCGTTTCTTGTTACCGATTCAATATAAAATGTCAATGATGTGTTCGATGATTTCACTTGTATTTACATTGAGGCTGAATGAATTTCTGCCTGAATTGATCCTCACTGAGACTTGAATCCTCGGGTTTTGCCGTTCGATCCAATCTCAAGACTCGTAAGAATAGGAAACGTGGTCGTCGTTTTAGAGATCCTTTATCACAACCTACAATGTAGTTATTGTTTTGTTGTTCCATCGGACTCTTCTGCGCCCACTTTGATGTTGGGCCTTTTCATCGCACGCTCCGTCGACTAGGGTAGATTCAGTTGATTAGCAGTTACTGGATATTGACACGTTGTAAAGACAGTGAAGACGCATTCCGATGACCACTGTGTAGTTTTTGTTTCTAGATTGATGTGTGAATTTGATCCAGGGACAATGACGAAAACACAAGATATATACGTCGTCGTGTCAGTTACACATTTGAAGGTGGTTCGCGGAGTGACTTTAATTTACCAGTAATGTAAAACGAAAATATTGATACCTTTATGTATTGTTTAGCATGTTAAAATTAACTGAAACAAACATGGTATGATTTACCCCCCCAAAAAATACACATAACCATTGTTTTGGCTATAACCATGACAGTATTCGGGCGATGAAGTTTATGAAACTGCATGTGCCTTCGCTTTGGATGTATTTCTACTGGTACATACGAGTAATCAAACACTTGCGTTTTCTATATTCCACAGAACGGATACTGCTGTTTTTGCTTTGTTTTATTTTATTTTATTTTATAAAGTAAAAAAAAAATGATAGAGGGATAAAACAATGAATACGAGGCTGACAATTAGTTCGATTTATTATTAAATAATCACAACTAAAATACTACTAGTATTAGCCGAGTTGACTACTACAACTGACTAAAGTAAATTGATAGAAACTTTCATCGATGTTTGTTGTATTAGCTTTTCGAATTCGCTCCGCCCATATCCCGACCAATTACAGCTTCCAATAGTGAAAGGTTTCAACAAATCTCGACAATTACTAAGTACACACCATCATACAGTAAGCTTATTATAAACGTTAACTTGATCTCCCGTAAGCAATGCGGAGTATGCAGTCGTCTATGCCTCATTTGTAAGCCAGCACACTGCAGAAAATGACCTTTCCTGTTTACAAGCGACTACAATCGACGCTTTTCAACTTTTTCCACCACACCGCACCTATATCTTAACCATGTTTAACATGTTCGTTGACCTGGGTACCCATAGCCTCAAACGGTACGGGTAGTTCTCACGGACCGAGACGTGTGAGGTGTCCCACTGAAAGAAGTATCAATGCCTCGAACACAATATAGAGTGGAAACGTACACCGTCTTATCCTGCTTTATCAAAACAATATTAAGTAGCCATGTATATTTCATGAGCTTTTCTCACTTTGTTACTAGTACCTACACATAGCAATACATCATCGTATTCTGAACGACAACTACTAGACATAGTTTGACCACTGATTTTATTGACTGATTACATCGCTGATGATACGTTCTTTCGTTCATTCCTTTAACGCTACGTGCATCGACACCGCGATCTAATTTCACGTGGGTCAATATTTGTTATGCAGTGGTTGCCTGATCTTTGTTATATGCGTAATATGCATCAATGTACGTTATATAACAATAACTTTAAATGAAATAAGTTACACAAAATACTTACAACAATAACTTTAATAAATCAAACATTTACACAATATACTTTATAACAATAATGTTCAATCCAATAAGTTACTATTGGTGTGCGACTTGGAATGTAACAACAGAGTCGACACTTGTATATTATGGTATTTTTCACTATGCTGATACACGTGCAATGCATGTGACAAAGAATGATATCAAGTTTATAGCAAGACAATGCATAGCACAAATTATTAGTATAAAGGTGCCTATTTATAATCATTGTGACTCAAAAAAATACCAAAACACATACTTTATTTGTGTTCAACATCAGAACGATACACGTTTAAAGACTATTCACAGTCCTGTGCATTGTGAACATTTTTTACATTGCCATTTCATAGCTTCAAGAATTGCGCATATGCAAAAAGCATATGATGTTGCAGTACTTGAGTGACCCGATGGATGAATCGAGTCAGCCATCTTAAGTCGACTTTACAGATAAAAGTTACGTGCAACAACCTCCAGTAATGGTTACTTCTTCCACTAAGTTGGAACAAAATCAAATAACACATGGCAAAGGTTCTGGACAGTGAATTGCTCAAAGCATGCACGCGATATATGTCTAAACTAGAATTTGTCAAAAACCAAATGACCGCCAGTCAGTCATTTTATGTCCAATTCACAAATCAAAGTTACGTTCACGAACAACCCATAATGCGTAATCATTCCACCAAGTTTGAAGTAAACTGGCCAACACATGTCCGAGATCTGGTTTTTGGACAAAAAATGGCCACCAGTCGGCCATCTTTACCCGAGTCACGAAATTACCGCATGTACATATGCATTAAATAAGGTATTAATATTAACACGCGCACAGAGAGACTATTAGTAAACAGGGTACTAATAAGTTACACAAAATACTATGTATAGCACTTAAACCTGTCATTTTTGATTTCCACCAAAAGTGGCAGAAATATGGGGCATTTGTTTCCTAAAAGTGCTTTACCCGGCCAATCACCTAGCTATTGAATAAAATAATTTCATCAGTCATATGGTTTGGACGGTATCTTGGTTTTTCGGTAAAAATGACCAAAATTTGGGGCATTTGTTTCTTGTGAGTGCTTTAATCGATCAATTAGATATTTTGTATGCATCGTGTATGGCTAAAACTTATTATGAGAACAAGTTTTTGATCAGTCACATGGTTGTGCGCCATCTTGGATTTTCGGTGAATATTGACACAATTTAGGAAATTCGTGTCTCATGAATGATTCATCCGATCAACTTGATATTTTGCATGTGGCATGTATGACCAAAACATCTTTTGAGAATAATAACATAAATAGCATAAATGCATATCCAGACTCCGAACGTGGACCAGACAGAGCAGCTCCGCAGCTTTTAATTTCTTTATGAAAATTGATTTGGATGAACGCCATAACAATCATTATCCACCTACAATACACGTGTCCATCATAATTACAACAGGCATTTACTAACAATTACAGTAAATATGCATGTACTTACTCATTGCAAAATTAAAACAGCAAAACCATCAGGTCGCTTGTAACAACAATTCATTTTTGACTCCTTCTTCCACAAACTACCAGCTCAATTGCTTTGATTCTTGGTAAGCACGTATCATGCGTTGACCTCTGTCCGTTTTGTTCATTTTGTGGTGAAATCTTCTGAACGAGCATTTTGTTCATTTTTGCCAATAAAATGCTATTTCCGGCTTCTACTTGAAAACTACCAGATTAATTGCTTTGATACTTGGTAAGTAGGTACTATGGAAGGATCTCTATGAGATGTGTAACAATATGATAACAAGTGCAAACACCATGCAAACTTCCACGGTTGTGATGTGGCAAGAACATTGTCGAAACAGTTACCATGGCAATTAGATAACATCACATCGCACTGAACATTATCAACTTTATATATTGCATTTGTGTGACAGACGTGAAGAACGATTTCATTCAACATTTTTGCCCAAATTTGAAGTTCTCGCAGAAATATATTTGAAAGTGGACAATTTTGTTTATAGATCACTATTACTTATTTATTAACTTATATTCGAAGTTTCATTGCTGACCGTGTACCTTTAACAACTTACTCCACTGATGTTCTTAAACTAATGTCCTTAAACTGGCCAGTTCCAGTAACAGTCAAGCAACCAATCACTGCTCGTCTTATGAATAGACAATCAACAGCATCTTTTTACCATCATATTCGAATCAAACGTCACACACTCTTAACCTGTTCACCACCAGTTCACTCTTTTCATCACAAATTCACAAAGCAGTCTTATTTATAGTCAGTACTTTCTTCCAGGAGATCGGGGCAAAAATAGCCATATATTTTTGAGTAAAAACTGAAAATTGACTAAAATTTTGTCTGTTGGTTCTAAAATTAGGGATCATTTCCAGAAATATTGAAGAATATAAGAAAAGAGTGCAGACAATTTGGGCAAGAAAGTCTGGTAGGGAAAAGGTTAATGAAATAGCCATATGCATGCACAGTGCCAAGACATTGGTTCTCAAAATATGACCAGTGCTTAGTACGTGCCCCGGCATGCGACGTATAGAGTGCGCGCAATAGACATATTGTTTGTTTACACGAAATTCAATCACGTGCTGTCCACCTACGGCTGTTTTTTTCTTTATTGGCCGCAATACTGCGTTAATGTTCCCAGTCAACTATAAATACGTATATTGTTATATGGAGCAACTCGCTTGGAGTATAATGTAATGTAATGTAATGTAATGTAATGTAATGTAATGTAATGTAATGTAATGTAATATAATATAATGTAATGTAATGTAATGTAATGGTTATAGTTGTATAAGTCGTTTAAATTCACCCCCACACACACTTAGAGCGTTACGTTGCGCAAAAGACGAACCTGAAAGGCGACTGATTATGTTCTCACAGTATACATTCATGTACGTATTCATTATTTGATATTTGTTGTCGCTTTTCAGGGACCAGAGAGGCTGCTTTTGTCCATGCTATTTCGTCGGCCGGTGTAGCTCATTCCGTCACCACAGCGTGCAGCAGCGGCGAGCTCGAAAAGTGCGGGTGCGATGCAAGTGTGACTGGAAACAGTCCTGACGGTTTCCAATGGTCCGGATGTTCTGATCACATCGATTATGGCAGTATATTCTCTAAGGAATTTGTAGATGCGAGGGAAAAAAGAGGCAGGAAACAACCAAATAATAGATCGCTTATGAATTTGCACAACAACGAAGCCGGGCGAAGGGTAAGTGTCGAACACGCTTCAAAATTTATTAGGAGGAATTCAGAAGTGCAATATTAGATAGAGACTACGCAGCTATTTCAAAATATGCTGTGACAGTCCAAGAACGTTTATTAAGCAATGCATGAGTGCACTGCACGTGTATATGAGTCTGCAGTCTTTATTTCCATATTATTTGCATACTCAAATTCGGACCGGTGGATCCTATGCGCGAGATCTACATTATGGATATTCATAATATACACGAAGAATCATTTAGCTAACAAGCCAATGACCGGCATCGTGTTCCAAATAGATTATTTGAAAGCGTGTCTGTTACGTCGCCTGTTGTGTGATATTTGTGTTCGAAGCAAGCCTTTGCTGTATAGTTTCTTTTTGCACAGTAAAAGTGGTCAGTGACCGGACATGCTATGTTTGTACATGGAATATGCGTTGTAACGTTTTCTATTGCGACAATATACTAGTTGATTTTATCTTGTTGATCATTCTCGGAACATTGTACAATCTCCGCCAAGTTTGATATGCGTTGTATCTTTTATAGCATTTTGTTTTAACAGTGGGCACTTTCTATTATAATGTCTAAAACAATGCATGGGCGTGGTTGGGGGCAAGGCGTAAAACATGAGCGAGGACTGTAACAACGGACAAGGTCTATAACAATAGTTATATGCCTCCAAGTAAGCCGTTATCAATGGGCGAGGTGTATAACAGTGGGCGTGGCCTAGAACAACAGGCGAACGTGGGTGTGGTTGTTCGTATCTGAAAACCAATCTGAAATTGGCGAATTGTCGCCAGAAAAATTTAACATTGGCGTCTATGTTTTAGTCCCAAATCCTGTTTTCTTGTGGTTTTGTACACCAGTATTTTGTCTTGTATATGCACACTAAATAGAGAGAAATATGTGTGTGAATGGGGGGTAACCATTAGTAACTAGTTTATATGATCGCAAAATGTGTGATTACTAAGAATAAAACAGCACATAAAATATGTTCAATCACATAATGACATATTTTGTGATTACACAATAAATCACGACCGCTATTATAAGGTGAAACAGTAGCGATTCATTATTAGAAGTAGGAATGATTGAAAAAAAGAAATACATTGAAAGAATTTACATAACTAAAATTACCATATTTGAAATGAACATGTTATAATACTAAAGTCAGACTACAGTCATACAATAATGAGTCTCATTTGGAAATCTGTAATTGACATTTCGCCATAAATCACTTCAAACATATTACACACTGGCTCCATTTATTCGACTCTTGGCCCGTCTATTAAATATTCATATTCAGAGCAATATCTGTTCACGTTTCTCACTCACACCGCCGTGACCCCAGTCGTCGGCCGCGATATGACCTCCTCGTTTTAATATTCCAACTCATGCGTCGGAATGAAACGAGGGAACGACAATTAAACTATAAAGTGCATTGGGACAGCACGTTATTATTATGTCTGTTTTTTATGGAAGATCTCGAGACACCGGAACTAAGAACACATTCCTTGTTAGGATTTCTAACTTTTTCAAAGACCCTTTTGGTAGATTACTCCCATTTATTGCTGAATGATAACTGACGGCGTCCACGACACGCAGCCATAGCACTCACGTATAGCGAGCCTGTTCTAATTTGCATATTTATGTATATTACACATGCGCATTTGGATAACGCGTCACGTTGACGGCCAGCCATGAGCAGTAAACTCAGGGGGCGGCTGTCATTAAAGAGGAAATAACAAGAATATAAAAGCAGTTTATTGTCCCCGTTTAATGTTTTTGATGGGTATTCTATTTCAACTACATGTACTTTGAACCAAACTAGAACTTCGTCGTTTAGTTAACCTGAACTTTCACCTTCAATCGGTTTCATATATTTAAAAAAAAGTAAAACATTTTTTTTAGTGTTAGTGTTTATTAAAACATGTTTCTCCGTCGTCGAAGGTTCTCGATTTCATTCATATTACTCACTCTCACTCACAATCTAAAATTAAATGGGTAAAATATGAACTTAATTGCTGTTCAATTACAACAGTTTTTCCAATTAAAAAAAGGAGTAGCTGATTTGGAATAGAATATTTGTAATCATCATTCGCTTCTCCCATAACAAGCCGTTGAGGGCAGTTGTCATCATTGACAGCGTGAAGGAACAACACTTCTCCACTCCGACAATCCTCTGAGCACGTTCTAACCTCTTAAATTAAACCCTGAATTCTATTGCGAATTCTAATTATATGTCTTCACAAAAATATGCTTGAATGTTTCTAGGCTTATTTGATGCGAGTGATTCAATAATTGCTTTAACTAAGTAAAAAAGTTCTCAAGATGGAAGAATATGTTTTGAGTTCGGGTAACAGACATGACTCCGCTTAACATGTAGGCTTCAATAAGATTCATGCGCCATAGTGGAAATGATGTCACATTCATTATTTTCACATATTCGACATTTCATGCTACACGGATCACTAAAATAAATTCACATGGTGTTGACTAATAATGAAACGATTAATTACGAAAGATTCTGACACAAAGTAGTGTAACTGTTATATACTTTTGAAACATTCATTCTACCGACATTAAGTTTCACCAACTCTTGCTGAAATATTAGTAAATAATCTCTGGCTAGTTAAAATGAAACGTTTAGTGTCAACTCCAAATACGGAAAAACCGTATTCGATCCGTCTCAACCGTTTCGTCAAAGTTTGGTAGCAGTGGCTTTTGACAGTTTTCATTTCGGCTTTTGTTTTCAGTGTTGGACGATATGGTTGGGCGCAGTGAGAACAGTGCAAACATATGGGGTGTATTGAGGGGGTAATCTGAATTGAACGCTACTGAAAACACGAACAGTGCGGTTATTATGGCGAACATGGACCATGATCAATCACCAACAAACAATTCGACCGCAAGGGTTCGCTGGGGTCATGTTGCCGTAATGAAACGAATAAAAGAAATTCACGTGAATGGACACACGACTGGCGTCAAAACAGATTTTCTGTTTCCTTTGTATCTCTGCAAAGCATGATGGAAAATGTGTCAACTTCAAACCCTCGAAAAAATTGGGGTATTTATAAAACAAACTAAATGTTTTCCCCAACAACAACCTTGAAAAAGACTTTTAAAGCCGTCACGGTGCGCGTTCTGTTTTTCTATCCTCTGATTCCATTGATTTTTTTCTCGTGAAATTTGATGAAAAATAGTCAAGGTGACTTTGAACGTGATTGAAAATAACCCCGGAAACGGACCCCACATGTGTCTAGTAATCATTCAAATTGTTAGCCCCTGACCAATTTCAATTAAGACTCTCCCACCGCCCCTCCCAGGTATGATGGATTAGCCCAGTTGCCAATGTTGGTGTTCACCAACCCGCGTAAATATTATACACCAACACATCGTAAAGTATTACACATCGGTGTGGCATTATAACTGACGCAAGGTTGTCTAGAAAACACGGAACCGATACCAGACCGGAATTACGTCGTAACGAACACATATATAATACAGTAAATTTAATGAAACACGTGTCTTGGCCGATCCCTTCATCCTAATTATAATGCCAAGTTTACCTTAAGTTTAAGTTAAATTTTATTCAAGTTATTCAAGAATGATTTTAATTAAAAGACAATCCTAGTTAATTGAGTTGCTCCACAGAACTCGGTTATGGTTCCGCATTTTATAGACAACCTTAACGTGCGAGTCAGAGTATTCGGACTGAAAAGGGATCTTGAAAGTGCCATCTCCCAGGGAAATAACCACTTGTCTATTTTGCAGCGATATACTTCTGTTGGCCAAATCGTTGATGATAATAACAAAATATATAGTAATGACAAATATTATTATGGTATCTCAATATTGCGATATTAATATCGGGCGACTAAATTATTCTTTGACAGTGACGTTTTGTCATAACGTGAAGCAGCGGTTAAATATTTGAACACATTGGGCTTGGCTAAAAGAGTATGACCAATGCAATTTTTCGCTATGTCTTACCTGCACATTTATATTTTTCTTGAATGTGCCACCTTCATGCATTTTTTTCTCTCTCAATATCTAGCTTACATTTTTTGTTTAGAAAACTAATCTTCTGGCCACCCGTTTAATTTCGAATGATCGCCCCTTAGTGTATCCACAGTCACTCCTAGTAGAGTGACTGTGGTGTATCAGGCAGCGGCAACTGCAAAACAGGTCCCACTCCACGTACAGTTCGTGTTACCACATTGGATCAGCCAATCAGAGATCATTGTTATGGATGATAAGAGTAACTTCAAAAACATTTTTGAAATAAGTATAAACCAGCCTGGATTTGAAGCATGGTTAATAACATCTTCGCCAGCCAAGGAACGTTTGTTTCGGGTCACCCTTCCAAACCTATCCTTGGCAGATTGAACCACTGACTACAGTGTGTATTTAATAGGCGCCATTTACGACAAGAATGGGAGATGCGACAAAAATAAACAGCCAATCAGCTATCTTGTATCAAAATACAGTAGAGCGGTTTTTTTTAAATGGCGACCCAAGCAGAACAGATCACGCAGTTTTTCAAGATAAAAAAACCCACGTTGAAACACTTCCTGCAACGCAAAATGAAAACCTAATATGTCAAAAGTGTAAGCAAGCAAAATTGAAATCTGGAAAGGTTCTATTTTCCATTAGTTATAAATTTGTCCGCGAACTTCGCTACGGTACAGTTTCTCAACTACGACCTTGTTCGCCAGGTAGGATTAATTAATATGCATATCACGTGAGTAGTAGAACCAATCAGCTTATGTATTGCCGAAAAAAAGCAGACTATATTTTCTCACTCCACCAAGTAAGTCAGTTCCCTTCACTATTTCCAATAATCTTCCATTTGCTTGTATTATTTCTTACAGACAATTGAATCCAATATGAAAATCCAGTGTAAATGCCATGGCGTGTCTGGCTCGTGCGAGACGAAAACTTGTTGGCGAGCATTACCTACCTTCCGAGAAGTGGGAGAAAAACTGAAAGAAAAATTTGACGGCGCCACCGAGGTACGGACTGGTCGCATCGGCAGCCGTCCACAACTTGTCCCATTACACCCGTATTTCAAACCACATACCGACGCCGATCTAGTATATTTGGACGAGTCGCCCGACTTCTGTGAGAACGACCTCAAATCAGGGTCGTTGGGAACCACGGGTAGACGTTGCAACAAGACATCGAAGGCCATCGATGGATGCGATTTAATGTGCTGCGGACGAGGATACGACTCGTATACGGAGGAGCTGGTGGAAAGATGTAGCTGTAAATTCCATTGGTGCTGCTATGTAAAATGCAAGAAATGCAGGAGAACGGTACAGATCAACATTTGCCGGTAAAATAGCGAGCGCCTCCACCTACATTGAAGTTTTCTCCTTTCAAACATTTCTAGAAATACCGTGACTGCTGTTATTATTCAGACTGCTTTAGCATCGGATAGTGACACCACTTCGTATTGTGAACAAAATCATTCCTGTAATATACATGTAGCATATGACACCGTGCTATAACTATACTCTGAATACTTGTTTTTAGTTGAAAAGTCATTTTATGTAATAGTGTATATACTACTAATTCCGTATATGGAATTAATTTGCATAAAATTCCATGATGCACCGCGAGTCGATTGCTTGTCGTATTTGTATTGGAGTGCGATAACCATAAAATATGTACACATTACTTGAAGAGAAACTGAATGTTATAACATGTCGCCAAATAACTCTTGAATGTATGTCATACATATTTTGTGTTTGGCATATTGGTTCTCCAGATTTTAATTAATATTATTAATTTTCGTCATTTTTATTAGCGAATAGAGAAATAAGATATATTTATAATTATGATATTGGAAGGGAACTTTCAAAAAAAATATCATTTGAGCACATTACGGTCAGTTGAATGTATATATGTGTGTATTGGTATGGTTTAATATACGTAGAGTACCGAGGTTTGTCGATCGGGTCTGCTTAGTATACCCATGCTCGTTGAATCGACGCAGATTTCAGTGTGTCTTTTAGATCGAGGCATAGTTTGTACGAATCAGGTAAAATACGATTTTTTTCAACTTTGCTGTTATATGAAAAAATGTAAAATGGGCACATTTTTTTTTGTGCTCCGGTAATTTGGTCAGTATTATTACACAGTGAAGACAAATAATGTTTTATGACGTCACGCCTATGTGATCTCCACCCAGAAGTATTTAAACACAAATTTGTATTTTACTGTAAAAGAATATTTATAATGTGTCATTTCTGTTACATTTTAAAGACGATTGTTGCTTTAAACAGGTTTACTGTGGTTATAGAGGCTTAGTGTTTAATCGGCATACTGGGTGTTGTGAGTCGGAATATATGCAGCGCCATCATTCGGGGTTAATCAATAATGACACCGAGGGCGCTGTTGAAGTTTATATTTGTGCTTGGCCTTTAAGTTATTTTGTTTAGAGTGACGACTAGCTGAAGCACAGTAGTGGTTAATTCAAATTTATTGTAATAAATTCAGGTCTTTATAAAACATAAACAACACTTCTGTCTTTTTTTTATTCGTAATTTTATACCATTAGCTACAGCATCATAGTGACGCACGCCACATAACTTGGAACGCGCAAGGAGTAATCAGTAGTATTTCTGGTAAAATACAAGGATTGAGCTCTCAGAGTGTTCCAATCCGTAAAACCTTAGACAAACGAGAAACTAAAAATACAACAACGTTCCTATGATATTCAAAGACTTCAAAGTAAGTCCATATATTATCGCGCCCCTATAAAAAGACGATTTCAGACAGACAAATACTAATCGCGTCTTTTTTTCTTTTGAAATTTTTTTTGATAGTTATTGTCGGGCACTTATGACAGATGCACACCTCGTTCCATACCAATGTTGTTTTTACCTTTTTCAAACTCTGCGAAAAACAACAACAACATTTAGAGTCTTCATCAAATGACGTCATCAAATTGTATCTATTGTTTGATGCTTTCTTTCGCCTATTGTCTAACTTCTCCGCAATATAAACCAGCAGGTCGGTGTAAGCCTGTTGTCCCGAGTGGGAGGGGGGGATGCTTACTTTCTAATTTGTAGTATATGCGGCGCTGTTTTGACCCTCATTTTCACGGATGAGCCGATCTTTTTTTACCCCTAATTTCATATATTCGGCTATTTTAATAAAAAACGCCAATTTGTTGTCCATGTTAATCTGGAAACGGACTCAAATTGAGCGCAGTGCTGAAAGAGAAAGTTATATCACTGTTGGGTGCTGATGACAAGCTAGGATTTCATCGAGGTAATAAGAAAGTTATCGACGGTTGATTATAAAATATTATTAGAAATGAACAGAAAAGAAATTGAAAGATATTTGATATTTAATGATTTGAAGGATATATTTGAACGTGTCAAAGGGCGCGCGCATTTGTGCTTTGCAAATACGCATGCGCAAATTGACGCTCTTGATGGATTGTCTTAAAGGAAAAGTCAAGGCTAACAACAGAATACTCCCAGATTAAAGAGCTTGGAAAATGTAAAAACATGCAATTTTTCACTTTTCATTCTCTAGATATTCAACTTTTTCTTACTTTATGTCGTCCACCATCTTGATTCTTCAGCAAAGGATTATGGGTAAAGCATGTCATCATATCCACTGTTGTCAGAAATTGAGAAATTGATTTCATCTATAACTTCAAGTTGAATTTCAAATTAGCTGAAAGTTTAGAACATGATAACATATATGTACCGGTACCAAACTTGCATATAAAATAGTTGTCATGGTAACAGAAATGAAAATATTAATTTTTGTATTTTTCTACAAGTAATCAATGCAAGTAGGTTATATAGGTGATATATAACCTGTTGACCACAAAACGGAGACAAAAAGTATAATTCTATTTTAACAACTAAAATAACCATTTTGAATGTTTCACCAATTTTGGCAATGTGTATTTGTAACATGCTAATTTCTATCACTGTGATTATATGCATGAGTAATATGCACACCGAAAATTTTAACTAATTCACATCAGTATTTCTCACCTTACCTTTTTCTCAATTTTTCACGACAGTGGATATGATGTCACACTTTACCCACAACTTTTTGCTGGAGAATAAAGATGGCGCACTACATAGTATTGATGAAAAGTTGAATATCTAGAAAAAGAAAAGTGACATAGAAACTGTAAATTGCATTCTCCTACATTTGTGGAGCTCTTTTTTTAGGTTGCATTATGTTGGTTGTCTTGACTTTAAAAGTATGTGATATGATATCTTCAAAGTTACGTAACTCCGTAACTAGGCCTAGTTGTTAACGGAAAACCCCATGTTCATTTTATGTGTTAATATCGAGCTATTAGATCTGAAACGAAGCTTATCACATTAGATTTCGCGACATTAACTGAATGGTCACCTGTTATCACACTTAAAATAAGAAGTCAGTTTTCTAAAATAAACATACAAAAAACGTTTCACAGATAGACTGTACGACATTGTATACTGCTATAGCCCCAAAATATCAATATTCCATCTCTAAACAAAAATGATACAAACGTCGACGAAGAGGACAGATTTGTATCGGCGAATTTGGAGGACATGCATCATCATTCCATTAGGTGATTTGATAGCACCACACTAACGAGTCTGATTTCTGTCTTCCCTCCCTTAATATAACGTGATACTCCTAACAATTTATCTTTACCCTACATTGATGTGAATTCACAAACAATCCTAATTTAGGAGACTATTAAATCCACACAGTACAAAAACTTTAAATTAATTAAAACCCGTATTTCAATTTTGTTCCAAAAATACGGTTGACTTCAACTGTCAAAACATTTACAGCTACAGACATCCCACTCTCCTCAACTCATGATCTATACACTTTCCAAATATCATCCGCTATGCTGGTTTTTCTCTTTAAAGATTGAAAAACTGATAAGAAATCGTCTTACCTCAAAATTCTTCAGGTTATTATGATCACACATGACAAACGTGTAGACCTAATACTCTAGACTTATACCTAGCATCACACACTTCACTTCCATACAGTAGAATTACTCATTGATTTCACCGTGTACTGTAGTATAGCCAACGTATTTATCGGTTGTCTATATCATCTGTTGTGGACTTGTAGACAACTGATTGTATAATTCAAAGTTTACAAGTGGCGATATATTATATATATAAATAATTCGAGATTCTGTGATTTTTTAATTGGCGATGCAAGGATTATCTTCTTGGTGCGTGATTTCTAACAAATCATTACTGTCATCTTTATTTTTTGTTGAAATCTGGGTAAAAACGAAAATGAATGAAATACATTTATCAACTTTTTTTGTTCATGTATTCATATGGTTCCAAGTACAAGGACTATCAAATTCTATTATATGACCATCAAAACAAGAATCTTTGAATCCAGCATATACATCCAAAGCCAGGACCTAATCTAATGGTTTGTCTAGAGCTTCATCTAGTGGTTTGTATTGCGCACCATCTATGGATTTGACCTAGAGGTTTTCCACGGCATAATGGTTTGTCTAGGGTTTTATATAGCAATTCGGCCAGAATTAATCTAATGTTTTTTTTTGTATTTTATGACTTTATTGGTTAATCTTATACATACAGTAAAAAATTCAGAGTTTTATAAAAGTTACATTTCTATGTATTTGTTTTCAGTTTGATTTTCCAATGTATGTTATAAATGGTATTAGTGGCTTTCATTTTTTGGTAATGTAGCATTTTGTTGTTTGTATTTGCAATAAAGCTTTCACAATGGTATACTCTCTTTATATATGGTAGCAACCCTTAAAGTTGGGTTTCATGTAATTCATTTTACAGTGATAGATATGTTTTCGTGTTAGCGGACCAACAAAGTATGCTATCAATGATTCACCTAGATCTGGGATTATCAGACATATTCTACTTGGTGGAAACAGTATATTCACATTCATAGAAAAGATGTTCAGTGCTCTCATGGTTTTCATGAAAAAAATTTACACATCTCTGTGGGAAATTTCCCTGGATTTATTTTATGAAGTTTCTCATTAGTGTAAACAATGTTGTACAGAAGTTTAAGCTGGAGTTCCCTAATGTTACTATCAACTGACATTTTCATCATTAATTTACACATTTTCTGCCAGTCTATAAAACATAGGTTCAACATCTCTTCAATTTTCTTCTGACTCACCGGGGGAACAAACCCTCTACTTTTGAGATCATTTGTTATACTCTGCTTTGTAACCAATTCAACTGGTGATTGAATTCCTGATATTGATAAACATATTTCATCAATACCTTGGTTTCTAAGCTTCAAATTTTCTGGAATGGCATCTCCTAAACCAATCCATTTCAGTTTTTTAGTTAATGAAAGTTTCCCATGTGGTATTGTTCCCCATGGTATAATGTCTTCTCCAATAATTCTGACAATCTATTTATATAATCTTTTGCTGAAGGACAAAATATCGGTTTCCCCCTATTTTTATATTTTCATTGTTCCAGATAATCTGATTTGTATCTGTATCGTACTTTTTTGTTTTACTTTCCCAAGTTTCAACGCATTCCCACAGGAAGCCTGTACAGTTGATTGGCAATAGTTTTGTTTTAAAACTACATTTGAAGATGATGTTTTCCCCTATGCTCTCAAGGTGTTTTTCAATAAATAACTTATATGGATGCATCTTGTCTGGATTCACATAGTTTTTCACACTTAGTAGCCTTTGTTGTTTTTTCATGGTATAAAGTTCTTGCATCCCAATCCCCCTTGGCCTACGCCCTCATCATTGTTTCTCGAGCAACCGTGTCTCTTCCTATAAGAATTCTTACATAATTTTTGAGCCTCTTGTATTACATTAATCCCGATTGCAATAATTGATCTTGATATAAGTAAACTGAGATATTCCATATGATTTAATAATTTGGAGTTTTTTGGGACAATTTCCTATTTTTCCATGATTTTAATGCAGATTTCAAATTGTCCATATCTATGTTAATATTTATTTTTCTATTTTCTTTTGGTTTATTCCTACTATTTTGATGGGAGACGTGGGCCATTTAACCCCGAACAGCCTGGATACCATTTACCTAGCCACACTGTTTCTGTTTTTTACTTATTAACCCTCAATGCCGAGCAATTTACAAACTCCCTCAGCACTTTTAATAGCTCCCTCAGCACTTTTAATAGCTCCCTGGCAGATTTACAATTTGAGATGAAGCAACACAAATCGTCTGCAAATGCTTTCCTTACTAGTTTGCCGAAACCATCAATCCTGTTATTTCATTGTTCAATTGCCACTAGTTTCAAGCACCAAACCACAGAGCATTGGGGACAGGGAATTTACTCCCCTTTCCACCTCACAATAATCCGTACTGAACCCGTTGTTCATGACACAGCATTCCACATTAGTATATAAGGACTTTACCCATTTCTGAAACTGTGGGCCAAACTGACTTTGTTTTGCTGCACTATTTGACTGTTCTGAATAGTGCTATACCTCATCAATCAGTTTCACATAGTCACTTATATTTCAGCCTTTTTACAAAAGTTGCTTGAGTCTCCCCAACTTCAGCAGGGCTGTTTTCAGGCGTTTTGCTAGACACTTAGATGCCAACTTTACATCTACATTTATCAATGAAATCGGCCGCCAGTTCTTTAACAGTATCCCGTCCCTTCCTGGCTTTTCAATTAATGTAATGATATTTTGTTTTTGTGGAGTAGAAAATTCTCCTTGATCAAATGCATAATTCAGGGCATTTATAGTTAAGTTTTTACTACTGGCCAATATGCCTTATAAAACTCAACCTTTAGTCCATCATTTGTATTTACTTTCATTGATACTAATACCACAAACACTTCACTTGTGCTAAGATATCCCTCACATTTCACATTTAATTCCCCCAGTAATTCAGGAAGCTCAGTATTATTTAAGAATTTATTTGGCTCCTCATTGGACACTTTTTTCAAATAGAGATTAGAGAAGAATGTTTTTATTTCTGTTTTGCTTGTTCAATAAAGTTTTCTTTCTCTATCATCAATTGTTTTATACAGAATTTCTTTTTGTTAGACTTCTCCAAGTTCAAAAAGTATATATTATTTTTTTCTCTTTTTCTTATCACACTTCCCTAGATCTTATGATTGCCCCATCTATCTTATAGTTGTAATACTCATCTACTTTTCTCAAAATTTCTTCTATTGTGAAGTAGTTATTATCAGTTGGGTTCTCTCCACAT
This sequence comes from Saccoglossus kowalevskii, assembly GCF_978046115.1. Taxonomy (NCBI): domain Eukaryota; kingdom Metazoa; phylum Hemichordata; class Enteropneusta; family Harrimaniidae; genus Saccoglossus; species Saccoglossus kowalevskii. The sequence goes on along the minus strand of NC_140655.1, from coordinate 8,075,614 downwards.
TCTTGTTAGGCCCCCATTAATTTTTCTCTAATTCTTCATTCTCAATTTTTGTTTTCGTTTTTGTTTTTTTATTTTTCGTTACTACAGGTATATGTTATTGTAAATTCTCTTATCTTATACTTACTTAGGTCCTAAACGTTTCTTTTATCTGTCATTCCTTGAGTTTCTTTTCGCCAATTTTATTTTTTTATTAATTCATTATAATCCTTATCATTTGTCAGCGAGGCATTCGATTTTCAATAAGCTGGGCCATGTTTTTGTGAGGTGTTTTTTAAATGAAGCCAAACAGCTGATAGGTCTGAACTTATTCCTGGTATGATCTCAACATTTTTGTAATAGATGTAAACTACCCGGTATTATGAGCTAGTCTAGTCTACTTTGTTGGGCGTCTTCTGCGCCATGTAATTTTTTTTTTTCATTCCTGATTCTCTAAATGTCTATCAGTGTAAATTGGTCCAAAATATCTTCACAAATTCTCAAATCAACTAAACAAGTGCTATGCTGCAGTTCTCTATTCAGTCCATATGAGTTAATCGAGATGCAGGGAGCTTGAACTAATCTATTGGTTTAGCCAAGGTTTAACCTAGTGGTTATCTTATCTAGTGGTTTGTATCGAGTATCATCTATTGATTTGGCAAAAAATTCAACTAGAGGTTTGCCAGGGCTTAATGGTTTGGTTTCATATAGCAATTGGACCAGAATTAATCTAATGGTTTTGCCAGGGCTTAATTTAGTGGCTCGTCTATGGGTTAATCTATATAACTTATAACTAGTGGTTTGTCTATGGGTATATGGGGTTCATCTATGAGTTCATCTTTATGGGTTTCATCTAGTGGTTGGGCCAGGGTTTCATCTTGTTGTTTGTCTATGGGGTTTCATCTAGTGGTTTGTTTATGGGGTTTCATCTAGTGATTTGTCTATGGGGTTTCGTCTAGTGGTTTGTCTATGGGGTTTCATCTAGTGGTTTGTTTATGGGGTTTCATCTAGTGGTTTGTCTATTGGGTTTCATCTAGTGGTTTGTCTATGGGGTTTCATCTAGTGGTTTGTTTATGGGGTTTCATCTAGTGGTTTGTCTATGCGGTTTCATCTAGTGGTTTGTCTATTGGGTTTCATCTAGTGGTTGGTCTATGGGGTTTCATCTAGTGGTTTGTCTATCGGTTTCATCTAGTGGTTTGTCTATGGGGTTTCATCTCGTGGTTTGTCTATGGGGTTTCATCTAGTGGTTTGTCTATGGGGTTTCATCTCGTGGTTTGTCTATGGGGTTTCATCTAATGGTTTGTGTATTGGGTTTCATCTAGTGGTTTGTCTATTGGGTTTCATCTAGTGGTTTGTCTATGGGGTTTCATCTAGTGGTTTGTCTATGGGGTTTCATCTAGTGGTTTGTCTATGCGGTTTCATCTAGTGGTTTGTCTATGGGGTTTCATCTAGTGGTTTGTCTATGGGGTTTCATCTAGTGGTTTGTCTATGGGGTTCCATTTAGTGGTTTGTCTATGGGGTTTCATCTAGTGGTTTGTCTATGGGGTTTCATCTAGTGGTTTGTCTATGGGGTTTCATCTAGTGGTTTGTCTATGGGGTTTCATCTAGTGGTTTGTCTATGCGGTTTCATCTAGTGGTTTGTCTATGCGGTTTCATCTAGTGGTTTGTCTATTGGGTTTCATCTAGTGGTTTTCTATGGGGTTTCATCTAGTGGTTTTCTATGGGGTTTCATCTCGTTTTTGTCTATGGGGTTTCATCTAGTGGTTTGTCTATGCGGTTTCATCTAGTGGTTTGTCTATGGGGTTTCATCTAGTGGTTTGTCTATTGGGTTTCATCTAGTGGTTTGTCTATGGGGTTTCATCTAGTGGTTTGTTTATGGGGTTTCATCTAGTGGTTTGTCTATGCGGTTTCATCTAGTGGTTTGTCTATTGGGTTTCATCTAGTGGTTGGTCTATGGGGTTTCATCTAGTGGTTTGTCTATCGGTTTCATCTAGTGGTTTGTCTATGGGGTTTCATCTCGTGGTTTGTCTATGGGGTTTCATCTAGTGGTTTGTCTATGGGGTTTCATCTCGTGGTTTGTCTATGGGGTTTCATCTAATGGTTTGTGTATTGGGTTTCATCTAGTGGTTTGTCTATTGGGTTTCATCTAGTGGTTTGTCTATGGGGTTTCATCTAGTGGTTTGTCTATGGGGTTTCATCTAGTGGTTTGTCTATGCGGTTTCATCTAGTGGTTTGTCTATGGGGTTTCATCTAGTGGTTTGTCTATGGGGTTTCATCTAGTGGTTTGTCTATGGGGTTCCATTTAGTGGTTTGTCTATGGGGTTTCATCTAGTGGTTTGTCTATGCGGTTTCATCTAGTGGTTTGTCTATGGGGTTTCATCTAGTGGTTTGTCTATGGGGTTTCATCTAGTGGTTTGTCTATGGGGTTCCATTTAGTGGTTTGTCTATGGGGTTTCATCTAGTGGTTTGTCTATGGGGTTTCATCTAGTGGTTTGTCTATGGGGTTTCATCTAGTGGTTTGTCTATGGGGTTTCATCTAGTGGTTTGTCTATGCGGTTTCATCTAGTGGTTTGTCTATGCGGTTTCATCTAGTGGTTTGTCTATTGGGTTTCATCTAGTGGTTTTCTATGGGGTTTCATCTAGTGGTTTTCTATGGGGTTTCATCTCGTTTTTGTCTATGGGGTTTCATCTAGTGGTTTTCTATGGGGTTTCATCTAATGGTTTGTTTATGGGGTTTCATCTAGTGGTTGGTCTATGGGGTTTCATCTAGTGGTTTTGTCTATGGGGTTCCATTTAGTAGTTTGTCTATGGGGTTTCATCTAGTGGTTTGTCTATGCGGTTTCATCTAGTGGTTTGTCTATGGGGTTTCATCTAGTGGTTTGTCTATTGGGTTTCATCTAGTGGTTTGTCTATGGGGTTTCGTCTTGTGGTTTGTCTATGGGGTTTCATCTAGTGGTTTGTCTATGGGGTTTCATCTAGTGGTTTGTCTATTGGGTTTCATCTAGTGGTTTGTCTATTGGGTTTCATCTAGTGGTTTTGTCTATGGGGTTTCATCTAGTGGTTTTCTATGGGGTTTCATCTAATGGTTTGTTTATGGGGTTTCATCTAGTGGTTGGTCTATGGGGTTTCATCTAGTGGTTTTGTCTATGGGGTTTCATCTAGTGGTTTGTCTATGCGGTTTCATCTAGTGGTTTGTCTATGGGGTTTCATCTAGTGGTTTGTCTATGGGGTTTCATCTAGTGGTTTGTCTATGGGGTTCCATTTAGTGGTTTGTCTATGGGGTTTCATCTAGTGGTTTGTCTATGGGGTTTCATCTAGTGGTTTTCTATGGGGTTTCATCTAATGGTTTGTTTATGGGGTTTCATCTAGTGGTTGGTCTATGGGGTTTCATCTAGTGGTTTTGTCTATGGGGTTCCATTTAGTGGTTTGTCTATGGGGTTTCATCTAGTGGTTTGTCTATGCGGTTTCATCTAGTGGTTTGTCTATGGGGTTTCATCTAGTGGTTTGTCTATTGGGTTTCATCTAGTGGTTTGTCTATGGGGTTTCGTCTTGTGGTTTGTCTATGGGGTTTCATCTAGTGGTTTGTCTATGGGGTTTCATCTAGTGGTTTGTCTATGCGGTTTCATCTAGTGGTTTGTCCATGGGGTTTTATCTAGTGGTTTGTCTATTGGGTTTCATCTAGTGGTTTGTCTATGGGTTTTCGTCTTGTGGTTTGTCTATGGGGTTTCATCTAGTGGTTTGTCTATGGGGTTTCGTCTTGTGGTTTGTCTATTGGGTTTCATCTAGTGGTTTTGTCTATGGGGTTTCGTCTTGTGGTTTGTCTATGGGGTTTCATCTAGTGGTTTGTCTATGCGGTTTCATCTAGTGGTTTGTCTATTGGGTTTCATCTAGTGGTTTTGTCTATAGGGTTTCATCTAGTGGTTTTCTATGGGGTTTCATCGAATGGTTTGTTTATGGGGTTTCATCTAGTGGTTGGTCTATGGGGTTTCATCTAGTGGTTTTGTCTATGGGGTTCCATTTAGTGGTTTGTCTATGGGGTTTCATTTAGTGGTTTGTCTATTGGGTTTCGTCTAGTGGTTTGTCTATTGGGTTTCATCTAGTGGTTTGTCTATGGGGTTTCATCTAGTGGTTTGTCTATGGAGTTTCATTTAGTGGTTTTGTCTATTAATGGGGTTCCATTTAGTGGTTTGTCTATGGGGTTCCATTTAGTGGTTTGTCTATGGGGTTTCATTTAGTGGTTTGTCTATGGGGTTTCATTTAGTGGTTTGTCTATGGGGTTTCATTTAGTGGTTTGTCTATGGGGTTTCATCTAGTGGTTTGTCTATGGGGTTTCATTTAGTGGTTTGTCTATGGGGTTTCATTTAGTGGTTTGTCTATGGGGTTTCATTTAGTGGTTTGTCTATTGGGTTTCATCTAGTGGTTTTTCTATGCGGTTTCATTTAGTGGTTTGTGCATGGGGTTCCATTTAGTGGTTTGTGTATGGGGTTTTATCTAGTGGTTTGTCTATACGGTTTCACCTAGTGGTTTATCTATGGGGTTTCATCTAGTGCTTTGTCTATGGGGTTTCATTTAGTAGTTTGTCTATGGGGTTTCGTCTTGTGGTTTGTCTATGGGGTTTCATCTAGTGGTTTGTCTATGGGGTTTCATTTAGTGGTTTGTCTATGGGGTTCCATTTAGTGGTTTGTCTATGGGGTTTCATTTAGTGGTTTGTCTATTGGGTTTCATCTAGTGGTTTGTCTATGGGGTTCCATTTAGTGGTTTGTCTATGGGGTTTCATTTAGTGGTTTGTCTATGGGGTTCCATTTAGTGGTTTGTCTATGCGGTTTCATCCAGTGGTTTGTCTATTGGGTTTCATCTAGTGGTTTTTCTATGCGGTTTCATTTAGTGGTTTGTGTATGGGGTTCCATTTAGTGGTTTGTGTATGGGGTTTTATCTCGTGGTTTGTCTATGCGGTTTCACCTAGTGGTTTGTCTATGGGGTTTCATCTAGTGGTTTGTCTATGGGGTTTCATCTTGTGGTTTTTCTATGCGGTTTCATTTAGTGGTTTGTGTATGGGGTTCCATTTAGTGGTTTGTGTATAGGGTTTTATCTAGTGGTTTGTCTATGCGGTTTCACCTAGTGGTTTGTCTATGGGGTTTCATCTAGTGGTTTGTCTATGGGGTTTCATCTTGTGGTTTGTCTATGGGGTTTCATCTAGTGGTTTGTCTATGGGGTTTCATTTAGTGGTTTGTCTATGGGGTTCCATTTAGTGGTTTGTCTATGGGGTTTCATTTAGTGGTTTGTCTATGGGGTTTCATTTAGTGGTTTGTCTATGGGGTTTCATCTAGTGGTTTGTCTATGCGGTTTCATCTAGTGGTTTGTCTATGGGGTTTCATCTAGTGGTTTGTCTATGGGGTTTCATTTAGTGGTTTGTCTATGGGGTTCCATTTAGTGGTTTGTCTATGGGGTTTCATCTAGTGGTTTTGTCTATTAATGGGGTTCCATTAGTGGTTTGTCTATGGGGTTCCATTTAGTGGTTTGTCTATGGGGTTTCATTTAGTGGTTTGTCTATGGGGTTTCATTTAGTGGTTTGTCTATGGGGTTTCATCTAGTGGTTTGTCTATGGGGTTTCATTTAGTGGTTTGTCTATGGGGTTTCATTTAGTGGTTTGTCTATGGGGTTTCATTTAGTGGTTTGTCTATGGGGTTCCATTTAGTGGTTTGTCTATGCGGTTTCATCCAGTGGTTTGTCTATTGGGTTTCATCTAGTGGTTTTTCTATGCGGTTTCATTTAGTGGTTTGTGTATGGGGTTCCATTTAGTGGTTTGTGTATGGGGTTTTATCTAGTGGTTTGTCTATGCGGTTTCACCTAGTGGTTTGTCTATGGGGTTTCATCTAGTGGTTTGTCTATGGGGTTTCGTCTTGTGGTTTGTCTATGGGGTTTCATCTAGTGGTTTGTCTATGGGGTTTCATTTAGTGGTTTGTCTATGGGGTTCCATTTAGTGGTTTGTCTATGGGGTTTCATTTAGTGGTTTGTCTATTGGGTTTCATCTAGTGGTTTGTCTATGGGGTTCCATTTAGTGGTTTTTCTATGGGGTTCCATTTAGTGGTTTGTCTATGCGGTTTCATCCAGTGGTTTGTCTATTGGGTTTCATCTAGTGGTTTTTCTATGCGGTTTCATTTAGTGGTTTGTGTATGGGGTTCCATTTAGTGGTTTGTGTATGGGGTTTTATCTAGTGGTTTGTCTATGCGGTTTCACTATGGGGTTTCATCTAGTGGTTTGTCTATGGGGTTTCATCTTGTGGTTTTTCTATGCGGTTTAATTTAGTGGTTTGTGTATGGGGTTCCATTTAGTGGTTTGTGTATGGGGTTTTATCTGGTGGTTTGTCTATGCGGTTTCACCTAGTGGTTTGTCAATGGGGTTTCATCTAGTGGTTTGTCTTTGGGGTTTCATCTTGTGGTTTGTCTATGGGGTTTCATCTAGTGGTTTGTCTATGGGGTTTCATTTAGTGGTTTGTCTATGGGGTTCCATTTAGTGGTTTGTCTATGGGGTTTCATTTAGTGGTTTGTCTATGGGGTTTCATTTAGTGGTTTGTCTATGGGGTTTCATCTAGTGGTTTGTCTATGCGGTTTCATCTAGTGGTTTGTCTATGGGGTTTCGTCTTGTGGTTTGTCTATGGGGTTTCATTTAGTGGTTTGTCTATGGGGTTCCATTTAGTGGTTTGTCTATGGGGTTTCATTTAGTGGTTTGTCTATGGGGTTTCATTTAGTGGTTTGTCTATGGGGTTTCATCTAGTGGTTTGTCTATGGGGTTTCGTCTTGTGGTTTGTCTATGGGGTTTCATCTAGTGGTTGGTCTATGGGTATGAATGCAAGATTTAATTCTATTGAAATACCTTTATGTAGAGGGCGCTACATCTCTAGGAGGCTTGCTAAAACTACATGGGTGATAAAAAGCAAATGAACAATTCCGAGATATAATTTATTGAAATCTAAAGTTACAAACAAACATGTTTTCATTTACAGCTTCACACATGGGCTGAAAATACCCATGCTATTCAGTACAGAGAATTCATAGACGTGTTCATCTAGAACAAAAGACTGTAAACTGCCTTAATTTCATGAGACAAAGTTTAATGGCAGCGTGGGAATTTTTAAGATGTTAAGTCACAGACTTTCAATTCATCTAACCATGAAAATTTTGCTGGTGGAAAATATAAGGTTTACAGAAATTGTGTTTTAGTTGTAGGTCATATATCGTGGAGTGGCACTGAACTTAGCATATGACTTGATCACTTTATTAACAGCTTCTAAGAAATCTTTTTCTGTAGCAACTTTTCTTCTGGCTCTAATTGCAAACATACCAGACTCTGTACATACACTGCGGATTTCAGCACCTGTAGAAAATCAAACAGAAAGTGTATTCAGAAAATAAAAAGGTGTGCTTAGGCTTACATGTAAAAAGAGGATTTGTACAATATTCCCATTATTTAAGTAAACAACTCAATCCAAGCTTGGTTATTTACCATACTTCCCCAATCAGGAACTTACATACTTGAGGAGCACCTCAGAAAAGATGACCTGTAACCAATATGTATAATATCAAAGCAATCAGGACTTGCAGATTTTAACAAGAAGTCGAAAATATCACTTTTTACCAAAAATTACAAAAATATTCATCAAAATTAGAGAATTGAAGATATCATTATGAAATGAACAAATCTGAGAGAGGTCTGCCCATACACCAAGTATCAAAGCAAAGTCGACAGCAGAGCTAAAAAAGGGCCCAGAGGATGTCTTGAATGAAAATTGAAAATTACCCCTTCCTCCATTCTAAAAAAGGGTCACACTTAACCAAGTGTAATGATACTTACCAGAACTATTTGGACATAATCTTGCTAACAATTCAAACCTAAAACACTTAACCGAGTGTAATGATACTTACCAGTACTATTTGGACATAATCTTGCTAACAATTCAAACCTAAAACACTTAACCGAGTGTAATGATACTTACCAGTACTATTTGGACATAATCTTGCTAACAATTCAAACCTAAAACACTTAACCGAGTGTAATGATACTTACCAGTACTATTTGGACATAATCTTGCTAACAATTCAAACCTAAAACACTTAACCGAGTGTAATGATACTTACCAGTACTATTTGGACATAATCTTGCTGACAATTCAAACCTAAAACACTTAACCGAGTGTAATGATACTTACCAGTACTATTTGGACATAATCTTGCTAACAATTCAAACCTAAAACACTTAACCGAGTGTAATGATACTTACCAGTACTATTTGGACATAATCTTGCTAACAATTCAAACCTAAAACACTTAACCGAGTGTAATGATACTTACCAGTACTATTTGGACATAATCTTGCTGACAATTCAAACCTAAAACACTTAACCGAGTGTAATGATACTTACCAGTACTATTTGGACATAATCTTGCTAACAATTCAAACCTAAAACACTTAACCGAGTGTAATGATGCTTACCAGTACTATTTGGACATAATCTTGCTAACAATTCAAACCTAAAACACTTAACCGAATGTAATGATACTTACCAGTACTATTTGGACATAATCTTGCTAACAATTCAAACCTAAAACACTTAACCGAGTGTAATGATACTTACCAGTACTATTTGGACATAATCTTGCTAACAATTCAAACCTAAAACACTTAACCGAGTGTAATGATACTTACCAGTACTATTTGGACATAATCTTGCTAACAATTCAAACCTAAAACACTTAACCAAGTGTAATGATACTTACCAGTACTATTTGGACATAATCTTGCTAACAATTCAAACCTAAAACACTTAACCGAGTGTAATGATACTTACCAGTACTATTTGGACATAATCTTGCTAACAATTCAAACCTAAAACACTTAACCGAGTGTAATGATACTTACCAGTACTATTTGGACATAATCTTGCTAACAATTCAAACCTAAAACACTTAACCGAGTGTAATGATACTTACCAGTACTATTTGGACATAATCTTGCTAACAATTCAAACCTAATGTCTCTTTCCACACTCATTGATCTTGCATGGATTTTAAAAATATGTGTACGACCCTGCAAAACAAAATAAAAAAATTGCAATATTAAGCTACAAGTATGCAATGTCCACAATAATAACATTGGATCATTGAACATTTGCAAAGAGGGCAATTTATTTTCACTTGCAAGTGATTTCTTTTTGTTGTAAACCATGTTTTCGATTTTAATCTGGCATTATTGACTGTTCATTGGTCACAGTACCCAGATGGTTTTTTTTTCAAAAATAAAAGCCTGCTAAAAAGTGGTAAATTGTAGAGAATTTGAACCCTGTTCAAGAAAACTCTACAGGTTAACAAAAATTTTTTAGTTAGAGTCTAAACGTTGCAGCAATCACACAAGAATAAGAATAAGATGAATACCTCCAAATCAGGAAGTCCAAACTCGACTTTTCTGTCTAGTCGTCCAGGCCTCATAAGTGCTGGATCCAATGTATCTGGTCTGTTTGTTGCCATTAATACTTTGATATTACCACGGGGATCAAAGCCATCTAATTGGTTAATTAATTCTAACATAGTACGCTGTACTTCATTGTCGCCGCCAGCGCCATCATCAAAACGAGCACCTGGTAATCAAAGAAATGGAAAGAAATTCTGAAAAATTTGCCAAAAAACAATGACATTGCCAATAGGTTTTGTTCACAATATAGAATCATAATAATGAACAGTTTATATTTTGCTTTATATCCATCCTAAATTGGTCAATGATGCTTTCTGTTTACTTGAAATGCTCCCTGAAACTTTGAGTCAAGAATATGCTGTATTGGCACATATTTGGCCACAAAAATCTTGTTAAAATGGACCTCTCCCTTTTAACAAAATTTTTGTGGCCAAATATAATCGACTTTTTTACTCTCGCATAGTGTTCCACTCTCCTGTTAATTAGTCACCTGTACTCCTTACCTATGTAACCTAGTGATATGAGTAGAGACTGGAGTGGCAACAAGATCTTACCAGCTATTTAAGTTCTGTGAAATACTTATTTTAAGCTGGATTTAATTTTCGTCTTATGAAACTTTTTGGGTGTTTTGTATGGCATTTATTTTCACTGATTTTTGATAAGTTGAATGTAAAATATAGAAAAATAGATATGTTCGTTGAATTTTATTTTCACTGAATCATAACTTAACGAAAATTAATTCTAAGCGAAAATAAATTATTTTACAGTAATAAGGTATATTGAAGATGTTGATTGGGATCTGAACGTATAACTTTAGATAGATGAATGAAGAGACTGTCATAGCACCCTCAATGTTAAATCTTTAATAATAATAAATTGTTATTTAAAAATAAAAGATTTCTGACATAATCAATCTGTTTGATTTTGCATTAACCTGTCCTATACACCTGGTTCTATGTGTGTAAACACTTTACTGTATCTTGCAAGAACCGTGTATTCAAGTTGCATTCTCACTTTGCAAATCTATGAAGCACCATCCCCTTATGAGATTATAAATAAATTTAAGTGGATCTCTTAAATTAGGTTACATTTGTAAATAATGCTTACAGTGTTAGAAGGCTCTGTTTATCCTTAAATGTCAGTTACATTGTAGGTATCTTTGTCTGAAGGATATGAGCCTCCAGTACTCGCAAAATAAAATCTGAGCAGGATATCAACTTTTAATATTTCATGTTTTTAGTTAGTTTAGGGAACAAAGTGTGAATGCAACTTATCCGCTGGAGTATTCATAGCTTATAAAATATCCATACTTGATCTGTGAGTCTTAACAAATATTGACTTATTTTAAACAATAATTTACAGTTATCAGTGTTTTGTTACTCACCTCCTATGGCATCAATTTCATCAAAAAAGATAAGGCAAGCTTTCTTACTCCTTGCCATTTCAAATAATTCCCGTACCATTCTAGCACCCTAAGATAGAACAGATAGAACCAACATGTCATCATATCATCTTTTTTAACCAGTTTTATTCACACTATCAGTAATATGGACCCATGTCATTACGGTATAGAACAAGAAAACATTTTTCAAGGAAGATAGTTGAAGTTTCTGTGTCCGGACATACAAGTGGATGAAATAAATTGAAACAAGTAATTGAATTATGATCTTCTATTTATATTCAACGTGTCCAAGCTCCTCACTATTAGTTTAACGTCTCTGGTTGAGGTTGGTTTGGCCCAACTTGTATTGATCTTTTGACGTGCGAGGCAAACCAGTCAACAACTTAGCTGGCAATGTTGCTGTTTTGGTGTTCAGAACAATAAGGCAGTGACAGTAATGCACTATTCAGAGGTCAACCAGACCTGGTGAACACCAAAGTCACATTCGTAAATGAATAATGGTGGTTTGGTCCTCCACATTGATTGTGTGGAACACTCCTCTTCTGATGTTCAAGGTTGGATTTAAGTACAGCGCAACTAACACTGGGCCACCAATGAACTGTCTGATTAAGCCATATTATCCATAAACTGGTACAATGTTACACAGCAATACTGACCTCTCCTACATACTTCTGTACTAGTTCAGATCCAATGACACGTATGAAGCAAGCATCAGTACGATTCGCCACGGCTCTAGCACATAGTGTTTTACCGGTACCAGGTGGTCCAAATAATAACACACCTTTAGGAGGTTCAATACCCAGGTTAACAAACCTCTCCGGCTACAAATAAAAGAAAATGCAGGTGAGACATACACAAGGAATTGTCAGTGTTACAAGTGATATTGCTACTTGACTTGGCCCAAAATTCTCAATAAAATTACCTGCAGTTATTAACCTCTTTTTTCGTGTAAACATTTTGCTGATTTTTCTATAGTTAACTTTTGGTCAAATGAACATAATTTCTCACTGTGTACAGGTCTCAATCAAATTTTAGACAAAATAGGTAAAAAAAAATATTTGTTTAGTTTGTGAATATTTGACTGCTCAAAGGATTGAAATAGACTAGTTCTACAACTTAAGATACATACATGTACAGTGCAAGAATTCACTACCATTTGGCAACAAAATATTTGTGGGAATGAGGGCTGTCGGCTTCATAATAATTTTTAACAACCTATAGTAAAACAACACAGTTATTGTACGTATGAGTTGGTCTGGAACTATTAGTCAACAAGCCATGCATGGCACAGTCCCAGTTAGTTATTAAATTTAAGATATATAGTTTTGTTTATAGTAATATAGCTGGAATATAACCATATCACGAATATGATTACTTGTCCATATTGAGAGATATTGCTCTGGAACAGCATTCAAAATCAGACATTTTGAATACATGTATATATATATACCATGATGTATAACGAATATATAGAATTTGAATATAATCAGTCAAAGCATTTAAGAGATATGGCTCTAGAAGCCCATTCATTAAAACAAAATGACCGCCAGACAGCCATTTTGAATCCGATCTGAAAAATAAATGATGTGCATCAGGAACCTGTAATGTCTAATATATGTACCAAGTTTGAACGAAATCCATCCATAAATGCCAGAAATGCTTGATATTTGATTTTTTTTTAGCACAAAAATGGCCACCATTTGGCCATTTTGAATAGGATCGTCAAACCAATATATCTGTCTATCTATGACATGATGTATAATGAATATTTAAAATTTGAACATAATCAGTGAAAGCAAGTCAGAGATATGGCACGAGAACCACATTCATTAAAACAAAATGGCCGCCAGTCGGCCATTTTGAATCTTATCTAAAAAACAAAATTATTTGCATAAAGGTCCCATAATTTCCAATGTATATACCAAGTTTGAACAAAATCCATCTGTAAACAGCCGAAAAATGCTTGATTTTTAGGATTTTTTAGCACAAAAATGGCTGCCATTTGGCCATCTTGAATCAGATCGTAAAACAAAATGATGTGCATCAAGGTCCTATAATGTCTAATGTATATACCAAGTTTGAACAAAATCCATCTGTAAACAGTTGAGAAATGCTTGATTTTGATGATTTTTAGCACAAAAATAGCCGCCATTCGGCCATCTTGAATCAGATCGTGAAACAAATTGACATGCATATGTATAATATCATGTATGATGTATGTGTGAAGTTTGATTGTGATTGGTGCAGGCATTTCTAAGATACAGGTCCGGACGCACGCACAGACGCACGGACACACACACGCACGGACACACAGAGGTCAAAACACAAGTCCCCGTTTTCGGACTGCGTCCGAATGGGGACTAATAAAATTGTACTTTTAAACTATTTATGTCAATGTAAACATGTTATTATCATTTAATATGTTGTAATAATATAAATCAACGGTATTCGCTTAAATATGTCATTGTCAGAGAGGGCAAACCTGTGAGAGAAGTTACTCAAGTAATAAAATATTTGAGTCTTTAGTTATAACTATTGGTACCTCTGTAAGCTGATCGGAATAAAGATATACACTTACATGTAGAAGTGGAGTTTCCACAACCTCTCTGAGTTTATCTATCTGTTCTTTGCATCCACCTACGTCACTGTACGTCACATCTGGTTTCTCTTCAACCTAGAAAACACAACATTGTATTGTAGATCTGTTTTAACATTTTTGTGCCATGTGATTGCTCTGCGAGTTTCACTGCTAACCAAAATAGAAAATGAATTATTTTGCTTAAATGGAGCATGTGACAGAGCTGTGTTACCATCTTCCCATCATAGTGGCATTGTGGCAATTTGATTTGCTATATTGGTGTCAACAAAGTCTAGTCAAACACAAGCACTTGTGGACCTTAAAGGCAACAACATTGATGCCACGAGCCACTATTGACTACGATTGTTATAGGAGGTGCTTTTGTAAGTCAATAATTATCGCTTATTAAGGGATTATAGACAATGATAATTACCTAAAACAAGCAGCCTATCGGCTGAGATAGCTCCGCTGTTAGCAATGCACATTTCAATTAAAGAACTGAAGACATCATAAGAAAATGAACAATATGTATAGTATCAAAGCAATCGGACTTGCAGTTTTTAACAAGAAGTCGAAAATACCACTTTCTACCAAAAATGACAAAAATATTCACCAAAATTAGAGAATTGAAGATATCATCATGAAATGAACAAATCTGAGAAAGGTCTACATGTAGTATCTATATATGTAATATCAAAGCAATTGAACTTTTGGTTTTTAATAACAAGAAGTCGAAAATATCACTTTTTACCAAAAATTACAAAAATATTCACCAAAATTAGAGAATTGAAGATATCATCACAAAATGAACAAATCTGAGAGAGGTCCACATGTAGTACCTATATATGTAATATCAAAGCAATCGAACTTACAGTTTTTAACAAGAAGTCGAAAATATCACTTTTTACCAAAAATTACAAAAATATTCACCAAAATTAGAGAATTGAAGATATCATCACGAAATGAACAAATCTGATAAAGGTCTACATGTAGTATCTATATATGTAATATCAAAGCAATTGAACTTTTATTTTTTAACAAGAAGTCGAAAATATCACTTTTTACCAAAAATGACAAAATATTCACCAAAATTAAAGAATTAAAGATATCATCACAAAATGAACAAATCTGAGAAAGGTCTACATGTAGTATCTATATATGTAATATCAAAGCAATTGAACTTTGGTTTTTAATAACAAGAAGTCGAAAATATCACTTTTTACCAAAAATTACAAAAATATTCACCAAAATTAGAGAATTGAAGATATCATCACAAAATGAACAAATCTGAGAGAGGTCCACATGTAGTACCTATATATGTAATATCAAAGCAATTGAATTATTGGTTTTTAACAAGAAGTCGAAAATATCACTTTTTACCAAAAATGACAAAAATATTCACCAAAATTAGAGAATTGAAGATATCAACATGAAATGAACAAACCTAAGAGAGGTCTACCCAAGGTACATGTACACCAAGTATCAAAGCATTCAGGCTTGTAGTTTTCAAGAAGAAGTCGAAAAAGTAAAACATTGACACGGACGCCGACGACGGACAATCACTCATATGATAAGCTCCGCTCGACTAAGTCGACAGCGGAGCTAAAAAACGAGACATAATTTTGCATGATTCAAAATGACAGCAGAGTGAACTTAGTAGTGGTAGTGTTGCCTGAAATTCTCATTATATAGAGCAGTTGTGTGTTTAACCCAAGTTTCCCATGAAAGTAAACTCAGTTTACTGAATAAATTTCAGCTAGTGGCTTTGGTCTTCCCATTGAGTGTGTGGCACACTTACCCAGGGTAATGATTGGTCAGGGTGGACCAATTTAGATGTTCAATGCCAAATAGATTTAACTACAGACCAATTGATAAACTGCAATGTTGCAAATTGAACTTCACTTGGGCATTTAAGGCAATTCTTAATGCCCATGGAGCCTTGATATCTTTTGAAAAACAAATATTTTTCCTGTACCATTCTATACTCCAAGGTGATTTTATTCATTCACATGGGTGTTCTCAGCCATGGACTTTTTAAAGGTATTAATTTTTTTAAAGGTTTTAATTTTTAGACCCCTCTCAGAATATAAGTCCATGTAGATACTTGAGGTCAGGCAGATTGGCGAGTGTCTCATGAACTGTATACTAACCTGCATCATGGTAACAGTTGGATCTATTTTAGGTGGTAATGGTATGTGTATCTGATATTTATTTCGGTCAACTCTGAAATAAAGAGGAATCAGGTTGGTTATAAACACATTATGGTATAGCAACAAAATGCTGTAATTGAAAGCAGGCTAAACTGAAAGCCATTGGACTGAAGTCAGTGTTTCCTGCAGGATAAAAACAACGTGGCAGTACCACCACAGAGCTTTGTTTCACCAAGACCCTGGTCTGACATCACCAACTTCATTATCCAGACTGCCACTAGTTTCAGTAAAACCGCACTGGTCGCGGTGGTGGTACAGCCATATTGTTTGAATCCTACAGATCTTGAGAAATAAAAATACTATTAACCAGTTTTTAATGCAGTGTATGCTAGAAATTAATCATAGATGATTGACCAAAAAGATATACTAGCATCAGTGGATCGTTGTATAGTGAAAGGAATCTATTAACAATTCAGAACTCCCAACAAAAGAACAGTGAAACCTGTTTAAACAAAACACAAAAATAACTGAGATTATTGTTTAGTTTATAAATTTGGTTTTAAAGTAAGCCATGAGTCGTGACTAGCAATTATTTTAGCCAGTTACCCAGTTTATATATTATTTAAAAGAAACTAATGTATAAAGGTTCTTACCCAACTCTCATTCCTTCTTCAATATCTGTAGGAGCAACTTGGTCATGTAAATCTACAACAAACTTTGCGAACTGTTTGACGTTAATGATGTACTTTGCGTCCTCTGAGTCGGCGTTGATAATCTTGGTGCATCTTGCTACTTGTAGCGGTTGTTCACTTTGTAACGTCTGTTTATCCGCGGCCAAATCCCATAGTGCCGGATTGGCTAGACCAGTATCAGATTCTTTGATTCCTACAAAGATAGTTACCGTACATGCAAAAAGATTTTAGATCTAGAAATGGCAGACTTTTCGCTTGGAACACTCTGACGATAAGGTTTTTATGTTCTTTGGTAGTACATGTAGTTTGAAAGACCATAGCTTCAATCAGATCGAGGATTTGAAATAGACTGTGCAAATGCTATCGTACACCAATGCCACGTAAACATTTTGCATTCATTCTGTTTACTTGTGATATTCACAAACTGGCATGGACATTTTCTTTGAAAAAACATTTTTGTTGGGGTACTTCAGTAATCATTTTGAATAGCTAATTCCCCCCAGGGTATTGTATAAATGGCTCACCCCCCCATAACAAACCTTGTATGCACCAAATGAGGATACCTATATTTATGTATTATCATATGCAATTGAATAGGGTCCTGGTGTTTATGAGTTTGGGCAATGACTATGAGAAAAGGATATGATTATGATGGCTAATGGCTATTGCTATTAAAAGCACTTTACCTGGCAAAACTACATCACAGGTAAAACGCTGCAAATTTTAACCATAGCTCGGTTTCCATCAGGTAAATAATTAGGATGTTACCTCACCTGTGAGTTCATTGACCTTTTTAGTAATATTACTGATGTCATCTTCCACTTGCTTGATTGATTTGGCATATGGTCCTACACCCTGTAACACAACAAATTATTTTTTAACGGCCACATGATAAGGAACTCTTACAATTAAGAGAATTAAGCTCCATCACTGAATAATTACTAATTGAATACTTACATAGGTCTTCAAGAGTGCGATATCTCCCTCATCAAGTGCTGTGAAATCAAAAAT
Source organism: Saccoglossus kowalevskii (assembly GCF_978046115.1). NCBI lineage: Eukaryota > Metazoa > Hemichordata > Enteropneusta > Harrimaniidae > Saccoglossus > Saccoglossus kowalevskii. Next base: position 8,058,340 of record NC_140655.1, on the reverse strand, counting down.
ACAAAATTCAATGGATTGTTTGAAATGACTCAGATTTATTACAAAGAACTTTGATAATCAAGTGTGTGAAGAAAGTACGGAAAAGCATCAAGGCAACCAGACAGGGCATCAAGGCAATTTCAAGCCCTTCCATTATTCCTCTGAGACACGATTTGGAGATGTACTTTAGAAAGGTAGGTATTATAGAAGGACTGAATATTTCAGTTTTTTGTGTGCTGTACTTGTATCGCATTTTTTTCTGGTAAAAAATTTACGACTCACTTATAACTATTTTTTAGGAGAAATCAGCCGAACGATTAAGTTAGTCTAAAGAAATATGTTTAGTGGTCTAAAACCTAAATAAAAAGACCCAGTCGCGTGTGACTCAGCAACTCCAATCACACTCAAATTCCATATCCTGTGTTTGAAAATCTTCGCACTTTTACTTACATTGAATCGGTTTATCTTCCTCCTCCTTTTCACCTTTCTTCACTTTCCGCATGTCGTTCCCCAGATGGTCAGGCATGGTGTTTTTTGCGGCTTGAATATCTCAAACACTCAACTTTTCACTTCGCCGGTGAACCAAGATGGCTGCTTTCCCCAAAATGCATTTCGGCAAATAAATAGCGCCCACTCTCTGGTTGATCAGATGCTTTTGTTTTTATAAGTTTTTATTAAATGAAAGAATGATTATAGGGGTTTTCAGAAATGTCTCGAATTGTTCAACAGTTGTCATCGTTATTCAAGTATCATACACTTTATATAACATTTATCTTTGAATACAAGTGTCAGTACTTTTGATTCAACCCAAAAAATCTACCTACATATCGCCCTCTACGGTAGATTCTGGATTTACCTCACATGTGTACGACGTTTTCAAAATGGCGGAGCAGGTCAAGAAAACGTGCGTTAACAAAACTGAGAAAATGGATACTTCGGACTCATCGATGAAACAAGCTAACTTTGGAGAGCAGTCATATGTCGACAGTTTTTCACAGGTAAGTGTTACTATTCTAATCTAACCATATGTTCGTCACTAGGGTTGACAGTGTGTTTACACGCAAACAATGTTTATATAATTTTTTAAAGATCCTGCATAATCAAGTTCATCCAATCATGGGTCATATTATTCATTGGCACTTTGCTATTCACCGATAGAAGTCAGCTATATCGGACACTCATCAAATCTACTACAATTCTGATTTGATAATCATTTGATATTGACTATTATTACATTGGGAAAGACCCCCCCCCCCTCCATTAGCTCTTCCTGTGCTGGGTCATTCCAGTTTTTCTCCAAGCACCTACGGATGGTTTAAATCCGAGGGGTCATATTTAGACAAAAAGTTTGGAAAAAAATTGGATGGTTTAATTCCGAGAGCTGTCATATTTTTGATATATTTAATTTTTTCACATACCCATCTGTATACGTCAAATCAGTTAAGTTTCCAGGTGGAGTGTGTTAGTTAACAAAAATCCAACCTTTGAATGGTGGATTTGAATTCATAGGGTGTCATAACCTTAAAGCGCCGTAGAGTTCGCGCTGCGCATGTTCGACATTTGTGTGGATAAACATCGATTTTCCCACAATCCAATGCGTTCTTCAAATGGAAATCACAAGTATGAGGTTTGATTATCGCCAGTGACTCCTTCGATACATGTACCTTCCAATCACATGAACATTACCTAATTAAAGCTTGGAAACGTGTCAGTTCGTACTTGTTGATCTGCGCAACAGTCAAAGTCACCATCTTTGTTTATATGAGACCAATATATCTCGCACATGCGCAGCGTGACGACTACCGTGTTTTAAAGTGTAACTGAATTGGGTTAATTGACATTTTTTGTGTGCAAAATTTATTTATAAACAACAATATGAAAAAAATCAATTGAAAAGTACAATGTATATATAAATTGGGTAAACAGTCAATGATATTCCAAAATCGGGCCACGCCCCTCTCTCCCGTCACCTTCAAATTTGTTCAGCATTACGAGTGTTGCCGAAATGGCGCCACCAACAGGACCATAAAGCAGGAGATAGCTAGCAGACATGATTGTTTACCATTTTCCATATGCACGCGTTTAGTAAACCAGCATATACAACGAGCTACCATGATCATTATCATGGGGAAATGCTGTGTTGTTGGCGGGTGTAGCAACACACATGGCGATCGTGTGAGTCTTTATGCGCTCCCAAATGATTCAAATTTACGACATCAGTGGACCAAAGCCGTCAAGAACACCAGGAAATATTGGGATGGACCTTCTCCTTATAACGTTATCTGCAGTGCCCATTTTAATCTGAGTTGCCAAGCTGGTCACGATGTTTAAACTCTGTGCTCAGACTAGTAATACAACCGACTTGCAATGCTGCGTTTTCTTTTTAAGTAATGCGTGCCATGTTTGTTTAGGTTATCAGTTCTTATCGTACCAAGTAGACGAGTACTACTAGTCTGAGCTCTGTGCCTGTGCCTGAATCGTCGCGGTCATTTTGGGGGGAAGGTACACGGTCACCCACACCGCGTACTTTTCTCGCAGGTTCAAACCTGTATGGGCCAATTTTTCATTGGCACTCAAAAACAAAATCGTGACATCTCTCGTTGTCATCATATTGGCTCCTTAGAGTTTGGATTACGATTTCATTTTTGACATCTGATGCAATGACCCTTGTATCATCAGCTGATGCTGATTCACTGACAAGATCACTCTGTTGTAAACACTGAGGTTTATCCCTTGGACTTTCAAAGTATGCAGCAATCATTGTATGTCATCTTATATGGTAGATAATTAATCCCATACATGCTAAATTTTGAATTGTTGGTAGAAGTGTGCCACCAAGACCTAACATGCTGCACAATCGGTTTTATTATACAGATAATTTGTCGCCAGTAAGATTTGTTTAGAATGTAAACCTAGACATTTTTAAAATCTTAATGGTAGTCAAAATGTTCACAATTTTAGAAGTATGAAACACAATCTGTGGCCATCTGAAATGTATCTCCCAATCTTTCTTCTATGAAATGTAACTCCCAATCCACTTTAATAGCAATTTTTTTATAACGCTTCAATAACACTTTTTGTTGATTTTCTTCGTAGGAAATAATAAGTTATTGCATAGAAACAATGTGTTGATTTTCATGCATTGTTTTCAGTTGCAACCGCTAAATATACACCTTTCCAATCATAGTAAACCCCTCCCCCCTCCACACATGTACACACCTTATATTGTTGGCTAAGATGTGCATAGATATGTAAAATTAAAACAGTATACAATGTATGTTATTTCTTTTTTCCTTCTTCTCAGCGAGCATTTGGTTCATTGGTATCAGCTATCAAATCGTCCACTGCACTGCCATCTCCTGGTGATGATTATGAATTTTATTCCAGTTTTAGCGGAGTTCGACAATTCTATCAGAGTCAAGGCAGCAGACTTTTAGAAAAGTAAGTACTAGTATGATAAAATTGTATCTATCCTCAGTGTTTATCAGTTTGCAACTTATGTTAAATATACATGTATGTAATTGATGATAACTATCCAAAATTGATGATAACTATACAGAACTTATGGAAACTATCCAAAACTTATCATAACTATACAGAACTTATGGAAACTATCCAAAACTTATCATAACTATCCAAAACTTATAATTTTCTCAATGTTTTTTAGCATAACCCAAATTATTAGACACCAAGGTATCCATGGTAATGTGAGAGAGGATAGTAAAGCTTATGAGATTGAAGATAAACTGGACGTGATCACAGAAGCTAACGATGTTATCTTAGAGAGGGTTGTAAGTAACTGGAACCATTGCAGCTCTAATGAGCAGTGTATACTACAATAAAAACTTGTATGTTTCATTCTACAGTTATAAATCTTCCCATAGATGACAATGTAATTACTATTCAAGGACGACAATTTACAGGTCTCACACTACTGTAAACTCTTCATAGACAATAATGTAATTACACTTCCCATAGACGACAATGTACAGGTCTCTTACTTCATTCAAACTCTCCATAGACAACAATGTACAGGAATCTTACTACAATTAAACTATTCCTAGAAAATGTAGAGGTCTCATACTACAAATAAACTCCCATAGACGACAATATAAACACTTGAAAAAGCATGGCTATTTTGCACATGAATTCCAAGAGTGAAGCATTTAATATTTTTGAAAAAACAAAACAAAAAACGGTTTGTCTATTTTTTTAAATCAAATAGTAAACTGTATAATCACAATAGTTGCAATTTTTAACAAAATTGCAGATTCAACCATGCCGGTACTGGTAATATTGCAAAAAGTCGACTCGGTTGAGTACTTTTTCTAAAAGTGTTGCACCGTCATTTCAAAAACAGTGGATTTTTACTCAAATTTCACTTGCAGGCTTATAATGTTATAACATTTTTTAATTCAATCATTTCTTCTCTTTTACTATTTTTTTTTTCTTTTAAAACAAGAGGGCACTTCAGTCATGTGACTAGAAGCCTCCCCCCCATAGCCGTGGTACAAATTCTAATTGTGATGTGAAACCCAAATTATATTTAATCAGCCATTACACATTACAGTATAAATGTGAATTCTTCTCTCTCTCTCTCTCTCTCTCTCTCTCTCTCTCTCTCTCTCTCTCTCTCTCTCTCTCTCTCTCTCTCTCTCGCTCTCGCTCTCGCTCTCGCACTCGCTCTGGCGCTCGCGCTCACGCTCTCTCTCTCTCGCGCTCTCTCTCTCTCTCATTTTTTGCGTGTGTGTTTCATATTGATTTAGGGGACTTTATTGGATGAAGCATCGGGATTTAATAAGAATGCCAAACCTGTATTACCACCTGGTGCAAAAGACAATATTGTTATATCAAGCTGGAACAGAAAGGTAAGCTTGTCATTCAACTTGGCAACTGTTTAGTCCACCTTGACGTTACTGTTGTATTTTTACTAGTTTTCCAATTAGAACATTTATGAATGAAATTTGATAATTTTTTTCAGTTTTCCGTGGGATTTAACTTAAGTGTGCATAGAAATGCCTGAATTTTGGTGTGAAGTTGATTATTTTTACCATAATTTGGATGTTTGACTAAATCAGTAATATTTCCAGCTGATACAATGGAGACCACTGTAGTTCAATTCTGAATGTTGTACTGTAATGACTACCATGTGTACCAGGCTAGCTGTCTTTATTTCACACAGTTCATTATGCAAAATTCATTGCAAAATGAAAGAGGAAAAAAAGGTGAATGAATGTCAAATCGTGTGACTCGAAATCAAATTGTGTTCTCATTGTATTGCTGTGTTGTGTTGTTAGCCAATTGAATGGCAATAATTGCGGACAATGTGTTGGGTAAATAATTTTGAACGTGAATTATGATTGACTCATTGCAGGAGCCATGGAAGTTCACTGCTGCAACAATGACCTGCAAAAAATATCTCAATTTCAGTGACATAATTTAAAACCTAGTGTATAAAAGAAATCATTATTTTCTGGCAATTTTTTTACTTACAGTCTCAAAAAAGACATGGTGGCGCTGATTTTAAACTGCTGCATGCGAAGAACATCCAACGACCGCAGTTGAAATTTAAAGAGAAAGTGGATAACAGTAACGTGCCGTTCGTACCAATCTTAAAATATAAACCAAATGCCATCAAGCCTTTACAACGAGGTAAGCGTATGTTTGTGTTGACATTCTAGGACTATTTTAAAATTATTTCATGCTTCTGAATACAAAGTTTTGTAATGGTGTTAAATGTCACCTGATCACCAGATGTATTGATAAATATAAATAGTAATATTGTTAATAAGGAATTGTGAAATTAGGAATGAAATAACCGATCCTTGGTCACGCAGTAGTTGTTGCATTAGACTCATGATTGGTAGACCTGAGTTTGAATCCCCGACCCTGGGTGAGTGATCCACAGACTAAATGGGAAGGCCAATACATTCACTAACAAAGGTCACTTTGGGGAAACCTTGGTTAAGGTTTGCAGGTGTTTGACTGGGTCTGGGTGACACCATTACAGTGTGCAAATTGTCACTCGATAGAGATATGGTCACATAGCCCTGTCATGTAGTCCCAAACATAAATATGACTTCTGTGACAACATTCATGCTTGCAATTTGTACATAAAAACGGTTCAAGATAGATTACAGTGACAGTGACATTCAATGCTCGGAACTGTCGCCTGGCACTAAAACTTTATTTAAAATTAAGAAAAAATGTTCTGTGTGTTTTTGAGTCAACATATTAATTCAATAGGTGAAAACAGCTTCTTGAAAATCTGTAGCCAGTGTGCACTGACGTGGAATACAAAGATGAGTATTTGATCAACCAATTAGAATGCAGTTACCATATACTTGTTTCTTGTTCCTTGATGTATCCTGATATTTGACCTCCAGAGGGCGCTTTACTCAATTTCGGATCTTATAGCAGCAATCAAATAGACTTTGTACATAGTTTGATTGCAATTTTATACAAAAAGTCGATTTTGGCAACAGTTTTCATATCTAAGAATAAGTCAGAAAATAATATTTTTGTTTCTTTTTGATAATTTTCAAATTTTTTTCTCAGTGCTTGCTGTGCTGAAATGCATTTGGGGGGGGGGGGGGTCAACAGTTAATGATATCATTTCTGCTTTCTTGGCAAACCTGGTGTAAGCATACACAAATAGTGCTGCTGATATCCCCTCTTGATTCTCGATCCCTAAGAAATTTTGTTTTGTTTTATTGATAATTGATATATCTATGCACAGTGCCAGCTGAAGAGCGGAATGATGATGTCACACCGACGGCAATATCAGATTTCATCCACCAGCAACGACAGGCAACTGGACAACAACAAATGACAGAAGATGTTCCTGATATGTAAGTATTAACACAATTAATAGAATTTTAAATTTTGAATTAAAAAAAAATGTTTCCATAAACAGTATCAATTTCCCAGCTCTCAATGTCTGCAATTCAATCACTTTGTTTGGTCAAAATTTGACTGCCAAATAATTTTACAATATTTCACTTGACTCAAGCTATAATGTCTGGAAGCCATCTAAAAGCTAGTCACTATGGTTAAGTCAGTTAAAATTCAGCAGAAAGTTGTAGGCTGAGTGAAGGCCTAATGAAATGATGCACTATGATTTAACTTTATTTCAGTTTTTCACATCCGTACCAGTATGAACTGGATCATTTCCAACCACTCGTATCTCAGATGGAATCCAGCGAGCCAGTCATGTACAAATCACTGAACGATACACCATTGAATATGATAAAGACAGTTGAAGAACTTCGGGCACTCAGTGAAACCCTCAATAAACAGAAAGAATTCGCTGTAGATTTGGAAGTAAGGAATACTTTATATTGTTTCATTATGTGTTTCATTCCACCTGCTGAGGGCGTATTTTGTTTTTACTCAAAGTGAGGCTTAAAAGGGCTCATACCACTAATTGAATTTCCATAGACGACAATGTTAACATATGACGAAATTGCTATATGAAAATGACGAAGAATATTGAGAACATGGCTCAAAAATGGGAAATCAACATACCAGTAATCAACCATATGAAAAAAACTAACATGTTGGCCAGCTCAAACTCAACAGGATTTCTGATTAATTGGGGGGGAGGGGGGGGGGGGGTTACATGCACTGTTCAATAATAAACTCAATATGGGATTAATTAGTTAACTATACACAAAAATTCTGAGAAAAGAGCAATAATTGTGAAATTGAAAGAGTTGTAATACTTGGCTAATATACTGACAGTATGCAAATCTCTTGTCAGTGACAAGATACACAACACAATTTTGAGAATTAATTTGAACATTTGAGATTTTGACCTCATTAAACTTTGAATAGGGTACATTAGAAATGACCGCACTACAAATTGTTAATATTGTCTGCCATAATGTGAAAATAAGACAAAAAAACCCATAAAATGGGGTTAAGCATTTTTCTCAGAATTCCTAGAGCAATTGAAATTATTGGTTACATAAATAGTTCATTGATGAATGAATAAAATTTTTGGACCAGTTTAATAAAAACATTTATATTTACAGACCACAGCCCAACCACAGCCAATTAATAAGATTAGGGCAAAAATATACCGAATTACAAATTTTTTTTTGATTACGCCCTCAAACAGGAAGCACCTGAGAAAAAAAATATTTAAAAAATTTCATTGGTTCTTTCAAGGCATTTAAATTGACGGCTACGAGCAGCCATTAGTTAATTAGTGGCATGAGACCTGAAAGGCTACAAATAATGTACACAAATAATGTACATGTGATTTGATGTTAGTTTCCCATAATTCAATGTAACTTCCTGTTTAACACCTCATCTCCCACTGATTATTGTGATCACCATGAAAAATGATAAAATCAGTTGGTATGGCAATAAATCCGGAAATATTCAAGCACTGAATGCCATATTTTAGGAGATGTTTTCTAAATGGGATTTCAGAATTTCTCATGCACCATAAAAAATCAAAAGCCTTTATGCTTATAGGGGTTAGTGTGAGGTCAGTGTAAGGTCACTGTGAGGTCAGTGTAAGGTCAGTGTAAGGTCACTGAGTTTTGTTGCAGATCATACAAAGTAAGAATACATATTAAAAATTGGAACATTTACATTTTTCTGCAGATTGTATAATTATTTTGAACCACAAAATCAGCGAATGCAAGAGAGTAACACAGTAATGGTATTAGCTAATCAAATTTTAATACTTTCTTATTTCTAGCATCATTCCTACAGGAGTTTCCAGGGCTTCACATGTCTAATGCAGATATCAACCAGAGACGAGGATTACATCGTAGATACAATAGAGCTTAGAAGTGATCTGAATATTTTAAATGAGTCATTCTCTAATCCATCTATAGTTAAAGTGAGTAGACATGTTGTGTGAGGTAATGATAGTATTGTGAATGTATGATTTCCTTGCTGCCATCTTCCTTGTTGCTATGGTGATATCTTCAAAACAGTCATCCTGTATTTTCTCAGCCTTTTCATGAACATTGACAACCGATCTGTGATCAAATTTTTTGAAATTAACTCTTTTTTTTACTCGCTTAAAATTGAGTAAATTTTTTGACATTTTCTGTAATTTTCCTTGAATTCAATCTTATTTTTTGACAAAATAGACAAAATGAGACATTACTTTTATTTTTTGATCAAAAAATTATGTGCAATAGTTGACTTTGCCTGAAGTTGACTTTGGCACTCAGAAGTTCAATGAACATGTACACTATATGAATGAATAATTCATAAAATAATGATAAAAGTAATTTTGAATCAATTTATTAAAATCCCATAAAACACTTGGTATGTCAGCTGTGTGAGGAATATGAGAAAATAATTATTAGTTGTGATGCTATAATCAATCAAACCAAGTTATTCATATTTTTGCAGATATTTCACGGTGCTGATATGGACGTATGTTGGTTACAACGCGACTTCGGTATCTACGTGGTGAACATGTTTGATACGGGACAAGCATCAAGGGTGTTGGGATTCTCACAGTTCTCACTGTCTTATTTATTACAACATTATTGTCATGTGGTTGCAGACAAACAGTTTCAGCTAGCAGATTGGAGAATACGGTTAGTATGGCATATGGTACTTTTAAGAGCTCAGAATCTGTGTAAGTGTATAATAACGTCTTCCGATTCGTTACTGCAGACAATTACTAACTCAGTGTAATTAAATGTGCCTGCTGACATGGGGGATTTTGTGTTGCAATGGAATTTAAAAATCATGTTTGGCCAGCTTGGTGACTGCTGGAAAGAGAGTTCTTCAAGAAATATTAAATATTGTCCGTTGATGTTGGGAGCTTTTAGAGGCACTGAGTAAAATGTTGTGGCACAAGATTACTTTTGTTTTTACACTTGTTGTGTTTGTGAAATTATATTATAAATTCCATAACTATAGTAAAAACATGATTTTATGTTGCATCACTAAGAAATGAAAATAACTACACAATGTAGTTGCATCTCAAAAAAATTCCTGTGTGTTAGAAACACATCGTATTTCCTTTGAGGGTGCACTGTTGGTGGACATATTTTTAAATACATTGGTCTCAAAAGTATCATCATCAATTGCAAATAAGATGGCTACAAGTGAACTATTACATAACAATTACGTCCACTCATTTCAGCAGGCACTGAATTTAACTGACCAGAAAAACTGCTATCTCTCTATCAATCTCCCTTTCAACCTTACCAGCACAGTTTCTCTATCTCAAGTCTGGAAACAAAATGCAATCTATTGGTCTTGTGGGTAAATAAACTTGACACCTTCAGATAAGTAATCCGAAAGTTTTACCATCTGTGATGTGACCCAAAATAGGCGTACGTATAATTAAATTACAGATTTTAGTATCAGTGTGCGTGCATACTTATCGTCAGCTGTATTAAAATAAAAAAAACACAGAAGGTATGTCGTAATTTTTTAATGTATTTAATTGTAACGTATTTATGTGTATTTACATTCTTTAACGTTTTTTGAACGTTAAGAGTGGTACTTTTCATCGTGGCTCAAAAGGTAGCAGTTTCGTACTGGGAGCAGTGGACATGCGACTGTAGGTTTGTAGGAATTTTGTATGTCAAATGAAATTCTGTACATGTCTAAAATGACAGACAGACAAGTGGCTTGCTAAAAGCCTTCTTCAAATCATGGTTCAGCCTGTTTTGTTTTTACCATTCTGACACTCTGACAACAAAACATACACGACTTACAAAGAGCAGTAATGCAGCCACGAACATACCTCAAGATTTATAACTCTAAAGTAAAGTTCTAAATAAATGTACCCCCCGGAAAAAACATGTCCCCCAGACAAAAATTCAGTAAACATACCCCCCCTCCCCCCAGAATTTTTTTTAAACTGACCAGTAAATTGTTTCCTTGCTTCAAAAATGTGCTCTCACTGGTGTATATGCAAACTTTTCACTGTCTCTTGTAATTAGGAATATAAATGGACAACAAATGATGCATTTCTAGCAATATACTTCATATTTGCCAGGCCACAAGATCAAATTAAATAGCAAACCAAGTTGGCCTGGCTGAGAAACTTTCCAGGCAATCAGTACAATGTTGACGTATTTTGCGAAATTAGATCAGTGGCACATTGTATGGGACATATGCACATGCATTTTTTTCATGATTCGATTAACGATAGCCGAATAGCGGCCATTTTAAGGCCGAAAATGCATCAAAATCGCACATTTTCACCATTCCGGACCCGGATATGCTCTATTAAAAAAAAAAATGATTCACAATGCTGTTTCTGCGACATGTCATAAGGACCCTCTAGCTAAGGACTGCCCGGAAAACATCCATTTTTGCATATACTTCGTGACATAGAAAATATGGTTTTCACCAACTTTTCATTCAGTTTACCTTACCATATTTTTAGTCCCCATTCGGACAAAGTCCAAAAATGGGAACTATTAATTTGGGTTGGTTCCGTTCGACCATCCGTACGTACGTCCGGAGCTATATCTCGGACACCCATTGACGGATTTCTTGCAAACTTTAAATGAAGACAATACATACCGGTAATGTCTTACATATGTGCGTCAAGTTACTTTATGATTGGAGCAAAAATGACTGACTGGCAGCCATGGTACCCATGCTACTTTATCTTAAATGCAATGAACGTTTCTGTTTAAATTTTGTACAAAGATAGTATACCAAGAAATACATCTGCACCAACATGATTTTTGTGATTCAATTCAATATGGCTGGCCGACGCCCAATTTTCATGTAAAAGCACTAAATCGTCATTTTTACATGTCCGGAGCTGTTTCTCACAGATGACTTGGCTGATTTAGATCAAACTTGGTATGGTGATCATACATATTTGGTTATAGGTGCACGTCATACTTTTTCCGTGATTCAAACAAACATGGCCGACTGGAGGCCATTTTGTTTTTCATAGTACCCATACTACTTTCTCTTGAATGTAATAATGTTCCTCTTTAAATTTTGTACAAAGATAGTATACCAAGGGATACATTTGTACCAACATTATTTTTGTGATTTGATTCAATATGGCTGACCGACGCCCAAATTTCTTGTAATGGTTTCAATCTAATCTCAATGACTTCATCAGCATCAAATTGATATGTCAGATCACAAAATTTTGGACGGGGATTGTGTCATTAACAATGACTCGTTTTTATTAGAAGAAGTCTATTGTGTGCTAGATCATTAAAATATGACTTATTTTGACTGTAGACACAACAGTCATTTAACCATCAAAGTGCTACTAATAGAGCATATATAATATATGTAAGAATTATGTTTTGTGTCTGAGTAAACATTCAACAGCAGGTTGAGATTGTGCGGAAGATCAATGTGATATTACCCATAATCTAATTATACTGCAGATATAACTGTAATAATTTAAAAACAGCTATATTTACATAGAAGCAACGTCTTCTATCCACAGTTCTATAAATTTAAAATGACTTGTTTAGTTTTTAAAATCAAATATTGACATTATCATCTCAGTACCTATATTATCATAAACATCTTGCAAACTTGAACTGAAAAAAATATTTAAAAATCTAAGCGAAATCAACAACTCTCAACTAGTTGTTCCATTTTATGTATTAGGTTTATAAATTTGTGTATGCTTTTCTGAATTGAAGGTGGTTAGTTGTTTGTTTGTTTCCATGGAAACATACTTGATATAATTTCAGTAAAATATTAAGCCTTACTAGTAATTAGTACTGTAAAATGACTAATTTTCACTGGGTTTAAATTTCGCTGATTTACCATTTCAGACATATTCAGTGGGTTTTAAATTCACGGTTTCGTCATTTAGATAATGTGTTCTATGCTAAATTTTACATATTCACTGTGTTTTAATTTAGCGCATTTTTCCAGTCAGCGAAATAAGCTAAATTAAAACCCAGTGAATAATTAACCCCTTTACAGTATCCCTTGGCATGTAGTTTGAGTGGAGGATACAGTGGTTACTAGTGGCTGTATGTTAATATCAGAGCACTATTGCAGGTGGAGACATTCACACAGTGTTATATTGAAGACATTGTACACTAGATCTAATCAACATATTTAATAACCATATATGGTCATGTGACCTCATTAAAAATGTATAACTATCATATCTGGAACACTATTGTCAATTGAGACATTCAACCAGTGCTTTTATTGAAGACATTGTGCTCATGACATACCTGTAATATCTATATACTGTATCGTCATGTGACTTCATTAAAAAATGCTTAAACTAATGCGTATATAGTGAAAACTATTGTATCAAGAGTATTATTACAGAAAGTAACATTCAATCAGTGGTTTTGATGAAGATGCCCGGGAGTCTGGCAATCTTGTTTAGTACATTTTAATGTCAGGTATACTATCCATTGTCAATGTTGATTACGACTATCATTCCCAGTATGGATGTACTCTTTGTACTTTCATTGTTGTGTTTTTAAGTGGATAAAGTCCATGCCAATGGTGCCAGTGAATTGACTTATGACGTCTAACTATATTACCATTATAATTGATATATGGACCATTTAAATTAGCATAAGTACATTCACGATACCACCATGCACCTTGTCCATATGAATCACATGCACAACAACCTGACCCTAAATCATTATCCTCATCTTTTGTACTAAATTTCATACCATTGTCATGTGTCATAGAATGCCCAGCAGTACCGGAATATTCACCGATTGACAGCGTATACTTACTCTCTTCGTTACCAATCTGCATAAAATCATACTCTGCATATGTGGTATCACCCGCCCAGTCCCCTAAATCAACTCGTAATTTATACACACCACTTCTCAAAATATAAAATATTTTCTCATTTCCTAACCAGTGGTTACCAGTTAGTTGACCAAACCCCCATTTATACGCCTGCCATTCGTTATAGAATTCTACAGTGTCATCTTGTCTTCTCTGTATAACTGTCCACACTCCAGTATCAGTCACCTGACAGTACACTGCAAATGGTTCTGGGTAGTCTTCAGGTTGTATCAGATATACGCCCTCTATCAGGGAACTGCTGTTTAAGATGTAGGCATGGTGACAGTCTGTAATAATAATGAAAAATAAATAATTGGCCTTAATAACTTAAGGTAGTGTCCTACTCTTGAATTCAAATACCAAGAATTTATTAATTGTACTTCCGGGCAATATAAGGATATAATAACACCAGCTTAATTAGTCCCCGTTTGGACGTAGTCCGAAAACGGGGACTTACGTTTTGCCCTGTGTGCGTCACACATTATATGGTACATATGCACATGCATTTTTTTCATGATCCCATTAACGATAGCCGAATAGCGGCCATTTTAAGGCCGAAAATGCATCAAAATCGCACATTTTCACCATTCCGGACCCGGATCTCAGTTATGCATGGACAGATTTTGTTCAAATTTGGTACATACATTAAACATAATAGGACCTTGATGCACGTCATTTTTTTTTTGGATCGGGCTTGAAATGGCCGACTGGCGGCCATTTTGTTTTAAAGAATTCAGTTCTGGATCCGTATCTAAGACATGTCTGGATTGATCGAGTTCAAACTTCACACACACAAGGTACATCATGTCACAAATATGTATGTGCATTTGTTTCATGATCTCATTAACGATAGCCAAATGGGGGCCACTTTAAGGCCGAAAATGCATTGAAATCGCACATTTTTACCATTCCGGACCCGGATCTCAGTTATGCATGGACGGATTTTGTTCAAATTTGGTACATACATTAAACATAATAGGACCTTGATGCACATCATTTTTTTTTTTCGGATCAAGTTCGAAATGGCCGACTGGCAGCCATTTTGTTTTAAAGAATTCAGTTCTGGATCCATATCCGAGACATGTCTGGATTGATCAAGTTCAAACTTCACACACACATGGTACATCATGTCACAAATAGATATGTGCATTTGTTTCATGATCCGCTTAACAATAGCTGAATGATGGCCATTTTAAGGCCGAAAATGCATCAAAATCACGTATTTTCACAATTCCGGAACCGGATCTCAGTCATGCATGGATGGATTTTGTTCACATTTAGTGCATATATTAAACATAATATAAGCTTGATGCATACCAATTTTTCTTCGGATCAAGTTCAAAATGGCCAACTGGCGGCCATTTTGTTTTAAAGAATTTAGTTTTCGATCCATATCTCGGACATGCCTGGACAGATCAAGTTCAAACTTCACATACACATCATACATTATATCATACATATGCCTGTGCATTTGAGCCAGTCCTTTTAAGGTCAAAAATTCACAAAAATTGCACATTTTCACCATACCGGAACTGAATCTTAGTCATGCGTGGGCAAATTTAGTTTAAATTTTTTTTTTGGATTGTGTTGAAAATGGCTGACTGGTGGCTATTTTGTTTTACTGAATGCAGTTCAACATCCATATTGTTGCTGCTTTGAATGTATAAGTCACTCAAATATGAACGGAACGGGGATGTGTCATTGACAATGACTTGTTTTTGAGAAAATGGTGGTTGTATTGTAGTGGATAGTAGCCATTTTGTCAGTATTGTAGTGCTTTTACCATAGATTTCTATGGCAGAAATATTATGTCATATCTCAAATTGTAGGCTGGTGACTAATATATTGTTAATAATGGGGTTCTTTTTGCTTTCTGATTTATTCCAAAAATCTGGGTTTTAAAAAGTGTTGAAAAATGCAATTTTTGCTCAACATTATGCTCTATAGAATTGTTCTAAAAATAACAATATATTTCTCAAAATATGTCGCAGTGATGAAATCTATCTATTTTGAGGGGTGAATATTTTAGCTGAGAACTGTGTCATCCGGGGAATGCTACACAGTTGTGGACATATATTATAAAATCTGTGAGAAGTTGATAGTTTTTAAATAGTGATGAAAGTTATTTTTCTCCTCCCTATTGTCATGCGTATAAAGTGTGTTTTTTAGGCATGACCCCTGAGAGTTTCCATACTTTCCGTTTTCTGGACATTTAAGCTGTTGTTTTTAATTTGCATAATCAAACACATGCTGTTTATCCCAATCAGACTTACAACAATTCCAGGCACTGATTTGTAACCTATTGTAGTAAGTTATGAACATCTAGCACTACTTCAGCATCAAATCAGTGCCTGGAATTGCTGTAACTGATAACCAGTGTTGTTCATCGCGTAAATAAACATTGACAAAGCAAATAAACCAATGCATGTACAGTGATGTTATATACTGCCTGCTGCCCCCCCCCCCCCCCTGTGCCCCTACATGGATTGCAGTTGTGGTGATAAACTTGCGATTATATATAGGATCTATGGGTAGTCTATAGGATCAATGGGTAGTGTATAAATCTTACCTTGTGGAAAGATGATTGGATAGTTGGAATATTGAGTTGATGGTATGTTCATAACGGCTTGTATCTGGTGTAAATTATGCTCCAATATGGCGAGTCTGTCCGATAGTTCATTATCTGATCTATTCAAAGATGAATCAATCGTTGTGTCTTTCCTTGGTACAATAAATGTATAGGAACATTGATCAGTAGAATCCCTTTGTGAAGTTTCAATATCTGTGTTCTGTGATGAGACAAGTACTGCCCAAAATAATATAACCATGAGAGAAAACATCTTTGTATGCAGTAGATGTGATGTCTTGTGGTGAACTATGGGAAGGGTATGGTCTTATCTCAGTAACCACTTCACATCCTGATTATCAACATATTTGTGTGCATATTTAGAAATTATTAAAAAACAAAATTAAGTTTTCATTTTGTGCCAAATATTCAGAAGATGACATATTTATAAATTTTGAATGTGTAGAATTTTAGTACTCACCTTTCATGAAAACAAGCAGAATTTGAATGGGACTATTTTTGGACTATTTTGCGGAAGGATACAAAAGTTGACTTGGTGTATACCGGTACTTAGACCCAGGAGAAGAGGCATACAATTTCTATTGTAGGATGTTCTTTTCCAGAAGAATTAAGTAAATACTGTGAAATGCTTTATTTTCGCTTGGAATTAATTTTCTCTATTTTTGCTGAAGGAATGATTCAGTGAAAATAAAATCCAGCGAATATACCTTTTTTTCTATATTTACATTCAACTTGTCAAAAATCAGTGAAAATAAATTCCATACAAAACACCCAAAAAGTCTTTTCCCGCGGAAATTAATTCCAGCTAAAATAAAGTATTTTACAGTAAACAATCTCACATTTTTTATACAGAATAATCTTGTAGTCATGTAAATCGGGTCATCTTAACAAAATCGTCTATCGGAACACAGTTCATGGTGACTAATTGTTCTACCGGTATGTTATGAACTGTGAACATTGTCTGTACGAGTTTCAACCTTATCCGATTTCGTTAGTTATAGAGGTCATTCAATTAATGATGTAAAAAGTTGTAATTAGACCCAGTCCCTCTATATATGATAGAGCGACTGTGAATTAGATAAGATGAACACCACATTAGTTGCGTTCATGTACAGCCCTTTAGCATTGGCTAATGGGTCAAAAATGTTAGCCTGTGCTAAGAAAATGTGCATGTACACAAGCGCTTAGTATTGGCTAAGAAACGCTACAGGTTAAATCTGATTCGTTTTTAAGACCCGGTCTAGATTCTTAGAACGGACTAACAAAGTGTGAGCGAATGCTTAGCTCAGGCAATGATCATGCGATTTTTCTATGCGACTATTCATTTCTGAATGCCATTTTCGACATGACAATCAACGTGAGCACATCTGGGAAAAAATGAACTGACAATTTTTTTTTTTTTTTATTAGACGCATAAAATCCTTAGGAAAGGATAAAAAGGGTCTTACAGAAAGAAATTAAAAAAAAAACTACAATCTAAAAAAGAAAACAAAAAATAAAAACTTTTCTAAAAAAAATAAAACAAGTCAAATGACAATGAGACTCTGTACAACTTACCGTTATTCTGTAATGTACACTTTCACAATTGTTTTTGCGACTGTAATGCATTAATTATTCATCGGGTTTTAATTTCACCGATAAGTAAAATCCGCTAAATCAAATCTACATGAACATGTAAAATAACAATAAAACTCATTGTTTCTTTGACAAATTTGTGAAATTAAAACACAGTGAATACGCTGAAAATATTAAAATAGTGAAAATAAATGTTTGACAGTATTGTTTTATATCTAATTTTAAACATACTGAGTAATCATAGTTAAAAGCACTTTGTATATTTGTAACATGTTTAGGCATGTCTTAGCTAACCCCTGTTTCCTCCTGTGCGTGAACACAATTGGATCTAGTCAATATGCAAACATAGGAGATTATCTTAAATCTTAGCTGTACTTGGTGTAGCCTAAACACGACTAATAACGACAAGGATCACTGATACAATGTAACATAACAAAAGGGAGTAAAGTAAATAAATACATACTTTTATATTTTAAGTTATTCTAACTCCCTGCGGTATGTCTATGGTGTATACTTGGCATGTAGTATATAATAATTAAGACAAGGCAACCATTCCAGACATTTGACAGCATAGTTCACTGACTTTATATTAATCATTGTGTTAAATGCTATTTTTGACTTCTTCTTGAAAACTACCAGCTCAATTGCTTTGATACTTGGTGTGTAGGTACCTAGGATGGATCTCTGTCAGATTTGTCAATTTCATGACGATAACTCAATTTTTTTTTCAACTTCTTCTTAGAACTACCAATTTGATTGCTTAATATTTGAGGTTTACTGGTACAACAATTTGTTTGGTGAAGTGTTAAAGGCTCAGATATAAAATAAATATGCTTCTAAATAATAGGGATTATTTCCTTGCAAATTTAAGTCACGCTATAGTAATTAGCTCCAGCCGAGCTCTGGTAAAGACGTGTTTTCTCGAACTTACAGGTGGATTATATTGTGCCGAAGTGGATGTATGTGACTATGGATTATTGGAGCCCAAATCACGCCCTCAATCGTCTTCTTCAAGTAACCTCTCATTTCAATTATGGCAGAGACAACATCTTTCGTAATTTCACGAAATTTCCGGCTTGACGAAGGGGTACGCATCCTAATATATATTTGGCAGAGTAATGAATTACTGCAATAGATTGATAGCTCAAAGGGAAACAGAAAAAAAGGCTTTTGAAATTATGCGACAAAAACTTGAAAGAACGACTGAACGGAAATTTTTTAAAGACACTAAAGATAAAAATCATAGAAGCGATCACGGTACGGTGACGTGTTTCTAGTAGGTTTAGATTCTTCCAGAGTCCCTCTATGTAGATAAAGAGGATAGAGGGCCTGTGATTCTTCCTAGTAGTTTAGATATCACTACAGTTGAATAATTACAAAATGGTGATTTTGCATGACAATAACTTAAGTGAATAATAGGCTGTAACACATTTTTGCCGTGTCTCCTGTTTATTCGAGATACTCGTAACTCCATGCTCGTACCTAAATCATAACACCAGTGTATTGTTTTTTCTACCTCCATGCTCAGACTCGCGACTGTTTCTTTTTTTTTCTATCTCACCAGCATTGTGCCATGTAAAAAAATAACACAAGCACAACACCAAAATCATTTTCAGTCCAGTTTTTTTCATACTAATTATTTGAGGGCACTGTTCTGTTGGCTCTGATCAAACTGAATCGAACTCTGGCAGATCTCGGCTCTCGTTCGGCTCCCGACCGTATGAACACATTGGAAATAATCTCCTATTAATCCATGGGAGGAGCCGTAGTTCGGCTCCGATAGAATGCAATAGGCAAGGCAAGTGATTAATAGGACTCGTAGCATAGCCACACCTCCAGTAAACATTTACCTGGGGCAAATGAATTGGGCGTTTAAGTTGACTCTCAACAGCCAAAACCAAACTACTGTGTGGGTTAACCATGTTTTGTCTTTGGGTGTGTGTTGCTCAACATGGCTACCACAATGTTCTTGTAGAACAGTGAAGCTATTTCGACCTAAGGTCGCTTGTATTTATTAGGTTTCTAGATATTGTATTATACATTTTCTAAGTGAAGGTTGTTGTTTGTTTCTATGGAAACATTGTATTTGATATTATAATTTCAGTAAAATATCAGTGGTTACCAGCATCTGTAAGTAAAGAGCCATATCAGAGAACTAATGCAGATAGAGTCATTTACACTGTCTACTAAATCTGATAACAAATTCAAGGTAACGAGAGGGAAAAGTGACTAATAGTTTGTGATTAGGACTTAACCATGCAGCAAATACAATATAATGTTTAATATTCTTGAATGTTTTGAATAACAAATTTTTACTTTTTTTCCCTCTTGTTTCCTTAACCTTTTTACCACCAGTCTTTCTCAGCCAAATTTGCACTTTGTTCTTTTATAGTGGTGTTCAGGTAAAATAATGCAGAGAAACTAAAACAATAGCTATGTATTTCAGACTTTATTGATGACATTGCACTCATGAACTAATAACTAATATACTAATGCGTATATAGTGAAAACTATCGTATCAATTAAGAGTACTATTACAGAAAGTAACATTCAATCAGTGGTTTTGATGAAAATGCCGGGGAGTCTGGCATTCTTGTTTAGTATATTTTAATGTCAGGTATACTATCCACTGTCAATGTTGATTACAGCTATCATTCCCAGTATGGATGTACTCTTTGTACTTTCATTGTTGTGTTCTTAAGTGGATAAAAATTGCTAAGCCAACGGTACCAGTGAATTGACTTTAGATGTTGAACTTTATTACCATTAGAATTGATATATGGACCATTTAAATTAGAATGAGTACAATCATTATACCACCATGCACCTTGATGTCGTGAATCACATGCACAACAAATTGACATGTCATTATCCTCATCTTTTGTACTAAATTTCATACCATTGTTGTATGCCAGAGCATCATCAGCAGTACCGGAATATTCACCGATTGACAGCGTATACTTTCTCTCTTCGTTACCAATCTGCATAAAATCATACTCTGCATATTTGGTATTACCCGCCCAGTCCCCTAAATCAACTCGTAATTTATACACACCACTTCTCAAAATATAAAATATTTTCTCATTTCCTAACCAGTGGTTACCAGTTAGTTGACCAAACCCCCATTTATACGCCTGCCATTCGTTATAGAATTCTACAGTGTCATCTTGTCTTCTCTGTATAACTGTCCACACTCCAGTATCAGTCACCTGACAGTACACTGCAAATGGTTCTGGGTAGTCTTCAGGTTGTATCAGATATACGCCCTCTATCAGGGAACTGCTGTTTAAGATGTAGGCATGGTGACAGTCTGTAATAATAATGAAAAATAAATAATTGGCCACTGAAAGTAAGTTAAGGTACAAGCCTACTCTTGAATTCAAATACATAGAATTTATTAATTGTACTTACGGGCAATATAAAGATATTGACTTAACATCAGCTTAATTTTTGAGAAAATGCATGTATGTATAGGGGTCTGAAAACTAACTCTGCGACGCGATTGTGCGACTCGCCGAATGTCGATTATTGCACACTGCGACAGGATCGCAGTGTCACTCTGCGAAGAGCACAATTCCTATTGGTTGGTTGGTCGAACAGCGCGAATCCCAATGGTCGATGTTCACCGCAGACCTTATAAAAAATTTAGTTTTAAATAGTAAAAAAGGTACGGTAAAAAAAGTATGTAAACACTATGTACCGGCGACATGCCGCACTGTTCGGTGATCGGCAAGCACATGGAAGACAAATTGTGGGACCAAACAAACGACACATGGTTTACGGTTTTTAGACACATCACACTGCTGGCTAGAAAAATTAAATAGTGTAACGTGCACATTGGTGTTGACTGCCTATTTAATACGGTGTTACGTTATCGCCATCTTGGAGTTGTAAGGCTTCGTCCCAACGACTATGCTGATTAGCATAGGCGGCAGCTTCAAATCGAGTGGAACGCGAAGTACTTTTCACGCGTTCTGCAACGAATGTTGTACGTCTGCTTTGACTTCGTTGAGTGCATCAAGGAAAATAATTTGCATGCAGTGAAAAAAAATCATTCACGACGTGCAACGTTTGCCATGACAGCAGTTGTTTGCAATCGTCTGCCTTCGTTTAGATCATAAACGGACTCCAGACTTGTGGTCTGCGATCGATCAGCTGGTATTTTAACCACCAGAAATGAAATACTTTGCAACAGTTGTGAAAAGTAAACAAAAACGGCGTTGGTTTGTGCATTGAGCTAAAAAAAGAGCATGGTTTGTGGTATGAATGTAATTATTTTTGTATCATAATTTTTGAAATCAGTATTACTGAAAATTGTGGTTTATTTCGCCAAATGTCGGTGGTCCATATTGATCTTAATGTAGCGGGAAGGGAAATTCTTCTTTTTTTTTTCTTGATTTTCCAATAATTGATAAAACGGTTACTTTGTACCTTGATTCATCATCCCAGCTTTTCGAAATTTCGGAAAGACAAGTGCTTAAACGCTAACACTACTACCGTTTCGTTAATATTTGCACAATGTTTATACCATGTATATGTATACTACCGGTTATACTCTGTTGTTGACGATTCTGATAGAACGGGTGACAAGCTTCCTGTCGCAAACAATGCATATTTATCTAACGTCCATTGTCAGCATTGTTACAGTCAAGACTTCGTCTGAGAAATCGTTTCATTTTTACCTTGCCCGTACCATCAAAGATGGAAGGGAAAGGTATATTAAGGGAAAAATTTTGTTCATCGTTGTTGTTGTTGTTGTCATTGTCGTCGTTAATAATTGTTATTGTGTGCATAATAACTTTACTAATTCTATTCCAAACTTAATCAAACTTGGTCACCTTATTCATCAGTATAAAGTCTTCCCTGAGTTTGAACAACAGATGTCCTGTATGAAGATATCATGCAAAAATTGAGAAAATCTGATAAAATATTTTGACTGTTTCTACTTGACTGATCACTGGTGATACACATCAAAGGTCACTTATCTCAGTGGAAATATGCATTGTTGTATGTGTTCAATGAAGCAAATGATTTATCTTGTAATAATATCCTTGGTAATGTATCTCAGAATCCCATACTGAGTTTCAAAACCAACTCATGGAGCGATTGCACAGTCTGATACACATTTGCAAACCTACCAATAAATTCTTTACAGAAAACAAGATGTCAGAATATCCATATAAGCACTCATATGAACTGGGTGCCAAACTTTGATCAAGATCTGAAGGTAATAGAAAATCTGTTTAGTTCAAAGTTATCAAATCAAAAACAATACATAAAAAATACATAAAAAGCAAAACATTTCATCCACATTTTAAAAAGAAAATTGTTCTAAAATATATGTATTCTGTATTTGACAAACAGTTCATTCGACAAATGAAAACTCACAGGAATATGTTTCAGCTATTAGAACAGAATGATAGAGTTTTTATAATACTAGTTTAAAAACGCACTTCAAAGATTGCAGTGTTTGAAGATGTAGATTATCAGGAGGCAACAGTACTGTTGACTTCTCCCTCCACTGGACACCAACTAACTATTTAAGTTGATTTGCATACAAAGCAGAGTTTGCAACATGATAGCTATTCATAAAGAGTGTTTTTTGTTTTTTACTTTTCATACAATACAGTAGTCACACAATGAGGCAGTTCATATTTGTCTCAGTGAATCATTAAAGGCCCAGGTATACTATAAATACGGTCCTAAACAATAGGGATTATTTCCTTGCTTGTCACGCTGTAGTAAACAGCTCCAGCCAAGCCCCGGTAATAGCGCATTTTCTCGAACTTACAGGTCGATTATGTCATGCCAAAGTGGATGCATGTGACTATGAATATCACAGCAGTGACTGTATGTAGTATTTATGACAATAAATTGTGTACGAGCTGAGATTTTGGCGGATAAAAGTCAAAAACTCGAACCGGGGAAAGGGACACGCTACTAATCTGGAATAATTAACTACTGTCAATCAAAGTCACGTGATGTTGGACCACTGAAACAGGGTGCGTCATAGGCTATGCAAGTGATTAACAACACTCATTAGCATAGTCACACCTCCAATTCACACTTGCCCGGGGCAAGTGAATTGGGCCTTTAATTTTTGACAGACACCTGTACAAAATACTTGGACAAAAGCCAGCTAAGATTTTTTGTTATCTTGCATGTTTTATGAATCTATTCATGTCTAAATGCAGCACTTTTTTTTTGCGATGAGGCATTTGTTTTTATACTAAAATATCTGAATTACTTTGAATAAAGCTGGAAATTATGTCCCTTAAAATAATTAAACAAATAAGGCACCAATGTTTTTGTAAGATATTTACATCTTTTAAGGACATTCGGTAGACTGATTCCCCACTGTTGGTTTAACCCCAAAACTTGTTTGTATTCAAAATTAATTATGACAATGCATATTTATATTGAAACAAACTATGATAAAGGGAATTATATTATATAACAAAGGGCAAGGTCACCAGAGTTCAACTATGTTCTAAGTCTATATTCTATTTTAATAACACCATCTTACTAACGCAATGGCGATAAAAAAAGAAAGCAAAGACGCCAATGACAGACGAGGCAAAGAAAAATCTGCAACTCAGGGTCATATTTACTAATTTAGACTTGCCTGCAGCCTGTTGTAATTCTGATGCAAAATTACAGGACTTTCGCGTTCGCGTTTATATTTATTTTTTAAGAATTTTTCATCGGAATCACAACAGATAGCAAGCACGTCTAGGTCATATTATGACCAACCTCGCGAGTGGTTCGAAAGGGATGATTAGGCTGAAATATTCGCATCAACGCGAGAGTTTCTACTACTTAACCGATGATGACACCGATACGTGAGACTGTTGAGTGCCGGTGATCTGACGAGGAAGTGAGTACAGGAAATCTGTTGCTCGTCGACATCGGCCAAATAAACAAAGCCATCGTTTCCGTTTATGCAGAGAGCGTGCACTCATCTAATATTTTCCGTTGACACTGTCGTTTTAGTTTTCCATCTTCAGCAGTAGTTTCAATCCATTCACACAGCTTTACGTTTTTTCTCGCTTAATATTCTTAATAAAACGATATTGATTGCCTAGAAACAGTTTGACTCGCTACACGCTTTATTTGGGAATTCAAAGTGATGAATATATTCATAACAAATTATACTTGCTAATGACAAAATAAAAGAAAGTAACATCGTGTGCCCCGGATCGTGTGAAACGTACTTCGCGCTCTACTCGCTTTGAAGCTGCCGCCTATGCTAATGAGCATAGTTGCGGACGAAGCCTTACAACTTCAAGATGGTGTTAATGTTACCAGCTCCCTCATGTTACACCGTAATAAGGCACCCAACACCAATGTGCATGTGTTTTGTAACCCCTCTCATCCCCTCCGGGGGATGTTATACATGTTAATAAATCAATGTTAAATACTTGCTGATTACCGAACCGTGCGGCATGTCGTCGGTAAATACTTGTTTATCGTAGTTCGCGAGCAGTCGGCGAAATAACCGAACATTTCTATAAGGCATGCTGTGTACCCTACATCGATCGACCATTAGGATTCACGCTTTTCGACCAACCAACCAATGGGAATCGTGCTCTTCGCAGAGTGACACTGCGATCCTGTCGCAGAGTGCAATAATCGACATTCGGCGAGTCTTACAATTGCGTCGCAGAGTTAGTTTTTAGACCCCCATTCATACTTCGAAAATGGTGGTTATATTGTAGTGGATAGTGGCCATTTTGTCAGTATTGTAGTGCTTTTACCATACATGTAGATTTCTATGGCAGAAATATTATGTCATATCTCAAATTATAGGCTGGTGACTAATATATTGTTAATAATGGGGTCCTTTTTGTTTTCTGATTTATTACAAAAATCTGGGATTTAAAAAGTGTTGAAAAATGCAGTTTTTGCTCAACATTATGCTCTATAGAATTGTTCTAAAAATAACAATATATTTCTCAAAATATGTCGCAGTGATGAAATCTATCTATTTTGAGGGGTGAATATTTTAGCTGAGAACTGTGTCATCTGGGGAATGCTACACAGTTGTGGACATATATTATAAAATCTGTGAGAAGTTGATAGTTTTTAAATAGTGATGAAAGTTATTTTTCTCCTACCTATTGTCATGCGTATAAAGTGTGTTTTTTAGGCATGACCCCTGAGAGTTTCCATACTTTCCGTTTTCTGGACATTTAAGCTGTTGTTTTTAATTTGCATAATCAAACACATGCTGTTTATCCCAATCAGACTTACAGCAATTCCAGGCACTGATTTGTAACCTATTGTAGTAAGTTATGAACATCTAGCACTACTTCAGCGTCAAATCAGTGCCTGGAATTGCTGTAACTGATAACCAGTGTTGTTCATCGCGTAAATAAACATTGACAAAGCAAATAAACCAATGCATGTACAGTGATGTTATATACTGCCTGCTGCCCCCCCCCCCCTGTGCCCCTACATGGATTGCAGTTGTGGTGATAAACTTGCGATTATATATAGGATCTATGGGTAGTCTATAGGATCAATGGGTAGTGTATAAATCTTACCTTGTGGAAAGATGATTGGATAGTTGGAATATTGAGTTGATGGTATGTTCATAATGGCTTGTATCTGGTGTAAATTATGCTCCAATATGGCGAGTCTGTCCGATAGTTCATTATCTGATCTATTCAAAGATGAATCAATCGTTGTGTCTTTCCTTGGTACAATAAATGTATAGGAACATTGATCAGTAGAATCCCTTTGTGAAGTTTCAATATCTGTGTTCTGTGATGAGACAAGTACTGCCCAAAATAATATAACCATGAGAGAAAACATCTTTGTATGCAGTAGATGTGATGTCTTGTGGTGAACTATGGGAAGGGTATGGTCTTATCTCAGTAACCACTTCACATCCTGATAATCAACATATTTGTGTGCATATTTAGAAATTATTAAAAAACAAAATTAAGTTTTCATTTTGTGCCAAATATTCAGAAGATGACATATTTATAAATTTTGAATGTGTAGAATTTTAGTACTCACCTTTCATGAAAACAAGCAGAATTTGAATGGGACTATTTTTGGACTATTTTGCGGAAGGATACAAAAGTTGACTTGGTGTATACCGGTACTTAGACCCAGGAGAAGAGGTATACAATTTCTATTGTAGGATGTTCTTTTCCAGAAGAATTAAGTAAATACTGTGAAATGCTTTATTTTCGCTTGGAATTAATTTTCTCTATTTTTGCTGAAGGAATGATTCAGTGAAAATAAAATCCAGCGAATATACCTTTTTTTCTATATTTACATTCAACTTGTCAAAAATCAGTGAAAATAAATTCCATACAAAACACCCAAAAAGTCTTTTCCCGCGAAAATTAATTCCAGCTAAAATAAAGTATTTTACAGTAAACAATCTCACATTTTTTATACAGAATAATCTTGTAGTCATGTAAATCGGGTCATCTTAACAAAATCGTCTATCGGAACACAGTTCATGGTGACTAATTGTTCTACCGGTATGTTATGAACTGTCAACATTGTCTGTACGAGTTTCAACCCTTATCCGATTTCGTTAGTTATAGAGGTCATTCAATTAATGATGTATAAAGTTGTAATTAGACCCAGTCCCTCTATATATGATAGAGCGACTGTGAATTAGATAAGATGAACACCACATTAGTTGCGTTCATGTACAGCCCTTTAGCATTGGCTAATGGGTCAAAAATGTTAGCCTGTGCTAAGAAAATGTGCATGTACACAAGCGCTTAGTATTGGCTAAGAAACGCTACAGGTTAAATCTGATTCGTTTTTAAGACCCGGTCTAGATTCTTAGAACGGACTAACAAAGTGTGCGCGAATGCTTAGCTCAGGCAATGATCATGCGATTTTTCTATGCGACTATTCATTTCTGAATGCCATTTTCGACATGACAATCAACGTGAGCACATCTGGGAAAAAATGAACTGACAATTTTTTTTTTTTTTATAAGACGCATAAAATCCTTAGGAAAGGATAAAAAGGGTCTTACAGAAAGAAATTAAAAAAAAAACTACAATCTAAAAAATAAAACAAAAAATAAAAACTTTTCTAAAAAAAATAAAACAAGTCAAATGACAATGAGACTCTGTACAACTTACCGTTATTCTGTAATGTACACTTTCACAATTGTTTTTGCGACTGTAATGCATTAATTATTCATCGGGTTTTAATTTCACGATAAGTAAAATCCGCTAAATCAAATCTACATGAACATGTAAAATAACAATAAAACTCATTGTTTCTTTGACAAATTTGTGAAATTAAAACACAGTGAATATTCTGAAAATATTAAAATAGTGAAAATAAATGTTTGACAGTATTGTTTTATATCTAATTTTAAACATACTGAGTAATTATAGTTAAAAGCACTTTGTATATTTGTAACATGTTTAGGCATGTCTTAGCTAACCCCTGTTTCCTCGTGTGCGTGAACACAATTGGATCTAGTCAATATGCAAACATAGGAGATTATCTTAAATCTTAGCTGTACTTGGTGTAGCCTAAACACGACTAATAACGACAAGGATCACTGATACAATGTAACATAACAAAAGGGAGTAAAGTAAATAAATACATACTTTTATATTTTAAGTTATTCTAACTCCCTGCGGTATGTCTATGGTGTATACTTGGCATGTAGTATATAATAATTAAGACAAGGCAACCATTCCAGACATTTGACAGCATAGTTCACTGACTTTATATTAATCATTGTGTTAAATGCTATTTTTGACTTCTTCTTGAAAACTACCAGCTCAATTGCTTTGATACTTGGTGTGTAGGTACCTAGGATGGATCTCTGTCAGATTTGTCGATTTCATGACGATAACTCAATTTTTTTTTCATCTTCTTCTTAGAACTACCAATTTGATTGCTTAATATTTGAGGTTTACTGGTACAACAATTTGTTTGGTGAAGTGTTAAAGGCTCAGATATAAAATAAATATGCTTCTAAATAATAGGGATTATTTCCTTGCAAATTTAAGTCACGCTATAGTAATTAGCTCCAGCCGAGCTCTGGTAAAGACGTGTTTTCTCGAACTTACAGGTGGATTATATTGTGCCGAAGTGGATGTATGTGACTATGGATTATTGGAGCCCAAATCACGCCCTCAATCGTCTTCTTCAAGTAACCTCTTTCAATTATGGCAGAGACAACATCTTTCGTAATTTCACGAAATTTCCGGCTTGACGAAGGGGTACGCATCCTAATATATATTTGGCAGAGTAATGAATTACTGCAATAGATTGATAGCTCAAAGGGAAACAGAAAAAAAGGCTTTCGAAATTATGCGACAAAAACTTGAAAGAACGACTGAACGGAAATTTTTTAAAGACACTAAAGATAAAAATCATAGAAGCGATCACGGTACGGTGACGTGTTCCTAGTAGGTTTAGATTCTTCCAGAGTCCCTCTATGTAGATAAAGAGGATAGAGGGCCTGTGATTCTTCCTAGTAGTTTAGATATCACTACAGTTGAATAATTACAAAATGGTGATTTTGCATGACAATAACTTAAGTGAATAATAGGCTGTAACACATTTTTGCCGTGTCTCCTGTTTATTCGAGATACTCGTAACTCCATGCTCGTACCTAAATCATAACACCATCATAACACTCGAGATGCGGTGTATTCTGCTGTACTTTCACTCGCTTCGCTCGTGAAAGTACGGCCGCAGGATACACCGCATCACTCGTGAAAATAACTTCCATACGCAACGAAAGCCACGGGGAGGGTGTGGGGTTCTGTCATAATATTCTTGAATGTTTTGAATAACAAATTTTTACTTTTTTTCCCTCTTGTTTCCTTAACCTTTTTACCACCAGTCTTTCTCAGCCAAATTTGCACTTTGTTAGTCCCCGTTCGGACGCAGTCCGAAAACGGGGACTTATGTTTTGCCCTGTGTGCGTCCGTGCGTCCGTGATCACCTGTATCTTGAACATGCATGGACCGATTAAGTTCAAACTTCACTCATACATCACACCTTATATGGGACATATGCACATGCATTTTTTTCATGATCCGATTATCGATAGCCGAATAGCGGCCATTTTAAGGCCGAAAATGCATCAAAATCGCACATTTTCACCATTCCGGACCCGGATCTCAGTTATGCATGGACGGATTTTGTTCAAATTTGGTACATACATTAAACATAATAGGACCTTGATGCACGTCATTTTTTTTTTTTGGATCGGGTTCGAAATGGCCGACTGGCGGCCATTTTGTTTTAAAGAATTCAGTTCTGGATCCGTATCCGAGACATGTCTGGATTGATCAAGTTCAAACTTCACACACACAAGGTACATCATGTCACAAATATGTATGTGCATTTGTTTCATGATCTCATTAACGATAGCCGAATAGCGGCCATTTTAAGGCCGAAAATGCATCAAAATCGCACATTTTCACCATTCCGGACCCGGATCTCAGTTATGCATGGACGGATTTTGTTCAAATTTGGTACATACATTAAACATAATAGGACCTTGATGCACGTCATTTTTTTTTTGGGATCGGGTTCGAAATGGCCGACTGGTGGCCATTTTGTTTTAAAGAATTCAGTTCTGGATCCGTATCTGAGACATGCTTGGATTGATCAAGTTCAAACTTCACACACACAAGGTACATCATGTCACAAATATGTATGTGCATTTGTTTCATGATCTCATTAACGATAGCCAAATGGCGGTCGCTTTAAGGTCGAAAATGCATTGAAATCGCACATTTTCACCATTCCGGACCCGGATCTCAGTTATGCATGGACGGATTTCATTCAAATTTGGTACATACATTAAACATAATAGGACCTTGATGCACGTCATTTTTTTTTCGGATCAAGTTCGAAATAGCCGACTGGCGGCCATTTTGTTTTAAAGAATTCAGTTCTGGATCCGTATCCGAGACATGTCTGGATTGATCAAGTTCAAACTTCACACACACAAGGTACATCATGTCACAAATATGTATGTGCATTTGTTTCATGATCTCATTAACGATAGCCAAATGGGGGCCGCTTTAAGGCCGAAAATGCATTGAAATCGCACATTTTCACCATTCCGGACCCGTATCTCAGTTATGCATGGATGGATTTTGTTCAAATTTGGTACATACATTAAACATAATAGGACCTTGATGTACGTCTTTTTTTTTTCCCGGATCAAATTCGAAATGGCCGACTGGCGGCCATTTTGTTAAAGAATTCAGTTCTGGATCCGTATCCAAGACATGTCTGGATTGATCAAGTTCAAACTTCACACACACATGGTACATCATGTCACAAATAGATATGTGCATTTGTTTCATGATCTGCTTAACAATAGCGGAATGATGGCCATTTTAAGACCGAAAATGCATCAAAATCACATATTTTCACAATTCCAGAACCGGATCTCAGTCATGCATGGATGGATTTTGTTCAGATTTAGCACAATGTGTTGTACATATGCAGGTGCATTTCGGTCATGATCTGCTTTGAATGTATATGTCACTCAAATATGAACGGAACGGGGACGTGTCATTGACAATGACTTGTTCTTTTATAGTGGTGTTCAGGTAAAATAATGCAGAGAAACTAAAACAATAGCTATGTATTTCAGACTTTATTGGTGACATTGCACTCATGAACTAATAACTAATATACTAATGCGTATATAGTGAAAACTATCGTATCAATTAAGAGTACTATTACAGAAAGTAACATTCAATCAGTGGTTTTGATGAAAATGCCGGGGAGTCTGGCATTCTTATTTAGTATATTTTAATGTCAGGTATACTATCCACTGTCAATGTTGATTACAGCTATCATTCCCAGTATGGATGTACTCTTTGTACTTTCATTGTTGTGTTTTTAAGTGGATAGTAAGAATAATGCCAATGGTGCCAGTGAATTGACTTTTGATGGCTAATTTTATTCCCATTAGAATTGATATATGGACCATTTAAATTAGCATGACCACAACTCCGATACCACCATGCACCTTGTCTATGTGAATCACATGCACAACAAACTGGCCCTAAATCATTATCCTTATCTTTTGTACTAAATTTCATACCATTGTGGTATGCCATAGAATGCCCAGCAGTACCGGAATATTCACCGATTGACAGCGTATACTTACTCTCTTCGTTACCAATCTGCATAAAATCATACTCCGCATATGTGGTATTACCCGCCCAGTCCCCTAAATCAACTCGTAATTTATACACACCACTTCTCAAAATATAAAATATTTTCTCATTTCCTAACCAGTGGTTACCAGTTAGTTGACCAAACCCCCATTTATACGCCTGCCATTCGTTATAGAATTGTACAGTGTCATCTTGTCTTCTCTGTATAACTGTCCACACTCCAGTATCAGTCACCTGACAGTACACTGCAAATGGTTCTGGGTAGTCTTCAGGTTGTATCAGATATACGCCCTCTATCAGGGAACTGCTGTTTAAGATGTAGGCATGGTGACAGTCTGTAATAATAATGAAAAATAAATATGTATGTAGTATGTAAACACTATGTACCGGCGACATCCCGCACTGTTCGGTGTTCGGCAAGCACATGGAAGACAAATTGTGGGACCAAACAAACGACACATGGTTTACGGTTTTTAGACACATCACACTGCTGGCTAGAAAAATGAAATAGTGTAACGTGCACATTGGTGTTGACTGCCTATTTAATACAGTGTTACGTTATCGCCATCTTGGAGTTGTAAGGCTTCGTCCCAACGACTATGCTGATTAGCATAGGCGGCAGCTTCAAATCGAGTGGAACGCGAAGTACTTTTCACGCGTTCTGCAACGAATGTTGTACGTCTGCTTTGACTTTGTTGAGTGCATCAAGGAAAATAATTTGCATGCAGTGAAAAAAAATCATTCACGACGTGCAACGTTTGCCATGACAGCAGTTGTTTGCAATCGTCTGCCTTCGTTTAGATCATAAACGGACTCCAAACTTGTGATCTATGATCGATCAGCTGGTATTTTAACCACCAGAAATGAAATACTTTGCAACAGTTGTGAAAAGTAAACAAAAACGGCGTTGGTTTGTGCATTGAGCTAAAAAAAGAGCATGGTTTGTGGTATGAATGTAATTATTTTTGTATCATAATTTTTGAAATCAGTATTACTGAAAATTGTGGTTTATTTCGCCAAATGTCGGTGGTCCATATTGATCTTAATGTAGCGGGAAGGGAAATTCTTCTTTTTTCTTTCTTGATTTTCCAATAATTGATAAAACGGTTACTTTGTACCTTGATTCATCATCCCAGCTTTTCGAAATTTCGGAAAGACAAGTGCTTAAACGCTAACACTACTACCGTTTCGTTAATATTTGCACAATGTTTATACCATGTATATGTATACTATCGGTTATACTCTGTTGTTGACGATTCTGATAGAACGGGTGACAAGCTTCCTGTCGCAAACAATGCATATTTATCTAACGTCCATTGTCAGCATTGTTACAGTCAAGACTTCGTCTGAGAAATCGTTTCATTTTTACCTTGCCCGTACCATCAAAGATGGAAGGGAAAGGTATATTAAGGGAAAAATTTTGTTCGTCGTCGTTGTTGTTGTTGTCATTGTCGTCGTTAATAATTGTTATTGTGTGCATAATAACTTTACTAATTCTATTCCAAACTTAATCAAACTTGGTCACCTTATTCATCAGTATAAAGTCTTCCCTGAGTTTGAACAACAGATGTCCTGTATGAAGATATCATGCAAAAATTGAGAAAATCTGATAAAATATTTTGACTGTTTCTACTTGACTGATCACTGGTGATACACATCAAAGGTCACTTATCTCAGTGGAAATATGCATTGTTGTATGTGTTCAATGAAGCAAATGATTTATCTTGTAATAATATCCTTGGTAATGTATCTCAGAATCCCATACTGAGTTTCAAAACCAACTCATGGAGAGATTGCACAGTCTGATACACATTTGCAAACCTACCAATAAATTCTTTACAGAAAACAAGATGTCAGAATATCAATATAAGCACTCATATGAACTGGGTGCCAAACTTTGATCAAGATCTGAAGGTAATAGAAAATCTGTTTAGTTCAAAGTTATCAAATCAAAAACAATACATAAAAAATACATAAAAAGCAAAACATTTCATCCACATTTTAAAAAGAAAATTGTTCTAAAATATATGTATTCTGTATTTGACAAACAGTTCATTCGACAAATGAAAACTCACAGGAATATGTTTCAGCTATTAGAACAGAATGATAGGGTTTTTATAATACTAGTTTAAAAACGCACTTCAAAGATTGCAGTGTTTGAAGATGTAGATTCTCAGGAGGCAACAGTACTGTTGACTTCTCCCTCCACTGGACACCAACTAACTATTTAAGTTGATTTGCATACAAAGCAGAGCTTGCAACATGATAACTATTCATAAAGAGTGTTTTTTGTTTTTTACTTTTCATATAATACAGTAGTCACACAATGAGGCAGTTCATATTTGTCTCAGTGAATCATTAATTTTTGACAGACACCTGTACAAAATACTTGGACAAAAGCCAGCTAAGATTTTTTGTTATCTTGCATGTTTTATGAATCTATTCATGTCTAAATGCAGCACTTTTTTTTTGCGATGAGGCATTTGTTTTTATACTAAAATATCTGAATTACTTTGAATAAAGCTGGAAATTATGTCCCTTAAAATAATTAATCAAATAAGGCACCAATGTTTTTGTAAGATATTTACATCTTTTAAGGACATTCGGTAGACTGATTCCCCACTGTTGGTTTAACCCCAAAACTTGTTTGTATTCAAAATTAATTATGACAATGCATATTTACATTGAAACAAACTATGATAAAGGGAATTATATTATATAACAAAGGGCAAGGTCACCAGAGTTCAACTATGTTCTAAGTCTATATTCTATTTTAATAACACCATCTTACTAACGCAATGGCGATAAAAAAAGAAAGCAAAGACGCCAATGACAGACGAGGCAAAGAAAAATCTGCAACTCAGGGTCATATTTACTAATTTAGACTTGCCTGCAGCCTGTTGTAATTCTGATGCAAAATTACAGGACTTTCGCGTTCGCGTTTATATTTATTTTTTAAGAATTTTTCATCGGAATCACAACAGATAGCAAGCACGTCTAGGTCATATTATGACCAACCTCGCGAGTGGTTCGAAAGGGACGATTAGGCTGAAATATTCGCATCAACGCGAGAGTTTCTACTACTTAACCGATGATGACACCGATACGTGAGATTGTTGAGTGCCGGTGATCTGACGAGGAAGTGAGTACAGGAAATCTGTTGCTCGTCGACATCGGCCAAATAAACAAAGCCATCGTTTCCGTTTATGCAGAGAGCGTGCACTCATCTAATTTTCCGTTGACACTGCTGTTTTAGTTTTCCATCTTCAGCAGTAGTTTCAATCCATTCACACAGCTTTACGTTTTTTCTCGCTTAATATTCTTAATAAAACGATATTGATTGCCTAGAAACAGTTTGACTCGCTACACGCTTTATTTGGGAATTCAAAGTGATGAATATAGTCATAACAAATTATACTTGCTAATGACAAAAAAAAAGAA